>NC_143196.1:1222500-2422500 GCF_051530095.1 Phoenix dactylifera | reverse complement strand
GTAATTTTCTGACCTGTTTAATAAACAGGTCGGGTTCAGGTTTATAATTTTTTGACCTGACCTGCATCTGACCCGACCCATTTATACCCGACCCGATCCGATTGCCACCCCTACCCACGCCAAATGAGCATGAGCATTATCCTTAGCATCAAGAGAAAGAAACCAGCATAAAGATAATGGGACAACCGCAATCTTAATCCATAGCACCTCTCCAGAATGATGAGTAGTAAAGGAGGCGACTTAGTCTGCAGCTATGTTCGTCTTCTGAAACATATGAACAATCTGGATGAGCGGCAACCTGACATCAGCCTCTGTATATCCCTGAGTATAGAGTGGCCATCTTTCTGCATCGGACGTCGCGAATCCACTCAGTTATAATAGTAGAGGCCTTCTCTAGAATAATGCTATCTGCTCCTATAAACCTCCGAGCATAGGCGACTCCCTCTTATGGGATATAATATTTTAGAAGCTTGCAACATAATAAATTAGACACACTTGGGAATATAAAATGTGGTGATTTAGATAATTATGACTCATTGCTTGCGTTGATGATTTAATCAAATTCTATGAGGCGCATCATACCGTGGGGCCACCATCGCTGACACAATGGGCTAAAGGCAAGTTGAAATGACGCGCTACAGGGACGCAAGTGGACCATCGAAGCGGTGGTCCCCGCCTCATCAACCGTCACACTGTTGCTATCACAGAACTGAAGGTACACCTGGAGATAGGATCGACGCGATGCCTCGCTGCCATCTGGTGCAACTACCACCACACGATTGGCCTGGGAGGGTCCACCTTCCGGGTCCCCCACATCAAGCCGTACGTCGTAGGTGGTCCCGGGTTTTTTATTCTGATTGGAAATTGTACCGTCAAGATGTCGCACTCACACAAGAGCTGGGTGTCGCCGTAAAATATCGTGTTTCACATTTTTTTTTTTATCATAGCACGAAAGGAAACACCCAAAAAGGAACCCCGTAGAGTGATTCATCCACAGATAATTACCACTTTTTTTGGGCCCCACCATTTAATTAGTCTTCAGGTTTCCTTTTCATGGGCCCACCACTTTCATTTGCTCCCCGTCCCGGGATCCCATCCGGGAAAATACCCACGTGGATGACCGTATTTTCTGGTGGGACTTTTTCTTTTTTCTTTTTACTTGCACCTGTCACGTGGGCAGGCACCTTTTATTGTAAAGCTAGAGGAAGACAAACACCTGATCCAGCGAGTAGTAGAATTTAATTATAACAACTGTTGTTATATTTTATTTTGCCGTTTCCGAGCGGCAATGATGCCTCTGAATGGTCTTCCGAACTCATTGGAGGAGGGGAAAGAAGCAAAAGTTAAAAAAAGAAGAAGGGTTAAATATTCAATATCTATTTATATAAAAAAAATAACAAGAAAAAGAAATAATAAAACCTTACTTCAGGATATTTGATCGGGTGGTGGGAGATAGAGTGATTTTTTAGGCTAAGCATGTATTCAGAGAAACTAATGAAGTCGCGTACTAAGTAGTTTCTTATGTGGCTAGCCACACCGAGGCACCCTGCACTGAGGAAGGGATTGTTTAGGATACTATGTGATTTATTGTTTTCTTGTTTTTTTAGATGTATCCGTATTTGTAATGTATGAAATATCTATTATAGTAAAAAAATATAATTATTAATATAAAAATATTTTTTATTTAAAAATATAATTTTATTATTATTACTGTTGTTGCTAATAATAAAAATTAGATGGCCACCAAGTGGGCTGGTGCTTCTTTCGGGGGTGGACGTGGGCTATCCTTTCTTGCTCTGTTTCTAGAGACATATGGCTGCCTGTTTTCCCTGTTCCGGTCCAGCGTCCGCTACCCCACCCCTCCTCTTTCTCCAAACTTTTCTATAGCCTTCTCTCTTTTGAGGGGCAGCTGGAGACGGAGGGAGGTGTTGGAATCCTCTCTCTCTCTTTCGATTTCGATTTTCCTATTGATAAAAAATGGAATCCATTCCAGAGTCCAGATTTTGCGAGAAGTAGTCTTCATTCCAAGCAGTGTTTTTTAGCCTTTCAGTCACTTTTATCTTTGGTTTTTAGCTTATGGATTGATTTTTTGCTTAAGGTTCTATATGGGAATAAGGTGATATTGAGGGAAAGAGGAGGTTTTGATCATCAAAATTTGATCTTTAGATCAGAAAATCTGTCTTCCAAATGGGTAATGTTAGTAGTATCCGGGAAGGAGAGGAGGAGGGGCGGCAGCAGGAGGGGGAGGGGCAGGCTCTTAGCTCTCAGTCTCGAGGAAAGTCAGAAGATTTGATGGGGCAGAGCCCTCCACAGAGCCCCAGACGTGCAGCAAGGTCTCCTCTGCTCTTCACTCCTCAGGTCATTTCTCATACCTCCGTTTCTCTCTTCCTTTCTCTCAATTTCATCTCTTGGAAAAGAAGGAAAGAAAAGAACTCACATTCCTTATGTATTACTTGCTCTTTTGTGGCTATCTTCTATGTTGATGAATGTTAGTTAATAGTTATGAACTGAAAGAGATGTGTGTGTGTGTTAATCCATGGTGTGATTTTTTTTCTTTTCAAGTTTTCCTCTCTATGATTTTAGAAAATGCCACCTACATATATGTTCTGGATATTATTTTTTCTCAGTAGAATTTGCTTGTAAGTTCTCGTGAATCCTTTTTTTCCCTATAGTTGATTGTTACCTGGTTTTTAGTTAATTCTTTCCATAGTTTCAATATATTTGAATTAACGGGCTGTTGTTTGTCCCCCATCTACTATCTAGAATTCTGTTTTGTATCAAGTAATATTGCTTTTTCAATTTGGAAATTTTCTTACATTTACTATCTAGAATTCTGTTTCTTTTTATTTTCTCATGAACATGGTGTTACATGTTGACATAAATGATATTATTGGTTGGCTGTGCATTAGTGTTTCCCAGTTTTTTTACTTATGCTAGTTTTTACTAGGTTTGTGTCAGTCTTCTAAGAAGTGATTTGAGAGTTGGTATTTTGTTTAAAATTTGGGTTGGTGCAGTTTTAAATGAGTATTTGTGCTGAAGTGATTTCAGGGATTGGGATATGAGATGTCTATTTTAGTGGAATAAGTATATCTTCCAGGGTTCATTGGTACTGAAATTTGTACCAGTACCATACTGGCATAGTGTCGGTATGTTCGGTATGAGGTCAGTTTAGTGTATTGAGTCTCGGTTCAGTATGGTATAATATGGTGCGCCTAGTATGGGGCGGTACGTCATGGTATGGCGAACCTCCTTAGGCCAGTTAGTTGTGTCTGGGCTTCTTAACGTTGGTTCCATTCGATTCCTGTAGTTTCAAGAGGATATTGATAGGATAGTTGAATGAATCTGGTATTTGGAAACAAAACTTTGATAATCTAGATTCAACTAATGTGTATCATTCAGATCTATGTACACATTATAGAAACTCAAAGAACATAGATGACAAAGATGAAAAAAATATATTAGATCATTCAAAGAGTAGGGTTGTGAAAGCAGAAAATGATCTCTCTCCCTCTCCCCACCCCTATCTTTCCCTCTCTTAAAGTTTCAAATATATGATCTGTTAGTCTCATAAATTTTTTAGAGTAGGTCCAGATTCAATTTGGCCATTTTGCCTCTTTAGAAGGATGGAGATAGACTTATCCGAACATTCTTTTTCCTCTTTCTGTAAGGAAGAGATTATTTTAGCTTGTTTCTATAATAAGATTCTGATTTAGGAAATCCATTCATATATCTGATCCCATTCTGATCTCTTGACTATTTGATTTAGTTCTAATTAGCATCGACGGAACCGGTATCGGGCACCATACCGATTGCCCGATGGGACGAGTTGGTACGGGCCCGTGCTGGGCCGTGCCGGGCTCGTAGCGACACAGTAGAAGAGACGGGGGAGAGGGAGAATGAGAGAGAAAAAAAGAGAGAGAAGGCGGAGAGAGGGAGGGAGGCCGGCGGAGGGTGGCAGAGGCTGATGGAGGGCCGGCGCTGGTACGGGTGGGGGAGGCCGGCGCTGGTGCGCGTGGCGGAGGCCGTGGCCGAACCTCTGTAGAACGAAACAGGGTCCGACCGTAAAAAATTTCGCGATTTTTAAGTGAAGTTCGACTTCATTTAAAAATCATGATTTTTTTATGGCAGAGCGACTTCACTTAAAAATCGCAAATTTTTTTACGGCGAGATCTCTATTTCGTTCTACAGGGGTTTAGTCGTGGCCTCCGCCGGCCTCCCTCTCTCTCACTCTCTCTCCCTCCCCCGCTCCCTCTCTCTTTTCTTCTCTTTCCTTCTTCTTCTCCTCCTCTAATGCGGCGTTTCGGATTCTTTGCCTGTACCATCCTGGTAAACCGCTGGTACGGCTCGAGACGTCCTGAACCGGACGGTTCGGAACAGTTCCGCCAACTTTGATTCTAATACTATAAGAAGTAAAGAACTATACAACTTTGTTTTCATCACTTGCATTACTTTCATTTAATAGAATGCCTAATGTTCTGATGATAGTCTCTTACACCGTGGAGCCTTAAGCCTGTTTATATTGATGCATTTCTTTAAAACTGGTGTGTAAATTTGTGCCTTTTTGATGCCTAGTTCTGGTTGGGTGGGTCCATATTTTTTATTTCCCAAATACAATTTCTTCTAAATATTTTTCAAGTTGCACAACTTCAGGTGGATGTGCATTTAGAGGTTTGCACTACCTTTTTTCCTGAGCAAAATGGTGGGCGATACCCACCCCACATTTCATTGATGAAATGAAAGGACGACTTGACCGAGAGACCCAATCCAGTACGAACAAACCGAGACCTGTTCAGACACTTACATGAAACATAAACCCAAACCACATTGCATTGTTCATTGTTGTAATCTTCTGGTTATATGGAAGAGCTAAATATTAAGATTGCTAATCTCGATCATGGATTTCTGTTTTCATAGTTATGAAGCATGATTTGGTTGTTTGAGGTTATCATACTTTTACTTGATTGATAAATGCCTTTCCAGCCGTAAAGTTTCACTTTGTCCTGTATGCAAAAGTCTCCAAATGATTTTTTCCCCATCTTCATGAGGCATTCAGCATCTTGTTATGTTTAATGCATCTGTTTTTGCAACTCAGTGATAACATAACTGGTTCTTCATTTTACCTTAAATACCAAGACCTATAAATCTATCTTACTTGTGGTTTTCATAATTAATTATAATTTGTCTTAAATGCTTATAACCTATGTCCTAAGATGTGCTTTGCATATTTGAGAATGTTTGTGATGACATCTGTATCCTTAATCTCAACTTTAACCACCAGGCCTTCTCTTACTAGTACAGGGTCACCTTATAAATGAGATATGACTTGTTAATTAAATTAATTATGGTAAAATTCATCCTTAATTAATCATAGGACATGCTGATTATAAATGTGTCACAGGAGAATGAGTGCTTTTTGGTTAATTTTGGGTACCTGGTCAAATTCACCTTCATCCGTAGCAGTTATGCCCTATGGTATGAAGTTGTATAAGAAGTTCTAATTTGCTTTTATGGATTATTTGTTAATTAGGTTTCCTAAGGATATATGTTGAAAATGGCACTGTATCTCCTAATACATTTTTCTTAGGTGGATAGTTCTTTTGATAAAGTACTCTACCTACAATTTCTTGATAGTGAAATGAGAAATTTGGAAAACAAGTTTAATAGGAGTGGGTAGTCAGATTTGTAATAAGCTTGTTTGGTATATTAAGGTTCCCAGGAAGCTTTACACATATATTTGGATACTTATGTAGGAAAACGATTCTGACCTCTGACAATTTTTTTGCCATGAGAAGATGGACAAGGTGACTGCGTGTCTTTACAGGCCAGATAATTTGCTGTATGCCTCTTCACTGTCCTTTACTAGATGTCTTTTTGTCTCTGAAGAGTTGGTTCACATCAATGTCCCGTTACTAGAGGTTTCCTATGTCATAGTTTCATCAAATATGTTGATGGTTAAAGCAACGTTTGCTGTGATCCTACATGCTACGAAATGGAGGTCATAACAAAGGTTACTGCACCTTCAGTAGAAGGCTTCTTACTATGGCAAGGTTTCTTGTTGGCGATGTAATATGTGCCTGTGGTTGTGGGAAGTGGATCTTGTGACTGAGAGTGAGACTTCTATTTCAGTGCCCTCCAAGTGAATGCATATCTCTCTTATGTGCTCCTTTCTTGATTAGGGGTTTAGTCCATTATGTTGTTTTTATCCTTTTGCAGTGTAATAATTAGTGCTACTTATAAAAACTGCATGTTGCTTATAATATCTTTATTTTGCGCTCAAAATTTACATTACTATTTTTCTGTTTTTATTTTTTTGGGGAAGTCGTGCTTCTGTCATGTTATATCACAGCGTATATCTCCTTGCTATGCAATGTTTTTCTATTGTTCTTTTTCTTCCCCTTGTTTTTGGGTTTTATGTAGTGTTCAAGCTGTTGTTCCCCTTTATTTAGGCACTTTTTGTCCATTTTGTTAAGGAGGAAAACATAGTTAATGAATTGTTGGTATATTTTTGAAGGATTTATTTGTATACTTAGTAGTATACTGAGACTAGGAGGCATGGCAAGCATATTAAAACATTCATTTTAATTTCATATCTGCTGTACTTCAGCCAGAATTTTTTCTCATTTCTTTCCTTTTTTTCTTTTAATTTTGAGTGGTACTTGTTCCATTTCTTTAACTTCCTCTATTTGCTATATTATGAATATCCAGTGCTTCTAATCTTTATTTGGTTTGTTACATTTGAAAATTTTGTGGGTTCTTCCTCAGGCCTACTGTGAACAAGATATTTTTTCTTTTGATGAATGGACGATTAAACCAAATTTTTGTTTCTATATTTACAAGACTTGGGGACCTATCTTGGATGTGTGGACTATGGAACTCTCAATGCATACAGTGAAGCTTTTCTGTTTCTGCTCATTGAAGTGGCAGTTCCTATTTGTGTTGGGTTCTGAGGAGAGCCCAGCTGTAGTGAAAGCAGAAATGCGACATTGAAGTCTTTGACATTTTTTCTGGTCCCAGATGTGTTCATATTTTTAAAGGATACATTTAGATTCAGCAGGAAAAGGTACTTTTACATTATTATGAGATAGGTCTTTTTCATGACGGGGCAAATTATTAAATACATCAAGGACTTTGACATTTTTATAGTGTTATAGGATAGGCGCTCTCTTTGTTACAAGTGACTTGGTGACAATATACCACCCTTCGGAGGAAGAGGGATGTAATATCTTCATGTGATCTAGGTCTTGTTTAGCCTTTTGTCATCAGTATAACAGCACAAGCTGTATCTTCACTTTCCAGGATAAATCACATCATGTAGCTTCACTGAAAAGTAGCTTTTTGCTCTGTCATTTATCAAGAAACTACTAACCGAGTAGGTTCATCAATTTAGATGTATTGCCATTGTTCTTGCTTGAACTAGATATTAATTGTAGACATCTTTTTTTCCAATCTGCTACCAGAATCACTTATTCTGGCTCTAACAAAGCCTCCTCATGTTCTAAAATCTACAAAAAAAGTTATGTTGTCGCTTTGATTTTCCCAGAACCCCGCGGTTCCACTGCAGAGACTTGAAGAGATGCATTCAGCAAGTGATTCATGGATGCAAGGTTTAACCGAGTACGAGAATGTCATCTATGACCAAGGAATTCCAACAATGATAACCTGGAGCCATGGTGGCAAGGAAGTCTTTGTGGAAGGATCCTGGGATAACTGGAAGACAAAGTATCAGGGCCTAGAGACAGTTTTGTCTTATATATGCAACATCAACTGTTCTTTATTTCAAAATATGTAGATGTTTTAAGGGACAAAGCAACTCATGTACGGATGGATTTTGCTATTGCAGGAAACCATTGCAAAAGTCGGGCAAGGACTTCACGATCATGAAAGTACTTCCATCAGGTTTCTACCAGTACAGATTCATCGTTGATGGAGAATGGAGGTATGCACCTGACATTCCCTGGATGCATGATGATATAGGGAATGCTTATAACATCTTAGACTTGAAGGTAACTACTTTAGCCTAGTATTTTATCAATTCTTCTTAATTGACCTTGTTAAGGTGCTCCATCATATATATTACACCATGCTGCTATCCATTACTTTAGTGTATTTTATTCTGATTTTATGCTGTTAAAATGAATTTTATGGAATATAGAATCCTAGCCATATTCTCGCATATCAACCAGTCTCTCTTTAACGCATGTGCAGGTGGGTTTATGCATGTCACTGATATGTCTCTGGGTTATGCTTGCTGTCTTACAAAGGGACAGGTTCCAACATGACTCTTGTAATCCTTTCGATAAATCTGTGTGTGCACATGCATGCGCGAGCGTGCGTGTGTATGAGAGAGAGAGGTTTTCATCATCACTCATACGGAACCTCCGATGTAGTATTGTGTTTCTGTTGTCTTTTTTCCAAGCAATTCTCCCATGGAATTAGCTTGGGTGCAATATGCTCCTCTTGATAGTTGCTTTCTTGGACTGAAAACTGAAAAAGGTTTAATTGGTTCAGGAGAAATGATATTCTTTCTTGGTAATGCCACCTGTAGTAGACTTCGTACTTCATTCTTCACAAATAGCGAAGATTTTGCTTGACCTAATAGATGTAAATGTATGGATCAAACATGACCTATTTTGTGTTTTTTGCTAATTCCTTGTCCTCCTTTGCTCGAGTAGTTATTGGAGTGTAATACAGAATCTGCAGATTATATATGTGGACTGCAACATCAGATTTGCTGATCTCAAAACATGTTAAACAATTATTGATTAAGATCAAGTATCCTTTAACCAGCCACATCAAGATTGATACTGTCACCACTATTCTGATCACAATAAATAAAAATCTCTCAATCCCTCGATAGAGCGTAGCTCAAATATCTGTTCATAACTTGAAACAAGCTAGTCAATATAAACTGTTATGGTATAAGCCATAGCATCAAGTCCATCAACTAAGGTCTCCCTTTCAGGGTCATTTATTCTCTGAAGGTCCTTCAGAACCAGGAGAAATCTAAATAAGATTACAAAGGATTAACTGATCCATCTCTTCACTTTCAGCTTCCGAGCAGGCCTTTCATTGATAGAGCATTGAGGCCACCATGTTGTTATGCTTGTTATCGAGTATACAGTAAACTAATCTGTATTCTTTCCATGTCGCTGCACTTTGTTAGCACAAAAAAAAAATAAAAGTTCCTACTTATTTGGCTGGATGAGTTGAACATTTTTTAGTCAGATGAGCCATTGTTCTATAGGTCACTCCTTTATTGTAGATGCATTGGCTAGGGATGCTTGAGCCATGGGGGCTTGAGATGAAATGGGGATATGAAAGAGGTAAATGTTATATGATGCTCCAATGCATCTATGCAGTTTTATTCTATTAAATGTTATTTCTTTTGGTTTGCTGAAATTTTGTTTAGACAACATTGAAACTTTGCTTATGAACCAACTACTCACCTTTGTGGACAACCGGCAATAGATTTGATAAATGTTACCATTCTCGATCAACTTTGAAGCTCTGCACAGTAGTTGATCCATCTCCATACAACATGCATCATATATTGCATATTTTAGTTATATAAAGTAACATCTTTTCTTCTCTATGACAACGTTGTTAAACAATATCTCATCACTTTCTGTTACAGAAGTTAAGATTTCATCATCAGAAGTTACATAGAAACTGCAAACTTGTGGTGCAGGAATTTGTCGCTGAGGACATAGAAAGTATTGCTGGTTTTGAGCCACCTCAGTCACCTGACTCAAGTTATAACAACTGGCCACTTGGTTCAGAGGATTTTGCCAAAGAACCACCAATTGTCCCTCCACAGCTGCACCTTACCCTTCTGAATGCACCAGCCGACATAGAGAGCCCCTCCTCTCTGTCGAGACCTCCGCATGTAGTGCTGAATCACCTTTACATTCAGAAAGGGAGGAGTGGTCAACCCATGGTGGCACTTGGTGCAACACGCAGGTTTCTGTCTAAGTACGTCACTGTGGTGCTCTACAAGTCCTTGCAGCGGTAATTACTGATAGAGTGGATCGCATAGATGTAAGGACTTGGGAGAGATTGATGTAGAGTGTGCTCATATAAGCATAATGAATTATGCCAAAGACTTCCAACTACAGTGGAGAAAAGAAAGAAATATAAACAAGGCTGATATCTCTACTCAAGGCAGAGATCAAACATCAGATAATTATAGTGATGTTGGTTAAATGTTTGGAGTAGAATATTCTTCAAGTTTCACTTTCATGAGCATTGGCTTTGAGTTATGTGACAAGTTGCTTGTAAATTGAAAAGTTGAAAAAAGAAATGAAAACCTCATGTCTGAACACTACGAAAATTTTTAAGTGATGAGATGATGCATAAAAAGATTGTAGGCAGGATTTTCCAGATGTTTATATTCTAGCTTTCTAATGGACTACCAAAAATTCTTGTGCCAACTTTTATATATCAAATTATTTTCTATTTTCATGTTGATATCTTTCATATCCTCTAACATTAAGAGCAATAATCATTAAAACAATTTTATGATTCTTATCAACATGAAAACAGAAAATAATTTGATATATAAAAGTTGGCACAAGTATTTTATTATTGTTAAAACAATTTTATTATTCTTATTATTACTACTACCACCGCTGGAATGTTATTCACAATAGAAATGATAGATTGGAAGGACCTTAATGGAACTGCCGAACCTTAATTGACAGGTTTCTTAGTTAAAACTACAGTCAACAGTCGAGGCTTTGATTTCAGATCGTAGTCTAAGCCATTAATGGTGTCCTTGCACCTTTTAGAACTTTTTAGCGAGGAAAGAAGCTGCCTTAGAGGTTTCCTCCCTCCAGCCTACTCACCTACGACCTACCCAGGGTGCCATTAGATTTGGTTGTGAAGTTGGCTGTATAGAGATTCTTCATGTACTTCATATTATAATGACTCTCCTTCCTTTTCTGGTCCAACTCACACGGCATGCTCTGGTTCCTTAAAATGTTATTTTGCCTTTGATTCATTAGCCTCTCCAATCATCGATTTGCCTCGCTAACTCCACGAGCGCTGACTAGAAAGTTTGATATCCTCTTTACGTAACCAATTAATATATGTAAATAAGATCTTAATCAACGAAAATTCTGAAGACAAATGAAGATACCTTGAAGGATGGCGATCCAATTGATGGTTGTTTGAGAGGCCCCTTAAACTTAGAGCTGTATAGGTTTTTATGTATTTCTATATTCAAAGAGTAACAAACAGTTTCTCTTTTGTCATAGTTGTGTTTCTTATAAATTGTGACTATTTTGCACAAGATAACACAAGAGGTGAAAGATTATGATCAAGAACTACATTTGAGTTGTAAAAATTTTTCAAAGATTTTTTTTCTTGTGCATTTATTCCATTTGAAATATTTGAATGAATGATCTAGCAAGTCTTTCACTATGCTACTTCAATTATTAAGGGATACAGAGCTATTATACAGAGATGGAGAAGATGAGACAGAGTTATTAAACAAAGATATAATCTTTGAGGGCTCAACTTGATCAGATTGCATCTATTTTGCATAGATTTGTCCCTCTTTGGATAAATAACTACATCTATTTGAATATTTTGCATAATTATCATGTATTTTTATATGAGCTTAATGATTTTCATATTTTAACTTTAAAGTTTCTATCTTTTTCTTGTAGGTTCCTAATACTTCTTTTACTCGTAGAGATGATGATGATGATAATGCCATCGACCCCTGATCGCTTTTAGACTATTTATTTAGGAGTTTTATATGTATATTTTTTTATATTTCTCGAAGCATATTGTAATGTAAATTAACAACATAAATTTGATCATATTTGATAATACAAATAGTTCGAAACTCTGTTTGATTGTGACAATATGACTTTTGTTGTGTTTTGTGTTTGAAAAATGTAAACATAGTTTTAAATTTATATTAAATATTTTTTTAAAAAATAAACTCTTACGGTGCTTTAAAGCATCGTTAAAAGAAGAATTTACGACGCCTAATTTGATTTTCAATACCTACATAGTCGACGCTTTTGTGATGCTTTAAAAAGCGTCGGGAATAAAATTACCGACACTTATAAGCGTCGGTATATCCATTAAAAAGCGTCGGCAATGTCTCAAATTGATATAGATTGCTTCCGATATCACTCCAAGCCTTTCTTTAATTTGGAATGGTGACTCTTCACCAACTCCACAAACACTACTTTATAAGCAACAGAGCCACATTGGAAGCCAAGACTCGAGAAGGCTTTGCAAGGGACGAAGACTAGAGAGGGCTTACGAATTCTGATTGATTGAGGGAATTATCTTGTTTCTATTGGGAAGTAAGAAGATTATTTCTTCAATTCTTCGTATCTACTCTTTTGCATGATTACAGGCATGGAGGAACTCTCGCGCGTTTCTGTATCATATTTCAGCTTTTCCCTGTGGAGATCCTCATTGCCAAGTATTACTCGATTATGGTGTCAAACGTGTTCATAATGTTATCTCCTGCACCCTCCATGTAAAAGAAGGTTCTGGATTTGAACATTGTTGGCGTTGCCTTCCAAGTGTTCTTCTCTTGGAATTCTAATGTGGTGTGCTTCAACTGTTTCTTCTTAAAGAGAAGAACAAGCACTCTTCTCTCTTGTGACAATCCATAATGTTTTGAACTGCATGAGTAAATTTAGAGAACTAGAAATTCTAGTACTTTGAAATTACATGCATGACATAATTGGTTAAATTTATAAGAGTTGAGGCCTAGGAGCAACCTAGATAGGTCATAGCGTTACAATACTATTACACCATCTTAATTGCTTCCGTGTGTATCCTGTTGCCACTTTGAATTGCCAGGAGTTAATCCCAGTTGTAGGAAATTCCTATAATCTGAAAACATGCCAAATTTTTAGCGGCCGTGCAATTATTTTGCAGCCCTCAACCAAATCTTGCCACATTTAAATACTTTCGTCACCATCCAAAAATTCTGCGACGTTCGCAGACTAATTGATAGGTACGTAGTTGAGGACCCTTGAAATGCATAACTCGTATGGCCTTATAAAAGTTGCCATCTAAAACCATGGAAACCTTGACCTATATCCACTTCTTCTATCCGTCAACTTCAAAGAGTTACATATAAGCTTCTTACTTCCTTTCTTTCTACATGTTCCAAACTACAGACAAATGGCCAAGGTAAATGACTGGTGAAGTCGCCATCACTGTAGTGAGATCGGAGCCAGTATTAATTAAGCCAATAATGGAGGTAACCTGAGACGAGTACTACTTCCTATCGAACCTAGACCAAAACATTACAGTTATCATGAAGACGGTGCACCTATTCAAGGCGAAGGAGAGGAGGAGCAGCGACGATGCAGGCCAAGTTATTATAGAGGAGGCTCTTGCTAAGGTGCTGGTCCATTTCTACGCCTTTGCAGGAAGCTGATCGTTAAGTGTGATGGACATGGTCATGGCGTGCCGTTTGTTGAAGCGGTGGCTGACTTTGAGATGAAAGTCTTGGGGAATATCTCCATTCCCGATACTGTGAAGCTCGGAAAGCTAGTTTATATCGATCCTCGAGCTAAGAACCTCTTGGAGACACCTCTCCTTACGGTTCAGGTATCCGCACAAAGAACTTTATTGTCATAATAATACTACGTACGTATAGGCTTGTGGTTGTGGGTACTCTCTCTCTCTCTCTCTCCACAGAAGAAGAGGCTGGTTACCTATCCATGTGGGTTACATAAATTGGCAAATGAACAGCCCAAGAAAAACGTAGGAAGCTGGAGTCTCGTACCTCGTCCAAACAAAGAGCATTCATTTAATAAAAGCCATCACGTCGGAGAACGGGCTTGTTTCTTAGCTTTAGTTCATAAGTTTTCTGACCTAACCTACGAGAAAAGAGATGTTTCGTGCAACTCTTGAGCTAACCTTCTGAGAAGTTGAGACACGGCAGACATAAAACCTCTACCTTTATTTTGACCTCACGTACACCGACTATCCACTCTTCATCTTAAATCACATTCAATCTATTAGATTCTAAAGAAATATTTATACAACTCTTAGTAAGTCATGGTTTGACATTGATAAACATTAAAATCTTCGAAAGAGATGTTACAACTCAGTATCTTCTTTCTTGTTCCTATTATATGCAAGATTTTATCCAAGTGATGGAAAAAAATAATGACATTATGCTACTCTATTTAGCACTGCAATAGCTGATGAATAAGAGCAAGGAAAATGCTTTGAAGACCCATTCCAAAATACTATACTCGTCGCTCATTTATTCATTTTTTTTGGAAATTCTGTTGTTCTCATGTTGATGAAAATGAGTGCCCCATCAGCTATCCCATGTTTTTATCAGATAAGCATTCATATCATACATATCCTCTCTTTTTTTGAGTCATTTCAGGTGACAAGGTTTGAGCGTGGTGGGTTTGTCGATGGGCTCTCAGCCGTGGAATTCCTCCACTCATGGGCTGAGACCGCGCGCGGCATGCTGCTCTCCATGCCGCCCTTGCATCGGACAATTCAACGGGCCCCGATAGCCCGCCAAGCCCAAAATCCCCCACTACGAGTTTGACGAGACCGATCCTTCACCTACGACACCAGCAAGTTGGGCCGGCTGAAACAAATGGCAATGGGCAGGCCATGACCCGGGCCTTAAACATGAGCCCCCATCAGAAGACCACTCTTGTTGGCGGTGGATGGACGGACACAGTTCGAGCCGCCCCTCTCGGCCGGCTTTTTTGGGAACCGGATTGTGCTAGTTTGCTGCTTGTGCCGGGCCGTAGAGCTGCTGGACCAGCCGATTTCCTTCGCGATCCAGCTGGTCCAAACCGCGATTCGAAATACGACCGACAGGTTCATCCGGTCCGCTATCGATTACTACGAGCCGACCGGGCTTCAGGTGACGGAATGGAGCCAGCTAGAGTTCAGGAGCACGCACTTCAGGCGGGGTGGAGCGGTTCAGTCCGGTTTGGCTGATCTGCCCGAAGAGGAGGTGGCCTTGTTTCTTCCCCATGGGAGGACGGAAAGGGCATCTTGCTGGCACTGGGACTGCCGGCTTCTTTCATGGAGGTCTTCCAAGAGATGATGGATTTATATATAGCCTTTTCCAAGTACATATTAAGCATCGATCAAGTTTACGATGGTGTTAAGTATAACCAGAAAAATAATGGACTTGCAATGTTCGAAGCGAAGTGTTGTTTAAGGAAATATGAAGCGGCGTTTTATTGTCTGCAACTGCAATAAAAGGATGGGGTGATGAGTTAGGCAGCTGTCAAAAATATTACAGATTGTTGTTCTACACCTGTTGACTAGAAAACCTAACTGCATGTAAATATGGCGATGCAGACATGTCATACTTCCACGTTTTTTCTTTTTTTTTTAAAATTAAAAAAAGAAAAGATGCTCATTGCAAAACAGTGAAACCTAAGGTTCTAGAAACATAGAGGGCCATTCTTTTTCTGAAAATATAGAGAATATTATACAACACATTCAGGTTTGAACATGAAATCTCCCCCTTGGATAACATGATACTACCCAGCTGAGAGCTATCAGCTTGCTCCGTGACTATGTATGAATTATGATTAATCAAATTTGCTTGGTCAGGTAGATAATAGCATATTTCGAACTTATGACATTTTGTTAGTTATTCAATCATGTAGTTTTTGCTTGTTTAATAGAATGAGAGCTAACATTGCATATATACCAGCTCTCTTGTAAAAAGAAGTTGAGTCTCGTACCAGGAAACGAGAGGATAGTTAATAAGGGCGTTGGGCAGAATAATTCGCAAGTGTACAAGGTACTCTCTCAAATCTGAATAAACCCTGATCTTGACATGGCAGCAGAATCATTATCATTACCTTTATAACCAGAAGTAGCAACACCAAATCTACACTAGGAAGATTTAGAACAACAAAGCACGTTTTTTTTTTTTTACAACCCTCGAACCAAACCACAACGACTCTTTGCTCGCGCAGACCTCAGCCCACATCGTTCTTAAAGTGTTGAACCAAAATTTCAAAAACCATACCATACGATTGTGCCTTCGAACAATAAGACGTTGCACTCAGCCCAGCCAAGAGATCTCCTGGAAGACAAAAATAAAGGAAACGAGACTGAGAAAGAGCACCCCGGGGGATGGGGGAAGGGAGACACCATCCCTCCATACTCACCAATTCCACACGGTAACTCACACCTACATCATTCACATCACTCTTCCGACCACAAACCAGATCTCCGATGCAAATACAAGCCCAAAAATATATTACTATTTCATACAACGATCCAGAAAATAAAACTAGTTGCTATACGACATTAGCATGCATATACATATCATACCATACTTGGTTCATAGAGTAAGAACTGCTCCACCAAAGCACATCCGCTTCCAGCTCGGTTATTACTACTAGCACCACTGCTAACAAGACAGGAACGCAGCAACCATAAATTAACCACATCACAATCTTTATAGTAACTACATAGACACATATATATATATATATATAGCAAGCTCCAAGGGAGGAGAAGGAAGAAGGAAGGGCATGCATGATGCATGGTAAACAGCAGGATCAAGTGCAGGAGACGGAGGAGACGTAGAGCGGGTAGGGGTAGGTGTTGGCGTACTGGAAAGAGAGGGACTGGCCGGGGCCGAGCACGGCGCCGTCGTTGACCAGGCAGTTGTCGTAGCCGATCCGGCGGAACACCCGGGGGTTGATAAGACGTGCCGAGCTGAACCACCCGCAGCTCACATGGATGTCCGCCACCGCGCACCCCGTCGAGCACACGTTCAGTACCTGCACCGTGTACGTCGGTATCCCGTTCGGCAGCGGCGCCGTCGGCCCCTGGTACACCACCACGTCGTCCTTCGAGCACGACTCTACCCCCATCCTCTCCCCCACTATAACATCGTTTTTAACGCCGTCAGTCGCCGGTTCAACTTAGAAACACACATGCAATGAAGCCGATCAGGGCCGTTTGATCTTACCGATGCGGAAGAGCTTCCGAGTGCTGCCGGCGCTCCGATTCTTCTCGGGAACAAGGGCCATGGCTCCTCCCGCGTCGTTTCCATCCACTGCAGGTTAGCATGGTTAATTAGTAATTGCCCCTCGCTTTGATGGAATTTTCCGAACGACCACCATTCGAAGAGTCAATTACGAATTTAAGACCTTCAGATAGCTAGATTCTAGGGATAGCAGATAGATTCTGTTATAATTTGAATTTGGACCGTCTGATTGGTGATCCAGGTTATCTAAATTGGCATCTACGAGAAGGTTCGATGATCCAAACGGTCGGATGGAAAGGGTTTAAGGTTAAGGGACGGAATGAAAGTCGACGACTTACCGAAGTAGAGAATGGAGAAGAGCAAAACCAAGCTCATGATGGCTGAAAGCAAGCGGACTTCAGGGAACCGCGGAAACCAGCCCATGAGGGGTAGATCTCGGCCGTCGGATCTTAGGAGACGACTGTACGGAGTACAAAGGGAGGGGAGGACTGAGGAGGGAAGTCCGAAGTAGAGACGAAAGGGAAATCCGCTTACCGTCTTTACCCGAAACGGTTGGTTGAGAAAGGGATCGCTCGTCGTTTTATACCGGTATTCCCCCGTGTCTCTGGTACCAAAATGGCCTCGCCTTCGTTCCAAAATTGCGGATCTACCACCGGGCTCAGAAGTTGGGAAATCCCCCGTCGTCGTCGTGCTCTCTCCACGCCAGGTGCGAGCATTTATGACTTACGACGGCCTCCCCGATATAATTCCGTTTCCGTTACATTTTCCCGTTTATGACGGAAGGATCAGAAGGCCGCGGATGGGCTTCAAAAGTCGCGTGCCGTTTGGGATGAAACGGAGATTTAATATTAAATGGCGGTAGGGGGTGGGTGGGGTCACATCGGATGACGTGACCGAGGAGAAAAGGGAGGGAGGGGGTGGGGGTCCATCGGAAGAGAACATTCCCCAGCGGAGCATCGAATGAAGGGCGTCAGATGCTGGACTGAGATAAACATCCATCCGTCCATTTTTGATGCCGATCAAAATAAATACGGCCCTCGATCGGGGGGAAACGCTAGGGAGATCTTTGACCGACCGGTGACATCTCACCCCCGTGTGATCCCTGATGGGACGTCGCATCATAGATCGCGTCACGGGTCCACTGTGATCTGGATTTGACGGCAGCGATTTATATTGGAGCCCGGTCCCTCATGGCCAACAGCTGTGGCCAGTTACGTTCCAATAACGCCGTTTCCTCTAATAACGAAGGTCGAAACCAGGGTATGGCGTATAGATAGGTCTATCGTGGGAGAATGGCCGTTAATTCTGTTATAACGGGCGTTATGTCGGAGCCAGAACGAACGCCCCAGTGACTCAAAAAGGACGGGAAGCAGGGAGAATAAATGTCAAGGGGGCAGAGAGAGTTAGTTAATGAGATGCTATGCTATGATTTAGGAGGAGGAGGACAAGTTGAGAGGTGGGTGGTGCATTGGAAAAGGAAACGAGGAAAAGTAATTTAAGCCGCCAAAAAGTGCAGAGGGTTGGGGGGGGGGGGGGGGAGAGAGAGAGAGAGAGAGAGAGAGAGGGATAATAAAAGCTGGTGTAGGCTTTTGGGGTACGAGCGGCGTTAATTAAGCGTTAGGTCCCAACGATGACAGCGTCGCATTTAACGAGCTCTGGGAAGTTGTCCCCATGAAACGGTATACGAGGAGGAGGGAGAGCCCTTGGGGGGGGCAGGGAATGCCACGCGTGGGCCGCGGCCCACCGCACGAGCCACCAGGGCAGAGGCTTGCACGTGAAGCGATCAGAAAGATCAGGGATCGGCCGCTCACGGGCCCACTCGCCAATGCGGCGGAGGATTTGGATTTGATATAAATAAATAATTTAATTAGATAGAAGAAAGAGAGTTTTTTATTGGGCTGAAAATGGGCCTAGGCCCGAACCAATCAAATGTTTTGAAGCTCACGTTTGAGCAAAGTGGGCCTTGAGAAAACTGGGCTTGAATTAAGCCTAATGTGATACTTTGAGCCGTGCAGGGCCCAAGTTGGACCCGTATTTATTTTGAACATTGAACCCAGCAAGAGCCTAGCCCAGTACAAATTGGGCCAATAGCCCTTGTTTCAACAAATCCCAGTGACGTACTTTGTGGCTTGCAAATAACCAAAAATATCTCTTTAAAAATAAAGCAAAGTCCTGGGATTGTGAGAATACTGCAACAAGAACCTGGTGATTGCTTTTGATACATAAATTCCATAAATTTTCTTCTTTTTGTTTTTTTACTTGAGAGTTGCAAGTTTCAACAAAAGGTTTGTGAGATTTTTAAAGATTGTTACCTGCAAAGCCCAATAAGGTTCTTTGTATATTGATGGTGCATTGTAAGAACCCGTTAGCAAACTCAAAATATCATATGGGGGCAATTAACACCTTGCGCCTTAAAAACTATAACATTTGCTTCTTGTTACCTCCACTCTATTTCTAACAATCCCTTTTTTAGAGATTTCTCAAAGAAAAGCATACGCGAGAGTTTGTAAATTCCATACTAGTAACATGTCCTAAGCTGCCAGTTAAATGAATATATAGAGCGCATTACTCAAGACAACTTAATAATACTAGTAAAATTGCATTTTTGACAATTTTTTATCCTTTTTTTTTTGTGTGCACTTGTTTATTTGTGTGGGGTAAAGGAAAGGAGAGGATCTCTAAAACTCTTAAGGCCGGTTTGGAAAATCCCGTAGGATTGGGTTGAATTCCTTATTGGATGCAGGAAATGGGCCGTTTACTTGAATAACGCTCATATAAACACACACCCCTCTCAGCCCAAATCATATTGGATGAAGAAAAAGACCTTCTTGGATTTTTTTTTTTTTAATTGCTGTAGTCCAACAGACCTCCAAATGGGATTTAGGCTATCAAGATGGGTCTTTGGAAAAACATGAGCTGGAAAGGCCAAAGGTCCGATTTTTATAAAAAAATCCAGCCCGAACCTATTGAATTTTCCAAACATGCTCTCAAGAAAATGTAAATTATGTCCACGAAGGATAATGTGAACCATTGCAATGGTTAGCCAAGAAGCACGATGGGATCATTATTTTCATTTACGTAGGAAAAATTATCATGGTAATGGTGTATGCTAGAATGGATGGGTCCTGAATTGGACAGCATTCTCTCCAATTTCTTCTAATTATTTTCCTTAAGATTTTAAGGAGAAAGGTATATGAGATTCATATGTTCCATGGTGTTGATGCATGGACTATGTGGTCCTTGTAAAAGCTATGAATCAACTTATGAGTAGTCCTCACACTCTGAGATGCAAAATCATTAATTAGGTGCATTTAACATCCAAGTAGACTGCAATGTTCTTAACAATCTTTTGTCATTTTTGAAGACGGGCGGTTTCAAGCTCAAGCTTGAATTCACTCTTAACCCCATTCTGAGATTTGCTCGATCGTCTTTTTCTTTCTTCAAAGCAAAACCTTCCAAAGTTTTGCTTGGGCGAAGGTACTCTGCAAATGCAGCATTCAAAAACGTTCAATTGGAGCAAACGAAATCTTTTCCCGATGATAAGAATTATGATGTAATTTGCCAGAACTTGTTTGCATTGAATGAATTTTTTTCTCTTTGTTCACCACCATCTCACTACACCCCATCCTTTATTTATAGGAGAGTGCTTACCTAGTCAGCGTTCTTTTAGATTTTCTTCGTTGTCTGTATGATGGCTAGTGCCAAAAGAACAACTGGTGATCAGAGTCCAACAGCTTAGATCACTGTAATTTTTTTAGCTGTTGGCATAATGTGAACTGGCTGCAGGTCAAGAGTTGCAGAGCTAAATAACAAAAAAAAAGTAATGATGTATCTTAATTGAAAGAACTGCTTAGAGTTATTGCTGCAAAGGATCAATCCATTGTCTTACAGAGTCAAGGCACAGAGATGCCAATTGGATGGGGAGTGGTTGGCATGATTGGAAGCAAAGTGATGCAAATCTGTGCCCCACGCTTCTGAAGACCTTTATGATTCCTCTCTCTCTTTCTCTCTCTCTATATATTTATATACTTCATATATATTTATGTAGTATAGTCTGTGGACCCAGATTTACATGAGTCCCGAGTCCAGACTCCATAGTATAGTCTCTTTTATACCAGTCTTGGGTGGGGTAGAAGCTTTATCATCATGATTTCTCTTTAAATTCTCCAAACGAGATTAGGAGATAAGGATGAATTTGAATCCCACCAAATTCATTTGATTTAATTGGAGATATATATTCATAGCAGCTTGGTTGGGTGGTGGAAGGGGGAAGACAGACGTAAGAAGTTGTTTCTAGTTCTTGGTGTCTTCCTATAATTTGAATAGATGAGGAAAGATAGGGAGTGCAAGAGGATATCTAAGAAAATAAGATGAGGACATGGAACTGAGTCATCTTCTATAGTGCAAGATGGGGAGAGGCATGACGTGCGAGGAACGAGTCAACATGAAGTCTTTGGAAGGATGAGGAGGTGGACCCCAACAAGGCGAGAGACTGGGTCCATTAACGCGGACAAGCCCAAGTTTGAAGTCTGGGTCGCGGTCTTTCATGGAAAAGCAGCGTCCATGAACACATGGGGAAGAATCCGGATGATCTTGACGGACGCCGCCCCATGTTTTGGAACATGCCCGACAACTACTTTGACCAAAAGTTTAGAGAGACTTATCATATTTTGTAGGACCTTGCGAGATATGTTTAGTCCCACATCAACTATATATTAATTAAATTTTAATTTTTATATTTTTGGCTAGATTTTTTTTGGATAAGATTTTTGATTATGACAAGTGGGGGGAATCCGATCTATGACTCACATAGATTAGAAACAACTTCTACTCCCTTCAATTATACAGGACTTTTGTAGGCCCTTAGCAGCTTCCATCTCTCATGTATTGATACCAAAAATCAGGTTTGGGCCCCTTCATTGAGGAAATACTCGTCAACAAGAGGTTAGCTTATAATTCCGAAAGCTGTTCAGAGTCCAACAACTGATCTATCCCCATACTGAAGGTCATGGTCGGACATTTCCCACCAACCACGAGTTTAGATATATAGGATGTCCCTCCTCCCCTGCAATCATCTTATTCACTTCTCTTCGCAATACAAAGAGATTGAGAAGGAGATGGGGACCAAAGCAAGGGAGCCAAACCCATGGAAGAGAGCCCTCCGAGTCCTCCTCCTGCTCTCCATCGTCCTGCTCTCTTATTACTCTTCTTGCCTCCACTCCATCAACCTCTCCTCCACCGCAACTCTTCTCAACAACCTTGACCACTGCATCAATAGGAAGGCCATTTTCCTCTTTTTCAATGCCATTCTATTATTCCTGGTCAAAGACTCCGGCTTGCTCAGTCCTTGCAGCGAGCCGGTTAACAAACTTGGCGATGAATTCCTTGTGAGGAAAGACCATCAGCAGCCGAAGGTTGAAGCTCACGTGGAGACTGAAGCAGATGTTTCCATGGCAACAGTGGAGAGTCGTAAGTCTTTAGATTTAGTCATGATAGAAGGAAGAGAAGATGAAGAGGGAATCGCTGCTATGGAGATAGAAGCGCGTGCTGTGGAGAAGGCTATAGAGGATAGTGGCAGGTCTTTGGAGTTGGCTGTGATTGGAGGAGGAGATGATGAAGGAAAGGAACTTGTGGGTGTGGATGAAATGAAGAACGTAGGAATTGATGAACTGAATAGAAAGATAGAGGAATTTATTGAGAGTGTGAAGAGAGAAAGGAGGATGGAGGCTCTGCAGCTAGTTAGGGTGTAATATAAATGGGTGAATGATTCCTTGTAAGGCTACTAATGTTTATGACTTGATGCGCTGGGAATTTACCAACATCAAGAATCATGAGTTGGTACTTTTTAGATTATTGTGATTGCCAGCAGAAATATGAGTAGTTGAAGTGTGCTTGCACCGATCCGATCCACTGCACCCACTGTGGGTTTCTACTTTCTATTACTTATGCCCGTTTGATATTGCATTTATATTCTTTGTTTCCAAAAATCCCGGGAGAAGATTGAATTAGCTTTGACAAGGACAGAAAAAACGAGACCTTCTGTTTTCTATATTGTTTCTGAAACCTCCTTTTGTTTAAAGCTTTTGGCAGCAGAGAGAATTGGTTTCAGAAAACCAAATTTGAACCTTTTCTCAGAGAGTAATCTGCTGCATTTGTTAAACAGAGTAGTTAACCAACAAGTTCTTCATATGTTGGCATCAAACATCCCAACCAAATGTTCATCAAAAACAAACAAAAAAAAAATCCAAACCAAATAGCTTCCTTATACGTTTTGAACCAGAATCACTTGGTACCAACAAGTTGTGCCACAGGCCCTATTCCATAATTTGAAAGCCAATTAGATATTGCCAACTTTAAATCATTTAAGTTTTCATAGATTTTAAAAACAAAACTGATAATATATTGTATTATATAATGTAATTCTCCGTAAAGATTATTCCTTGCAAGGTGACCGTAGCTCGGCAACTAGGCGCGTCGCAAGTTCCCGTCAACTTCCAACACTTCCTTTCTCTGCTCTGTTCTATCCCGGAGGCAACACACTGTGCCAGGGTCAAGTATAAAAGACCTTATTGTAATCCAAAGCCCTTCTGATCTTGTGAAAACACTAAACATGGAAATTTGCAGTGCTCCAAGGGTGTAGCGTACCATGAGCTGAGTCAAAGTCATGCTTCCTCGCTATTATTTCCCCTGTATAAAGATGATGCTATGAGGCCTCCATTCTGGTTTTCAAATTTCTTGTGTCTATAAACTTCTCTTGGCACATGGTAGTTGAATCTAGATAAACTTGGTAAGTTGCGTTGCATCAAATTCCCTTGGTTTAATATATGGTTGTCCCCTGGAATATGGTTGTGTTGCTTGCACCAACCAATAATTTGGACTATCCAAATGTATATCTTCCAAGGTAGTTGGCATTGATTAGGTTTCTTATTTTTGGTTGGTTCGCTTGTGACTTATTTTAGTCTCGACCTTGTTAGACTTGACCCAAACTGATTTTTTGTAACCTTATTTTGTATTTGGATAAAAATGTTTGGAAAATTAGGTTAGATACATATCATATTTTGTCCTACCAAACTAGACCTCTATAGACCCATATACTAATCGGGCCTCGAACGTGTCAAACATGATATAGCCTGGACCAACTTGGCTCGATCTCCCAAGATTTGATCTAACCTAGAAACCCGTATCTTTGAAATCCCTAGCCTCTCAATTCTCATTCACTTACCCATTGTCATGCTTAAGTTTGTAGATTTAATAGTTTACAATTTTGGGCTGTAATAGGGATACAAAGTAAATTTAATTGATTTGTCGTTATATTCGGTAGATAATCATAATCCTAACATTCCATAGGTACACCATTATTTCCCAATGTTTTGTATGTATCATCTTTTTCTTTTTCTTTTTCAAAAAGAATGCAGTGGTTATTCCACAGGCCCCATCTGGAATTGCTTTTAGAGGACCCAAAAGTTTCTTGGAGGCTGAGAAACTTTTTTCTTGGTGATATTCAGGTGTTTGATGACAGTTTTGAAATAGCTTTTTGGCTCTTCCAATAGCTGAAAAGGTTTGCTAGGGAAAAGCTCCAAGGTTTCTGGCAAAAGTTTTAAAAGCTGTTCTTTTTATAAGATCCGAATTCAAGCCTCCATGATTGATTTTTAAAAAAAAATAATTTAAAAATAGCTTACAGACCAACAATACAATAGTTTCTAATAACAATTTTTGATAGATTTCAGAGTGGCGGAAGAAGTCAAAACAATATAGTTCATGAGCGAATTCATCTTTTTTTTCTTTTTGATTTTGCTATGTTATATTATAAAATTATTATTATATTTTTATAATAAATTTAAAATTTATTATTTATTATATTATTTAGGTTAATATCAAAATAAATAATTTATAAATTACAAATATTTTATCATAAAAAATTTGATAGTACAAAATAATTAGATAATTGAAAGTACTATATAATATTTTTTTATTTTTTAATATTAAGCATATTTTCTTATTTTGGCCATCAAACAATGTTAAAGTTTCACAGTACATTTGAAATACTGTTATGAAATAGTAAACAATATTTTATTAAAAGTCCTACTAGCAAAAACCTATTGTCCAAAACTCTGTATACAAAAACTCTGTTATTAACAGTAATGTTAGATGGGGCCTTAGATTTGAACATGAAAGCCCTTTACTTAGAGAGATAGGCACCAACTAGCTAAGCTAACCCTCATTTATTTGAAAGTACTACAAACTTCCAATTCTATCCAACTTGGCACATAGGAGAGCCTAGAGCACCAGCTCCAAGCACCGTCAGAAATTTTTTGGCTTGCCTTATCAAGACATAGAAACTCTGGACCATATTTAGAAAGATCTAAGGCTGACTAAGAGCTTGTAGAATAAATTTAGATTTATTGTTTTATTAATGTACTCCCGCACGCGCATGTTTCGCTCATATAAGGCTGCTGCAAGGACCAGGCCACAGGTGATGCACTTGGCTTTTTATTATGGGTTACAAGAGTTCTGTCATCAGCTAGTCTAGCCGAGGATATATTCATTCCTTTCTTCAATTCATTGTTGCTACTTATTTGTTTCTTCTCTAGTCCACTTCACCACCCTTTTGTGCACCATATTTGCCCGAGCTTTCACTGCTTCTTCCCCATCCCGGCCACCCACTGATGTCCCACATCTCTTCAGCCAGAGCTGTTGTCGGTATTGGAAACGTCCTCAGTTTTTTGACTCATTTCGTAAGTAACTTAGTTAGTGCTTTCTTAAAAAAAAGAAAGTTAAAAAAAAACACATAGACATATTGTATTATATTCTTATGATCACCATCCATTTTGCTTTCGAGTCCCCATGCCTCCGTTCATTTGCTTGCCTCCTTTCAGCCTAGAATACTTACTGACGTTAAGCTAACCAGCAGAAGCTCACCCTTCAGGTGTCGCTTCTCGTGCAGGAGGCCAAGCATTCTGCCAGACATCCCAGCCTGGGAGCCCCATTCGCCTTTACTATAGTCTTTAGTTTTTCTTCATTCATGTGAGAGTCCATCACAACTTTTTCCTGTCCATGATCGACCCACCCCTATTTCTAATCTACTCGCTTTTGATGTACGAATAAATTTAGGAGTGGCAATCGGATCGGGTCGGACAAGATACACGCCAAATCAAATGAATGATATATAAAAAAGATTGAAACAAGTTGAACAAGTTAAATGGTTAAGCATTACCATCCAATAATGGTAAGTCTTCTTTTTGTTTGGTTGAATAGGAAAACTCTATACGGTACTCATTGTTTTGTCATTAATGAACATGTTAGACGCCTATGAAATTAGATGCTTTGCAATAGTTTATACTTAGGGAGAAGCTTTGGCAATTGAACAACTCCTGTAATGTCCGGGCCCAATACAGACTAGGCCCAATACTGTAGGGCCCAGTTTGAGGGTATTGGGCCAGGATGCAGGGTTAGCAGGTCCAGAAAGAATAGGCTCCCATCTTCCCCGAGGGCTGAAAAGACAGGATCACAGATGGCCAACGGAGAGACCCCCACAGGCATGCACAACCGGAGCCCGCCACCTCCCTCCTCCTCGGCAGCTGGGCCTCGAGCTGGCCTGAAGAGGGGGGGGTAGCTGGTGGCTCCCGAAGCCCTGAGCAAGGAGAGGATGCCACCTCTCCTTGGGGTCAAATCACAAGCTTAGTTTTTATAGACCTAAGCCCTGCTAACCCTAATCTTGGATATACCCTCCTAAGCTTCTAACCCTCTGATATTCGGTACCAGAGAGCTAGATCCCGGAGCTGGAGGTGGAAGGTGCCCCGCAGCCCCAAGGGAGGAAGGAGGGAACTTGCCGAGAAAGGGTCACTGCCCAACTCCACTCAGCCAAGTCAAGGTAAGCACACTGCCATTAGACTAAAGCAAGAGAAGAGGGGAGGAACCCCCTCGGTGGGGGTGTTCTCCTCTCTGTTCCATCCATGGAACAGAGGGGAGCACACCAGCACAAGGAGAAAGATCGGGCAAGGAGAAGACAACAACAAAACCCTAGGCCGGACCCACGGGCCGCGGGCCGGACCCACGGGCCGCGGGCCGGACCAAGGAAACCCAAGCCCAGGCCTGGCTGCCACCCGGGCCGAGCCCAACCGGACTCGGCCTACGGGGTGACAGTCCCCGGCCGCTGCTACTCTAGGGCTCGGGGGGCAGCCCCGGGCCGCCGGTCAGGTTGAGCCGGCAATCGGCGTGGCCACAAGGCCGCCAGCCCCGGCCGGACCACTGCCTCCTCTCCGGCAAGAGGCGGTGGTGCCGGAGGGAAGGATCAAAGAAAAGAAAAGGAAGAAGGGAAGAAGAAAGAAAGAAAGAAAGAAAGAGAGAGGAGGAAGAGGCCGTAGATCCGGCCGGAGGAGAAGAAGAAGGCCGGAGGACCGGCCGAAATGGCTAGGGCTTCCGATCGGAACCAAGGAGAGAGAGAAAAAGGAGAGGAGGAGGGGACTTGCCCGTGTACGGCCGTGAGCGTCGCCGGTGCGGGCTCGGCCGGGGAAGCCGAGAGCTCAGCCGCGGGCTCGGCCGGGGAAGCCGAGAGCTCGGCCGCGGGCTCGGCCGGGGAAGCCGAAAGCTCGGCCGCGGGCTCGATCGAGGAAGCCGAGAGCTCGGCTGCGGGCGTCGCCGATCGCGGTCCGACCCCCTCCCCGTGAGGAGGAGACCATCGACCTCCCTTCGCCGGAGAGGAGAGGAGAGGAGGAATGGGAGATCGGGATGAAAGGAAGCTTCGGAAAGGAGAAGAAGAAAAAAAAAAAGAAACGGTAAAGAAAAGAAAAGAAAGAAAAAGAGAAGAGAAAAGAAAAGAGTGGGTTAACGGGCCGGAATCGGGTTCGGATCCGAAACCCATTAAGCCCAATAATAAGGAATTGGTTTAGCCAATTGAAGCTGAACCCGAGCCCAATCAAATTGGGCTAAGTCTGGACGAGCCCAATTTAAACCAGGTCCAAACCCAATTAAGTATGTGGGTCTCAGTAGGCCCAATTAATTATAAAGAAAGCCCAGTTCAAACCCCGACTTAACAGAAAGTAGGTCAAATTGACCTCGGGCTGACCCTAACTCCAGCCCAAACAAGCCGTACTGACCCTAAACCCAAAATTGAACCCAATTAAACTTGGGATTAAGCACATTGACCAAATCAGAGGACCCAATTGGCTAGAAAAGGTTGAACCCAATCTGGATTTAAACTGAGCCCCAAAGGCTCTAAATTGGGTAAATTGGACTTGGCTAGATCCTTGGATGGGATCCAAGCAAGTAAGTTCATAATATGATGGACTAAGAAATTTTATAATAAATAAATGGGGAATAATGTAATCCCTATGATGTTGTTTTAGGTGATTAAGGATTTGTCACCTGGACTTGAGAAATTTGGAAAGCGAATTGAAGTAAGTAATCTGTCTTAATCCTATCATAGATCTTGTATTACGTTTTATAAGATGAACCAGTGTTTTTTTATACAATTTGAATTGTATGCATGATTAGTGAAGAATGTAAGTAACCTGTCCTAATCCTGTTATGGATCATGTCATTAATGTTTCCTACGCATTTATTTTAAGTATATATGTTTCATGCATGATATGTTACAATGCATAAGTAACTTGCATGATCCCAGAAGCTATGGCTATGTATGCAACATGATGATACTGATATTTTAATCATGCATGTAAGTTTATAAAGTCTTAGCTAGCCCAGAGGCACTATAATGGGCTCAAAGATGCTACTGAGAATGACTGAGCCGCCAGTGGCTGAATAGTAACTGAGCTTGCCCCGCCAGTGGCTGAATAGTAACTGAGCTGCCCCGCCAGTGGCTGAATAGTAACTGAGCCTGCCCCGCCAGTGGCTGAATTGGAATTGGGCCTGCCCCGCCAGTGGCTGAATAGTAACTGAGCTTGCCCCGCCAGTGGCTGAATAGTAACTGAGCCTGCCCCGCCAGTGGCTGAATAGTAACTGAGCTGGCCCCGCCAGTGGTCGAGTCTGACTTCGCAGTAGCATCCGAGAGAAAAAAAGACCACGGCATGCCGGGGGCACGGTTTCATATGCATAATTTTATGAAAATTTTTGTGATTTGCACTACTGCTTTGTTTAAATTGCATACATGTTATGCCATGATGATTATTAGATAAACATGCATGTCAGCTTCTCAAACCCTGATTTACATGTTTAGCCTACTGATTGATCCGGTAGGATTATGCAGGATTACTTACTGAGCCGTGTAGCTCATATCCGTTCATTTACTTTTTCTTTCAGATCCTTACCACTGATAGCTGCCAGAGACACGTTAATCTGGTATCAGGGCTTCTTTCTTTTGGGGTGAAGCAAGTATACTATTGTGTACATAAACTACATAGAAGCTCTGTATTTGGGTACTGACCAGCAGGTTGTACTAAGAATGCTTTCATATGAAAAGATTTGGTTGGTTTGACTACCCTGTTACCCAGGTATGAGGCTGCGTGCTATTGTGGGCGGTAGTCGGCAATAGTACGGCCGTGTCACGGATCCGGGTCCGGGGCGTGACAACTCCAATCCACATGCCACCTCCCAGATTGAAGCATAGAAAATGTATTAGCATTCTACAGTTTAAGTATACGGCTACGTATAGGGTTTTTCCAGTTTTCATGCAGCATAATTCAGCTTAATTTTTAACTGTCAATGACTAACTTGGATCGTGATACTTTGCGCATGCATCTCCGGTTACATTTTTGTTGATTGTGTTCAAGTAGTGCATGCAATTGCTACAATAATCCCCAAAGCTTTTTCACTTGTCCTATTAGAATAACAACATATGGATGATATAATGTCATGGTACCTTATCACTGTATAATCTCCACCTTCATGGCTTGAATTAAAGGTTGATTTAAGTTTTTCATGCTTTGCCAATCTTGACAGATTTCACGAACATGAACATGGTTAAGCTTCAAACAAAGATTTGGGCCAACCTTAGGTCACAACAGTTGGTTGTAGAACTTAATTACAACCATTTACAAGCTTGGCTAACATCACCGCAGATGTTCACAGTTTTCCTTGAAATAATTTCTAACATTCCTCCAGAATACGGAAGAAGAGATTGTCACCAACTCCAATTGGGCTTCTTCAGTTGTTGGATAGTGAAGAAACTTAGGCTCATCCCTTATTAGTGTTGTGTAGAAAATGCTCAGCAAAAGGAAGTATTAACCTTTATGTTTAATTCATCTATAAGATAGAAATCCAAGTGACCGTTGAGATTAACAAATACCTAAGGAAGTCATGGAGTAAATTGGTGAATGATTTGAATTTGTAGCCTGTCTTCTCCAGAGGAAGTCTTGCAACTACTATGGAGTTTAACAACTTCTTTTGCTTTGTTTGTGTGGAAACATTAAGGTTAACAATGTTGCATCTTTTAGTTTGCCAGAAGATGAAGTTCATTAAATTTCTTTTTGTTCTGAAAGATTCACCACATTTCAGAGTAGATCAGATCGGTACAAAACAATTGTGTTAATAAATAAGTGTAGTTGAGAATAAATGGCATCAGTTATCGAAATAGCCAAGAGTAAAAGTCAAATGTGGGTAGTAATTATCAAAATGGGTGGTTATCATGTTTAGCATAAATAAATAGAATTTATACTCTGAAGGGAACCTTCGATAATCCAATCAATATATTATATCTTAGCTTATCAGTAGCTTTAACTTCGAAGTAGTATTAATTTAACTTAGTTCTCTATTGTCATAGCCCAGGCTACATCTCTATTCCTATCAAAATTTATCTCTTTCAAATGGTAATGTGACAGTGGAGTAAGTTCTTAAAGGTCAAGGCATTTAGATCCACACTACTCTCATATCTCTCCTATCACCATCTTTCCAGCTACTTTAATGCCAGTGGCACATTCAGATATTTATCTATCCAACCATCTAACTTGTGCCAACAAATTTTCTACCATGTTTGTCCTTTTATATGGTGTGAGAGAAACTTAGCACTAACAGCACTGGATATACAAATCTTTCATTTTAAATCTATCAAACAAATAAGTATGTACTTGTTCTAACAAATAAAAAAAATCCACTATCACACTATTTCACTTCAAATTCAAACCAATAATTCATCAACCCAAGATTTGTCATCTCAAGCTCATTAATCATAAAAGACTTAAATTCATCAATTTTTTTGTTATTCCGAATATCATTCAAATCATCCACATGTAAACAAATAATCAAAATTTTTGTGCCTTCAAACTGATGTAGAGTGGGGACTCACTTTTACCACGTTGAAATCCGTTACGAATAAAGTCTGCATCAATCCTATCATACCATGTGCTTGATGCTTGCTTTAGCTTATAAAGTGCTTTCTATCTTTTTTTTAAGAGGAAAAGTGAATATAAATAAGAAAACCAAAGATTTTGAAGTGCTTACCTTTTTTTCCATCTTGTCCATGCTTCATACATGGGAATATCTTCTAAAGATGATGTGAGGCACATGTTCAAAAAATATAATCTGCTGTAGATGCTGCCTCGGCCCAAAATTTGTTATGAAGTCCTTTAGCTTTCAGTATATTTTTTTGTCATCTTCACTGAACTCCTTGTTTTGCTCTCTGCTACATCATTCTATTGAGATGAATAGCTGGTTGTCAATTGTCAGCATGTACTATTAGCTTCACAAAATTCTTCAAACTCATTAGATACAAATTCTCCTCTTTTATTGATTAAAAGAGTTTTAATCACATAGAAACTTTCATTCTCTACTAAGATTTTTAAATTTTCAAAACACATAAAATACTTTAGATTTTCTTCTGAAAAAATAAGCCCAAGTCATCCAACTGCAATCATCCACAAATAAAGCAAGTGAACCTTGAGCCCTCCAATTAATTTTCTTTAGAAAAGCATTCAATTAATGATGCTTCCTTAGCATACATCCATCACAAATCATATCATCATGTTAGATTAAAGGAAATCCTTCTACCATATCTTTTTGATGCAAGAGATAATTGAGCCCTTTAAAACTAACATATCCACATATAAAGTGTCATAACTAATCATCTTCCAAAAATACTTTCATCACAATAAATGATGGGAAAGCATTATTTTTAACCACAGAAACTTTAAGCAAAAGATGCTTTCTACTTATTTCTCATAAATAAGACACTTTGAATGTTCAAAAATAAGATAGCATCCTTCACTCAAAAATTGGCCTGCACTAGACAATTTTGAATCCAATCTAGGAACATAAAGCACATTATGAATTTCGTTAATATTAGAGATTTTTACAACAACTATGTCATTTTCTATATATCTCTCTCTCAAAGCCATTTCCTATCTTCACAGAGCTCTTCACAGACTTGTGTAGATCAACAAATAGGTCTGATTCCCTATCATATGGTTGCCATAACCACTTTTTTCGTACCAAACACTGTTAGAATTTTCTTTCATAGCACTATAAGCAAAAGGTAATTTTTCAGATTTTTCTAACTCTTGTTTTCTTTCAATCAATTTAGCATACTGTTATTAACAAAACTTTTTAATATAGCCAAATCTCTAGCAATAATGGTACTGAATATTTTTTTTGGATTGAGCTCGATCATTACCTTTCTAATTTCTTTGATTTTGACCATCTGACCCCTTCATCCCTCTTACTGGAGCCATCAGAATTGTCTCCACCTCTCCGTTCACAGCCACGACCATATCTTCGGCCTTCGGAGTTTTGTTTGGACTGCTTATCTACATAACTTTTTTCTTTAAATTTGATAGATTCAATTTAGAACTATGGAAAGACTAGCTTAGGAAGAAATGAACAAAAGTTGAACTCTGGCTCTCATATTGCTACATAAAACATACTAACAGTGGAACCTTTCTAGAACTAAAATAATAAAATATTACAAAATAGGTAACTATTTATAGATGTTATCTTGGACTCTAATACTTGACACTATCTAGTTTTATAATTGGAACTCGAACTCAAGAAAGGCTTGGCAGCATGCTTGGAATCAAAATCTACTACATCAGTGTTATGTTTAATGGAATCGAGGAAATTAGTTAATTGGGGGTTGAAAGGGAAGGGCCGAGGCCACCCAGAATCAAACCCCAATCTTTTACTAAGAGGGTAAGAGATGTTACCATCCGAACTAGGGTTCGGACCTTATCAGAGGTTTTGGCTTCCAGAAAAGAACACCATCTTATATACTATGGCCTTTCTTTTCCTTTCTGTTTCTTCTTCCAAAAAAATATACACTGTCATGAATAATGATGTAATGAAAAACAACTCCCACAGATCATATGAGCAAATTCTTTTGACTAAGTAGTAGTCATTCTATAACGAGTAATGACATAACCAAGTACATTTCCTACTATTTCGCCATACATGCCTTAAATAAACAAAGTTAGATTCAAGTAATCATGATTTAAGATATTTTTGTTGGAGTCATACCTTATTTGAGCATAGCTCTTTTATTGTACCAGCCTCATCGAGTTGCAAGAGTTAGATAATTTATAGTTGAATCATCACGTCTAAAAGAAAATTCTTATACTTTCTCGAAAGACATTGCAAAGAGACCAACATGAGATTCTAAGCAATCATGTTTAAGAATTTTCTAGATCAGTTGTCTCTCATTTGAGCATTTCTCTTTTATCAAACCAACATCATGACTATGCTGCAAGTATTAGAGTAGTGACAACTGTATCATCACATGCTTAAGGAAAAACAACTGTTGCTATTTTGCCATACATGTCTTAAAAAACATAGTTAGATTCTAAATAGTCAAGTTTACTATTATTTTTTATAAAGAGTCTTACCTCATTTAAGCATTGCTTTTTTTTTTTTTTTTGCTGCTATAACGGATGACTCATATACTTCTAGTGTGAATACATCCAAAAAAGTCAAAAAGTAACAAGTCTCGGAGTGCTCTAGGCAGCTCCCTCTCACCAACTGAGAGAGCTCCCCTCGAGTGATCAACTAAGCATTGCTTTTTTGTTGTACTAGCCTTGCCATGTTGCATGCTCTAGAAGCAAAAATTCAAGTCATCATATCCCTAAAAAAAAGCTACTCTTACCTTCTCACATTCCTTGCCTCAAAAACAAAAATTAGATTCAACATAATCACATTCAAGAATACTCTGGATGAGTTGTACCTTATCTGAACATTTCTCTTTTGTCATGCTAGCCTGATAATTTTGAGAGTATTAGAGATATGGCTACCAAGAATCAGCACGTCTAGAAAACAACTCCTATAACCTTGCTCTAAATGCCTAGAAAATTAAAATTAGATTCTGAGTAATCACATTTAAGATTATGTTTGTAAGAGTTGTACCTAATTATTTGCGCAGCACCAGTCTGACTATGTTGTGAATGCTTGAGAAGTGATAGTTATATCATCACATGTCTGAAAAACAAATCTTAGTATCTCAGAATACATAAAATATTAGCTTTAGAACCTAAGCAATCATATTAAGAGTTTTCTAAGAGTCATACCTTATTTGAGCATTCCTCTTCTATCGTACCGGCCCGATGATGTTGCAAGCATCAGAGAAGTGAATGAAATCATCATGTGCCTGAAAACAACACCTACTATCTCCCTATATATGCTTGAAAAACCAAAGTTAGCGGTTAAGTAACATCACATTCGAGATTTTTTTTCCAAAAAAAACTTAAGCATTGCTCTTCTTTCATGCTAGCTTGATTGTGCTATGAGTGTTGGAACAGTGATGATCGAATCATCGCATGCTCAAAAATAACTCCTAATATCTCACTTTATATGCCTCAAAAACCCAAATTAGTTTCTAAGTAATCATATTCAAGATTTTTCTGGAAGAGCCACAGCTTATTCGAGCATGGTTATTCTGCCATACCAACCTACTTGAGTATTGTTATTCTACTATGCCAACATGTTGTGAAAATTAGAGATGTGAAAGCATCATTACATGTCTCAAAAAGAAATCTTGGTATCTCACCACACATAAAATATGAATTCTATATAGAACCTACATAATCACATTAAAACTTTTCTAAGAGATATATATCTTAGATTGCTCTTTGCAAGTGTTACAAAAGTGATAATGGAATCATCATATACCTAAAAGCAATCCCTACTATCTTACCATAAATGCCTGAAAAACCAAAGTTAGAGCTTAACTAATCATTTTTAAGATTTTCTTAGGAGACTTGTAACTTTTCGGAGCATTGACCCTCTTCATACTACCTGATTTTTGCAAGTGTTAGAGAAGTGACAATCGAATCATCACATGCTTGCGGAACAACTTCTAATATTGCACTATACATGCCTCAAAAACTAAAATTACATTCTAAGCAATCATGTTTAAGATTTTTCTACAAGAACCATGCTTTATTTAATTGAGCATTGCTACTCTGTCATACCAACCTGTTGTGGATACTAGAGATGTGACAACCACCATCCGATGTCCAGATAACAACTCTTTGTATCTCACTAGATACAAAAATATTAACTTTATAGCCTGAGTAATCAGATTAAGATTTTTCTTCTTTTTTTGGAGATAGAGAGGGATTCATCCCTCATTTAAGCATTGCTCTTTTGTAATACCAACCTAACAATCTCTAGAGAAGTGACACTGGAATCATCATATGCCTTAAAAAACCAACTCCTACTATCTTACCATACATGCCTGAAAAACCAAAGTTAGAGCTTCAGTAATCATATTGAGCATTTTCTCTTGGGAGAAAGTTGTACCTGACTAGTTACTGGAACATTGCTTCTCTCCTGTACAAAAATAATTGTGCTGGCTCTGCTGCAAGTGTTAGAGAGGTGACAATCAAATCATCACATGCTTAAAAACAACACCAAATATCTCACCATGCATACCTCAAAAACCAAAACTAAATTCTAAGCAATCTTATTTAAGATTTTGTAGGAAAATCATCTTATTTGAGTATTATTATTCTATGATGCCAACCTGTTGTCCCTATTAGATAGGTCACAATTGAATCATCACATTTGGAACATCCTATAATCACATCACACCAGTACTGCTCTACTACTGTAGCTGCACCTATGAAAAGTTTATGCCCTGAAGACTGGATCTCTTTTACCAAAAAAAAAAAAAGAAGAAAGAGAGAGATAAGTTCTCAAAAGACCAATTTGCCAAAATATCCTTGTATTCCGATGTCTGAGATCTACAACATTTTTTTTCTTAAATCTTTTCTGAATAACCCCTGTGACCCTGTCTATTCCGTACAGAAAATACATCCAAAAGGCCACAGATTATTTTAACTACCCCGGAAGACACACCCAGGGACGCCTGTCGGATCCGGTGCTCCGCCGATGATATCTAATCCAATCCCGCCACGGAGACGGGCCGGGTCACATTAAAACGCTCAGGCGGTGCAGCTGGAACAAGTTTCTACAGGGATTCCGGGTGCTTCGCCGCCTCATCGGACGGCGGAGGCGGCATCTCCTTCACCGGAGGCGGCAGTGGCGGCGTCTCCTTCACCGGAGGAGGCGGAGGCCTCTCCTTCATCGGGGGCTGCGGCGGCGCAATCTCCTCCACCGGCATCAGTGGCGGCGGCCTTTGGTCGAGCAGAAGCGGCGGCGGCGCAAGCTCCTCCGGCATCAGCAGCGGCAGCTCCTCGTGGCCGGCGGCCACGAAGTCCAGCATGTCGCGGCCTACCACGCCGGCGGCGGCTTCTGGCGGCTTCTGCGAGTAGCGGGCTATGATCGGAACGGTCCAGAGGACTAGGGCAGTGGACATCAGTAGGGGAGCGAAAAAGCCAAGGATGGTTAGGAAACTGGGGAGGATATGCAGTATGCCGACGGCGGCGGCGATGCCCAGGGCGGCGGTGAGGAGGTGGTACCGCCACTCATAAAGGGTTTCCGGGATGGCCATTGGAGAAAAAGCCTCTTTTTTCAGCTAGCTCACAAACCTAGGTTTAGGTTTGATGAAATGAAAGCGATAGGAGATATATATACAGAGATTTAATTTAATTTATTTACAGTCGCATTCAAAGAGATTCCGAGTGCTTTATAATAAGAATTTGTCCTGTTCTTAGCCTTTTTGGGGCTGGGGAGGGAGGGGCAGTGCTTCCTCTCCCTTGTGCAATGTTATTATTTTCAATATATAATATATATATTTCTTAAGTGTTTGAGTTTGCTGTTTATTTTTTTTTCCCAAAAGAGAATGCTTTCCAATATACCATTTGTGATGGTTTTGAGCAATGCTTTAATCCTCACAAATGTGATCCAAGAATGGTACTTCTTTGCCGGAAAAATAAGAAAACCTATTTGGAGGATGATGTTTTTCTGAACTAGTTGCAGCTGTGCATAGAAATTTTATTTAATTTTTGTAAGCATCGCAAAGAATTTTTGGTAAATTTTGCTTAGCTTTTCCATGCTTGATGTCGTGTCATGGGATCGTCCAATGTAAACTAGGTAATGTACCATTTAGAGAAAAATAATTTTATCGTCATCTTCACCCCATGCCTCCATGACTCTTCTATCGACTCCTTCCACTTGCTTAATTTTCATAATACTTCTAGGAGATTACATTTTCTTATTCCTATTTGGAAAGAATTTTTTTAATAGAAAACCTATTGTTCTCCATCTTCAAGCAGCCAAAATAAAAATATTTTATTTTTAAAATTTTATTATTGTAAAAAGATTGGAAATGGTTATGCATAAAATTGTATGTAATTTTTTGGAGGGCGGCAAACGTTGTCCAACATAATGTTTGGAAGCTAGGAAGGCGCACATTGTTTTCTATGCTTGATAGCACACCATGTGATCATCTAATGCAAAGATAGCTATGTACTATTGATATAAATAAAATATTTTTCTTTTCAATTGGGCAACCAAAACAATTTGTTTCATGCATCTTCATCTTACTCTGGTGGCTTTCCTTCTACCCTCTCCTTCCCCATATGCAAGCTCCACAAAGTTCTAGGAACGACCATCTTCGTAGTTCTACTTGGAAAGAAATTACTCTTCTTTTTTTTTTCTTTAAAGAGAAAAAAATATTATGCCCTAAAAATTCATAATCCATGATTACAAAGTCACAAGGCTTGATTCTCCATGTTCTATTGCTGGCATTAAAAAAGTCTGGACGATAGTTTTCTGTTTTCTTGATGGAGGTAACTTCTTCTGCCTATCTATGAGAGAAAGAGAGGGAAGCATTCTCAATTTGTATTGAAATCTTCTCAATTTATTTTACCTTTTAACTATATGCACTTCTTTTGTGAAGAACATGCAACAATTAAGACATTTATAGAATTTCTGAGATAATTTTTGCTACCCACTTATGATAACCAAACATATCCATAAGCTTTTTTTTTTCTTTGGTTGGGGATGTTACCCTAGAAAACAGCAACATTACCTAGGGCATCAAAACATATCCCCAACTCCCAACCTAATGTTAACTCGACTATTGTTGTCACAGTAGATGGCGATTTGGAACATTTCAATGCTACCTTATCTATTATTATTTAAGTTGAATGAAAATAATCAATAAATCATTTTTAATTTGAGAAAACAAGATCAGAAAATATCAGAAAATCCTATGAGTTAAGGTCTGGCTATCCTAGATTAGCAGTGAACAGCCCCATAAGCTCAAGTCTAGTCTCAGCATATCTAGAGTGAGTAGAGTTACTAACGCATTGCATGGTTATTCTTGCATTCTAAAAACGTTTGTTTATTCTAGAGATATTCTATGGATCTGCTCTGTATCTGTTTTTTTACCTCTAGTATTTTGTCCTTCGATTTGTATGGCAGTGCTGATGAAAAAAAAAAAAGAAAAAGAAAAGGAAACAACAACAACAACGTTTGTTTATCTCATCTTCTCCTAAACTGGCCGGGAAGTCCAACCCAACGGGCACGCATAAAGTATGAGACTGGATGGGCCACCGGATTCACCGGGTTATCATAGTCCGACGAGATTGGCTGGCTACTTTGAGCCACGTGTTTCTTATTTACTGGCTGAAGCGTCGTGGAAGACACCGGAAAGCGCGAGCCGGCCGGGTCCATCTCGACTCCCTCCCTCTCTTCGCATTCTCTCATTTCGAACCCTTTGAGGCCAAGGAAGTGGAGAGAGGGAAGAATTCGCTCTCGGTTCCGCTAAGGTTCTTCGCGGGATCCTCTCCTGCTATTCGATCTTCGGATCTAATCGTATCTGGAGGTATGACAGCCTTTTCCAAACAAAAAGTCGAATTTTGACGTTAAAAAAAGTTTTTTTTTTTTTTTGTGCATGGAATATTTTGATTGATTCTTCTTATATTTTATCTTAAATCCGCGGTCTGATAGCTTCGCGGGGTAGCCCTAGATCTGAATTGGTCCGGTTCTTGATTCCTCGTGGTTTTGTGGAAAAATGTGTTTCCCGTGCTTGTCTTCTGCTTGAGAAATCTTGCTGTTTCTCTTCTTCTTTCAATCAAATTTCTTCCTTTTGATTATATCTCTTCATCATGTAGTGTTGAGGTGCTTCTAGATCGGAACTATATGCCATCTTAATATGAAATAGATGAGTTTATGGAATGGGGTTCGTAGAAAGTTCAAGTTATACCAATGCAACATTGCAATTTTCGTTCTTGTAGGTACAAAACAATTTCAAACCATGAAATTCTGCTGAATGGAACTTTATTGCAGTTCATCGAGGGGTGAAGGATTGAATGGTAACCTTCTGGATCAGTTTTCTTATCTGAAGTTATCTGGATACACATGCAAATTTTAGCATCCAACTAAATCTGTATTCATAGTTGGATCCATCAAAGAAAATAGGATAGGGACATTAGACAGATACCCAATATCTATGTAAACTTCCAAATCCATTTTCAACCGTATGTGTTCTCATGCAACTCTTCTAAACTCCAAAATGAAAGAGGTTATAGCATCAACATATTTTCAAGTTAATTTTCTTTCCATACGGGACATCTTTAATTTGGTGGATTGCATCCTTGACAGTCAACTTTTTAACTCAAAATGTGTATTTAAGCAAAATTATCGGGATCACTACAATAGTCATGTAATTAAATAGATGCTGCTTTTTATTGGAAAGCTTGTATACTTTTTTCGGAAATAAGAAAACATAAAGTGAAACAATATTTTACCTGTAAAGTTCAACTACCCAATTTATATCCATATTGTTTATTTCTGGTTCATGTCTCCATCTGTTTAAAATAAATATAGACACAAATTACAGCATTCATTTAATATAGGTATCCGAATTCATATCAAATGAAAAATGAGAATGTGGATTCTAATCTGTTTTAAGGCTAATTCCTCTACCCCTTGTTAAATGATGAATGCAAAATTTATCTAAATTCAAAGAGTGGTGAATTAAATAGTTGGCTACTCTGATCTGGAAGCAGGAAAATGACGGGAGGGTTCAGAGTGCTGCATCTTGTCAGACCATTTTTGGCGATTTTGCCCGAGGTACAGAATGCTGATCGGAGAATTCCATTTCGGGAGAAAGTGATCTACACTGTAATATCTCTTTTCATCTTTCTGGTCTGCAGTCAGCTGCCACTTTATGGCATTCACTCAACAACAGGTGCCGACCCCTTCTACTGGATGCGTGTTATCCTTGCATCGAATAGGGGGACAGTTATGGAGCTGGGAATTACTCCTATTGTTACTTCAGGATTGGTGATGCAACTGTTGACAGGATCAAAGATTATTGAAGTTGACAACAGCGTAAGAGAGGATCGTGTTCTACTGTAAGTACTGCTTGCTCAAACTGGAACACACACTTAATGATGCTGGGTTAACATCATTTGAGGAAAATTATTCACTATCCTCTAAAACTTTTTACTTGTATAAAAGATGATGCCTTTGAAGAAAATTATTTACTATCCTGTGTAACTTTTTTCTTGTGTGAAGGTTGATGTCTTTCCATTTATTTTATTTGCTTTTGCAATGAGGGATGAATGTTGCTTGCATAGTATGTTTTCAATAATGCGGTATTCTGCTATCATGATCCTTTTCCCTTATGACAAAAAAACTGATAACTAATTTGTTATTTTTTCTGCTCATGTTATGTAGACTGTAATGTGAGCTCTATAGAGACATCCTGCATTTATGTACAAGGACGTATAATATGGAGTGTTAACACATGGACAACTTAAGTAATATGGCAAGCTGAAAGCTACACAAATACCAACTTTTCCTAGTATACCTATATAAACATGAGATGTGCTGCTCTTCAATTATGAAAATGTCATTGAATCTCATATTAGTATCTGGATTCATTTTTGAATAGTTGATGGTCATATGAGATGGCTTGATAAATACTTTCTTATCATGTTATTGTTTTTATGGAAGTTTATCAACATATATGAATAAAATTATGTTTATGCAAGCTTCAGGTTCAAAGAATATTCGGTGTATAGTTGAGGAATTATGATTTGACCTTATGGAAATAAAGTATTTGTATTCGATGTTTTACTTCCAGTCATTTACATGTGTTGCTGAAGAGGTGGTAAAACAACTCTATTGTAGAAGAATATGTTATTAAGATTATGTATTGACAAGTTAGTGTGGATTATTGCATCTTATATTCAGATCTTTGAGGAAGGACGGGCACAAGGCTTATACAAAGGCAAGGTTTTAAGTACCATGGGACAGGGCTGTCTTGATTTTTCCATGGATTGGGAAGTCTTGTATAATAATAATAAAGATGGGAGATATCCCATACCATCTCAAATCCATTTCCCAACTCGTCTTGTCTCAAACTCGGGATGGTGGGATGCCCCGCCATGCCACTGTTACTTAAAACCTTGTATAAATGTGATGTTCATTAGATAACAAGAGGGAACATAGATGATGTGGTCATCGCTTTGATTCCCGTTAGGATTAGACCAGCAATCTGGCATGTTGTTTGGTGGAGATATGCTGTTCCATGTCTTTTCACCATTAATTGTCCTACCTTTGCTTGAAAAGGGACCTAAAATACAGGAGACCGAGATTAGCCACGAATGCATGCCTTCTGCATTCATTATTGTGTAAAAGGTTGTTAAATTTACTCTAGAGCAATAAATGTCTTCCTCCTCCCCAAAGGCTGGTATTTATGTATTGTCGTTTTCACAGAAATGGCGCACAGAATTTACTGGGCATCTTAATCGCCGTTGGTGAGGCAGTTGCATATGTTCTGTCTGGGATGTATGGCAGTGTCAGTCAACTTGGTGCAGGAAATGCTATACTCATAATCCTACAACTTTGCTTTGCTGGCATCATTGTCATTTGCTTAGATGAACTTCTTCAGAAAGGATATGGTCTTGGATCTGGTATTTCTTTATTTATAGCAACCAACATCTGGTGAGTTAATTGCTTTTCTATCTCTATTTTTTGCCTTAAATTAATACACAAGCTTAGATGTTGATAAACCAATTCACATTGTCTTTGTAGTGAAAACATTATCTGGAAGGCATTCAGCCCCACTACTATTAACAGTGGAAGAGGTGCTGAATTTGAAGGTGCTGTTATTGCTTTGTTCCATTTATTGATAACTCGAACAGACAAGGTCCGAGCTCTTCATGAGGCTTTCTACCATCAGAATCTTCCAAATGTGACAAACCTGCTTGCTACAGTTTTGGTCTTTCTTATTGTAATCTTTTTCCAAGGTTTTCGTATTGTTCTACCTGTGAGATCGAAGAATGCCCGGGGTCAACAGGGCTCCTACCCTATCAAGCTATTTTACACCTCTAACATGCCCATCATCTTACAATTGGCACTTGTTTCCAATCTCTACTTCATTTCCCAGGTATGAGATATGGCACTTTCAAATTTTCTTTACCTCCAAAAGGTTTTAACTCTTTCACTGCAGTTGCTGTACAGGAGGTACAGTGGAAATTTTTTTGTAAATCTGCTGGGAAAGTGGCAGCAATCAGAATATTCAGGAGGTCAATCCATCCCTGTAGGTGGTCTTGCTTACTACGTGACAGCACCATCAAGGTGATTATGCAGTTTGTCTATTATTCCAGTGTTATTTCTGTTCATGTTGGTGTACCGACCTAAGCTCTTGTTTGATTAGGTCTTGTTAGCTTACTTTCACTAAACTATTCTGTATTCATCAACATTTGTTGGTCAGTTTTTTTTAATCCTTCACTAATTATTACCTTCTTGGCTGAAAATTGTGCTCTATAGCCTGGCAGATATGGCTGCCAATCCATTCCATGCTCTCTTCTATATAGTTTTTATGCTGTTATCTTGTGCGCTTTTCTCAAAGACGTGGATAGAGGTTTCTGGATCATCAGCATGAGATGTGGCTAAACAGCTCAAGGTTCATCTTATCTCTTTTGTCATTTATATTTGTGTTAATTTTTCTTTATAAAAAGTGTATGGATACGGTCATGCCTAATGTAATGACAAATGTTCAGTTTTTGTCTTCTTTTTTTGCAAATAATACTGTTTTCAGAACACTTATGTCTTCTGAAATTATTAAACAGTATTGGTCTTTCTTTTTACTAATTCTTCAGGGCATATCATAAGATTTTCATAGCGTTAGCTACATCTGCCAACTCAAAAAAAAGGGTGTTGTTTTATATCTGGGTTGACTTGCTTCATCTTTCGTTCACTACAACTTGTGACTGTATGTTATTAGATGGTCGGAGGTTTTGTTGGGGATTTTAGATACTTCAGACTCCTCATTTATAAGGTTAATATAACAGAAATATAGAACAGTTTAGAAGTTTCTAGAGATCTGTGGTCTAACTGATGAAAGCTTTCTACTATGTCCTAATGTCTTTGTGTAGTCAGCAAGTCTATACTAGGTAAAGATTTTCTCATTTGTAGCCATTCAAGTTCTAAGTTAGGGAATCCAAGACCCAAGCAATGCAAGTGTTTGGGAGTCTTTGTTCTTTTCTATGATAACTATCTTGCTTTAAGGTGTGTACTCTAAGCTTAATTTTGAAGAGCAGTACGGCACCTACCTTGTTTGTTAAAGAGCAGTAAGAGCTTGCACTAGTTTCAAAACACGCTATAAACACCAAACTCCACCTTGGGGTCCTGATAATCTGCCATGTTGGCGTTAAGCTTGAAATGATCATAAAACTTGTCTTGAAGCTCCGAGTTGAGATGCCTGAATGCCTTTATTATCAACTGGATTTCTTGCTCTAGTTCTGGTATGCACTACCTGTGCAAGACCTCAGAGTAGACTACTCAACACGGGTGGTTGGGAACCATCATATCAATATTCAAGAGGCAGCTTGACAACTTAGATGCACAAGGTGCAAAACATTAAGATATCTCAGATCTAGGTACAAGGCTCTAAGTGAGGAGAACCTTAGCAAAGTATGGTGCAATATATATATACATATATATATATATATATATGTATGTATATATGTATATATATGTATATATACATATGTATCTGTGTGTGTTCATATACATATATAAAAACATTTTAGACAAGTGCACCCTTAAAATGATCTATATTATGAAAAAATGCCTAGAAATCAAAATTCATGTGCTTTGTAGCCTTTAACCTAAGAACAATGAACGATTTTAATAGCATGGTACCACATTTTGCTATGATTGGGTCATCAAAATGCATTAATGAAATCATGATTAATGAAGTGGGCAATCAATTAATATGGTCTATAATATATTTTTGATCTGATTCGGGAAAAAGAAGGAATTTGCTCTCAAATCTCTTAAAAGCATATTATATAATAGGAAAATAGGCAAAGTAGGGTCTAGGTTCCTTTTTTTCACCAGTGATGATAAAATTAAACGACAAAATCTTTATTTATACTAGTGAGATCTGCCCTTTAATAGTCCAGGTTGAATTCCTTTTTCAGTTAAAAGAGATTACAACTTTTCCAAAATAGACATGATTAATGGAAATGACCATAGAAAATCTAAAATCCTATATCAACTTCCACATCAATTTTGTCTTTAGCTACCTTGCTTAATTCTTTCTGGATTGAGAGATATGTTTGGATAAAGTTTCTCCCATAATGAAAAATTTTCACTTTGATTGACCTGTTTCAAGGCCCAAATGATGGAATTTGGCACTTGAATACTAGCTATTCCAATATCTTTAACGTCATATTGTAGATCTTGAAGAGTTTTCTGATTTAGAAAAAAGAGCATATCGTTCAGATATCATATGAGCAAGTTAGGATCTTTAGAAGTTTGACATGCAACTTAGCTTTACAATATAGCAGATCTCGCTCCTAGATTTTGCCTAGACCTACCTATAGTGGCTATAGTGGTCCACATCTAGTAGGGTGATCCTACTGGATCGATTTTAGCCCATTAATGCAATTAATGCTATTTTTATTTTTACTTGATATGTATGTTAAAGATCCCTAAAAATATATGATTTTCTAATGTCCACCAATTCTTGAAGGTGTAGATCAAACTCAATGGTGGGGATCTTCAATTTGAGTATTGTTATTTTTAGAATTGTTAGATATTTTATCAAATATTTAACATTTATTGTCTATTCTCACTCATATAAGTAATAAATTCATCAAGTAAATATATTTGATGTCAAAAATAATAGAAATACAATGCAAAAAAGTAATAATTTATTGTTCCTCCACACCCCCCCCCCTCTTCAACACACACATACACCCTAAATACACTCACTTAAAACACACTCATAGAGACACATACGCATGCAAACCACATAAACAATCTTGAAGGCGTGCTTTTTGGCCTAGGCACCTTTCTGAGGTGCTCATAAGATACGCATCTGGAGTAGCTGGATGAGTTACATTCTCTTGTGGTAGGCAAGGAACTTGGGTTGTAGATGGGCATGCCTTGCACCTCAAGTTCACCATAGACATGCCCATAACAAGGCTGGAATCTCGTGCTTCCTCTTTGAGCCCTTAAACTTGCTTATCTGTTCATAGTTTGGTGGTGGTCTGTGTGGGTCTTGCAATAGACCTTCGGCTCACAAGTGGTCTTTCTTTTTTTCTCTTCATAAGCATGTAATGAGACAGCAGGTTCAATCCTATAATTATAATTTTATACCTTGCATATGCAATTCTGACCTGTTCGGTGCATTCATACAAAACTCTTATGGTCTCACTGTGAATTTCATTCTTGAAGCTAGATAAGGTCCATGACCAGTACATAGCCCCATAGTCCAGATCATGTCGTGAGGATAAATAGAACAATTATGCTCTTTATTCCCCCTAGTTGCATCATACAAGAACCAGTTTATGAGTCACAAAGTAATTCTTGTTCACCTGAAAATCTATTACTGCATAGGTGTTTTCTTAACTTCTACTCTTTTATTTGGAAATTTTCACCTTATCTATGCTGATCATTTGACAATGACATTTTATTTTAACTTTTATTGTTTTGTTTTAGGAACAACAAATGGTGATGCCTGGTCATAGGGAGTCCAATCTACAGAAGGAGTTGAACCGCTACATTCCAACTGCTGCAGCATTTGGGGGCATGTGCATCGGTGCCTTGACGGTTCTTGCAGATTTCATGGGAGCAATTGGTTCTGGAACGGGGATACTACTTTCTGTGACTATCATATATCAATATTTTGAGATGTTTGAAAAGGAGAGAGCAACTGAGATTGGGTTCTTCGGATTTTGATTCCTGGAAAGTCGCACGGAGGACAATCTAGATGAAGGCTAAAAAGAGAGCCATTTCTTGCAGTTTTGGGGAAACATGAATGTGGGACAGATACAACTATACAAGGCCTTTTTAACATCAGGTGTAGGAGTACAAGAAGTTTAGCTTTCACCAGTGTAGTTTTTTTTGTTCACACAGACTATTCTGATGCTGGATAGACCAAGTTGAAAGGAAGATGTGTTGTGTCCAGCCAAAGTAGACAACATATTGTTAGTATTTCAATTCAGTTTAATTTCGTTTGATCTTTTAAGAAGCTAACAGATAAATGTTGATCTCTAATTATCTTTGTACAATGAATTGTTACCGCTTAATGTTTTTAGCTTGTTAATCTGTGCTTCTCCATGCTTCAGAAACTCCACTCTTTTACTGCTTGACTAGAATTCAAAACAGATTTTGACATTTACAGTCATGCAATTTATACTGAACGTCGGGATGCTTCATGGAATCTCTAATGCAAAATATGTGCAAAAGATATTATTTGACAATTTTTGTTCTGCATTGGAGTTCTGACAGAATCCTTAATAAGATCAGCAGAAAGTAGATTATTTATGAAGAGAGGAAGGATATTATGTGGCCATGCTGTTCATGATTTAAGAGGATCAGAGTACACACCATATTTGTGGTTGGTAATGTTTTTCTTCTTGTGATTAACCAGTTTGAAGTCTCCAATTTTAAAAAGATCCTATCGACATCATCATTCTCATTAATGAAAAAGTGGTCAAAGATTTACATAATGGAACATGCTACAATCGCTTTCTCTTAAACTTGCTTGAAAAACAATTAAAGAGGAAAGGCTTGCCTTGACAAGGACTAAACTTGAAAGGAAAAGAGGAAATAGCCAAGAAAGAATCAAAGATGTTGAAGTCCCGGGAGGATATCAAACGTCGATGAATCTTGATGGATGTCGAGGATATATTTTTAAAGCGCCCATCCTTTATATTTCATTGCAATTCTTCTGGCCGATTTATTGCGGTGGGTAGTGAAAATTGGTAATAAATGTCAGATAAAATTCAACAGCTTAAAAATTGTCCTTCAGAAATTGCTGATGAAGGCAGTCCATCACAAACCACGGATAAAAGCTCATGCTGGAATTCAACATTAAGGCCCCCCAAATTTTTCTCACAGAAGTGTTAAAGGTCCCTAAAACACATTCCTCCAGATTCTATGTTGTAGAAAATCTCATGAAAAGCTTCCCCTTAAATTACATTTTGTTCCATTAAGTATCGTTTCTATATTGTTTATTTCTTCAAAATCTAAATATCTTTTTTAATACTTTTTGATGAAGAAATAAACACTGAATTGTTCCATGCTGAAATTTCCATGGACTATGATAAATCAGTAGTAACTGGTCATGATGCATGCCTGCGTTTTAAGCCTGTCGACGCCAATTTTACCAGTTCATGATGTTCATTGTCGACAGCACCGCGATGATCATGCCATTTCTCTGTGTTATCTCCACAGCTTCTAAATCCAGAACCACCTAAGCTACCCTTCCCTTGCCACACAAAATGTCACTCTCCTCACCTACCTCAGTGTGTACAAGTTTAAACCCAATCTTCTTTGGGCCACATGATTTCTCACCGACATCGGTACACTAGATCCTTATCTCATGCCATCATTGAAAACTTGCAGGTTGTAGGATGCATGTTCTTGTCATCAAAGAATCACCATTAAGAAAATTATCTTCTCATGGAAGAAAAAAAATGAGGAAAAAAAACAGTTCATTTGTTCTTGATATTGTTCCATGATGTTATGATGGATATGAATCTTTTCCAAGAAGTATATTGAAGGTTTTAGTATCTGTGGCGTAGCCCGAGACCACCTACCACTGCCAAGAACTTAGATAATCTTCATATCATTGTCTTAGCTAAAGTAAGAAAACGTGTCAGTGGAAACCCCACTTCTTGAGATGTCAAACAAAGTATAATACTGTGTTCTCATCGATTCGCACCAATTGTTTGTTCCAAAACTCTCCATGCTGTAAAGGAAGATTGCGATATTCAGTGATGTTTGTGGAAATGTTTGTGATGGCTTCTGACTTTATCATGGTGTTGGTGAATGATAGACCCTTTCCTTTGTCTTCTCAACAAGACAAATAAAATAGAACAAAACAACAAAGGCCATATGGCAAGGTGTCCCAGGGAGAGCAACCCTGGTGTTACGGGACAGTCCTTCAAGCAAAGGAAGGGAGCTTGGTCTAGTTTTTAGTGATATCTTTCAAGCTACTTCAGCCTTCAAAAAACAAACGTCCGGATGATCTTTGCATGACTGCAAACAGATGTGAGCTTGGAAGTGTTTTTTTTTTGTCAAATGTTGGTTTCTCAAAATAAACAATGAACGGGTCTAGAAACAAGGTATTCTAAAACAGCAGCTGCCAGGAGACAAGAACTCAAAGCTTGGTTTTTTGTCGGAATTATATTGTCCTGCTCTTGCTGTGTTGGTTACTGCTGTCTGATAATATTCATAGAATCTGATATCATTTTGTTTTCTAAAAGTATATATATATATAAAACTATAATCCTGGGCTTGAATTAAATTACAAATTTGCAAATCAAAAGTGATCTCAGTAATTGAATCCATTATGTCAGCAGACTGAGGGTATATCTTACAAGTCCAGCTAATTAAAGAAGAAAAACCATTTCACATTGATATTTTTGACACAAACAAGGTCATAGCTCAAATTATGATCAGCCTTCTCCATTTGGAGGAGGCTCCCGTTTTGTTTTCCATTGAGATGCTCTAGGATTTATGTATCATTGTAGATTGACTAGAAGTTATGATGACAAATCTGTAAGACATGGAGGCCTTGCATATATCATATGATTGAACTTTTTTTACAAGAGTTGGAGCTCCTGAGCTCCATCTTTCAGAATAAATTCTAGAGCTTTTATCTAGTTAAATTGAATAATTTAAAAACCCATCTCTATCTTTTTTTTATTATTATTAACGACGGCCGACACAAGAAAATGTGCAAACACAAAGTACTAATTGAAAATAAACTGCACACCATTTCTTATACGCGTTTTCTCTCTCTCTTTCTTTTTTTTTCCTTCTCTTGTATGTATATATATATATATATATAGGATGTAAATAGAAATTTGGCTTGGGACTTCTTGTTCCTTGGTCCCCTGGGAGAATCTTCCCTCGAACGAGAGTTAAAGCTAGCCATCATCACCAATCCTCCAAATCATATATGAAACCGTTGGAAAATAGACCTAGCCCATCTTTTCTCTGGTCCTGTGGGGTTTATTGCCCTGATTCCCATATCTAAAACTTCAGACAGAAATCTTATTAACCACTTGCACCAACAAATTGGTACCTATTTACCAATAAAACAGCCGGCTTTCTCTTCAGTCTACGTCGAGTTTTTCTTTCTTTCTTTTTTTCTAAAAATCTTCTCCCTTCTTCTCAGCGACGAAACGCGCCTTCTCTCTCTGTCTGTGGAATCTAATTCCATTGATAAAATGGCTTCTTCTACACATAATCCATACTATAAATACCCCAAACAGCCTCCTTTGTCTGCTGGGCTTCTCTCTTACGAAGTTCGAACAGGGGAAGTAGGGGAAGCAGGGGAAACAGGGGAGTCTGGAATAGAGGACTGCGAGGGAGATGGGTAGCCTGGGCGAAGCTGGTGAAAAGGAGATGTTTCCAAGCCCTCCAGATCCTGTTATGATCGAACTCAATCGATTGGAGGACCAGCTTAGAGGTATGTTTATGTACAAGACTCCTTTGCTCTTGTTTTGTACTGGGTGTTCTGCTTCAAGTGTTTATTGTCTTGCATGAAGGAAAGGTCGTTCCTTTTATAACGAAGTTTAATGGACATCGTTAATTCTTATCAAAAATTTGTCCTTGGAGGATTTTTTTTTTTCTTTTTAAGGTTTCCTTGAGGAGGTGAACTTCGGTTTCCATTTCATTTCGTCTGTTCTTCTAATCGACAGTATTCTGTTTGTAATTTCTGATTGGCTTGCTCTTTATTTAGTTCTTATGTCCCGGAGATTCTATGGTTAAACATTGTTCTAGTTTAACGTTCTATTTCCATGGAGGAGTAGAAATAATTCGTACAAAAGAATAGGGGAGCTTAGCACCTTTTTTCTGATTGACTTGTACTTCTGACTCTGCTGGAATTTGTGGCTTTTCTTTCTTTCTTTCTTTCTTCTTCTTTTTTTTTTTTTGATGACTGGATCGAGATTACTGTGGAGTCATGTAGGTGGTTTATTTTACAGTATAGATAATGACTGAAGGAAAATTCATTCAGAATTAGTTGATACTTGATGGCTGCTTGTGGTCTTCTGAGAACAGTTTGAGGTCATAAGGAAACAAATTTTACTGTTGGAGACCATATGGCTACTTGATGCTACTAACAAGTAAAATAAAGCTTATGTTTGCCTGCATAAAACCGACCCCTTTTCTGGAACATTGGTCTCAGGTCATTGATGGTGTAACATGACTTGATTTGTATTGTTAGTTAAGAACCAAGTCACTGAGTTTTCTTTTTGATATATAACTTACCCATGAAAATGATGTATACCAATATGTAGTATACTAGAAAGCCATAATTTATCACAAAACAAACTAGACTTAAAAAAATAGAAAAAAAACCCTGCTGTATATACTTATTTTTTATCACTTTTAATATTAATCATGTTCTTCTTGACATTAGATAACTATTTCTCCCTTACTTCTGGTTCATTTCTTCCAAGTAAGCCTGAAAAGAATCTGAAAATTGTAATATGTCATAACCTAAAGCTTGACCCTTGTTATTAACATGAAGGTATGACAGAAATACTGGTGCAATTACTTGGGCATTATGCATAGCAGAAAGCCAAAGTTACTGTTCTTCCATTTTAAACAACATGGACAAAAATTTATGGCATAAGAAATTTGAGAGGAAAATTTTTTTTAACTCCTACTGCCTATTCTTATTTTTCTCTGCAGTTTGGTGCTGCATTCGTTCTTGGCCCTCTTATTATTGTTTTTAGCTGCAAAATTCTTTAGCCAGACTTCTTTGTTTCTATAATTTTACCATAGGGTTTTGCTCCTTTGCCATTTTATGGGATATCATTGGAGATGGGCAGCCTAATCAGTAGAGAGACGATATATTGGATTAGTTCTAGATTAGCACATATGAGTTTGAGATTCTTCATCTAATATATCCTATTGACTCTACAGAATTTTCATTTAATATCTGAGATGAAGAAATGGATACGCTTTGTCTCCACCTTTTTTGTAAAAAAAAGTGGTTTTTTTTTTTCGGTCCGAGTTTTTGTTGTGAATTAGATATGCGATTTGTGCATATGAAACTTTTGAATGTCAGAGGTGTCTATACTGTGTTTATACCAAGACCTAAATATAAATTTATTAGTAATGATACCTAATATTCACAAATCTCATGACTTGCCTGCTTTTTTTCTCCCATATATCCATGTGGCCTGATTCTGATACAATTTTTAGAACCACTTGAAAGCTAAATATCATTTAGTAAAATTTCTAATTTATGAGCTGCTTTATATGTCAAATGATCTTAATATGAAATGTGTGGATGTAGGATGAGTGGTATTTAAAAGCAAGGTTAATATTGAGACAGAGGCACTAGTCATCCTTTTATAATGTGGTACTGGCTTTAATCACTGAGGGGATAACATGACCGATGTGAGTTCATGTTCAGATTAGTGCAAGAGGCAATTAGAGATCCGGATTTCCCAATAAAGCTTATTGGTTGTGTTTATGTCTTGCAGTTTAAGAACACCTCCTTCTTACTATGAATATTAGTAAGAGTTGTTGGTTACCCGTCAAGAGAGCCAATAGTTATTTGAATTATGAATTATGAGTTAGACTACTAATTTGCCTATTTAATTGGAGTGAGTTCTTAGTTAAATGTAGCAATACACACCTCCAATTCATTTGCTTGCTTAAGTCCTTATTTTGATCTGCAGACAAGGAGAGGGAGTTGGGACTTGCCAACTATGAAATCAAGGCTTTGAAAGCGACGGAACTTATGAAAGATAAAGCTGTAGTGGAGGTAATGAATGTACTGAATTCCTCTGAAATGTAATTATTTGGATATCGTGGGTGTTTATTTTAAAGTCATTCTATGTCCTATTCTTTCCAGCTTAATAATGAATTGAAGAAAGTTGATGACAAACTCAGAGCTGCCGAGAAGCAACTAGAACAGAAGGTGTTCTGTTTGTTTCTTTAGATTTGGAATCTGTGAATATAGTTCACTTTAGATGGATAGCCTTTTTACAACTTAGATATATTGCTAAACAGAATCTTGAGATCAAGAGGCTAATCAATGAGAAAAAAGAAGCCTTGGCTGCACTGTTTGCTGCAGAGGCAGCTTTGAGAAGAGTTCATGCATGTCAAAAGGATGAGGAATACCTTCCAGTTGAGGCTGTGATTGCCCCACTTGAGTCTGATATAAAAAAGTACAAGAATAAGGTATGAGGCATAGGTTCTTCTGATACCATTATAACAAAAAACATCTGTAGTGTTGGTGTTTTTTGATTTTGTGGACTTATACTGCAGATTACGAAACTTCAAGAGGATAAAAAGGCTCTGGAACGGCTCATAAAGTCTAAAGAGGCGGCTTTGATTGAAGCAAAAAATATATTGTGTATTGCTCTTGAACGGGCACTGATAGTAGAGACTGTGCAAAACAAGAACATTGAATTGAGGAGGCAAATAGAGATATGCCAGGCATAACCATAGATGTATCCTTTTTGTTTGTGCACAAGCTGTGGGAAGTTAGATCACTAACCTTTCTGGATTCCTTTATCATGGTGCAGGAAGAAAATAAGCTTTTGGAGAAAACAAATCGTCAGAAGATTGTAGAAGTGGAAAAGCTTACTCAAACTATTCATGAACTTGAAGAATATATTCTTGCAGGCGGTGCAGCTGCTAATGCTGTGCGTGACTATCAGCGGCAGGTTGCTGAATTATATGTAAGGTTTTAGTTTGTCATCATCTGTTCCTCTATGATTCTTTCTCCAGAGGTTAATTTGGGGCATTAATTTATCATCATCTATTTTCTAGGAAGAGAAAAAAACTCTTGAGAGAGAGCTAGCAAGAGCTAAAGTTTCAGCAAATCGGGTGGCAACTGTGGTCGCAAATGAGTGGAAGGATGGCAATGGCAAAGTCATGCCTGTCAAGCAATGGCTGGAAGAGCGAAGATTTTTGCAGGTACTTTTGATTTGAACAAAATGCAAGAATTTTCAATGGTTTTCCTGACTGTTTGTATTTTACCTCATTTTCATGAAATTCCAATGCTCTTGATGTTATTTGAAGGGAAAGAGGAAGCCTTTCTATTTTCCAAAAGCATAAGAAATTACTGATGCTATTTAAACATGGTCTGAAAAGATAGCAAATAGCATAGCCATAGATCATACATGCATTATCATTTTAAATTCTGTCTGTCTTGATAAACTGATGGATAACATTAGTTACATTTAATGTCTTGACTTAAATGGTGATGCATTTGTAGGGAGAGATGCAACGGTTGCGGGATAAGGTAGCTGTAGCAGAAAGGACTGCCAAGGCAGAAGCCCAGCTTAAGGTATGAAATCTTACAGCTCACTTTTTTGGGTAAGTCTTTTTGTACTATATTTTACATTTATTCCTTGGCTTTTCATGTGAATTTAACGTACAGGATAAACTAAATTTGAGGCTGAAGACATTGGAAGAAGGTCTAAAGCAAGCACCAAGCTTATCACCAAAGCAAGTTGAGAACTCCAAGAAAAAATTTGGGTGCTCTTCAAATGAGGAACCAGAAAAGAGACCAACATTTCATTCAAGGGCTTCTGTTTCTGCCTCTAGACTCTCAGTTTTACAACAGCCTAATTCCGCATCAGAAGGTGTTATCACCAACAGAAATATCAAGCCAACAAATAGCTTGAAAAACAAGTTTGCTATTGGAGAAAATCTGGTTAGAAAGAATTTCTGGGCTCCAAAAAGCAAAGTTTTTGATGATGATGGGAAGGATAATGCAGAAAGAATTGCTAACGCTAATGGTAATATAAGTGATTCTATTGAAGGAAATACGGAGCCTTCACAAGAAGTTAAAGCCAAAGGTTGTGGTGACATTGAGTTGCAAAACAAGGGTGGTTCAGAAGATGACTGTGATGTTACTGTGCAAAGAAAAAAAGTGGTTCCACAAGAAGTTACAGTCAAAGGAGTTGGTGACATCAAGTCAAAAAATAAGCGTGGTTCAGAAGATGCCTATGAAGATATGGTATCAGGTTTTCTGTATGACAGACTGCAAAAGGAAGTCATCAACTTAAGAAAATCACATGAGGAGAAGGATCATATGTTGAGTGCTAAGGATGATGAAATCAATGTGAACAACGAACTTTTAGATAATTAAAAGCATTCCTCAGTTTCTTTAATTCTTCCTTTATGTTTTTTGTGACATATGCCTGTATTCCTATGCAGTTGCTCCAGAAAAAAGTTGATGCAGTAGCGGCGTCTAGAGAAAAGAAGATGAGGAGAGTAGCGGCGTCTAGAGAAAAGGAAGTGTTGGTGAAGTCAGAGGATACTAAACCAAGAAGCAAAACCCCAATCATCTCAAGAAGGTATATACTTGTTTCGCCATTTTGCCTCTTGGAGTGTGTTAAACTAAATTTTATCATGATTTGCTTCTCCTTTTGACTAAAATGTTACCTGTACTGGAGAAAGAGTGTCTTAAGTTCCCCTCAAAAGAGAGATAGAGAGAGAGACTGTCTTAAGTGTTTCATAGAGGAAATATATGTAGGGTCCCTCTAAACAGTAAGTTCACATTCTGTTTTCATAAAATGGCAGAAATATCAATCTGGAATTAGGAGTAGTCAACCTCTCCTATCTTCAAGCTCTGTTTTTTTTTTTTTTTTTTTTTTTTTTTTTTTTTTTTGCAGTTCTTAATCCTTTTTTTGTAATTTTAGTGTAATTGAATCTACTATGTTTGCTTCTAAGATCAGAAATTAAGGCAACTCCTCTTCGTTTCTGCATAGGGATAAGTTGGTGTTCCTTTATATTCACAGTTTTAAATTAGTCTTTTGAAAACCACACAAAGTTGCAGAAACTCTGCCCTTCATTATTCCAGTTTCCTGAACTGTTTACTTTTATTGAATTCTTATGACTTCATAATACTACTAAGCAACCGAACTTTACATTTAGATGTCTCTTTGCTTCCTTTAATTATGATATGGCCATTTGGTTTTACAGAGCTGTGAATCATCAGGAAGCCTCGAAAAGCTCAAGAGCTTAAAATTTGCTTCAATCCTCGTCTCATCATTTGCATCCAGTGAGGTGCTTATGTACAGCTTGGGAGAACATGATTGTTCCTAGTTAAAGAAATTTGTGTTTATAGAGGGAGGTAGGGTGCAATTATGTAAAACCTTAAACATGCATATCGTAAATTATATTCACATTATGCAATGAAAGTAAATTCAGTTTTCTATAAATAACCTTTTGAGTTGGTGTCCAAAAGCACTGCAAGCTGCAAATGCTGCTGATTGCTTGGTGAAATGGTTAGGACTTTTATGTCGCGCCTGCAAAGCACTATTTTTCTTGTTTGAGAAAGAATATCCTTTGTCTTCACTAACCGAGTAGTTCTTCTGTATTCTGGTTAGAAGCGAACAGTTTGAATATGCCTTTCTTGATCTTGTTCAAACTGAGACATATCTTGCTTGGGGGAATGCTAGAAGCAAACCAAGAACAAAAAAAAGAGAGAATAAAGTTTAGTATCAAATTTCTTTGTTCAATGCATTTTGAAGAGTGTACTTACAGAAGGCCGATCAAAACTGTGTCTCTTCATAGCAAAAAGTTAAAGAAGGGTGCTGAAACCAATTAGATGCACCATTGGAGGTCAGATGCTCCTTGCTCTCACTTCTCAGTACTGCGTATTGGTGCTTCAGCACAGCTTCCTGGGGTTTTTAGTACTAATTCTTGTCAGCCTCTATAACCTCTACCAACGAATGCTTACATTTGATAGATTTCTCTTATCGGCATCCGGAGCTATTTGCATTTCATAGTCTGAATTTATCCAACTTGCAGGTGCATGGCTTGATGTTTCAGACAAGCATAAAGTATATGATATATGAAGATGTAAAGGTATATGGTTTTCCCAGAAAAAAAGCATGTGCACTGGGATAGAGGTCGTCTCGCAGTTTTTGGCATATAGAGAATCCAACAACAGGTGCTGCGAAAAATGGAAGGAGGATACAACTTCTTTATCATGCATGTATGGTATGAATGGTTCCACAGGTAGGCTTCTGATTATTATACTACTATGTGAAAAAAAAAGACAGAGCCAGTCTTCTACAGGATCTTGGGCATGTATATAGAGCCCTCAACTTTGTAAAATGTGAGCATGAGAGATATTGTGAAAGTGTTATTGTCATGATTAAATCATTAAAGATTCCTGATTCTTGTCCATATCATGTGTTTGTGAGTGTTCTCCTGGCCCCCCCTAGTACTTTAAAAAGCAGTTGTCTTGGAACTCATCTAGCAGTCATACTATTCTGTCAAAAGAAAAAAGAAAAAAGAAAAAAAAAAACTAACAGTCATACTGCTCTTCTCTATTGCATTCTCTGGATAAATCGAGCTAATAGAGCTGCTGGATATCAGATAATTAGAAATGGCACATGTTTGGCCGACTCTTAGGTACGTACTACCACTGCAATAAGATCATAATGGAAAAAGGTGTTGCTACATTCAGCAAGTTCACTAATCATGGAATTTGAGAATGAAAGTGTACAATCATACGCCCTTCTATTGTTTATTAGAGATAAAACAACGCACACGTTTGGTATTAAGATACACTAAAAAGCCAACTTCGGATCATACTGCTACTCCCCGACCTCCAAGTGCCAAACATTTCTATACTTGCAATCCACCTGGCTAAAGATGTCTGGATTTAATTTCACATTCAGATGCATCACTGGCTTTTGACCATGCCCGGATGCGTGTAGCATTTTATGATGGATAAATTAGCCTAGATAAGCTATGGAAAGCCTCTTGTGCACAACTACACATGACCAAGGGGAACTGAAGCAGCAAGCTCGTGGACCAAGGGAAGCTCAAAGAGAGCACCAAAAGACAATCTCTGCCTAATGATAATGTGTCCTCCAAAAACCTCGACCGTGCTGGAACATCTTCTAAAACCAAGTCATTGTAGACTTCTGAGTCGAATGAGACAATCCTGCAAATGGCTTTCACTAGATTGAAATGAACATCGCGTAAATGCGCTGAGAAAAAAGAATTCCAATATGATGAAAATTCAAAAGATACAGAATGCTTTAGTTCTAAGAGACTGTACCAAACAATGCAACCATATGTGGATACTTTGTCTTTACAATCAGATACCTTTTGACCAAGAAAGTTGAATCCTATGGTTCTAAAGCACTCAGAACACAAGGAATAGGAGGACAAATTCCATGTAGAAGCTACATTTTCTAGTTTATTTTTGGGATTCATTATTGTAATTCCCTGCATTCCTCTTACAGTACATAATATTTCAGCCTTGTTGATCCAGCACAAAGCTTGGAGCCGATAGATACATTATTTACAAATAAGATTACATTAATAACATAGCATAATTCTACTTACTCATCAAAATCAAGTTTCATATCCTCACTTTGTTTAGAGAAATGCCAAGGTATCCCAATCTATAGAAAATTTTCCCTACACAGCTGCCTTGCTATATGGCATAATGGAATTGGTGCTGCATGAATTGGAGAGCCCCTTTCTAGTTCACGGTTGAACTGGAGAGCCCCAATTCCACCTTACCCATGCCCATGTGTTACACAAGGCAGTCCTGACCCTGTCCAATCAGATACCACAGCACAATACACAGCAGGTGATTAAACTCGACCTTTCCAGTATTTGTGACGGTCCAAATTATGGTAACCCCGCTACCCATCCACCTCACTCACACCCACTCCCTGTCCCCTGGAACCAAAAAGGGGAAAGAAAAGGAAAGGAAAGAAAAAAAGACATGCACACATGCACATTCGCGCACAGCACACACGCACACAGACACAGAGAGAGAGAGAGAGAGAGAGAGAGAGAGAGAGAGAGAGAGAGAGAGAGAGAGAGAGGCAGGGGGAGGAGGGAGGGAGCAGACAACGACTACATCGATGATATGCCAAGCCAAACATTGTAAGAAGTTCTGAAACTACATTGAACATATACATGTACCTGGAACAACTGTAAAATGACTCAGAGAGAATTCCCTAATCCATTATAAAGTTCTTGTCAGTTTATCTCACTAGAAGATTTTTTTACAAATGTATCTTAATGAGACATTAACAACTAGTGCAAGGAATTCACAACTATCATGAAAATTTCAAAAATCATTCAAATTTTTTTCCAAGATGTTCTGCAATATAATGTACTCTACTTCTTTCTTCTAGACAGCTTTTTGCTAAATAAACTATTTATTTTGATGAATTTGAATTGTGACTTGTTGATGATTCAGTCAAGCACAGTATAAGAGTTTCAGATGAAGGTGAACAAAACCATAGCTCATACAAAGAGACTAAAACTAAATCTACATGGAAAATGGTGACAATAAATCTATAGAACTTTTTTCTGATAATAATATGCCTAAATATCAGTTGTTAATAAAGTTTTAACGAAAAGTTTGCATAGCAAAGCTGTAGTAAGATGATTATGATAGCTTTCAACTTGTGTTACCTAGTCACTCATGTCCATGTCCTAGAATCTATGTCGAATACATATTTAAATCACATACACATTAGACATTTGGATACTTATAAAAAAAAATTAATTACACTTTCATTCTTTCTAGAAATTGGTCAAAAATATATATTTCAAAATAACTTTGTAAAATACTATTTCTCAAAAATCCTTATACTAATTACAAAGTTTAGATGAGAAACATGTATATTAGAAAAACTTGAGATATATCAACTTTTAATACTTTTGTATGATTAAAAGATATATATATTTTAATTTAAAATAATCTTTTTCTATGTATTCCAATATGTCCCTTTTCTTTTCTCCTCTTGCCAAGTCAGACGCTTGGACACTTGTTCGGATCTGGTTCTCATGTTTATCTCCATGCAACATTGCTTTCAGCCACGGCAAAAACTGGCCCTACGAAGAAAGGGTTAACAGGACTGAGGAAACTTGATACACATGGTAAAGTGCTAACCGTAGCTTAAAACCTAGAAACAGTATTTTGCAGGCTTCATGATACACATACTATGATCTGCTCCTATCTAAAATAAAATGATGTCATACTAAATGCATCTCCAAATTGTTTCTCATAAGTTTCATTAAAATTTCTCATCACTTTTTCAGCCTCTAAACAGCATCAAGTTCCTCTAGAATAAGGCTAATTATGCCTTTGCAGCACTAGACATCTACGGTCACAAATAGCACACACCACTCTGGTTTCTGATGTCACCCTAGAATGTCTTATTTCAATCTCCATCTGAATTTTGCATCTATAACGAGCTCATTATTTGTACAACTCAGTTTAGCTGTACAAAATCATCCCTCTTATATTTTGAATTTTTTTGATCGGGCATAATTAGTACGTGAAGGAGATTCAGGCAAAATGTTTCTGCAAAAGGCATCATGCAATAACATTGCTATGATCAACCTCATCCATTAGCCTTATAAAGTTGGACCACTAATGTTATTCTATTCATCTTCTTGCTACTAAATTTGACCATAGTCTCAATAAAACTACTAAATTAAAATCCATACACGAAATACATTTTTTCCTGCTTCCATTTTCCAAGGTGTTCCATCATGATTCTAGGTTAGCATTCACCCCCATAAAAACTTTACTCAACACATTATCTAAAAATAGTAGTTTAAGAGGCTTAATCCTTGGAATCTGTTAATGTTACTTGTGTAATTGTTCTATGTATAATCAAGTGTATAATATCAAGCTATATAAATGCATATGTGATGCATGAATAAGAGACAAGAATGTTTTTTACTTGTTGCTTGGAGAGTGTCAATTAATACCAGCCAACTTATCAGTTGTTACCTATAAGACAAGTCATACCGGCCAAAATGAAATTTTGGCAAACAAAGAAAAAATCCTACAGATAAGTGCGTTTATTTGATTTGATAAGCACATTCAATGACTCCAGGCTCCAGCTGTCAGACAACAGGTCAAAAACATATTGATATGGTTACTTCAATACTAATTGATTTATAATGAAAATGTCCTTTATTATTTTTTTTTGTTTATTACTTTGTTTGACAGGACAAAACAAGCATATACACGCACACATTTTTTATTGAAGCATTTGCAGTAATGTGATCACTGGCAATGTTTCTTACTAGTAACAGTGGTATTTATCTGTCAACCTGGTAATTGCAAGAAAATTTATGACGTGTGGGGTAACTCAATTTATTATTTTTTATTTCCAAGGATGTAATGTAAGTATTATGAATTTTCTTAATCAAATGAAGATAAACACATCCGTCCCCAACTTCATGCATGTTACAATGTGTGCTTCCTGACTTTCAACTTCTACAACAAGGAGGAATAGAAACAGTTAATGAATAATCAATGACAAATCCATGAAAATTGAAAACAAAATTTACTAGTTTCTAGATGGAGCTGCAAAGATTGAGCTTACTGCAATAGAATGGCAAATTTATTACAAAGAAAACTCTGCATATAGTCAGACGATCTGAAACATATTCTTCCAGAGGGGCACAGTGGGTGGAGGGGGTCAACTTTTTCATTGTCACATCACACCATATATATTGAAAATATTAATAACCAGAGTTCATGATTACAAAAATGAAATGTTATGGAAATGCTGAGACACAGAAAACAAAGGAACAGATAAGGGATGAACAGAAGAAAAGAACAAGAATCAAGCGATATGCACCTCTGATTGTAAGCAAGCAACATGTGCTAAAGCAAACATTTAAAGCACTAAAATGATATTCTGAATATATGCCAGAAAATCAAAATGATATTTCAATTGCAATAGAGAAAAATGTTGCTTACAGACAAGATTCTTGTATCTAATGATGCAAACTAAGCAGCAACCGACTCTGACAAATTCCTCGACTCCAACCATGATTTAGCAGCAACTTTTGTGGTCAGAAACCATCCAACCTTATCTGGTGCCTCATGAAATGGTGCATTCAATTCTCTCAAGTGTGACTCAAACACAGATGCCAACCCTTTTTCTGAATATTTATGCTTCCCATGCCCTGTATGAATACCCAGGAGTGGAGGCAACTCCTCTCCATTCTCTAAGGCCTTGGACAAATCATTCATCCAGACATGCAAAGCAGTCAATGCTGCTCCAAGAGAAAGACTCTTCACATGTAAAGACCACTGTGTAGGAGATTTTGACTGTAGATCTGTATATATCTCAAGCCGAAGTGCCATATCCAGGAGCACACAAGCTTTTTCTGATTGACTGAGGTTTACACAGAGATCTATCAAGCAATTACAGTAAGCCTTCTTCACTTCATTACTGATGTTCTCGAAGAGCTCTTCAGCTTCTTGTTTGACTGCCTCATTGGCAGATCCTTCATCCACTAGTAGCTTCACTAAAGAACCCAACTGGACATTAGCTCTCTCAATACAGTTAATCACCTTCCCTAATTCTTCTGTCGGTGTCTGAGTCAGCACATTCAAAAGACAGCCACAAAACCGGTCATCTGGTGTTATCCCCAACTCTAATAGCTTGTCAAAACTTCTCACAACATCATCAGTCTGCCTAGCTTTCCCATAACACTGGATGATTGATGTAAGCACAAAGATATTTGGCTGATATCCAGCTTCTAACATCTCATTTAACAAGCCTTCTGCCTCCAAAACTTGTCCACTGCAAGAGTATGCAGTAATCAGAGCCGAATAGCTCCAGCTATCAGGCTTACAGTCATCAGGCAACCCCTTCATCTCCGCAAAAATCTCAGCAGCTTCATCAACACAACCAATATCAGCACACATCGATAAGAGCATGTTATACAAGATCACATTCATCTCCATCCCTTTCTCCTTCATCTGCCTATAAACACTAAGCGCATCCTCAGCATAACGAGCCTTGCAATATGATCTTAGGAGAGCAGCATACGTCGCCCTGTTGGGCACCAACCCCTTCTTATCCATCTCTTTAAAGATAGTCTTCACTTGCCACGGCCTCCCGGCCCTGCCCATGGCATCGAACAAGGTGTTATATATGACCACATTTGGCTTCACACCAAGCGCCTTCATTTCCTCATACACATTAAGTGCACCATCAAAATTCCCCGAATGACTGTAAACTCTGATCACCGTCGCGAACGTAACGGGATCAAGACGCCACCTTTCCTGGCGGGCACGATCATACAGGCCAAGAGCCTTCTCGATATTGCCCGACCGGCCATAAGCATCGATCATCGCGGAGTACGTAACATAATCCGGGCTGCATTCGAACTCGGGCATCTTCTCGAACCACTCCACAGCTTTCTCCGGCAAATTACAGAACCTGGCGCAGCTAATAATGGTCGAAAACGTCACGTTATCCGGCTTAACTCCCCTCTCCAGCATCTCCTTCCAGAGGGCCTCCACCCCATCCCAGTTTTTAGACTTCCTCAGTACCTTGAGCGTCACATTGTACAAAATCACCTCTTTGTCGATCTTGATGCTGTTCTGGAACCACCTGAGCGCGAGGACGGCGTTGGCAGAGTTCTCCATGCAGTTGAGGACGGTGACGGCGTCCTGCTCGGTGGGGCGGTCGGCGAGGGCGGAGATGGCGGCGGTGACGGCGGCGTCGGTGGGGTCGGAGGAGTCGAGGGAGGCGGCGAGGACGGAGAGGCGGGCGTAGCGGGAGTCGGAGGAGTGGTGGCGGAGGCGGGCGGCGCGGGGGCTGTTGGGGTTGACCCAGATGGAGTTTTTGGAGGGGGTTTTGGGCTTCTGGCTGTCCAGGGATTGGGGATCGGAGTCCATAGAGGTCTGGGAAGAGGGGTCTTGGAGGGAGACTTTAGTAGGGGTATGAAGCGGAAGGAGGGGTTTGGGTGGAGGGGAGGAGAGGGAGGGGAGAGGGGTTTTGATAGGGTTTTTGTGCTTCCAAGAAGAGAGGAAAGGGGAGGACAAATGGAGGATTTGGGCAGAGGAGGAGAAGAGGGGATGTGAGGGGTTGTGGGGGAAGGAGTGGAGGTGGTGGGATTGAGATTTAGAGGAAGAGAGGTGGAATGCCATCTTTCCTTCTCTCTCTTCCTTTGGTTAGAATGTTGGGGAGAGGGCTTAGAACTCTTGGGGAGCCATAAAAGATCTCTTATCAGTTAGCACTTAGCATCCAAGGGTGGTGGTGCTTCAAGGGCTTTTATTTTAATAAGAGAGCTGGTTTGGGCCAGTGAGTGAGCTGGGCTGGTTGGGCTTGGTGAGGCAGAAATATGGAAGACAAATAAGTAACATTTCCAAATACTATACCATGAAGATAGTTTGCAGCAAAACATGTAATAAGTTCACTACAATAACAAATCTTGCTTCATCCAAGATTTCGACCAAGTTATCAAAAATAAGTTTAAATACTTGAAGAGATGGAAGTTCTCACCAAAAATAATGAGATGATCTGAATATGAGTCTTGCAAAGAAGAAAGAAATCTCTGGATGTGATGCACAAGCATGTTAGTTGGAAAATATACACTGATAGGCATCTCATCTTTCTGGCCTAGACCTGCACACATATAAGCAAGTTAGCATATATATCGAAATGCATGTTATATATCACCACAGTTCTCTTAAACACATCATATATCACCAAATCAGTAATTTTATTCAACAGTAATTCAGTGAAATTACGTTTCATTAACTAGTTAGCGTACGTCCGACTCGATAATGTTATCATGCTAGTATTGGACTAGTTTTGCTCACACTTCAACCCATGGCAGGCCAAAACATATAACTAAATATAATTTATCATCTTGATTTGATTTCGGCATTGGACTAGTCATAGCATGCTCCAGCCCGTGGCAGGCCAAATATATGCCTTGCTTTTGCGCATGGCTGACAACCATAATATTATATCTTAACCCACGGCTAACATGCCATGTTTCACATATGGCCAGCTAGTCCATATGACCCCCTCTTTTTTCCCCCTCTTATAATTATGAAAAATTCATTTTTATTATGTCATAACTATGAGTAAGTATAGTTTGTTATCTAGAATTGATTTTCCGACATTGGATTAGTTGCAGCCATGCTTCAGCCTGTGGTAGGCTAAACACAATATTACATTTTAGTCCAAGGTTGCGACAATACATACACCACATTTTTTGCATGATTGATCAGTCCAGATGCCACCGATGCTTCATCATACAATCATAATTTTCTTTGAATCATTTACACTCTACATGATTACTATGCTTAAGCACAAATTAATAAGCTTTATACAAGTCTAGACTTAGTAACATCATAATCCATGCAACATCAAATTAATCAGCACATAACACACATAATTATATATATATATATAATATCCACAATCATACAAAATACATTTATATACAGAACTTCAATAATTATGTAGATGATTGTGTTGAGGAATTCTTACCTCTACTAGTCTCAGACTCAAATACAATATCGAACTCAGAGGCAAAAAGGTGGGCAAAGTGTTTTGCTTAACACCTTCTTGCCCCGACTATTGTTCACATATGGAGCCAAATCTCGTTATCAGAATAATTTTAACTATCCATGAATTATGTCAGATGATCATAGCAAGGTTGGTTTGGAACTCTCCTTCTAGGGCCACATAATGCTGACATGGGATCCTTGGATATGCAATACCAACTCAAAGCTTCTAGTTGCACAATGTTGGCCTAGGATCCCTCCAAGGGTCAATTGATCTACAAGGTGTTGGGTCTTTTCCTCGGGTCCATCCAGGCATCTAGAGAGAGAATAGAGAAAGTAGGGAGAGAGAAAGATCCCCAAAGAGAGAGCAAGAGAGGAGAGAGAAGGCAAGAGAGAGAGAGAGAAACTTACGGTTCTCTTCTCAAAAGAGAGGAATGAAGAGGGCTCTAAGGCCGATCATACCCTTGGCGGCAGCGGCAGCAGCAATGGCCCTCGGCAACCAAAATATGGCCATGTTCGGCAATGGCGACTAGCCCGACGGAAGAAGAAAAGAAAAAAAATAGGGGAGAGGAAATAGGGCATCCAAATCTAGTGGTGACTCTTCGGTAGCAATCGGGTCGATGAAGCCGTCGATGACAACCGAGTGACTCAAAGATGGGTATGGAAGAGGGATTAGGGTGGATTATCTTGTTTCTGATAATGAATCGATGGTGACTCATTGAGAATGATCAACATAAACCAAAGGAAAACTCGAGGTACTTTGCCGACAGTTGATCAGAGTTTGGGCGAGGTGATTAGAGCGAAGAGGGGTCCTTTTATAGGCTAAGTCTAGGGCTCCGACGAGCTCTAAGCTTTCCAGCGTCTGACGGAGTCAGGGAAGAAGACGGACTCCTTCTAGGAATCCGCTTCTTTCTTCTCACTTGCGAGCCACATGACATACAGGTTTTTTTTTGTTTGTCTCATGCTAAAATTCATGCTAGCTTATGGGCTGATCAATGGACCGGGCCTTACACCTTTGAATAGCCCCATACAAATCTTGCTGTTCATGGCCTCACACTCATCTTTGGACTCTCACAGTCAGACTCGTTATAAGTATTAAACAAGTAAACTCTATGAATCAAAAGGTGCTTCATTTATTCCCTTGCTCTCCTGTTTTTTTTTTTTTTTTTTTGGTAAAAACAAGGAGCTCAACTCTGGATTGAAATAGAACAACCAAGTTTAAAATCACATCATACATACTACTAAAGTACAGCCAAATATTCACATACAGATTTGAACGCTTCCAATAATAAGATTTAGAGCTAGTAATTGGTGTAGATAATCCGCTCAACTAGCGCAGGATACAGAAACATTTGGAGGCTATGGCTCTTTTTTTATTTTTTTGGTTTTACTAAAACGGATGTATCATACAATATGGGTATGGACACAATAAAAAAATTGAAAAATAATAACTTCCAGAGCACACTGGGCAACTTTCTCTCCCCCACCTACAGAGTATTTTCAGAGTGATTGGCTACATACGATACTACCCAATCCGCAGCCTCGTTGGCATATTTGTATACATGCTTCGTCTGAAAGACCATCCCATCACAAATTATGGCCCGGATGCTTCTAAGCAGCAGGTGGTAGTCACCCACACCACCCGAGCTCCATTGGATCCACTCAGTAACCATCGCCGAATCGCCCTCAAGCAGGACAGCTATAGCTTGCAGTGCTTATCAGGCATAACCAAAGCCAACCCAGGCCGCTCTCAACTCAATTCGGAATCGAGTTATCGAAGATCTAATAGCCTCCAGCTGCAATCATCCTAGAATCCGGATCCCTGATGATAAAGCCAGCACCTCCTCTCCTACCGCCATCCAGCACGCAGTTATCAAAGTTGATCTTAAGAAAATTCGAAAATAAAAGCTTCTAGGTGAAAAATACTGTAGCTGTGGCTTCACACCGAGAGATGCCCACCGAACCTGCTGCCCTTGCTCTCCCATTTAATGTGACTCCCATTTGTCTATTTCATCAAAAAAGAATACCCGTCCATCCACGCAAACCGACTAAACGACAACATCCTTAGTTATCAAAAATGTTAAGAGGGCTTATGGTCATAATACTAGATGCTGACTAGATTTTTAAGTGAGCAAGGCTGGAAATCTTGTTTCAACTTGCTTTGTCAAGTACCTACTGGCAAGCGGCAACGGCACGGGCATTGTCAATATGTGCTGGTGAATAAAAACGCTGTCAACTCCAGCTGTCCCACCTCCAATCAAATTGAACTTAAATGTAGTTGGGAGCAATATGGCCAAGAAGAAAAGACACAATCCTGAAGGTCTTTTCGATTGCAAGCCATGATAATAGTATGAAAGAGAACGGCAGCCGTGGATGAAATTCCAGGGTTTGAATTTTTCAGGCAATTAGTAACTTGACAACATACCTAACAAGTTGACATTTTCCCGTCTATTGAAGAAACAACTCTTAGGCATTGTTTTAAATCCAAAAAAAAACTAATGCATTGTTCATTGAGATCATAAGAAATATGATAGCAGAGAAGGGTGGATTGAAGTGCACATTAATTAAAGAAATTGCTTTAAGATGTGCCATCTGAATCATGAGTTGCCGGCCATGACTATGTCAATCAACGTCACGCTTGCTCGGAAGAAGAAATAAAGTAGCAATAGAAAAATAGGGATTAACCAAATGAAGGCAAGCCTCTCTCACTTTGAGAGAGACGCTTATTTACTATTCCTTTAATTAGTTTTGAGTCACAATGCTGTCCAAGTCCGAGTTTGAAACAGATTGAAGAAGACCAATTCTCGAATAATGAATGGCCATCCATGCATGCTTTGCATGATGACCATGAGTAAACAAACTTAGATGGCATCAAAAACAACATTTGGAATCAAGTGATGGGTCCACCATGGATGGTCATGAATTTTACGAACTGATCATAGGCTACTACCAATTAAGATCTGCCGTACCGACCATACCGATGTATCGGTGGGCGTCGGTACCAGTTCGGACTAGTACTGAATCGGTACCACTGGTTCGGCTTGATTCATGCATTCAAAAGCCTCCAAAAAAATTGGAACTGGTACAGGCGGGTACCGATCGGTATGGGTCGATACTAGTTTTTAACATCGAATAGGACCGGCCAGAGCCAATATTGGTTCGGTACGGGCTGAACCAACTGATACGGATCGGTTCAACATTCCTTATTACCAATAAAGAAAACATAAATAGCAATGCCGAATGCAACATAAAACATGGGTGGAGAAATTGGACTCCTGACAGCAACGAGTACCAATCCCAACCATAATGAAAACAACCAAGAAAGGGTTCATGTCCCATCTCCTACCAACCTATGTTGAGAAGACCATCTTCACTGCTATATGCAGTTTCCTGCACCACCCGGCAAACCCTACCAACTTTCTGATAAGCTTCCAAATTCATCATTCATCAACACAAAATCAACGAGACGTCCAAATAATCTAAAACGATTAAAGCATTAGTTTATTTGTTCATGCAAGATGATTATCCAAAACAGACAACTTCACAATAGCCTTTATATATATATATATATATATATCACCTCTTTACTCCCTCATAGATCTGACATCCCCCACCTTATTTAATATTCACCCAACAAGACATGAAATAATAAGATTATGTAATAAATATTTTAAGCAAAAAAGAGAAATGGGAACATGATCACATGATGGTACATGACGTTGATGGATCCTCCTCGCAAAAGAAATAGCATGGCTTATTCCCTTCATAGGATGGCCCACCATGGGCCATGGGTGGACCATTGGCAACCCATCCATACACCCTTCCACATGACCAGCACCGGCACCCCCCATAATACCCCTCGTAGTATGGCGCACCGCAACAAGCCGGCCAGACCGGTGGCTGACCCGGGACCGGACCGACCGTCACCGGTTCAGGCTTCGGCGGCTTTGGTTCACCCTTTGGCTGTGCAGGCTCGGTCTTTGGAGGGTCCGGTTTTGCGGCTGGTGGGTCGGCTTTGGGCTTCGGTGCCGGTTCAGATGGTGGTGCGTCAGCTTTTGGCTTTGGTTTTGGTTCTGGTTCGGATTTAGGTGGCTTGGGTTTCTCCTTCTCAGCTGGGGCCGGTTCAGCTGGCTTAGAGTCCTTGGGAGGGTCTTTTGGCTTCTCCTTGATCTCTATGATTTGGATGTCTTTGATCACCTTGCAGGCCTTGCAGCGGAGCTTCTTGGAAAGCTTTTGGGGATCAAATGGGCCAGAGATCGTGACAGTGTTGTTCTTCTCATCGTAGGAGATAGTTTTTATGTTCTCTCGATCTTAATTGTTCGAAATTATGGAGAGAAAGAAGGTGATTAGTAGAATTGTTAGTTGTAATATGGAAATAGAATGGAGCTGAGAAGCTTTTTTGGGGGGAGGAAGGAGAGGAGTGGTTGGTTACCTTGGAGCTGGCAAATCGTTTTCCTGATCTTTTTATAACAACGGTGGCATTCTAGGTCAACTTTCAACACCAACGTGGAGATCTGCGATAAGATTTATAAAGTAGTCGCAGTTTAGTGAAAGTGAAAACAATTTTTAGAAGACCCAGCCGTAAAATATATGAAAATAGTTAAAAATTAGAAATGATAACATGGTCTTGATATGGGGATTAAAAAGAAGGGAAAAGAAAAAAGAAAAAGAAAAAACGAAGTAGACGCATGTACGGGTTTAAATTTCTAGCACATAGCATTTTTTATACTATATTTTTGGGAGAAAGTGCATGCGCAAGAACCCCATCAACTTTCATACCGCAGAGATAATGAAACAAAATCATCTCCAATCCTATTAGAGAGAGATTGACTCTCAGAGATAGAGAGAGTACGTGGTTCACAAAGGAAATAAGAAGCCGCTTATTAGAGAGAAGAAACAGAATGGTGGAAACTTGTAAACAAGAAATAGAATTCAGAAGTTCTTCTTGGGGTGGAAGAAAGAAGGCCGACTTGCAGATAAAATCAATATATATATATATATATATATATATATATATATATATATATATATATATATGGGTACTAGAGAAATTGGACAGTGAAGAAAAAAACAGCAGATTGGTCTAATTTCAACGGAGAAGAGAAGACAAAAGAATGATAACTTTGTACAGCAATTTAAGATCTAAGTGAGAAGGAAAGACAAGATCCAAGTTGTGACATGTGATTCCAATGATAGTGGTGAAACAATCAAGTTCTAAGTTTCTACCATATGACAAATAATAATGAGTAGCAAAGTTTCAAAGTATCATTGACATAAGTAAACTTTGATACAATGATAGTATGAGAATTATAAGGTTAATTTAGTGAGGACAAACCATCACAAGCCTTTGAAAATTACTTGCAGAAAATACAATCAAATGGCTTTTGGAGAGAGGAGAATGCCTAACCTTTCCTGCCATTGCTAGAGTGAAGCCAGATCCCAACTCTGGATAGGGGAAGCGAGCGAGCGAGAGAGAGAGAGAGAGAGAAGGGAGGGGGAGCGGTGGGAGAGGGGAACTTGTATTAAAACGTGTCCAGGCACCTACCACCCAATCACATGGGGTCACGTGTCCAAGAACGTTGAGAGATATCGTCTAAAGCATTAGACTTCTAGCTTGTTTGCATGCGCCACCGCACTTGAAATGGACACGTCCATGAGTTGGCTACCTTCGCGTTCACTTGTGCAGCCTTCACGCTTACGCACGAGAGCCCAACATTATTGACCTTGGAAAGAGAGTCGGACAAAGAAGGGGTTGGAGTTAGCTCACCTCATTCACAGCATCTATTTAAAATATATGATCTCTGGAGGAAATTAAAGGAGAAGGAACAGAAGGAATTGCCATGAATCTAGCTAGTAAAGGGAAATCTTAGTGTATTAATAATGATGAATGGTCTACTACGGAGGTCAGGAAGACAATTAACATGAAGTTCCAAGCTTGTATATATCTCCTAATCTTAGGATACTTCCACCATATCGAGATAGGAGTGTATGCTGCTCGTCGTCAAAATCCATGACAGGAAATTTGTCGGTGTCCATAGATATTGATGGAGATATCGATAGATGTCAGAGATTTAGGTGGCCGGTCATGATGTCAGAGATTTAGTACCCAACTAGCCTAAAATTGGGTGTCAAACCATTCCCACTAAATTGTTTGGGGGTTTGTGTGAACCTCAAAACAATAGAAACAATGGGTGCTAGTAAAAAGAATTTGCTTTTAAGTGTAGGATTTGAATTTGAGCGCATTGGTTTCCTTTTTCCTTGTATCATATCATTCATTGTACAAAAGATTCTAGGTTCCCCACTCCCTCTTTCTTCGGCAAGAACTTTTGAAATACATTTATGGTTGAACCTTTAGGCCAGGTTGCAAACTATGGTCATTGAAAGCCATAAACCAACTACCAAAAGAAAGCCATAAAAACCCTAGTAATTTGTATGACAATACTACGTACACATGATAGGCATCTATAGAGAAGTAATATTGTACTCCTCAATAATCTATATATACGTCCTACCTTGTATATGATAAATAGATTAAAAGAACAATCAGTAATCTCTTTCACACACACAAAAAAAAAATTCTGCGTAATTAGCAATATTTCGAGAATTATAATATTAATTTTAATTATCCCAACATGGAGAGTCTTCTGATCCATTACACCATATTTGTGATCTTGAAAATAATGATTAAGAACAGAAGAGAAGATAGCAATATTTTTTGATGGGGAGGTCGTGACAGATTTCTTTCTGGTTGACATGAGCATGACTGTGGTAATTTCAGCCGATCATCTGGTTGTTGTAGTCCAAATATTTGCATCCATGTATGTACGAGCATGAGTTATCAAGAGAGATGTCATCTCAAGATCAGCTCAAACTTTCTCCACTTTTTTTTTTTTTTGCTTAAATCTTTCTCCACTTTGGGAGCGAAGAAAGCGATAACCATTGCACTAGAAGTATCAAACTAGGAAATTTAAGATAAGATGTGAAAGAAGATCCATAAAGTACATATAGATGTGATAGAAGACTCGTTGTACGAGGGAATCGAATTTGATTTTCTCTGCAAGGAAATACTGCACCTCTTGGCCTTAAACATTCTGCATGAAAATCCACAAATGATGTAGGAAAAAATGTCATTGCAATGGTGCCAATGGTTGGATGAGAATCGACAGACTGAGATTGGGGGCAAAGTTTCTTGCACTCTAGTCCTCTTGCTACAAGTCCATATCATAATTAATCAGAAGAAATTATATACTACATCGTATGCACCATATAGCTATGCACCGTGCCAATCACCTTGGCTCATTCCTGTGGCTCAAATTTTATTAGGTCTGACCTAAAAATCTCTAATCAAAAGAATTTATCAAGCCAGGCAAAGTGTTACACCTCGAACCTAGAGCACAACAGACGCTGCATACCTATAGAGCGGACCATACGAGCATGCAATATCACTGATTAAATCATATTATCTCAAAGAAATAATAATAATTCTTCGATTTTTAAAAAATTATTTAATCAAGAACTAAACAAATCATTCTTATATTCAATTGTCACATAAGAAAAATATGCTGACTATTTATTATTATTCAAATCAAAAAAAAATTGTTCAAACCAAAGTAGTCTAACTAGTCTAAACTAGAACTTCGGTAATTGCGAATATCTTCAGAAGATCTAGCATAATTCCCCAAGTTCCGATCAATTATGATTCAGGATCTGAAAAAGAAAAAAAAGAAAAAGTAATGAGCTATACTAACTCAGTAAGTAACATAACACCACAAAATGGGGTCTACGCATACAAATTAAATAATTAAATAGCATGATAATTACTGAAAATAAATCAAATTTTAAATAATACATATATATCTTTTAAAATTTATTATTATTTTTATAAACTGATACTAAAGTCCAACATCAAGCTATGGCTACATAACTTAGTGGCATGGGTCATTTACAGGATGCACAAAGTACCAGATGTCACTATTCTAATCACCGGTAGTTTGGTGTCGAAATCAGTTTCTCATATTATAAGTTGATAGGGCATTGGAGGGGCTAGATCATAACCGTGTTGAGAGTACATAAATATTAAACAAATTTCCTAATTTATCTAATTATATTATCTAAATTTCATAACATAATACATATTTTTTAAAATAAATACTATTGTAATAATAACATGCCTGACCCATGTAATTAAGTATAAAATAAATACCACAATCAAATATAATAAACTAATTACCACAATCAACAAGATTTTTTTTGTCAAAACATCAACTAATGTTAATTTAATTGATCTATCACAAGATCATAAATTATAGCACATTATCCATCGTAGAGCATTTGAGCATAAAATATTCTTCAAGATTGATAATTATACTCAAATTCTTTCAAAAGCATAAGCTAAAAATCTAAGAGAAAAAAAAAGGTTCATAATAAAATATTCAAATTCGAGATCAATTAATGCTAGAACCAACATTCCAGTAATCATAGACTTCAGTTGCTAGAAATTTTCTTTGCATGGTAGATAGGAGAACCTAATAATGAAATAATATAATGATAACCTAATCAATCAAGAATCAAAAATACCATCTTTTTCTTTGACAACGAAATTCTCCTGATAAGAAAAACCATCACAAACTTTTCCAAAGCAAAGCGATGCTATTTCTAACCAACCCAAAAATTATTCAAACCACCAACATTTTCGAGATTTACTAGTTAACTTCCAATCAAAATACCAACCTTCATTGTAAACTGAAGAGAGAGAATTTTAGTCTGGGTTCAATCAGGAATTTGGTCTTGGTTGTTAATAGCACGGGCCATCCTTGCATCTAATCCACAAGCCCAAGAGAAATCAGTTTTTTTTTTAAATTAATAAATAAATAAGGACAAAATGGGGAGAAAAGAAGAAATAAGAAGAAGAAGAAAATGAGACGAAATAGAGGGAAGAGGAGAGATGAGACCAAGGAACGGTGGTGGCAGCCAAGTTGTGGTGGTAGGGGGGTCAATGGCCAGCCGGAGGCGATGGTGGCTGGTGGAAATGGGTCGCATGGCCAAAACTAGAGAAGGGAAGCGAAGAGTGGCAGCACCCCAAGCTGCCTCGATGGCAAGGAAGAAGCAAGAAGGTGGAAAGAAGCTCTTCCATGAACTGTAGTGGTGGCAACACTCAATTGCAGTAGTAGATTTTAGCAGATTTTGGTAAAATAGGTCTCAAAACAAAAAAACAGAGCAACAGAAAAAATAGAGTGAGGACGAGACTTCGGGTGACAACACTTGGCTGTGGTGGCACGACGGCCACCGGAGAAAAGGAAGAAAGGGAGGAGGGGGCTCGGAGATGGTCCGTCGTGGGGGATGAGGGGAATTTGAAAGAAGGTTTTTGAAAAGGATAAGTCCGATATAACAGTGATAACGCCAGCCGTTCGCCGGTTGGAGTGACCCTAACGGTTGGCAGCCATTGGCACCAGCCCCGCGGAGATCACGTCGACCGTTCTCTGCGGCCATATCTCCAATGAATAGGAGATCGGGTAGAGGAATGCGGTTCCTTTATTCCGATCCTTTTTCTCCCTTTTTTTTTTGAAGTTCTTAACTGAAGTCGGTTGGGCCTGCCAACTTCAGTCCAGAATAGGCCTACTAGGCCAATTCTCATGCAAAGACTAAACACAAATAAGTTGAGTAAGCAAGGAGTCTGCTTTTAAGCACATTACAACAAAATTAGGAATCCCTAACATTATTTTAGTGATATTTTTCAAAAAATGTTGGAAAATGCTTGTTTAGCCCGCATTTAAATCAAATTACTGGGTCTTTTGTGAAATCCATTGAATTAGCGATATTATTTTCTGGTATTTTTGGGAAATGCCACGGAACTGTATTTTACCCAAAATTTTTGGTGAAATGCTGGTTATAGAAATATATTCTTATTGTATGATTAGCCCATACGAGTTAAAAATGCCGGTTAATAATGTATTTTTGCCAGCTTTAATAAAGTAACTAATTAAAAACCTGGATTAAAATAAAAAAGTCCTAATTAAAAACTAAAACTCCACGCCTAATTTCTCCCCCTCCCGTGCTCCATCCTCCGCCCAAATCTGCCACCGTTCAAATCACCACGAACAGATCCCTCCCACCAGCTGGATCGCAATCCCGGTTGCAATCCTAGTTCCATGATCAAAGGAACCACAAATTATTGTAGTCACTTTAAAAAAAAAAAAGACTCGATGTTACAATCTAATTTGACTAATATTTTTTCTTTTCCTTTGAAAGAGTGGGAGGCTAAGGTATAAAGCAAACGGTACGTGCTCTCTAATCCAAATCTATAGGCAGCCATATCCGCCAAACGATGGCGGGGAAGAAAGAAAGCAAAGCAAGTGAAGGTAAAGGAAATGACAAATGATAAGATTTTGGGAGTGAAAGCGAATGAATCTAAAACCTACTATGAGACTTTATATTGCAACACTGCTTATGATAAGATTAAAACCACGTTCATCATGAGCTCCATTGCCCCAACTGAGGCAGCGTATCAATATCTCACAACGAATTCGGCATGGGGAGGACGAGATGGGATATTGAGGTTCTCTACCAACATATGGGGGGAAAGAGAGAGGGGAGGCAAGGCTACAATTCGGTTTCACAAGAGGGGAGCCGAAGACCACGGTGACCTCGTCGCCAAGGAGGATTGAGCTCCATCCCGCAAGCTGCAAGGAAGCCCTTCTCCCCCATCGCCGGCACCAGAGGGGATTTCTACCTCAAAATCATAAAACCCAGCTCGGATTCGTCAACGCTGGGGAATGAGAGATTCGGTTCTTTGCCTTGATGGTGCTTGCGAAGCACAAGGAGTCGAAGAACATGCTGCCGGGGTAGCCTTGGTTGCTGGAGGCAATGGCAAAGTTCTCAACAATGCAGGACTCGAGGTTGAAGAAGTTGACCCAATGCTTGGACCTGACCTAGCCCATGAGGGGCTGGGTGCCGAGGAGGTAGCCAAAGGAGGAGGACCATGGTGGCCACGGCCCATCACTCATGGATTAGGCGTCGAGGGTGGACTGTTGGGGAGGTGAGGAGCCAAGGAGCCGAGGAAAGAAGGAGACAGCAGCTCGGGCTTGGGTCGGGCTTGGGCCAGGTTGATGTGAACCTGAGCCCGGCCCATTTAATGGGGAGCTCAAACTTCAGGCCCAGCCCGGCCCGTCTACAATTCTCCAACCACAAGCGGGCCAGGCGAGCCACCCGGGATTTGAACAGGCTAATTAGGCCTCAAACCATATGGGGAACCCTGAGGGAAGGAATTGGAGACTCAAACCACCTAGCTGGTTTGTGTGTGAGAGAGAGGAGTGGGAAAACGGGCAAGAGAAGGAGGAAGAGAAAGGTACAAGGTTGGGGGCGGGTCAGAGGAGGAATAGAGGAGAGAAACCTTGGGGGGGAGAGCAAGAAGGGGAAGTGCTATAGGGGTTCCCTAGCCACAACGGACCAAGGAGCCTAAGGGAAGAATGCTTCCAAGAGATTCTCTCTCTAAGCATGGGGTTGAGAGAGCCCTGCCTATGAGAAGTCTAACAATAGCTAGCAGCGCAAATCAAATTCAAAATAAATTCTACTGGATTTGTTATAAATGTCCTTGATTACTTTATGTGAGAGACCTTTTTTTGTTGAACATGGGATGCAACCTTTAACCAAGTTGATAGTCGATTGTCTAAGGGTTTGCTCATTTGCCCGCTATCAGATATAGTGTATTTACAAATATAGAATTTGAGTTGCAAGCATCTAAAACAACTATTTAGATATTTTCAATTGCAACTACAAATTGCATTTGGACTAAAAACATGAATCTAAATTTTGTAATTGAAAATATAGGCAAAATTAATTGATCATATTTCTAATTACAAAATTTGTTGCAATTGGAAGAAATCTCCAAAAGAGATATTGCACCTCTCTTCAACTATTGAAACTTAATATTCTATATTTTATTAAAATATAAATTATTATAACAAAATATATAATTATTATAATATTATATGACATTTTCTAAAAGTATATTACTGTAATAATTAATGTTATAATGTTGATAATATAATTATTGTTTTATGATCATGCCATACTTGTTTAGTTGTTTCTATTATAACATGATGATTCTTGTTGTACAATAATTATTTGTTGTTAAAATAATATATTATAAATCAATATTCATGATTATAAAAATATATTTAAGTGAAAATTATTTTGTAGTGATATATCGATATAATTACTATAGCAATTATTATTATAGTAATTTGTAATATTATTAATTTTTCTGTTATAGTTATAAAATTATATGATAATTAATATGCTATAATACAAGGTAAAAAGTTTATTATTTTCAAAGGACAACCTTATTGAATCAATTATAGAGCTATCTTATCTATTGTAGGTCCATAAAACTAAGTAGTCACAATTGTATTTGTTATTTTCAATTATAAGCAATGAAAAAGAAACAATTTTTCCCTAGCAAAAAAAGAAACAATTTTTGCAATTGCAATATCAAATGGAGCATTTATAGTTGCAACCTATATTTAGCTCGTAAGAATTAGAATTGCAAGCAAAACACAAACCTTTTAGCCAGAATTAGAAACCACAGCTCGGAGAGCGTTAAGTCGTGGTCGTCCAAGAATGGCGTTGTAGGCCGAAGGCAGACGGACCATAAGGAAATCCGTCCTCACAGTACTTTCTCGGAGGGCGAGTCCGATTGTGACAAGAAAACTAACCTTGCCCTCAATCGGGACCGAGTCTCCGGTGAATCCGACCAGCGGGGCATTCATTCTTCGAAGCTGGCTTTCCATTAACCCCATTTTTTGGTAGGCATGGTAGTACAAAATATTTGCCGAGCTTCCATTATCAACTAGGACACGCTTTACATCAAACTTATTTACAATCATGGAGATGACCACAGCGTCATCATGAGGAGTCTCAACTCCTTCCATATCCTTGTCTGAGAATGAGATGACTTCGGAGGTGCGCGGGCGCTTCGGAGGGGTCCTTTCCTCGATTGGTCCTTCAGCTGAGTTTCCTCCTCCAATGGTGTTGATGGTGCCGGCGATGAGCCCGTTATCATTTGGATTTTCGGGCGGTGTGGCATTTTTCACTGGCCTTCTTTCCTCACGCCGGTTCCGCACAAACCGGTTGAGTACTCCGTGACAAATAAGTGCCTCGATCTCGTCTCAGAGCTGCAAACAATCCTCCGTGTCGTGGCCGTGGTCCCGGTGGAAGCGGCAATACTTCCTAGGGTTGCGCCGGGCTCCTATATCCCGCATCGGGGGTGGAGGTCGGAAGAAGTTCCGACCTTCTATCTCCATTAGGATCTCGGCCCGGGGTGCGTTGATGGGAGTGTAGTTCTCGTACCTCCCGGTGGACTCCTTAGCCGGGGGAGGTTCTTATCTCGGCGGGGAGATTGGCTTCTCTGGTGGCTGCGCTCTTCACGGCGTTTCTTCTGCTTCTTTGAGGCCTGCTCGGTCGCGCCCCTCCTAGATGCGATAGCCTCTTCGGCCTTCGCATACTTCCGAGCTCGGGCCAGCATTTTAGTGAAGTCGGCGGGAAAGCTCTTCTTAATAGAGAAGAGAAATATGTAGGAGCGAGCCCCAGTCTTTAGTGCCGACATGGCTATCGACTGATCGAGCTCGCGGACCTCCCAGATTGCAGCGGTAAAGCGGTCGAGATATTCTCTGAGGGATTCCCCCTTCTTCTGTTTAATGTCCAGGAGGGAATCTGATATTCGCCGCTGGCGCCGGCTGGCAGCAAAGTTGGTAGCGAACTGCCTGCCGAGCTGCTCAAAAGAGGATACCGTGCTCGGCTTCAGTCCAGAGAATCAAAGCCGAGCCGTTCCCCGAAGAATCGCTGGGAAGGCCTTGCAAAGCACAGCCTCCGAGGACCCTTGCAATGCCATGAGGGCTTGGTAACTTTCCCAATGATCGAGGAGGTCGGTAGTTCCATTGTAGGGCTCCACTTGGGGCATTTTGAACCTCGGTGGGACCGGCTCATCCTCGATCTGGCGGGAGAAGGGGGACTTGGTGGTAAACTCAAGGTCACCCTCGCACCTTGCCTTCCTGCTGTGAAGCGTTTCAATCTGGCGCTCAAGGTTCTCGACCTTCTTGTCAAGCTCCCCAGCCTGGGGGATTGCCACAGTAGTCTGCTCCGGCTCGCGACGGTCCGGGGCTGACTCGGTTTCCGAAAGATGTGGCCTTCTGTCTATGCTCCTCTTTGGCACTTTTCTCCGGGGAGATGCCCGGGCTGAGCCTTGGCGACAGCATCGCTCTTCATTGTTGGCCCTCGAGGAGCCATGGAGGTTTTGGCCTTGGGGCACCGGTCCGTTTGGAGGAAGCACTGGCTGGACCTGGGCCTGCGGAGGCAGCATAAGTGGGGCTTCCACATGTTGCAGGCCTTGGACGGCTGCGGCCAAGGCTTGGACCTGCTGTACCAGGATGTTGAACTGTTCCGGCTGGACTTGGGAAACTGGATCAGCCGGAGATGGCGAATTCTGGACAGAGTGTCCAGGACTTGGTGGGAGACGCCGGGAGGCATTGGAGACTCCTTTGCTTTTCAACTTCATGGCCACGACTCGGGCCCTTCCTTTAGCGCCAACTGTTGCTGGAAATTGGATCCGGGGGCGACCGTCGGCTGAGAAGGAGGAGCTCCAGTGCGGGAATGGCGGGTGGCGGTCCGTCGGCGGTCGGCATCCTCCGGGGAACCTGCAAAAAGCCGGTGGTCGGGGTTTCCGGTGCCGGCCCTCCAATGCCTAAGTCAGAGAGAGCAAATGTATGGGAGGAGAGGAAATATGTCTCGGAAGTTTTCAGGGTCCAACCCCCCCTCGGATGAAGGGGTTCCTCTTTTATAGAGGGATACTGGATTACCTGTGATGTGACGAGGCGACCGGATTACCGTCATAATTGAGCATGTCGTATAAATTAATGCACGATCGTATGAATTAATGCAGTGCCGTAGGGATCAGGCTGGAGCCAGTGAGTTGTTGTGGTTGATCGGACGTAGCCGAGCGGGTCAGCTGTTTGCCGTGGAGAGCTTGAGATCCATAGATAGCATGCGCATTGATTGTTGAGTGAGCCGGAGATCAGCAGAGGCTATGCGCATTGATAGTTGAGTGAGCCGGAGATCAGCAGAGGCCATGCGCATTGATGGTTGAGTGAGCCGGAGATCAGCAGAGACCATGCGCATTGATGGTTGATAGCAGTAGCAGGGCATGGTCCCCGGTCGAGCTGCAGAAGGATGTGACCGCAACAGATGGGTGGCGAGGTCGGACTTCTGAGGTCGAGGGTGCTGAGGTCGGATGTCTGGGAGTCGAGCGTCTGGCCGAGTGCCGGATCGGGAGCTCTGAGGTCGGGCGCCAGGTCAGGAGCTCTGAGGTCAGGCGCCTTCAGGTCGGGTGCCTCGAGATCGAGCGCCTTCAGTCACGTGCTGGCGATCTGCTCACGTGCTTCAGGGCGATTTATTTTCCCCCAACACGTAGTACCATCAAGTCTTCGATTCAATCCTTTCCAATAGTTTGGATAGAAACAGTCACTGAAAATTTTTACCCTTAGCGTGATGGCAATTCCAGCCACCGGACAAGCCTCTCAAATGCTCCAATTATTGCTGGTAGGTTCCAGGTCACAGTCTCCCCTCCCTCTTTTCCGTCGGTCATTCGCGTTATAAAGAAGGCAACCCCCAACCTGCCCTCCCCGCCAACTACGCTCGAAACCTCACATCCAGAATTAGGATCTGGCTTCAATCTAGGAATGGAGCAAAAGGTTGCAAATTCTCCTCCCTTCAGAATCACTTCTCTATGTAATTTTGAAAGGCTAGCTCATGATGATTTTAACTAATGTCTCTTGTGGATCTCATAATATCATGATCTTTTTCCTAAAGCTTACAGTTATATGTTAATGATAGCATGAAGCTTTGGTGTTCCCTATCATATTTTTATCAGAATAAAACTTATTTGAGGCGGATCGTTTCATCACTCCTGAATCTTTTCTTTCTTTCTTGTTTTGATTAACCTGGCTATGTTAAACTTTGATATAAGTTATTGAGCCTCTCTTTATTAGCTTAAGATCACAATTATTGTTAAATTATTTCTAAATATGTCAGTTGAGGAGGAAAGTTTCGAGCTTGCCTTTTCTTTCTTTTTTTCGTTCCTTCGTTTTTTTTCTTCTTATTCTTTTAATACTCATATTAGCACAACGACATCATCATTTGTATTGCATATTTGTTTTCACATATTCCCAAGCGGAGGTCCTTCATTTTATTTTCACATTTACTAAATAAATCCTATCACAGGTATGGTGCTGTCCGACACCGTGCAAACCACCATGTCCACGACCGTGTCAACCACAAATTTGTCAGGTTTGGTGCTGGGTGCTCTGCTCTAGGGGGTGCCAAGGAGGGTCTTGGTGTGGCACTTGTAGAAGGAACTGCGGATGTGTGCCTTGTTGTACACGAATGCCCTCTGGTGGAACCTAACGCGGAGGATCCTAGTTGATTCTTAAGAAGGATCCTTCAACGTCATGTACCGTCGTGTGATCTCGTGTATGCGTTTTTTTCCTTTACCAAAAAATAATAACAATAATAATGGTGAAGGACGTTAGACTTATATATGGGAGAATAATGTGGAAATAAATTGTTATTTCAGTGCAACATTTTCTTTTGAAATATTGTGTGAAAGAAATATTTTATGTTTTATAATGTGAAGTTTTTTTCTTAGTATTTTATCCTCTTGTCTTCTAAGCGAGAGGTACCAGCAAATCCTCTGCCTCGGTTGGGTTCAAAGCTGGGTCTTGATTGCATCTTTCGCATGAAAAAAGTATTCATCTTCCTTCACACGAATTCACCATTAGATCACCCAATGCACAGCTCTCAAAGCACTCCAAACTCCATTATTCATTCATAAGCATAGATGTGTAAGTGGCAAATGGATAATCCAAAGAAAGATACAACTCTAATCCTTTGAGACTTCAAGTATTAAGCTTGGTCTGTTCTGGACTCAAGTACCGACAGAGTGGATAGGTGGTGGGGTGGCTTTGATCCCATTTATTTTCCTTTTTGAATAAAATAATCGCATGTGGTTTATCTGTCAGCTCCTACGGTGCTTGATCTCTCAAGATTGTTTGTTAGAAAGTTTTTCTATCCACATTGGACTTTAGTTAAACTTGAGGTCAAAAAACTGTCAACCAAAGAGTCCATAAACAACCAGCCAAATCCTCTTCACATGAGACTGCCATTATGGTCTTTTAACAGATCTATTCTTGACAATATTTTCTATAGCACAACTCCATCTACTCCTTAATAAGTTTGTAGCTAAGCAACAAATCCACTTGTCTTCTAAATGAGAGGTTGGGTTCAAAGCTGGGCTGCGATTGTATCTTTTGCACCAAAGGAGTATTCATCTTCCTTCGTACAAATACACCGTTGGATCATCCAATGCGCAAATCTCAAAAAAATAACAATTAATTAAAGAATAATTATTTTAAAAATAAAATGATTAAAAAATTTAAAGAATTATTGATTAAAAATCCCATTTAAGGACATAAAAGTGATTAAAAAATATTTTTTGATTTGAATGATATCATGTCAGCAAATATCTTGGATTTTACCAATTTATCTTGATCGAGAAAATAGGCCAAGCCTTTTGCATATATTATATCCAAAGTTGTCATACAACTCGAGATCTCGATCGAGATAAAAATCTTGGTTCCTTTTGATAGTGATCCAGAATGATCATCAGACTCGATGTAGATCAATTTGGACATTACAAAAAAGATTGGACATGCTTTAGGAGCAAGTCATCACATCGGAGAGCTACATCATGTACTAAACTTCCGAAGGCTATAAATTAGCCGTACGACACTAGATTAAGATGATTTTTTTTTAAAAAAAAATCAGACAGCTTTTCAAGCTCTATAAGATGGAGCCACCTCTTTAAGGGTGCAGTGCAGTGAGCGAATAGTAACAAATTTCATCGTTTACATTCTAAAATGGACCAATCTAATAATAACTTTTCCTTTTAGGAGAGATTTTGACCGGATGTAACTTTCCATATCGAAAAAAATTGGTGGAACGACTAGAGACAAAGTCAATGTAGGAGTTAAGATTTACCTCATTTTGGATTTTAACTTTTTAATACTTATTTTCACTGGTCATGTCGATGAGATCTAGTAGATTTTCAACTTTGTTGGAATGAGTTGAATCTACCAATTCCATTCAGACTGGGTTATGTCGGGTTCATTCTTGGGATCTTGTCATTAAATTTTTTGATTCCTTATGATTTATTCTATGTTTTGTGTTGTAGATTAATAAGATTGAAGTTAAGAGTGGTTTACCTGGGGCGTCCAAAGAACAGGAACCAAGACCAATGCCTGCCTCTCGCTACTCCTCCGCTAGTAACTGCTTTGCACCACTTTCAAGTAACCAGTGCCAAATCAGGAGCCTTCACACAAATCCGTTTGAAGAACAAGACACTAGCAGCACTACAGGAAAACTCATTTTTTTGGCGCTTTTTACAACCTTTACCGACGCTAATAAGTATCGGCTAAACTTCCGGCGATGCTAATCAAAACGTCGCAGAAGCGTCGGCGATACCGGAGTAGCAAAAGTTTTTGTCGACGCTTCGTAAAAGCGTCGGCAAAAATTATAAAGCATCGGCGAATACCAAATGGATGCGAACCTCAGGGTTTTCGCCGACGTTTTAAAGCGTCGGCAAATCATAACCAAACTTTCGCCGATGCTTTAAAGTGTCGGCAAATCCCGTTTTTGCCGACATTAAATAAAAGTTTCGGCATACTAACTTTCACCGACGCTTTAAAGCGTCGGCAAATCCATTTTTACCAATGCTTAAAAGCGTCCGAATTTGTATTTTTTTAAAAAAAATAAAAATACAAGTGCATATCATAAAACACACATTATAACAATATAAACCTGTATTACATTATATTGACACAAACATTCAAATCATTCGAAATATTTATATTGTCATATCTGATTAAATTTATATAATAAGTTTAGAATTACAATGTACTTTGAAAAATAAGAAACATATACATATCAAACTCTATAAAAAACATTCTAGAAGGTATCAGGGACGGGATTCAGCTCCATCATCATCATCTCTACGAGCGTTTGAAGTATCAAGAATCTACAAAAAAAAAGAAACCTTAAAAGTTAGGAATAATGTGATACATTAACTCATACATCATAATTGATAATATGTAAAGTATTCAAATATATATAATTATTTATCTGAGAAGGAAGAAATCGCTGTAACAAAAATGAAATATTTGCAAGCTGAGACTGCAAATTTTCTTGATTCTGCTTCAGCTCTTCAATAGTTGCTTGAAGATGACGAACTTCTGCAGTGTTACTACCTTCTCTGGCATTTCTTATATACAAGCCCACTGCAGATTTTGGTGCTGGACCGAAAATTGCCGACACTTGTAAAAAACGTCGGCAAAAAAGGATCGGTAAAATCTGATCATTTTCTTGTAGTGCAGTGATTAGTTTCTTGAACCAGGAGTGAAGAAAGAGGAAGCTAATAAAAGTTATTATCTTCGAGTAACCTCAAGGTTTTCAGATCTTGGTTGGAATGAGTTGGTGATCATTTTGATCGTTGTAGGTTGTCCAAACCTATCAACTTTGGGCCTGCATCAGGAGAAAGGAGATTCATATTCCATCAGTACACGTCATATTCCACTTCCACCAATTTTATGATGAAATTAAGTGATGGCTCTTTATGAGAGGGTAAAAATTCATTAAGATCTAGGCTAAAAAATTCATGCTGCAAGAGCTATGCCTAATGAATCCTTTTTGTGCAACCTTGGATAGCTAGAAACAGGTTATCCATTTCCTAATTATTTGCATATTACGCATGCTTTGGATGAGTAATAGGCATCGAACTAGCATAGTTCTTCAAGACCCAAACAGTGGGTCAAAATTTTTGGACAACAGTATTCCATTTGTCATCATCCACCGTGCAGACATTTAGGGTTTTTGTTGGGCATCGCAGATTCATGAGCGCCAACATGAAACCACTTCCAAGATACAGAGAACACTGCCAGTATGTAAAAAGGAGAACTAGAATAGAACTAGACACCACCTGCTTGATAGAACAAAAGCAGCCTTAAGAATAGAACTAGACACCACCAACCCTACCAAAAGAAATGCAGCCATGCTATAAGCTTTTTTTGTTAGGCTTTTTTTTTTTTTTTGGTAAATAAAAGGAGGGGAGGGGGAGGGACCAGCCCACCTGCGTAGCAGCCCCAACTGGGCTCCTCTTCCACCAGGAAATGTTCGATACAGGTCGTAGGTTTTCGCGTGCCTTCCCCGACTCGTGAGCTCACCCCACTGGGCTCACCGCCTCACGTGTGGGTACGTCACCCCAGCGCCACCTTCGTACAGATGGAAGGAAAGCATATCCGCCAGCGAGCCACCCGGGCGTGGGGCATCCGGTCCTCTAATTTAATCGACGTCCGCACGTTTCGAACCCGAGCAACTCGAGTGGAATTATCGCCCCCTTACCACCAGGCTACCACCTTGATTCAAACCTCACCTCACCATCTTTCTAGATATGACTTACAGAGGCCATTACCTTATCTCCACCGGTGCGCAAAGCAACGAGAGATTGCATCAGTGGTGGTTCTCATGATTTCCCCCATAAGGATGGCACAACAAAAGGGTGATCTAGCATAAACCGGAGTGTGGGATAGTTAGGAAATGATAATGTAACCAATGTCACACTAGAACAAGACTGCCAACCACAATGTGTAGAAAAAAAAACAAGCTACACACAAAAGACTCAAAGATGAATAAGAGTGAACAATTAATTGAAGAATAAACAACTTGTAGTTGTGTTCCCAATGATAACTGATAGGAAAGTATTTTATCGACTTTATGGAGACTTTTAATGCATGCCTTCACATTAATTACATGTAATTAAGCATAGCTAAATTCTCTCTTATCTGTTCGCAGCCGTTTGATTTTCATCCCAAGTTCGCCTTTTACAGTCTCTTTGAACTCCAAAATCTGGCGAAAACTTATGACTTATGGTTTACAAAATAAACCCATGCAAATTTTGTAAAATCATCAACAAAAATTAATATGCAATGAAATCCAAAATAAGATAAAATTCTAGTTAGTCCCATTACGTACACATTTTAATGGAGCCTTCCATGTTAAGAGAGATATGTCAAATGGAAGACGATGTGCCTTTACATATTGACAACCTCCACAAATTTCTCCATTATCAAAATTTGTTAATTTTAGAAGTCCTTTTACCAAGTTCTTTTGCACCATAACTCTTAACTTATTCATGTTAGGATGCCCGAGTCTAGCATGCCATACGAATGCATTATCATTGCTACTCAACTTCTAGCAACTCAATACAAAGACAGAAAACAATCAACTTGTCGTTGTGTATCCAAATATAGCGGATAGGAAAGTATTTTATAGACATTATGGAGACTTCTAGTACATGCATTTACATTAATTACATATATTAAGAGTGCATAGAAAAATGAATAGACATTGGATAAGCACACAAATATATTAATAATCCTTGTAGGAATCTATACTAATATCTATCTAGACTATTCCAAAAAATCAATTGCACTAATTCGACCATCGTGATCTGCTGGACGCTATGGAAAGAGAGGAATTCTGGGCCTTATTAGTTCGAAGCATATATACTCTATTGCTAAGGTGTTCCAACGTACCATGATGCTGCTGTAACAATGGACATCCTGTTATGAAGGCAAATGGGAAAATGCATATTCTCAAGCTTTTAGCCGAGTTATCGAATCAAAGTCCCGCATGAACGGGTCTGGGTCCAAATACAACTACGTTCCCTCTTCATGAACCACATGTCGTAGTCGCATCGCTTTATGGAATTGGTCAATTGGGTACAGGATGTTGAAAATTCTCCTGTTTTCATCACCCAGAAAAAAGAGAGAGAGCGAGAGGTTTCATAAAGGGAGTGGTCCTCTTGAGCTGGTTGCTAGTGATGTAGGGGCTTGCAGCAGAAGTGGAGTGCCAGCCAAGTGAGCCACCAACCTCAACCCATGTCCATCTTTGACACCATCTAAGTATTGAAAAAAAATACAATAAAAAAATAATGATGCCGCAAATTTATTTTCTCTCTTTATATAATTAAATAGGATATCACTCACCAAGCAACAATAATCTTTATAATCTACTCAAGTAATTAACAGATAAAATAGTCAAGTAATCCAGAAACAAGAGACAACACATTTTAATGTAGAAAATCCTTTTATGTAAAGAAAAAAAAACTACTGGATCTAGTCCAACCAAAATCTTTCACTATTTAGAATAATGAGATTACAATAGATTTTCTCTAGTTTAACTAGTGGTGGTACAAACATTAACAAGATTTAATTTTGGCTTCCACAATAAGAACATCATGATCAATAAGACAAATTTCAACAATAAACAGTAAAATAGAGAATAGATCTCACTGAGTGTTGATGCTTGAAATAATCAAAAGAGATCACTTTTCAAAAATTCAAACAGTTCAACCTGTAACTCTCAAGATCGGGAACAACATACTGAACTTTCAACCAAATTTGGATACAATCAATCATCCGATCATTCGATAAAGCAACATATTTTCTATGTCTTTTTCTTCTCTATTTTTTTTCTCTCTTCCATTTCCGTAGAACCCCAAGGCTCCTAATTTCTTTTCAATTCGCCTCACCCAAGCCGGTGGTTTTCTTCTCCACTTTTTTTATTTTAAATTCAAATGGGTGGGTCCCACATGAGGAGGGTCCATACTAGCAAATCTCTCCCTTTCGACTCATGTGGGGAGTTCCACCAAGCCCATTCGCTTTCACCCCGAAGATCCTATTTGAGTTTCAACTTTGTAGGCACGAGTTAAAAGTTAGTCCATTAATTTCAAATTCAGACTAGCTTAAGTCAGGTTCATTCTCGAGTCTTGTCATTAATTTGGTTGGTTTGCTATGATTAATTCTATGCTTTGTGTCGTAGATCAAATAGATTAATTAAAGTTAAATTTCATTTAATGAACGAGGCTTGTGCCAAAGATTACATCCTCTTCTTAGGAGTCAAATATTCTGGATTTGAATCTTAGATAGAGAGTTTATAAGTATTGAGACTTGGAAAATTAATATGCAGGTGGTTTCTCTTTCTCGGTGACCAGTTTTACCGAGGTGTTCTGGTGGATTAGTCTCTCTTCTTCGAGACTCCTTATCAATGAAAGGCCAATCATAACCACTGTTTGTTATAAATTAAAGAATTTTTTGCATGAATACCCTCCTAAATATCGAATTTTGCTTGAATACTCTTCCAGAATTGATATTTGCGTATATACCCTCGTAAAATACTTGTTTTGCTATTCTATCCTTTTTTATTCTTATTTTTGCATATGTACCCACGTCATCTAATACTGTTTAAAAAAATTAGCTGTTTCAAATTAAAACGACCAAAATATCCTTAATAGATAGATGTAAAAAAGAAACATATATAAGGCAATTGCGACGGAGGGCAAAATAGTAATTTTAAATTTTTATTTTATTTTTAATTAAAATAAACATGATTTTTATTAACGGTGTTAGAGGAACCGTTATATTAAGGGCATTTGTGCAAAAACAGTATTTTATGAGGGTACAAAAATAAATATAAATTTTAAAAGGATATTCATGCAAATTTGAATTTTTAAAAGGGTATTCATGCAAAATATCTTAAATTAAATGAAACAAAATAGTCCTTGTCGTGCAATTAATAATTGATTTTCTTAATAACTTCACATTAAATAATAAGTATGATGTTAATTTTTCTATTATAAAAAATATAAACTCCTCCAATGATTGATGTGTCCACTCTTGTTGTTTCAAATGGTAATAAATGAAATAGGTTAAGCTTATAATCTTCATTTAAATATAAAAAATCAATAAAATTAGTTACTAATTAGAATATAGAGACTACTCCATCTTTCAATAAATAAATTAAGTTTGACACAAAGGAGAACTACGTTGGAATAGAAAAAAAAAAAAAAGGACTGACACGCTCAAAATCTCTTGAAGGAAACAAAAGTGAAGAAAGAAAAAGTTAATAAAATGGTGATCTTAGAATATAATAGTTAGTAAAATGAGATAACTAAAACTAAAGTAGTATATTATATATTTTAGTTTATTTTATCTGTTTTCTTTCATATGATGCTATATTTGTGATTTTAAGAAGGGTATAGGAAAATATGGGAATAGGATTAAAAAGGTGGTAGGAGCAGGAAAACCCTGTTTTAGCTGCCCAGTGTTTAGGGCGCGTTAAGTAAAGGACGTACGGAGGATTGAGCAACCAGCTGGTCGGCATGATGCATCAGGGGCAAGCTCGCAACTTTTTGGTCACATGGGCGGCGACAGTCCGATTGAGAGATGACGTCGACACGGTTCTATGAGCACGCGTCATGATAATTGCGTCCTGTATCGGCAATCCATCACACTTTCCGTACGTTGTTACTTTCATCTTAAATAGTAGTAATAATATCTATTTATTTTTATATTTTTCTTTCAAGGTTGAAAGCTGGGCCCACTCGTTCGCATGAACTTGTTCTTCGCCTTGCATGACAGCTATGATCGTATAGTTTTGAAAACGAATTCTGCATTGAAGCCGTTTTATTATTGTATTAATATGTAAATATCGATGCACCTTTTATACTATATACTGATATTGAATTAATATGATATGGTGTGCAGTGTGCTACGTATTATTTGATATAGTATCATATATTTTGGTCTTCATATACTGTATGGCACGGAAAGTTACGTATAAGATCCATGTAGTCACGGTTACATTGCATTAATGGCCATAATTTGCCATGCACGACGAACACGATTGCATGAGCCTCGTGCATGAAATGTAGCCAGCTTTGTCATGCATTACGTAGAGCTGGATGCGATCACGAATCATAACCCGCAGCAGGTCCCGTCGCTTCTCCTTACACACGACTCCGGTTATGATATCAGAGCTTCCTTACGGCCTCCGCCAGCGTCACCATCCTGGTGTTCTATTCCATCCTATTCAGTAGTTTGGATGTGGCAGTCGCTGAAAAATTCTTACCCTTTTTTTTCTTTTTTTGGTGAAAACGGCAAAAAATTATTACCCTTAGCGTACGTGATGGCACTTCCAAGCAGCTAGGAAGCCTCTCAAGTGATCGCACATTTGCTGGTAGGTTCCCGGTCACGTCTCCCCTCTCTCTTAATCTGTCGGTCATTTCGCGTTTATAAATAGGGCTAACCAAGACCTGCCCTCCCCGCCAACTACACTCGAAACCAAACATCCAGAATTAGGATCTGGGTTCAATCTAGCAATGGCAGAAAAGGTTGCAAATTCTCCTCCCTTTAGAACCTCGCTTCGATCTCTATGTATTTTTCAAAGGCTAGCTTATGATGATTTTAACTCATGTCTCTAGTGGATCTCATATTATCGTGATCTTTTTTCTAAAGCTTACAGTTATATGTTTTTATTTTATTTTATTTTTTTTTTGATGATAAGGGAGGCCCAAAAAAAGGCCACCCAGATTTTATTGAGAAAAAGAAATGTGCACAATGGAGGACTATGTACAACAAAGAGAGGAGTAAAAAGTGATTAAGCTAAAAGTTTTGAAGTTGTAAAGTTAAAATTTGCCAGTTAAATAGTAGTTAGAATAAAATATGCTCTGATTATATTTGACTTCCAAGAGAATATTTCATAGAAGATGCAGCTGGTTGGAACTTTCATCATATGCAACCAAGGCAGAACTATGCTGACAAAAAAATAATAGAATTCTCTATTTGAGCAATCTGAAATGAGAACATTCCATGAAAAGAATAAGCATAGAAATCTAACGGATCTGAAATTAGCTTATAGTTATATGTTGATGATAGCATGAAGCTTTGGTATTCCCTTTTATATTTTTATCAGAATAAAACTTAGAGGTGGATTGTTTCATCACTCTTGAATCTTTTCTAACCTGACTATGTTTAACTTTGATATACATTGTTGAGCCTTTCTTTATTAGCTTAAGATTACAATTATTGTTAAATTATTTCTACATTTATTAGTTAAAGCAAGTTTTGATCTTTCCTTTTCTCCCCCTTCCTTGCTCTCTTTTTCTCTCTCTATAATAGCAGGTTAAATGCTTCGTTTCTAGAAAAAGCAATAAATGCATTTTTGCGGCCTTTCTTTTTCCTTCCTTCGTTTTCCTTTCTTATTATTTTACTAATACTCATATTAAGACAATGGTATCATCATTTGTAATGCATATTTATTTGCGCATGTTCCCTAGCTGTGGTCCTTCATATTATTTTCACGTTCGCTAAATAAATCATATCACAGACCTTCAAGTTAATCATAAAAGTTGACCTACGCTGCTGTTGTTGCTACAAAAAGATTCAAAAGATTCTATGCAAGATCCAAGGTACGTAATTAAACCTCCCCGCACTTCACTTCCTCCATTCTAGTCCAATATTTTAGCTACTAATGATTGTTCCAATCATCCAATTTCACCCTATGATTTCCATCAACAAAGAACGAGATCAGAGCATAAAAACTATCACCTATGACAAGAAGAACAATACTGTCACAGTCTCCGGCTCATTCGATGCCGAGATGCTCTCCAGGAAGCTCCGCTGCATGGCCTGCAGGGTGATCATAGACATAAAAATTGAAGAGGACAATCCATCCAAAAAGGATGACGAGAAAAAACCTAAGGACACGCCACCGTGTAAACCACCGTGTCCACCACCGTGTCCACCAGCATGTCCACCACCGTGTCCACCACCGTGTCCACCAGCATGTCCACCACCGTGTCCACCACCGTGTCCACCACCATGTCCACCACCAAGCTGTCAGGTTTGTTGCTGGATGCCCTCCTCTGGGGGGGACCAAGGAGGGTCTTGCTGTTACTCTTGTGGAAGGATCTACGGATGTGCGCCTGATTGTCCACCAATGCCCTATGGTGGAACCTCTTATGGAGGATACCAGTTCATTCTTAAGGAGGATCCATCAACGTCATGTACCATCATGTGATCGATCGTGTGTATCCATGTTTTTCCTTTGCCAAAAAATAATAATAGTAATAAGGGTGAAGGATGTTAGAGTTATATGTGGGAGAATAATGTGGAAATAAAGTGTTATTTCCGTGTAATATTTTCATTTGGAATATTGTGTGAAAGAAATATTATATATATGCTTGATAATGCGAAGTCTTTTTTCTTAGTGTTTTTTTCTTGATAAAGCCTATTGGGAAGGTAAAGAGTGAGGATTTTAACGTGGGATTCGTTGGAGGTGCGAGAGAGGCAAGGTTACTGATCCTTGTACCGATGGTGGAGCCCCCTTCCAGCCAAATTTGCAAGGATCCGAATTTTAGGAAAGTAGGACGAACTCCTGTTCTGCTACAGGAACTGAACAAGGAGGCGAGGACTCTGAAGTTGCACAAATGTAGCTTGCATTATGGTCTTCTAACAAAATTACTCTGGATAATATTTGCTATAACACAACTGCGTCTGCTCCTAGAGTTTGCAGCTGAGCAGCAAATCCTCTTGTCTTCTAAGCAAGAGGTTGGGTTCAAAGCTGGGTCTCGATTGCATCTTTCGCACAAAAGAAGTATTCATCCTACTTCGCACGAATCTATCATTGGATCGCCCAATGCACAGATCTCAAAGTACTCCAAGCTCTATTATTTATCTGTATGTATAGATCTCAAAGTAACTAATGGATAATTCAAAGGCCCGTGAAAGATACAACTCTAATCCTTCGAAGCTTTAAGTATTAGGCTTGGCCTGTTTTGGACTGCAGTACCTATAGAGTAAGAGCAGGCTCCTATGTGCTTGATCTCAAGATTGTTTACGAATTTCTTAACCACATTGGACTATTAGTTAACTTGAGGTCAAGAGACTGCCAATCAAAATGTCGGTTAACAACCAGTCAAATCCTCTTCACAAGAGACTGCCATTGTGGTCTTGAATAGAGTTATTCTTCACAATATTTTCTATAACGCAATTACGCCTCTACTCCTTGAGTTTGTAGCTAAGCAGCAAATCTTCTTATCTTCTGTTGGAACAAGATGTAAAGTTGATGGGATAGGATCATGATTGAAGCAAGAGATATTTTTCATTCATAGTTTTTTTCTGCATCTTACAATCTTGCTAAAGCCATTCTTATATAGAATGACACTTTAAGTAACATTTAATGCCCTTGGAATACTAAAATGACTCTTTGAAATACAAGTACTTCTGAGATTTCCAAAGTGACATTTTGGATTACAAAATAACTCTTTGGATTACTAAGTTGACTCTTTGGAATGACAGAGTTGTATCAACACCGAAGAGTCATGTGCATTAATTGCAAATTACTTCCTAATACTCCTTAATTTGCAATTGATTCTTAACCTTTCTGAATTTTTCTATGGTGACAGCTTTGGTAAGAAAATCTGCAACTTGCTCATTTGTGCCAACATACTTCAAAATGATTTCTTCTTTGTTTACCAAATTCCGAATGAAATGATGTCGAAGTTCAATATTGTAACAACCCAGGACCTCACCCAAAATGGCTAGCCGGAAGTTACTATTTGGGTTCCTTGATCCTGTATAAATACCCAAGATCTACCCAGCGAATAACCGATGTGGGACTAAACACACGCCCGCACGGGTCCTCACATACTCCCCCCGTTCAAGCCCTGACATCCTCGTCAGGCTAAGGGTTCAAATCCATTCAAATCTAATCACAAACACCATGATCGGCTCATGGTTAGCCCCAATGGATCCGTGCTGCAGTGTCCCCTAGTCCACATAGATTATGGGCCGGGTCTGCTCTGATACCATTTGTAACAACCCAGGACCTCACCCAAAATGGCTAGCCGGAAGTTATTGTTTGGATTCCTTGATCCTTTATAAGTACCAAAGATCTACCCAGCGAATAACCGATGTGGGACTAAACATATGCCCGCACGGGTCCTCACATACTCCCCCTGTTCAAGCCCTGACGTCCTCGTCAGGCTAAGGGTTCAAATCCATTCAAATCTAATCACAAACACCACGAACGGTCCGTGGTCAACCCCAATGGATCCGTACTGCAGTGTTCCCTAGTCCACATAAGTTATGGGCCAGGTCCGCTCTGATATCATTTATAACAACCCAGGACCTCACCCAAAATGGCTAGCCAGAAGTTACTATTTGGGTTCCTTGATCCAGTATAAATAACCAAGATCTACCCAGCGAATAACCGATGTGGGACTAAAGGTGTGATGAGGTTCGGGGTTCGTGGCAAATTGAGCACTAGGTATGTTGGTCCATTCGAGATCTTGGACAGAGTTGGAGAAGTAGCATATCGCTTGGCTCTACCACCAGCTTATCAGGTGTACATAATGTATTCCATGTTTCAATGCTGAGAAAACATATTCCGGACCCGAACCATATGGTAAATTTTGAGCCTATAAGTCTGCATGAGGACCTAACTTATGAAGAGTACCCGGTACGGATTGTGAATAGAAAGGATCTAGTGTTGCGACGACGGACCATTCCTTATGTAAAGGTGCAATGGAGCAATCACTCAAAAAGAGAGGCCACTTGGGAGCTCGAGGAAGAAATAAAAGCCAAACATCCTCAACTCTTTGGTATTACAGGTACGTAAATTTAGCGGACGAATTTTTTTTTAGGAGGGGAGAATGTGAACCCCCCCCCCAAAAAAAGGGAAACGGGCCGGCCCGAAAAGACCGGGCCCGTCTCCTCTTTTACGATCGTGCCCTAGGCACGATCGTGGAAGAGGGGGCTGTTGAGGGGTGAGGGCGGCGGCGTTGGAGAGGAGGTCGCCGGAGGGGTTGATGCCGGAGAGGAGACAAGCGTCGAGATTCACAATGGAACTGGCCGCGGAGGAAGACCACTTCCCTTCGCCGAAGATTCCGACGGGTGAAGAAGCGTGGATCCGAGGGGAGTTGCTCACGGTTCCTCCTCCGATTTCTCGCTGGAAGGATCGCTGGAACCCCCCGCCGGACCGAGGTAATCCTTCCTTTGTGTTTTATTTCCTGAATTTTGGGTGGTATGGGTGAAGAGTTGGCCGGTGAATCGTCGGAGAAGGGCCCGAAACAGGGTACCCCTGTTTCGGCCTCTTCTTTCCAATTTTTGGCCGCCGCCGGCCGCCGGCCGCCGGGATGGCCGAGATGCATGGCGGTGGGGCTGGTCGGGTTCGTATGAAGGTCGGAGAGGATTTACTAGGCTGTGTATGTGATGAGGGAGGGTGGATTCGAGGTCCTCTTCCTCGGGATCCCATCCTCTCCTCCTCTTCCCCTCGTCGGATGGCCACCAGCGGCGATGGCGGCGGCGGTCGTGGGCCACCATGGCTGCTGTCGGGTGGGGGGGAGCCGAGCCACCATCACGGTGGCTGTGAGGATGCTTGCCTTCTGTCAATAATGCAGGAAAAGGGGGAGGACCCTTTCGGTTCTAAGGGAAGGAGAAGAAGAGGGATCTTCTCTCCTCTCTTTCTTTGGCCAGCCACCATCGCCGGCGACTGCAGCAAAGACGGCCGATGATGGTTCGGCCAGTGGTGTTGTCGGGTTGGGGAAGGAGAGGGCACAGCTACCATGGCTATTACCCTTGGACCCAAGTAAATAGTAGGAGGGAGATGTACTCCCAACCATGAAGGATTTTTTCCTTTCTTTTGGTCTTTTCATCGAGACCGGCCATCGTCGCCGGCATGGCAGCGGCCCCGACTGGCGACGACACAGGCCGGTGGTACAAGGGTGGAAGTCGGGCCACCCCGACTGCCCTAGATTTGGAGGGATTGAGATGTTTGGGGACCTGATGATGGACCCCATAGTAGATATGAATTATGGTTTAGAATATTTAAATATTAAATAATTTAGTTGTGATTTATAATTGATGTTGTAGAGGAAGAGCCGGCGGTGCCAGGAGATTTTGATCAGGGGACTTAGCACCCCAGCGCGTAGGTTGTGATTCGGACCCGTGTTTGAGTCAGTCTACAATCTCTGTAAGAATCCCTACATCTGAGCACTTTTATTTATACATATATTGGATTTATCGTTGGATATATTTTATCAGTATGTTGCTATTTGTTTTATGAGCTTGTATGATACATATGAGATGTGCATTTTGATTGCTATGAAAATATTGAAATAATTAAATTGGGAAGAATTAACATATTTTTGAGAAATTATGAAAATATGTGATGTGATTGGAATTTGATTAAACATGTAAAACTAGACATGTAAAATGGGTTGGACTAACCTTGTCATGGGATAGCCTCTACGAGCTTATGCGTAGGATAGCCTCCACGGGCTTATGCGTGGGATAGCCTCTACGATCTTATGCGTAGGATAGCCTCCACGGGCTTACGTGTGGGATAGCTGCCACGAGCTTATGCGTGGGATTTGTGCAGTCTTGGACTGGGACATGAACTTGGTTAGTCCAATGCCAGAAGTGAAAAATTTTGAAACTTGGGAATCAGAGTAATATGTGAATGGATCACATAATGTGAAAAAGGATTTATGTATATGAAATAGTTATATATATTTGTTGTTTGTTGAGCTTTTTGAATGATGAAATAGCATTTATTTGATGCTTGATTTATTTTATTAATATTTTGTGTGTGGCTGTTGGGATTTTTAAGGGCTGGAAAAGCTCATATTACTCTTACTTTCTTTTTCAGAGGCACTGGATTTGTAGAGTCCATTGGGTGGGACGAGAAATGAGATCAACATGGAGTCTGACTGCTAGATAGATAGAAGTTAATTTATCTTTTGTTTATGGACATTGGAAAATTATGTAATAATTCCGCACATTTTGGTTGGATTTGATTTAATTTCATTAATCATTAATTTTGGCATTTATGAAATTATTGAAATTATTTGTTTATCTTAGGCCTTGCATGATCTTTAGGGCACTGCTCTAGGGCTCATGCGGCCGGTCACGTACCGGACCCGGGTGATGGGTTCGGGGCGTGACAGAGTGGTATCAGAGCGGACCTGGCCCATAACTTATGTGGACTAGGGAACACTGCAGTACGGATCCATTGGGGTTGACCACGGACCGTTCGTGGTGTTTGTGATTAGATTTGAATGGATTTGAACCCTTAGCCTGACGAGGACGTCAGGGCTTGAACAGGAAAAGTATGCGAGGACCCATGCGGGCATGTGTTTAGTCCCACATCGGTTATTCGCTGGGTAGATCTTGGGTACTTATACAGGATCAAGGAATCCAAACAATAACTTCCGGCTAGCCATTTTGGGTGAGGTCCTGGGTTGTTACAAATATGCTTGGACCTTGCATGGAAGACTGGATTTTTAAACAAAGCAATTGCTGACATGTTGTCACAATAAATGATAGTTGGTTGAACTTGAGTTTGTTGTAGGTCCAAGAGAACTTTTCCTAACCAAACCGCTTCACATGCAGCATCTGTAGCTGCGATGTACTCTGCTTCTGCTGAAGATAAAGCAATTGATTTTTGTTTCTTTGAACTCCATGAAATCATCTTTGAACCAAGACAAAAAATATAGCCAAACGTGCTTTTTCTATCATCAATTGAACCAGCCTAGTCACTATCGAAATAACCAACAAGATTGTTATTTTCTTCTTTAACATATTTTATGCTTTGCCTTTGACTTCCTTGAAGATATCTCAGAATGCGTTTTGCAGCAGCATAATGTAGTTTGCTTGGTTCTTGCATAAATCTTGAAACAACATTCACAGCATAAATAATGTCAGGCCGTGTGTTGGCTAGATATATTAATGAACCAACTAAACTTCTATAGAGCTGTGCATCAGCTTTTTCAGCATCATCATCTTGTTTTAACTTTTCATTCAATGCCATTGGAGTTGAAACTGGTTTGCTCTTGTCCATTTGAAATTTCTGTAACATATCTTTAATGTATTTCTCTTGTGAGATAAAAATTTCTCCTTTGGCTTGCTTTACTTGGATTCCAAGAAAATACTTCATTAATCCGAGATCTGTCATCTCGAATTCCTTCATCATGCTTTGCTTGAATTCTTCTACAACTTGTATGTTAGCACCCATGTAGATAAGTTCATCAACATAGATACATGCAACAAGAAAGTTAGTAGCATCAAATCTCTTTACATAAAGAGATGGTTCACTTGGGCTTCTTTGGAATCCATTTGAACAAAAGTATTTATCAATCCTTCTGTTCCAAGCTCGTGGAGCTTGCTTCAAGCCATATAGAGCTTTATGAAGTTTATAGACTTTGTGTTCCATACTTGCCACTTCATAGCCTTAAGGTTGTTTGACGTATACCTCCTCCTTCAGTTAGCCATTGAGAAAAGCAGATTTGACGTCAAGTTGGAGGACTTGAAGCTCAAGTTGTGCAGCAAGAGCAAGAACAATATAGATTGTCTCCATTCTTGCAATTGGTGCAAATGTTTTGGTAAAATCGATGCTAGGCTGCTGTGAGTATCCCTTGGCGACAAGTTGAGCTTTATGCTTTTGAATAGATCCATATTCTTTATACTTGATTTTGTAAATCCATTTTAGCCCGATCACGTCTTTCCCTTTTGGCAGGTTGACGAGCTCCCAAGTTTTATTCCTTTGAAGTGTTGCAATCTCATCATCCATTGCCTTTTGCCTTTTTCCGTTCTTCCTTTACAACAGCTTTCTCAAAATTCTGAGGTTCATAACCAAAGAAAGCAAAGTGAGAAGTGTTATAAATATCTTGCATAGATCGAACTTTCTTTGGTAAAGAATCTGTATCCATGGTTTCTAAAAAAGAGGGAGAATGGATTGAACTTGATGAAGAAGAAGAAGTTTGTGAAATAGATGGTGAAATTTGTATTGGTGAAGAAATTGATGTTGGTGTAGAAGGAGTTTGTTGGTGCTCTTCTTGTTTAGCTTGTGGCTCCATGAATTCATATGAGTTTGGCATTTGAGATGAGTTCTGTGTCCAATTCCAGTTAGATGCTTCATCAAAAATTACATCTCTTGAGACGACAAGCTTCTTGGTTTTTGGATTGAACAATCTGTAACCTTTGGATTCATCACTGTAACCAATAAATATTAGTTTTTCTCCTTTTTCATCAAATTTCTCCCGGTATCGTGATGGAATGTGAGAATAGGTAATACAACCAAATACTTTAAGATGATGTACTGTTGGTTTTCTTTTGTGCCATGCTTCAAATGGAGTTTTGTTAAACACTGTTTTTGTAGGAGATATATTAAGAATGTAAATAGCAGTATGCACAACTTCAGCCCAAAAATTATTTGGTAAGCCTTTTCCTTTCAACATGCTTCAGGCCATTTCAACAATGGTGCGATTCCTTCTTTCAGCAACTCCATTTTGTTGAGGACTCATACGAACTGTGAGTTGTCTTTGGATACCATTATGTTTGCAGTACTCCATAAATGGTTTGTAGATAAACACTCCTCCTCGATTAGTTCGAAGAGTCTTGATTTGGAATCTACTTTGTTTCTCAACTAGTGCTTTGAATTGTAGAAACATAGAGAAGGCTTCAGACTTGGCATGCAAGAAGTAAACCCACATCATTCTAGTATAATCATCAACAAACAGAATGAAGTACCTTCGGTTGTTGTGTGATGGAGTTACTGTGGGTCCACATATATCAGCATGAACAAGTTCAAGAGGTGCTTTGGTTTTCCATGAAGACTTTGGAAATGGTAACTTATGCATTTTTCCATATATGCAGCCTTCACATACTTGACTTCTTCCTTCGATGGAAGGGAGACCAATCACCATATTTTTTTGCTTGAGTAGATGCAACCCCTTCATATTCAAATGTCCATATCGAAGATGCCATAAAGTTGACATATTGATAGTTTCACTTTTGAATACGACATCTTGTCATAACATAGTTAGAGGAAAAACATTGTTTGTGCTTATAGGAACAGTAGCAACTAGATAGTTATTCTTTTTATCAAAAATTTTGCAGCTATTGTTATTGAAGTTGATAGCATATCCTTTTTGAGTAAGTTGCCCAATGCTTAGGAGGTCATGAGATAAATTTGGCACATAAAGAACATCATTAATAAGCCTTTTGTTACCTCCTTTGGTGAGAACTTCAATAGATCCTTTGCCTTCAATAGTTTGGAGTTTGCCGTCTCCGAGCATAACTTGGAAGAATAATTTTTGTCAAGTTGGATGAAGATCTTTTGGTTCCCCGTCATGTGGTTGCTACACCCACTATCCAAATACCATACATTTTGAGAATCTTCTTGAACATTCATGCAAGAGAAGAGTTGTTGAGTTTCTGCTTCATTTTTAGTGAAGTTGGCTTCTTCATTTCCATTCTTCTTTCGGTACCAACAGTCCCTTTGTGAATGGTTGGGGATCTTGCAGTACTTATTGCATCTATATCGATAATCTTTTGAGTCATGGTTGTTCTTCTTGCAAACTCGGCATCGAGGATTGAAACCATCTGATTGTTGTTGGTTTGCTCCTCCTTGATAGTTGCCTTTTTCCTTCTTTTGGAATGCTCCTCCTCTGTATTTCTGTTTAAAATTCTTTTTCTCTGAGGTGTTGAGCTTGGTTTATGTTGCTGGGGGTCCAAACCGAGAACGATTGGCACAGCGGTGTGAACGGGGTTCCCTTGGAATTACTTCGGTTGCGCTCCACCTTCCGCCGGGAAACCTGCAAGCAAGCCTCGCACCACCACCGGGGTGGTGGGGGCCCTCCGACGATCAAGTTAGGGGAGATCGAAGGAGAAGAAGAGGTAGCAGGTAAGATAATACTCTGGAAAATCTTGCTTACCCTCCCCTTCCCCCCCAGCCGCATATATATCAGGCTGGGGGGTTTTTCTGGGGATTGGTCATCGTGTGGCCCGATGGGGTTGCCATTGACATGGTCGTTACAGGGCGTCGTGGGGCAGCGCTGGGTACGGCCATGGCAGGGCGTAGTGGAGCTCCGCTTTGTACGGCTGTTACAGGGGATCGTGGGGCAGCGCCGGATACGGCCGTTGCAGGGAGTAGTGGAGCAGGGGGCCGCGGCGTGCCTCAGGGGAACAGTCTGTTGTTGTCAAGAGATTGCCGACTTGAGGTCGGATTGCTGGATCAAGGGGCAGCCGACTTGGGGTCGGGCTGCGGAGCCGAAGATATCCGACCCGAGGTCGGATTGCTGGATCAAGGGGCAGCCGACTCGGGGTCGGGCTGCGGAGCCGAAGATATCCGACCCGAGGTCGGATTGCTGGACCAAGGGGCAGCCGACTCGGGGTCGGGCTGCGGAGCCGAAGATATCCGACCCGAGGTCGGATTGCTGGATCAAGGGGCAGCCGTAGTCTTCCTGGGCGCGCGTGCCGGTCACGTGGGGCATGGTGGCTAAGTTCCCCCGTAACAGTAGCCCCCCACTTCCGAGCCTGGAACCAGGAGGGGAACGGGTGAAGGGAGTGACGCTTCGAGATTGCCGCCATCCCTCGGAAAGGTGCGCGCGCTCCGAGCTCCCCACCTTCTTTATGGCGTATGGCGGTTGTCGCTGATCTGGCGGTCTGCGGATTTCGGCGGACATCCTTCCTTAATGGCGTCGATTCGCCTTTGGGGCGCGAACGATCCTTCGGCAGCCAGGCGTCCTCTGGCGTCACCGAGGCGTCACCCGCCTTTCCGCCTATTTAACCGGGGGCCCTCCCCCGTCCGCCTTTCTTTTCACAGGCATCCTCGAGTTTCTCCCTTGTGCTGCTGCCGTTGCCGTCGGACTGTTCGTTCGCTCCTCCTTTGACTCTCTCGGAGCCGTTCTCCCTTTCCTTCGCGGACGTGCTCGCCGTTCCAGACCCAGGGGTTCCTCTAAGCTGACTCTCTGTACTTTTCTTTGTTCTTTTCTTTGTATGTTGGCGTTTTGCCATGTTGTATGGGTCTCGGCCCTGATGCAACGAAAGTTAATGCAAACAAAGTGTTTCCTCATTTCACTTTCGTCCTTCCTCTTTTTAACTCCTGGTAGCGCCTCGCCGACTCCTGACTCTTGAAGTTCTTCCGGCGCTAGGCCAGGCATCCGAGGGTTAGGCCTCAGGAAATTCTTCCGGCGCTAGGCCAGGCATCCGAGGGCTAGGCCTCAAGAAATTCTTCCGGCGCTAGGCCAGGCATCCGAGGGTTAGGCCTCAGGAAATTCATCCGGCGCTAGGCCAGGCATCCGAGGATTAGGCCTCAGGAAATTCTTCCGGCGCTAGGCCAGGCATCCGAGGGTTAGGCCTCAGAAAATTCTTCCGGCGCTAGGCCGGGCATCCGAGGGTTAGGCCTCAGGAAATTCTTCCGGCGCTAGGCCGGGCATCCGAGGGTTAGGCCTCAGGAAATTCTTCCGGCGCTAGGCCGGGCATCCGAGGGTTAGGCCTCAGGAAATTCTTCCGGCGCTAGGCCGGGCATCCGAGGGTTAGGCCTCAGAAAATTCTTCCGGCGCTAGGCCAGGCATCCGAGGGTTAGGCCTCAGGAAATTCTTCCGGCGCTAGGCCAGGCATCCGAGGGTTAGGCCTCAGAAAATTCTTCCGGCGCTAGGCCGGGCATCCGAGGGTTAGGCCTCAGGAAATTCTTCCGGCGCTAGGCCAGGCATCCGAGGGTTAGGCCTCAGAAAATTCTTCCGGCGCTAGGCCAGGCATCCGAGGGTTAGGCCTCAGGAAATTCTTCCGGCGCTAGGCCGGGCATCCGAGGGTTAGGCCTCAGGAAATTCTTCCGGCGCTAGGCCGGGCATCCGAGGGTTAGGCCTCAGGAAATTCTTCCGGCGCTAGGCCGGGCATCCGAGGGTTAGGCCTCAGAAAATTCTTCCGGCGCTAGGCCAGGCATCCGAGGGTTAGGCCTCAGGAAATTCTTCCGGCGCTAGGCCAGGCATCCGAGGGTTAGGCCTCAGAAAATTCTTCCGGCGCTAGGCCGGGCATCCGAGGGTTAGGCCTCAGGAAATTCTTCCGGCGCTAGGCCAGGCATCCGAGGGTTAGGCCTCAGGAAATTCTTCCGGCGCAAGGCCAGGCATCCGAGGGTTAGGCCTCAGGAAATTCTTCCGGCGCTAGGCCGGGCATCCGAGGGTTAGGCCTCAGAAAATTCTTCCGGCGCTAGGCCGGGCATCCGAGGGTTAGGCCTCAGGAAATTCTTCCGGCGCTAGGCCGGGCATCCGAGGGTTAGGCCTCAGGAAATTCTTCCGGCGCTAGGCCAGGCATCCGAGGGTTAGGCCTCAGGAAATTCCGCTCGTTGGTCGGCCAAGGCTGGTGCAAGCCGAGGCGACCGGTCGGGGCTTCAGGCTAGTCTGCTCCCGGGATGATCATCGGGTTAGCCTGGCATCCGAGGGCCGAGCCTCGGGAAATTCCGCTCGTTGGTCGGCCAAGGCTGGCGCAAGCCGAGGCGACCGGTCGGGGCTTCAGGCTAGTCTGCTCCCGGGATGATCATCGGGTTAGCCTGGCATCCGAGGGCCGAGCCTCGGGGAATTCCGCTCGTTGGTCGGCCAAGGCTGGCGCAAGCCGAGGCGACCGGTCGGGGCTTCAGGCTAGTCTGCTCCCAGGATGGTCATCGGGTTAGCCTGGCATCCGAGGGCCGAGCCTCGGGGAATTCCGCTCGTTGGTCGGCCAAGGCTGGCGCAAGCCGAGGCGACCGGTCGGGGCTTCAGGCTAGTCTGCTCCCGGGATGATCATCGGGTTAGCCTGGCATCCGAGGACCGAGCCTCGGGGAATTTCGCTCGTTGGTCGGCCAAGGCTGGCGCAAGCCGAGGCGACCGGTCGGGGCTTCAGGCTAGTCTGCTCCCGGGATGGTCATCGGGTTAGCCTGGCATCCGAGGGCCGAGCCTCGGGGAATTCCGCTCGTTGGTCGGCCAAGGCTGGCGCAAGCCGAGGCGACCGGTCGGGGCTTCAGGCTAGTCTGCTCCCGGAATGATCATCGGGTTAGCCTAGCATCCGAGGGCCGAGCCTCGGAGAATTCCGCTCGTTGGTCGGCCAAGGCTGGCGCAAGCCGAGGCGACCGGTCGGGGCTTCAGGCTAGTCTGCTCCCGGGATGGTCATCGGGTTAGCCTGGCATCCGAGGACCGAGCCTCGGAGAATTCCGCTCGTTGGTCGGTTAAGGCTGGCGCAAGCCGAGGCGACCGGTCGGGGCTTCAGGCTAGTCTGCTCCCGGGATGATCATCGGGTTAGCCTGGCATCCGAGGACCGAGCCTCGGAGAATTCCGCTCGTTGGTCGGCCAAGGCTGGCGCAAGCCGAGGCGACCGGTCGGGGCTTCAGGCTAGTCTGCTCCCGGGATGGTCATCGGGTTAGCCTGGCATCCGAGGGCCGAGCCTCGGAGAATTCCGCTCGTTGGTCGGCCAAGGCTGGCGCAAGCCGAGGCGACCGGTTGGGGCTTCAGGCTAGTCTGCTCCCGGGATGATCATCGGGTTAGCCTGGCATCCGAGGGCCGAGCCTCGGAGAATTCCGCTCGTTGGTCGGCCAAGGCTGGCGCAAGCCGAGGCGACCGGTCGGGGCTTCAGGCTAGTCTGCTCCCGGGATGGTCATCGGGTTAGCCTGGCATCCGAGGACCGAGCCTCGGGGAATTCCGCTCGTTGGTCGGCCAAGGCTGGCGCAAGCCGAGGCGACCGGTCGGGGCTTCAGGCTAGTCTGCTCCCGGGATGATCATCGGGTTAGCCTGGCATCCGAGGACCGAGCCTCGGAGAATTCCGCTCGTTGGTCGCGCCCCTATCACTTGCCGCTCGACGGGGTTTCTCCGTGGCCAGCTGCGATCGTGTTTCTCCTCCTCTCGAAGCGTCGCCTGGGGAACACCAGAAGGCCATTAAATGCTAATTGAGGCGTTACCTGGGAAATCGGACCGGCCAGTTGCTGCTTGCGAGGAGTGCCAGTTAAGCGGCCGCGATACGCGCGTTCTTCGAGGCGGATGCGGCCTGGACGCATGCGGAGATATGTGGGCTGCGGGATACACGCCGCCCGGAGTATCCTGCACGAAGAATGCAATTAAGGAGAACGACGCTTAGGAGATCGTGGGGGGATAAACCTCGAGAGCCGGAACGGCTCCTGATTCGATGTGCCCGCATTTATTGGAGCCACCCGCATCGGAACGACCAGGGGGCCACAGTTTGGCTATAAATATAAGCGCAGGTGCGGTGGAGCCTGCCAAGCCGGAGCTGTTCAGGTTGCCATGGATCGTGGACCTCCTCTCCGGCGCGTGGCTGGAAAACCCCTGCCGGAGGAACGGGAGGCACGCCCCTCGCAACTTCCGCCAACTAGTCGTTTCATCTGGGATCAACAGGGAGATTCTCCCCGGTGGAACTCCGCTCTAGGCGTTTCATCCGGGATCACATCCCCCCTCTTTTCAGTCCCACCTCCCGATTGAGCTCTGCGCTAGACGCTTCATCCGGGACGCGCCTCCTCGCGCTCTTCTCCCTTGTATTCCTTTCCTCCCCTTCTCCTGGGGAGGACCGGAATATCCCTTGGAGGTGGCGTTCCTCTAGAAGCAGTGCGAACTTCTTCTTCGTCCGCGCCGGCTCTTCGTCTGTTGCGTGAGGCGTCGATGGCGCCTCCGGAGGGAAGCACCCACGTCCGGTGGGATTGCAGCTGCTTCGGGTGGAGGGTTCGGGATCCCGGATCTTCAGCTCCACGGAGTCCCCACCTCTTCCTTACTTTCTTTACTCCCCAATTCTCCTCCGGGAATTCTTTGTAATCACACGAACACGCCATTGTAACCAGGAATTATTGAGATGAAAAGGACTATACATTTTTTGAACTGTCTTTCTGGCTTTGTCTTTCTACTGGCAATACACCCGCAGGTTAGCGGAATTCCAGCTCCTTGGAATTTCTCGACCATCTAGGGCCTCCAACTGGTAGGAGCCAGGTCGGTTTACCCAGCGAACCCTATACGGGCCTTCCCAATTTGGCGCCAGCTTCCCACCTTCCGCGGGTTGAGATGCTTTGGCTCGCCTTAGCACCAGATCTCCGATTCTGAAAAGTTTTGGTCGGACCTTGGAGTTATAATATCGGGCTACCCTCCGCTGATACATCGCCATCCGAACCTGCGCCATTTCCCTCGCTTCTTCCAAGAGGTCCAGGTTCCCTCGGAGTTGCTCCGAATTGGCCTCGGGTTGGTGCGCAGCCACCCGGGGCGAGGGGAGTCCGAGCTCCACGGGGACAACCGCTTCCGTGCCATAGGTTAGGCTGAAAGGCGTCTCCCCGGTAGGGGTCCGATGCGTGGTCCGATACGCCCAAAGGACGTTCTCGAGTTCTTCGACCCAAGCTTGCCTCGTCCGACCGATTCACGCCTTAATTCCTTGGAGGATTGTCCGATTTGTCACCTCGGCCTCGCCGTTGGTTTGGGGATGCGACACAGATATGAACCGATGCTCGATCCCGAACCCCTCGCAGAAGTCACGGAAATGCTTGTTGTCGAACTGTCGACCATTATCCGAGATGAGGACCCGGGGTACCCCAAATCGGACAATGATGTTTTTTCTTCACGAACTTCCGGACTTGCGCCTCCGTGATAGTGGCCAGCGGCTCTGCCTCCACCCACTTGGTGAAGTAGTCGATTGCAACAATCAAGAATTTCCGCTGGGCGGAAGCGACGGGGAATGGTCCGAGGATATCCATTCCCCATTGTGCGAAGGGCCAGGGTGCGGTGATTGGTGCCAAGGGGACAGAAGGGACTCTCTGGACGTTGGCGTGGCGCTGGCAGGCGTCGCATTTCCGTACGTGACCCTTTGAGTCCTCCAACAAGGTAGGCCAATAATAGCCTTGCCTCATGATCTTGTGCGCCAAGGACCTAGCCCCCGAGTGCGATCCGCAGACGCCCTCGTGGACTTCGCCGAGGACGTAGGCCGCCTCCGAGGGGCGGAGGCACCTTAAGAGGGGGGCGGTAAATGAGGTCCGATACAGCCTCCCTTCATAGAGTACGTAGTGGGCGGACTTCCTGACAAGTCGCCGAGCTTGATCTTCGTCTTCAGGGAGGATTCCTTCGGCGAGGTAGGCGACGAGCGGGTCCATCCAAGACGGCTCCGGATCAATCGCCATCACCGCTCCAGCCTCGCCGATGCTCGGGGCATCCAGGGTCTCCAGGTAGATTGCCCTCGACAAGTTGTGCGCCTCTGCGCCCACCAAGCGGGACAACCTGTCGGCCCTGGCATTTTCGCTTCTGGGGACCTGCTGGAGGTCGACGCTGCCGAGGTCGGGAATGAGTGCTTGCACCTTCCGGATGTAGTTCTGCATGGTCGGGCTCCGGGCCTCGAACTCCCCACGGACCTGCCCGACCACCAGCTGGGAGTCGGTGAAAACCTTCAAACGCCGGATGCCGAGCTCCCCTATGAGTTTGAGTCCCGCGACTAGGGCCTCGTACTCCGCCTCGTTGTTGGTCACTGAAAATCCAAACCTCAAGGCATACTCGGCTATCACTCCATCAGGACTGGTAAGGATCAGCCCGGCTCCTCCACCCTCGGGGTTCGACGACCCATCGATGTGAAGCGTCCAGGTCGGGAGGTCGAGGCTGGGCATTTCCGACGGTCTAGGCTCCGCCTCCTGCACCGTGCACTCAGCGAGGAAGTCCGCGAGCACCTGGGCCTTGATGGCGGGTCGAGGCTGGTAGCGGATGTCGAACTCACCGAGTTCTACTGCCCACTTCACCAGCCGTCCCGCATTCTCGGGGTTGCTGAGGATCTGTCGTAGTGGTTGATCAGTTAAGAGGGTGACAGAATGGGCATGGAAATAGGGGCGGAGCCTCCTGGTCGCGGTCAGCAGCACGAAGGCGATCTTTTCAGCCTTCGTATACCGCGTCTCGGCATCCCGTAGGACCCGGCTGATGTAGTACACGGGCTTCTGGAGCTTTGCCTCTTCCCGAACCAGCACCGCACTGACCGCGGTTGGGGAGACCGCCAGATAGAGGTAGAGCATCTCCCCTTCTTGCGGCTTGGACAGCAGGGGAGGAGACGCCAGATATTTCTTGAGCTGGTCGAATGCTGCTTGGCATTCGGCCGTCCAGAGGAAGTCTTTCGGGTGTTTTAACACTTTGAAGAATGGTTGGCAGCGTTCGGCCGATTTTGCCACAAATCGTCCGAGCGCGGCGACCCTTCCAGCGAGCTCCTGAACCTCCTTCACTTTGGTCGGAGGGGATATACCTTGGATGGCCTTGATTTTATCCGGGTTGGCTTCGATACCCCGCTGGTTGACAATGAAACCGAGGAACCTCCCGGCCGAAGCGCCAAAGGCGCACTTCGCTGGGTTCAGCTTCATGCGAAACTTCCGCAAGGTGGTGAAAGTCTCCTCCAGATCCACGATGTGCTGGTCTGCCTGGCAACTCTTCACCAGCATATCGTCCACGTACACCTCCATGTTCCGGCCGATTTGCTCTTTGAAGATTTTGTTGACGAGGCGCTGGTAAGTGGCGCCAGCATTCTTCAGACCGAAGGGCATTACCTTGTAGCAGTACAGCCCCCGGTCTGTTATAAAGGCAGTTTTCTCCTCGTCCTGTGGGACCATCATTATCTGGTTGTAACCGGAGAAGGCGTCCATGAAAGACAGCAGCTGATATCCGGAAGTCGCGTCGACCAGTTGGTCTATCCGCGGAAGCGGAAAGCTATCCTTAGGGCACGCCTTGTTCAGGTCGGTATAGTCGACGCACATCCTCCACTCCCGCTCGCCTTCCGGACAAGTACGACATTTGCCAGCCACTCGGGGACTCACCTCCCTTATGAATCCTGCCTCCAAGAGCTTGTCTACCTCCTGGTCGACCACCCGGATCCGATCCGGGGCACAGTGTCTCTTCTTCTGCTTCACTGGCCGGTGGGTCGGGTCGACGTTGAGGGCGTGAGAAATGACCTCCGGGTCGATCCCAGGTACATCGGCCGCCGACCAGGCAAATACATCGGCATTGGCTCGGAGGAATTCCACCAACCGGGCCCGAGCTCCCGGGTCGAGATTGGCGCCGACCCGGACCGCCCGGTCCCGGCGGCCTTCCTCGAGGGGAACTTCGACCACACCCTCGGCCGGCTCCCCCTGCCGCAAGGCCACCTCGTCTCTGGCATCAAGGGACTCGACGTTGAGGGCTTCTGCGGGCTTCTTCCTTTTGAGGGTCGCTAAGAAACATTGCCGTGCGGTCGGTTGGTCACCTCGGACCTCCCCGATCCCGACCGTTGTGGGGAACCGCATGAGCAAGTGGTACGTAGAGACCACCGCGCGAAGGGCGTTCAGTCCGGGTCGTCCGAGGATAGCGTTGTAGGCCGAGGGAATACGGACGACCAAGAACCCGAGTCGCACCGTGGCTTCTGCGGGTGCGATGCCCGCAGTCACAGGCAGCTCAACGACACCTTCCGCCGGGACAGCGTCACCGGTGAATCCTATGAGGGGGGTGGATATTTTGTGCAACAATTGTCTGGACAAGCCCATCTTTTGGAAGGCCTCGTAAAACAAGATATCAGCTGAGCTTCCACTATCCACAAGAACACGCCTTACGTCATAGTTTGCCATAGTGAGGGAGATTACCATGGCGTCATCGTGGGGGGTCTGAACCCCCATTACATCCTTATCACAAAAGGTGATTACATTGCCGACCCTCTGCCTCTTTGCGACGGCCGCACCTGACGCCTCCGTCGAGCCCCCTGCGTTCCTCACGGGCCGGGGGCAGCCCCCAGTGATAGTGTGGATCATGCCCGCAACGGGTCGATTCTGCTCCCGAGGCTCCGGAGGAGCCGGGTCGGCCGGACGCGGGTCTGCGGGGGGACGTCGGTCGCTCACATATCGACCGAGACGCCCCCGGCGGATGAGAGCCTCGATCTCGTCCCGAAGCTGGAAGCAGTCTTCTGTGTCGTAGCCGTGGTCTCGGTGGTACTCACAGTACGCCCGGGAGGGCCTCTTCCCAGGGATCTTCCGCATCTGTCTCGGGGCCGGGAGGTCCTCCCGCCCCTTGATCTCCATAAGGATCTGGGCCCGGGGAGTCAGGAGAGGGGTGTACCGGTTGAAACGTCGGGGCGGAGAACGAGGGCGTGGGGCGCCGTGGTTCTTCGCCGGCGACGGGCTTCTGCGCCGACGCTGGGGCGTCGGGCTCCTCCTCTGGCGTGCCTCTTTCCGCCTTTTCTTCCCAAGCCTTGGAGGGATCTCGGCGGCCTCCTTGCTCCGGTGGGCGGCCGCCTCCTCGGCGTCCGCATACTGGTTCGCCCGGGACAACAGCTCTGGGAAGCTCCGCGGCAGGCGTTTGTCCAGGGAGAAGGTGAGTCTGCCCTTCCGGAAGCCACGCTTCAGGGCTGAAAGAGCTACCTCCTGACTCAGGTTCCGGACCTCCAGCGTAGCCCTGTTGAATCGGGTAAGATAATCCCGCAGGCTTTCTCCCTCGTTTTGCCGGACATCAAAGAGGGAGTCGGAGACCAGTCGCCGCCGGCTACTGACGGCGAAATGAGTGACGAAGAGGCGAGTGAACTGGTCGAAGGACCGGATTGAGTCAGCCTCCAGCCCGGCGAACCACGCCCTCGCCGGGCCACGGAGGGTTGCCGGGAAAGCCTTGCAGAGAAGGGGATCTGATGCTCCGTGGAGGAGCATAAGGGTCCTGAAACTCTCGACGTGATCCCGCGGGTCCGCCGCCCCGTCATAGGGCTCGATCGCCGGCATTTTGAACCCCGGCGGATTCGGGGTCCGCAGGATCCTCGAGGCAAGCGCCGGCTGGGAGGAGATCTCTAAGTCGGCGAAGGGATCTTTGGAATGGCCCTTCAGGACCTGGAGTTGTCAGTGGAGATCGTCCACCCGCCGGTCCAGGGAGCGCGACCGGTGGGTGGGAGACAAGGAGCGGCGAGAGAGGGACCGACTGGAGCGCGGGTTCCTCGAGGACTGGGGGGGTCTGGGAACGCGCCCGGGCCCGCCTCTCGTACCCCGCGCAGCTCCGGTGGGAAGGTCCCGGTAGAATGGAGCGTGCTCGAGAATCCTTCTCGCGCCGGCGCTCCTCCCCATGGGATAGGAAGGAGCGCGGGTTGAGGAGGACAGGCGAACGCTCAGGCAGCGGCGGCTCCTGAGCCCGCTGCGGCGCCCGGAACATCGTACCCTGCAGATTCTGCACCGCCTCCGCGAGGGTGCGAACCTGCTGGGTTAGCTGGTCGAACTGGGCGGCTTCGACCGTCTGAGCGGGCGGTGGGGAGGTGGAGTGTTGCTGAGAGTGTGTTGGAGATGCAGCGGCCCTCCGGCCAGAGGCGCGAGAGGCCCCGCGACCGGAAGCATTGGAAGCTCCACGACCACCTCGCCGTGCCATTACGATCGCTCTGAGATCCGGGCCCTTCCTCTAGCGCCAACTGTTGCTGGGGGTCCAAACCGAGAACGATTGGCACAGCGGTGTGAACGGGGTTCCCTTGGAATTACTTCGGTTGCGCTCCACCTTCCGCCGGGAAACCTGCAAGCAAGCCTCGCACCACCACCGGGGTGGTGGGGGCCCTCCGACGATCAAGTTAGGGGAGATCGAAGGAGAAGAAGAGGTAGCAGGTAAGATAATACTCTGGAAAATCTTGCTTACCCTCCCCTTCCCCCCCAGCCGCATATATATCAGGCTGGGGGGTTTTTCTGGGGATTGGTCATCGTGTGGCCCGATGGGGTTGCCACTGACATGGTCGTTACAGGGCATCGTGGGGCAGCGCTGGGTACGGCCATGGCAGGGCGTAGTGGAGCTCCGCTTTGTACGGCTGTTACAGGGGATCGTGGGGCAGCGCCGGATACGGCCGTTGCAGGGAGTAGTGGAGCAGGGGGCCGCGGCGTGCCTCAGGGGAACAGTCTGTTGTTGTCAAGAGATTGCCGACTTGAGGTCGGATTGCTGGATCAAGGGGCAGCCGACTTGGGGTCGGGCTGCGGAGCCGAAGATATCCGACCCGATGTCGGATTGCTGGATCAAGGGGTAGCCGACTCGGGGTCGGGCTGCGGAGCCGAAGATATCCGACCCGAGGTCGGATTGATGGATCAAGGGGCAGCCGACTCGGGGTCGGGCTGCGGAGCCGAAGATATCCGACCCGAGGTCGGATTGCTGGACCAAGGGGCAGCCGACTCGGGGTCGGGCTGCGGAGCCGAAGCAATCCGACCCGAGGTCGGATTGCTGGATCAAGGGGCAGCCGTAGTCTTCCTGGGCGCGCGTGCCGGTCACGTGGGGCATGGTGGCTAAGTTCCCCCGTAACAGTTTAAAAGCTTGCTCAAGAGGTTGAGTAGAAGACCTATTCATTCTTTCCTCATGAACTTGTAAAGAACTCATTAGTTCATTAAAACTGTAGGTAAAGAGATCTTTTGATTCTTCTATTGCAGTGACAACATGATCATAATTTGTAGGAAGACTTCTAAGAACCTTTGAACAACTTTTCTATCTTTAATAGTATCTCCAAGACTTCTAGTTTGATTAACAACTTCAGTAACTTTGGTAAGAAAACTTTGCATACCTTGGCCTTCTTTCATTTGCATGTTGTCAAAATCTCTCCACAGTGATTGTAACTTTAATGAGATGACTTTCTCATTACCTTGGAAACCTTCTTTGAGTATTTTCCATGCTTGCTTTGCTTTGCTTGCTCCAAAAATTCTGGGATAGATAGTTTTGCTTATTCCTTCTTGAATGTATCGAAGAGCACGTGCATCTTTCTTCACATTCTCCTTGTACTCTCCTTGTTGTTCTACTGTCCAATTTTTTGTAACTTCTTGTGGTTGAGGTGGCTCTGCATATGAACCTTCGACCATGTCCCAAAGGTCTTGGGAGATAAATATGGTTTGCATTTGACTACTCCAATAGTCATAATGCTCACCATCAAGGATGGGAACTTGGTTTGAAGTGTAGGAGAACATGGTAGTTGATGAAGATGCCATCTTGACAAGTATTTTTTTCCAGGCTCTGATACCAAATTTGTTGGAACAAAATGTAAAGTTGATGGGATAGGATCATGAATGAAGCAAGAGATATTTTTCATTCATAGTTTTTTCTGCATCTTACAATCTTGCTAAAGCCATTTTTATATAGAATGACACTTTAAGTAACATTTAATGCCCTTGGAATACTAAAATGACTTTTTGAAATATAAGTACTTCTGAGATTTCCAAAATGACACTTTGGATTACAAAATGACTCTTTGGATTACTAAGTTGACTCTTTGAAATAATAGAGTTGTATCAACACCGAAAAGTCATGTGCATTAATTGCAAATTACTTCCTAATATCTTCTTGGTGAGAGGTTGGATTAAAATCTGGGTTACGATTGTATCTTTTGCACGAAAAGAGTATTCATCTTCCTTCACGCGAATCCATCAATGGATCAACTAATGAACAGATCTCAAAGCACTCTGAACTCTGTTATTTATTCACCTACATAGATCTCAATGCAACCAATGGGTAATTCAAAGGACCTGTGAAAGATACAACTCTAATCCTTCAAGGCTTCAAGTAGTAAGCTTGGTGATCTGTTCTGGACTCTGGTACCTATGGAGTAGGTAAGAGCAGGTGGTGGGGTGGGTTGGATCCCCTTTTTTTTTTTTTTTGTTTTGAAAAAATAATCGCACGTGGTACCTATCAGCTCTTATATATGTGCTTGATCTCAAGACTGTTTGTTAGAAAGTTTTCCCATCCACATTGGACTATTAGTTGACATCATGATGAGGTCAAGAAACTGTCAACCAAAGAGTCTAAAAACAACCAGTCAAATCCTCTTCACAAGTGACTGCCATTATGGTTTTTTAACAGAACTATTCTTCACAATATTTTCTATTACACAATTGCATCTACTCCTCGAGTTTGTAGCTAAATCCTCATCTTCTAGGTGAGAGGTTGCGTTCAAAGCTGGCCCGTGATTGGATTTTTGCAGGAAAGAAGTATTCATCTTCCTTTGGACGAATTCACTGTTGGATCATCCAATACACAAATCTCAAAAAATAATTATTATTTTAAAAATAATTATTTAAGAAAATAAAAGTGATTAAAAAAATTTAAAGAATTATTAATTAAGATCCTATTTAAAGAAATAAAAATGATTAAAAAATATTTTTGATATGAATAGTATCGTGTCAGCTAATATCTTGGATTTTATTGATTTATCTTGATTGAGAAAATAGGCCAGGACTTTTGCATATATTATATCCAAAGTCACCCTACAAACCGAGATCTCGACCAAGATGAAAATCCTGGTCCTATTTGATATTGATGCTGGGGGATCATCAAACTCTATGTAGATCATTTTGGCCATTATAGGTAGGATTGGATATAGTCTAGGAGCAAGATTCACTTTTGCATAAAGCCTCACCGTGTTTTCGGTGAGGGACCTCCGATGCTTAAGTTAGCGTGGAGTTTATGTTGACCAAAAAAGTTCTTTAGGCGTTACCAGATTGGGCTATTTATAGTCCTCACGGAGGTGCCCAGGTGGCGGAGATATGGCTCATCCTCATCATGGGAGGAGATGGCACTGGCCTAGTGACGCGCGGCCATGGTTTGCTTGAGGCACACAGTTTGAGCTGTCCCTGCCCACGGTATGGCTCTGGCGCATGCTGCAGGGTATGAAACTTGTCAGCAGGCATGGCTGGGGTAGCAAGGTGTAGTCCTTTGTTTCGGTGTCTTGGCGTGGCCATCAAACGAAGCATGGTGCGGTGAGGTTGTTGCTGGGCATGGCCGCGGCGCGTACTGGATGAGATTAGCTCAGCCTTTAGTAGGGACCGAGATCGGCCTTGCCCGCTTGGTAGGGTGCTGAGGTCGTGCCGACAGGGGGGGCCACGACAAATATTCGGTGAGGTTGGCTCAGTAGGCGTTGAGGTCAGGCCGATTTGGGGGCCACAATGTTTGATGAGGTCAGCTTGGTGGGTCCTGAGATCAGCTTAGCCTCCTTGACTTTAAGATCTGCTCAGCAGGACGCCCCGAGCTTGAGCCGGGGCGCATCGTCGAATAGGCTGCCCCGAACTTAGCCGGGGTAGGTCGTCATTGTAGACTCCAAAGGAGGTTGCTGTAGGTCGTAGCAGCGGAGAGATCTGGCTAAGGTTGGCTTGACCTTCGGCGATGTCCGAGATCGAACTGGCTCTTAGTAGGATCGAGGTCCCGCCTGGTCGGTGTTGAGGTCTACTTGGCCAGAGTGGGGTGGTCCCATGTTGTGTGCAGGATGATTCATTTTGCCCCCCATCAATATTAATTATTAATATAGTCCACAAAAATATATTTATTAGTCCTATAAATTATTAATCCTATAAATATATATTAACTATTATTATAAAACTGATATCTTTATTTATACTTATAATATATTTTTTAGTACTAATATTTATTTTGATTAAAAAATAAGGTAAATAGAAGTAATATATTAAATAATTTTATTATATAAATATAAAATACAATAATATATTTCTACTATAATTTAAAATTATCATTCAATATTAATTTGACAATAATATGATTAATAATATATTATAATATGATATATATATCATAAATACAATATATATAATATAAATATAATATGATTATATATATATTATTAATATAATATATTAATGGTGTATTGATATACTAATTTGTTTTGCTAGATTAAGAGATATTTTGTCCGCAAATTTTAGTCCATGATCATTTTCTTGAGGCGATCATGCATTTCCAATCTTAAGGACGAGTATCCTATCGCTGGGTTCAAGGCCGGCCCGAGCGTTAGGCGACCGAGGCAGTCGCCTAAGGCCTCGAGCCAATGGAAGGCCTCCGAGAGGCGTGACCAAAAGGAAGCAAAGGCCCCATATAAAAACGAGAATAGGAGCTGGCTACCAGTGTTCCCCCTTGATGGAAGGGAGGTGGAGAGTTTCCTGGCCTGCAGAGGGGCAATTTGGGAAGTTGGGGACAGTAGTTTTGTTTTGGGTGGAGAGAGAGAGAGAGAGAGAGAGAGAGAGAGATTTGGTTGGCTTGATACACGCCTGAAGCCACTCTTATCTTTCATCCCTTCTCTTTTTTGGTTTTGGTCTTGGTTTTCCTTCCCTCACATTACTCCCAATCCAGCTGGGCCATCAGGAAAAAGATAGGGGGATTGGAGATGGACTTCTTGGAGGGTGGAGATTCTTTTAATTTTCTCCTCTCGGTTTCTTCTCCCCTCCTGGCTGGTAGAGAGAGAAAAGGAGGGAGGTTGGAGATTGAATGGCTACTGTGCTGTGATGTTGCAGTTGCTGCTTGGGTACTCGCTTGAAGGGGAGATGGTGGGATGGGACTTTTATTAATTAGATGAAGTGAATTTTCCATAATGCCGCTACTTTCTCTCATAGAGAGGACCCTTTTTGGACAAATTCTTTTATTTAAAAATTATATTAAACTAAAGAGGCTTTTTGTCTAGATTCATATATCTTTGTTGGAATAGTGTACTTGATAGCTACTTATTATCAAATTATTTTTTTAAAATTACATATTAAAATTTTTTATTATTGAATAAAAAGATGCCTCATTCATTGGATCCGCCACCGCCCAACCCCCGCTATAGATGGGACTTCTATTAATTAGATGGAGTAAATTTTCCATAATGCCCCTACTTTCTCAGAGGTTCCTTTCTGGACATATTCTTTTCTTAACTTGGCCATGAAGTGCCCTGGGATGACCTTCCCTTTTTTGCTCTTGCTTGACATGGTAAACAGTATTGCCAAGCATCATCCCAGTTATTTAATCAGTTTCATGGCCCTTCTTTTAGAGCAATTATATTTTTGCGCCTCCATTCAAAAATTATATTAAACTGAAGAGGCTTCTTGTCTAGATTCAGGTATCTTTGTTGGAATAGTGTACATGATAGCTACATATTTTCATATTATTTTTTTTAAATTATATATTAAAAATTTTTATTATTAAAAAAAGAGAGGCTTCATTCATTGGATCCGCCTTAGGCCTCCAAATGTATTGAGCCGCCCCCCGCCCACCCACCCCCCACCGCCCCACCCCCGCTATAAAAAATACCGCCCGCCCTGCCCTCCCCACAAACCACACTCGAAACCAAACATTCAGAATTAAGATCTGGCTTCAATCTAGCAATGGCAGAAAAGGTTGCAAATTCTCCTATTTGTTGTGTCTTATCTATGTAATTTTCAAAGGCTTATGATGATTTTAACTCATTTCACTTATAGAAGTCACAATATCATGATCTTTTCCCTAAAACTTACAGTTATATGTTTATGTAGTACGAAGCTTTAGCATTCCCTTTTATATTTTTTTATCATTATAAAACTTGGAAGCAGGTCGTTTCATCACTCTTGAATCTTTTGTTTCGTTCTTATTTAGATCAATCTGACCATGTTTAACTTTGATATACATTATTTATCCTTTCTGTATTAGCTTTAGCTCACAATTATTATTAAATTATTTTTAACTATGCTAGTGAAAGCAAGTTTCAAGTTTTCTATTTTTTTTCTCACTCGCTCTCTCCTTCTTTCTTTAATATATAGCAGGCTAAATGCGTCGACTCTAGAAAAGTAGATAACTGCATTTTTGTTGCCTTCTTTTTTTTTCCTTCCTTCCTTTTTCTTTCTTAGTATTTTAATACTCATATTAAGACAATGGTATCATCATTTGTAATGCATATTTATTTTCGAATATTCCCTAGCTGAGGTCCTTCATATTATTTTCACATTCACTAAACAAATCGTATCACATATCTCCAAGTTAGCCATAAAATTTGTTGGAGGCAACGAAAGCAAAGTGGGATGAAAAAGACTAGAAGAATGGATTTGCTTCAGAATGTTTTCTTTTCATTCAAAATGGGGGCTGATTACAATAATTCAGATACATCAGAGCTACTGCATTTTTAAAGTTCTGTATCTTTTTTTTAGAATGTTTTCTTTTCATTCAAAATGGGGGCTGATTACAATAATTCGGATACATCAGAGCTACTACATTTTTAAAGTTCTGTATCTTTTTTTTTCACATTTTTGTTGAGCCTACAATGAACGACATATTTCTAGTAGATAATCCTAGAACATCATTTAAGCTGATTCAACAAGTTCCAAAGTCTAGGGAATATAAAGAGTTATTCAACATTTAGTCAAAAATATCTTCTGCACAATCTAGAAAATTAATATATTAATCCTATAAATATATTTATTAGTCCTATAAATTATTAATCCTATAAATATATATTAACTATTATTATAAAATTAATATCTTTATTTATACTTATAATATATTTTTTAGTACTAATATTTATTTTGATAAGAAAAATAAGGTAAATAGAAGTAATATATTAAATAATTTCATTATATAAATATAAAATACAATAATATATTTCTACTATAATTTAAAATTATCATTCAATAATAATTTGACAATAATATGATTAATAATATATTATAATATGATATATATCATAAATACAATATATATAATATAAATATAATCTGATTTTATATATATAAAAGGTTTGTGTTTTGCTTGCAATTCTAATTCTTACGAGCTAAATATAGGTTCCCCACTCCCTCTTTCTTCGGCAAGAACTTTTGAAATACATTTATGGTTGAACCTTTAGGCCAGGTTGCAAACTATGGTCATTGAAAGCCATAAACCAACTACCAAAAGAAAGCCATAAAAACCCTAGTAATTTGTATGACAATACTACACATGACAGGCATCTATAGAGAAGTATTGTACTCCTCAATAATCTATATGTCCTACCTTGTATATGATGAATAGATTAAAAGAACAATCGGTAATCTCTTTCACACACACAAAAAAAAAAATTCTGCATGATTAGCAATATTTTGAGAATTATAATATTAATTTTAATTATCCCAACATGGAGAGTCTTCTGATCCATTGCACCATATTTGTGATCTTGAGAATAGTGATATCGATTAAGAACAGAAGAGAAGATAGCAATATTTTTTGATGGGGAGGTCGTGACAGATTTCTTTCTGGTTGACATGAGCATGACTGTGGTAATTTCAGCCAATCATCTGGTTATTGTTGTCCAAATATTTGCATCCATGTATGTACGAGCATGAGTTATCAAGAGAGATGTCATCTCAAGATCAGCTCAAACTTTCTCCGCTTTGGGAGCGAAGAAAGCGATAACCATTGCACTAAAAGTATCAAACTAGGAAATTTAAGATAAGATGTGAAAGAAGATCCATAAAGTACCTCTAGATGTGATAGAAGACTCGTTGTACGAGGGAATAGAATTTGATTTTCTCTGCAAGGAAATACTGCACCTCATGGCCTTAAACATTCTGCATGAAAATCCACAAAATGATGTAGGAAAAAATGTCATTGCAATGGTGCCAATGGTTGGATGAGAATCGACGGACTGAGATTGGGGGCCAAAGTTTCCTGCACTCTAGTCCTCTTGCTGCAAGTCCATATCATAATTAATCAGGAGAAATTATATAGTCCATTGTATGCACTATATAGCTGTTCACCAGGCCAATCACCTCGGCTCATTCCTGTGGCTCAAATTTTATTAGGTCTGACCTAAAAATCTCTGATAAAAAGAACTCATCGAGCCAGGCAAAATGTTACACCTCAAACCTAGAGCGCAATAGACGCCGCATACCTATAGGGCGGACCATACGAGCATGCAATGCTACTAATTAAATCATATTATCTCAAAGTAATAATAATAATTCTTCAATTTTTAAAAATTTATTTAATCAAGAACTAAACAAATCATTATAATCAATTGTTCCAAAGCACATCAGGCAAAAATGCTAACTATTTATTATTATTCAATTCAAAAAAAATTGTTCAAACCAAACTAGTATAAGTAGTCTAAACCGGTAATTGCAAATATCTTCAAAATATCTAGCATACTTCCCCAAGTTCCGATCAATTATGATTCAGGATCTCAAAAATAAAGAAAGAAAAAGTAATGAGCTACACTAGCTCAGTAACCAACATAACACCACAAAATGAGGTCTACGCATACAAATTAAATAATTAAATAGCATGATAATGACTGAAAATAAATCAAATTTCAAATAATACATATATATCTTTTAAAATTTATTATTATTTTCATAAACTGATATTAAAGATCCAACATCAAGCTATGGCTATATAACTTAGTGGCATGGGTCAGATACAGGATGCACAAAGTGCCAGATGTCACTATTCTAATCACCGGTAGTTTAGTGTCGAAATCAGTTTCTCATATTATAAGTTGATGGGGCATTGGTGGGGCTAGATCATAACCGTGTTGAGAATACATAAATATTAAACAAATTTTTTAATTTATCTAGTCATATTATCTAAATTTCATAACATAATACATAATATATATATATATTAAAATAAATACTATTGTAATAATAACATGCTTGACCCATGTAATTAAGTGTAAAATAAATATCACAATCAAATATAATAAACTAATTACCACAATCAACATGATTTTTTTTGTCAAAATATCAACTAATATTAATTTAATTGATCTATCACAAGATCATAAACTATAGCACTTTATCCATCGTAGAGCATTTGAGCATAAAATATTCTTCAAGATTGATAATTATACTCAAATTCTTTCAAAAGCATAAGCTAAAAATCTAAGAGAAAAAAGAAAGTCCATAATAAAACGTTCAAAAACCGAGATCAATTAATGCTAGAACCAACATTCCACTAATCATAGACTTCAGTTGCTAGAAATTTTCTTTGCATGGTATATAGGAGAACCTAATAATGAAATAATATAATGATAACCTAATCAATCAAGAATCAAAAATACCATCTTTTCCTTTGAAAATGAAATTCTCCCTGACAAGAAAAACCATCAAAAACTTTTCCAAAGCAAAGCGATGCTATTTCTAACCAACCCAAAAATTATTCAAACTACCAACATTTTTGGGATTTACTAGTTGACTTCCGATCAAAATACCAATCTTCATTGTAAATTGAAGAGAGAGAATCTTATTAGTCTGGGTTCAATCAAAAATTTGGTCTTGGTTGTCAATAGCACGGGCCATCCTTGCATCTAATCCATAGGCCCAAGAGAAATCAGTTTTTTTTTTTAAATTAATAAATAAATAAGGACAAAGTGAAGAGAAAAGAAGAAATAATAATAAGAAGAAAATGAGATGAAAGAGAGGGAAGAGGAGAGACGAGACCAAGGAACGGTGGTGGCAGCCAAGTTGTGGTGGTAGGGGGGTCAACGGCCAGCCGGAGGTGGTGGTGGCTGGTGGAAATGGGTCACATGGCCAAAACTAGAGAAGGAAAGCAAAGAGTGGCAGCGCCCCTAGCTGCCTCGATGGCAAGGAAGAAGCAAAAAGGTAGAAAAGAAGCTCTTCGATGAGCTGTAGTGGCGATGGCACTCAACTGTGGTGGTAGATTTCAGCGGATTTCGGTGATATAGGTCTTGAAATAGAGAAACAGGGCAACAGAAAAAAACAGAGTGAGGACGAGATTTCGGGCGACAACACTTGGCTGTGGTGGCACACTGGAGAAAAGGAAGAAAGGGAGGAGGGGGCTCAGAGGTGGTCCGTCGTGCGGGATGAGGAGGGGATTTAAAAGAAGGTTTCTGAAAAGGATAAGTCCGGCATAACAGTGATAACAACGGCCGTTCGCTGGTTGGCAGTGACCTCAATTGGCACCAGCCCCGTAGAGATCATGTCGGCAGCCATATCTCCAATGAATAGGAGATCGGGTAGAGGAATGTAGTTCTTTTATTCCAATCCTTTCTCTCTCTCTCTCTCTCTCTCTCTCTCTCTTTTTGCGAACTGAAGTCGGTTGGGCCTGCCAACTTCAGTCCAGAATAGGCCCAATGGGCCAGTTCACGCAAAGACTAAACACAAACAAGTTGAGTAAGCGAGGAGTTTGCTTTTAGGCACATTACAACAAAATTAGGAATCCCTAACATTATTTTAGTGTTGTTTTTCAAAAAATGTTGGGAAATGCTTGTTTAGCCCGCATTTAAATCAAATTACCGGGTCTTTTGTGAAATCCATTGAATTAGCGATATTATTTTCCAGTATTTTTGGGAATGCCACGGAACATTATTTTACCCAACATTTTTGGTGAAATGCTGGTTATATAAATATATTCTTATTGTATGATTAGCCCATACAAGTTAAACATGCCCGTTAATAATGTACTTTTGCCAGCTTTAATAAAGTAACTAATTAAAAGCCTGGATTAAAATTAAAAAAAAGTCCTAATTAAAAACTATAACTCCACGCCTAATTTCTCCCCCTCCCGTGCTCCATCCTCCGCCCAAATCTGCCACCGCCCAAATCACCACGAACAAATCCCTCCCACCAGCTGGATCGCAATCCCGGTTGCAATCCTAGTTTCATGATCAAAGGAACCACAAATTATTGTAGTCACTTTAAAAAAAAAAAAAAAGACTCGATGTTACAATCTAATTGGAATAATATTTTTTCTTTTCCTTTGAAAGAGTGGGAGGCTAAGGTATAAAGCAAACGGTACGTGCTCTCTATTCCAAATCTATAGGCAGCCATATCCGCCAAACGATGGCGGGGGAGAAAGAAGAAAAGCAAGTGAAGGTCAAGGAAATGACAAATGATAAGATTTTCGGAAGGAAAGCGAATGAATCTAAAACCTACTATGAGACTTTATATTGCAACACTGCTTATGATAAGATTAAAACCACGTTCATCATGAGCTCCATTGCCCCAACTGAGGCAGCGTATCAAAATCTCACAACTAATTCGGCATGGGGAGGACGAGAGGGGATATTAAAGCTCTCTACCAACATATGGGAGGAAAGAGAGAGGGGAGGCAAGGCTAGGGCTTGGGTCGGGCTTGGGCCAGGTTGATGTGAACCTGAGCCCGGCCCATTTATTAGGGAGCTCAAACATCAGGCCCGACCCAGCCCGTCTACAATTCTCCAACCACAAGCGGGCCAGGCGAGCCACCCGGGATTTGAACAGGTCTAATTAGGCCTCAAACCATATGGAGAACCCTGAGGGAAGGAATGGAGACTCAAACCACTTGACTGGTGTGTGTGAGAGAGAGAGGAGTGGGGAAACGGGCAAGAAAAGGAGGAAGAGAAAGGCACAAGGTTGGGGGCGGGTCAGAAGAGGAATAGAGGAGAGAAACCTTGGGGAGGAGAGCAAGAAAGGGGACTGCCAGGGGTTCCCTAGCCACAACGGACCAAGGAGCCTAAGGGAAGAATGCTTCCAAGAGATTCTCTCTCTAAGCATGGGGTTAAGAGAGCCCTGCCCATGAGCAGTCTAACAATAGCTAGCAGCGCAAATTAAATTCAAAATAAATTCTACTGGATTTGTTATAAATGTCCTTGATTACTTTATGTGAGAGACCTTTTTTTTGTTGAACATGGGATGCAACCTTTATCCAAGTTGATAGTCGATTGTCTAAGGCTTTGCTCATTTGCCTGCTATCGGATATAGTGTGTTTACAAATATAGAATTTGAGTTGCAAGCATCTAAAACAACTATTTAGATATTTTCAATTGCAACTACAAATTGCATTTGGACTAAAAACATGAATCTAAATTTTGTAATTGAAAATATAGGCAAAATTGATCATATTTTCAATTACAAAATTTGTTGCAATTGGAAGAAATCTCCAAAAGAGATATTGCACCTCTCTTCAACTATTGAAACTTAATATTCTATATTTTATTAAAATATAAATTATTATAACAAAATATATAATTAATATAATATTATATAATTTTCTAAAAGTATATTAATGTAATAATTAATGTTATAATATTGATAATATAATTATTGTTTTATGATCATGCCATACTTGTTTAATTGTTTCTATTATAACATGATGATTCTTGTTGTACAATAATTATTTGTTATTAAAATAATATATTATAAATCAATATTCATGATTATAAAAATATATTTAAGGGAAAATTATTTTGTAGTGATATATCGATATAATTACTGTAGCAATTATTATTATAGTAATTTGTAATATTATTAATTTTTCTGTTATAGTTATAAAATTATATGATAATTAATATGCTATAATACAAGGTAAAAAGTTTATTATTTTCAAAGGATAACCTTATTGAATCATTTATAGAGCTATCTTATCTATTGTAGCTCCATAAAACTAAGTAGTCACAATTGTATTTGTTATTTTCAATTATAAGCAATGAAAAAGAAACAATTTTTTCCTAGCAAAAAAAGAAACAATTTTTGCAATTGCAATATCAAATGTAGCATTTATAGTTGCAACCTATATTTAGCTCGTAAGAATTAGAATTGCAAGCAAAAAATATACCTTCTAGCCAAATATCTAATCCCATCGAAGCGAAGAAAAAACTTTCTTAATCTGTTCAACTCGGATCTCCCAAATGATTTAGAAAAAAATAAAAAAATTGCAAAAATAAGATTTTGGCCTTTTTTTCTTTCATTGACCAATAATGCATTAAGATATATAGCATCTATTTATGTTAGTGAGGTCCATTTTTGTACGGTTCGAATCAGATTTTTTTTTATAATTCAAACAATACTCAACCTTTCCGAACATAATTAGTAAAATTATATACGAAGAATTTCGACTTCTATATTAATTTTGCCTATTGATGCTCTACGTAATTTTTTATCAAAGGCTCCTGCTGCCCCGCAAAAAGAAAAACCGCACAAAAACATCCTGCCTGATTCACTAATTCGTGGTAAGATACTGAACCATAAAAAAGGTAGGAATGGATAAATAACACATAAATCGAGGGCTATGCGGATCCTCAGACATATATGAAATGGAATAAAGATGGACCAAGCTACTTATGGGAAAAAAATGAATGATTATGTTCCATAAAAAAGGGATAATCCATAACGTGACGCTGAGGATTGCTTCTTATTACGTCGTGTTGAGTCAAAGGTTGTTTGTTACGTACGTAATTAAAGGGCACGTCAGGCACTGTGCTTTCAGCCAACGAGCTTAACTACTAGATGCTATTTCGACATCATAGACAGTAAAGAAAGGACTTAAAAATGAAAAAAAAAATAATTGTTGTGCCCAACGAATCGATTTTGGTTTGACAATCAATTCCGTACTTGTTCGTGAGCCCATACGTGTCCCTCCAACATTGTAATGATTTAGCTTATGGCTTTTGGCAATAGCTTGTGGGTTGTTTTTGTTTACAACACATGATGATTGATAGTCCCTTGACCTCAAGTCAACTACCAGTCCAACGTGGATAGGAAAACTTTCTGACAACCAATCTTTAGATCGAGCACATGGGAGCTGATAAATAAACCTGAAGTGATTATTTTTTCAAAAAAATAAAGGGGACCCAAGGCACCCCACCACCCACTCTTTCCAACTTTATATATAGGTACTAGAGTCTAGAACAGACCAAGCTTAATATTTGAAGCTTCCAAGGTTTAGAAAGTTGTACCTTTCAAGAGACTTTTGAATTATGCACCAGTTGCTTTGAGATCTGCATATATAGATGAATGACTTGGTTTGGAACACTATCAAATTTGTGCATTGAGTAATCTAATGATGGATTCGTGTGAAGAAAGATGTATAATTCTTTCATACAAAAGATACAATCGCAACCCAGCTCTGAACCCCACCTATCACTTAAAAGCCAAGAGGGTGCGCTGCTAAGCTGCAAACTCAGAGAGTAGATGCGGTTGCTTCATAGAGGGTATTGTGAAGTAAATTCTATTAAGAGACCACAATGGCAAGCTACTATCATGCAGCCTCAGAGTCCCTGCCTGCTTGTACTCCATTGGCAGCTCAAAAAATTCCTACTAGTATATAATTATTGGCAAGCCAGCAGTGGTACCAATAGATATCTTATATCTGAGAGTTCTCGCTTCTCACCCTTTAATTACCTTCCCAGCAGCCTCTGGCTGATATAAATTTATTTATTCTTGGAGCAAAACACTAAGGACTCGTTTGGTTCGCGGGAAGCATTTTCCTTTCTAGGAATATGATTCCTGGGAAACAAATTTCTAGGAAGAGGATGCCTAGGAAAGTATTTTTGGTATGTTTGGTTGACCATGGGAAAGTGACAAATTTTCAAGGTGCTTATGTTTGGTTGGCCATCCACTTTCCTAGGAAAGTTATATATAATTCCTATTATGCCCTTAATAAAAATTAGATTTTTAATGCCTCTTTAATGCTTCTTTAATGCTGAAGGGACTTTTTGGGAAAAAGTAAAAATGGAGTGATTCCCGCCTCATGGGAAAGTAACTTTCCCATGTTTCTCATGGGAAAGTAACTTTCCCATGTTTCTCATGGGAAAGTAACTTTCCCATGTTTCTCATGGGAAAGACTTTCCCATGAAATGTGGGAATCACATTCCCATGGGAATATAACTTTCCCTTCTCTCTCCTTTGAAAACTCCAACCAAACAAGAGGCATCTCATTACTTTCCCGTTGACCACACTTTCCCCCCTTCTTTTCCCGCGAACCAAACGAGCCCTAAGGAAAAAGAGCATCATATTATTCAGGCATAAAATCCTTTCACACAATATTCAAAACAAAAAACACACCAAAATAACATTTTATTTCCACATTATTCTCCCATGAATCCAACATCCTTCACCCTTATTTCTGTTATTATTTTTTGGCAAAGGAAAACACGGATACACATGATCACAGGATGGTACAGGAGGTTGATGGATCCTCCTCACAAATCAACCGGAATCCTCCATGAGAGGTTCCACCATTGGGCATTGGTCGACAAGAGCAGGGCGTCCAGCAACAAACCTGGCAAATTGGTGGTTGACATGGTGGTGGACATGGTACATTTTTTGGTAGCTCCATGCAGGGATCCAGGCATTTTGGATGCTCCCATACTATGATCTCAATGTCGTTGGTCACCTCGTTTTTAGTTTCTATTTCGGCAGTTTTTTTTTCCTTAGCATCCTTTTTCTTCTCGGGAGTAGGTTCCCCGATCACCTTCTTAGTCATCGTGCATTTGGGATCCTTGTGAAGGTCGTATAATATGATTTGAATGTCGTTGTGCAGCTCGTTGGTAAGTTCTATCTTCTTAGTTTCTGGTGGGGGTGGCGGCGGCGGGTCTCGTACAATTACTATGTCTTTGATCACCTTGCAGGCCTTGCAGCGGAGCTTCTTGGAGAGCTTCTCGGGATCGAATGGGCCGGAGATTGTGACAGTATTGTTCTTCTCGCCATAGGAGATGGTTTTTATGTTCTCTTGTTCTTTGTTGATGGAGATCATGGGGGGAAATTGGATGATTGGTACGTGCAATCTTTAATTAGTAGCTAAAATACTGAACTAGAATGGAGGCAGTGAAGTGTGGGGAGGTTTAATTACGTACCTTGCAGCTTGCACAGAGTCTTTTGAATCTTTTTGTAGCAAAAACGGCAGCCTAGATCAACTTTTATGGCTAACTTGGAGATCTGTGATACGATTTGTTTAGTGAATGTGAAAATAATATGAAGGACCTCAGCTAGGGAATATCCGAAAATAAATATGCATTATAAATGATGATACCATTGTCTTAATATGAGTATTAAAATAATAAGAAAGAAAAAAGAAGGAAGGAAAAAAAAGAAGGCAGCAAAAATGCATTTATCTGCTTTTCTAGAGCCGACGCATTTAGCCTGCTATATATTAAAGAAAGAAGGAGAGAGCGAGTGAGAAAAAAAAATGGAAAATTTGAAACTTGCTTTTACTGGCATAGTTAGAAATAATTTAACAAGAATTGTGATCTTAAGCTAATAGAGAAAGGATAAATAATGTATATCAAAGTTAAACATGGTCAGATTGATCTAAATAAGAATGAAAGAAAAGATTGAAGAGTGATTAAAAATCGACCTGTTTCTAAGTTTTATTATGATAAAAAAAATATAAAAGGGAATACCAAAACTTCAAACTATCATTAACATATAACTGTAAGTTTAAGGGAAAGGATCATGATATTATGAATTCTATAAATGAAATGAATTAAAATCATCATAAGCCTTTGAAAATTACATAGATAAGACACAACAAAGAGGAGAATTTGCAACCTTTTCCGCCATTGCTAGATTGAAGCCAGATCCTAATTCTGGATGCTTGGTTTCGAGGGTGGTTTGCGGGAGGGCAGGGCGGGCGCAGTCTTGTTTATAGCGAGAGTGAGAGAGAGGGGGTGGGTGGTGGTGGGAGCCTTTTCTTTATTATTATTTTTTTAACTAAGTGGAAGTGCCATCGCACAAATGGAAATATTTTTTTAACGACCATCATATCCACCAAAATAACTTTTCCTATTTGTTATCAAGAGAAAACTCATCCCAAGATTTGTTCAATATCGTTCTCCACTTTGGGAGGAAAAAATTCGATAGCCGTTGCATTAAATGTATTAAACTACGAAATTTATGAATCTTAAAGTGCTAAATTACCATCCGCATGCAGGGAAATCATAAGACCCACCATTGATGCATGTCTCGCTTCCTTCCACTTTGATGGATATGATGTAAAGGCCTCTTTACGATCAGCCTTCTCATATCTAAGACGATAAAGATGAAGTCTGTATTAAAGTTTAAAAGCCTGACAAACAAAGCCAATGCTAGCGCTGCGTTTGCTTCATCTGCGGGGCCTGATCTACTTCGAGGCTGCTTTTGTACTAATATGAGGTCGGCGGCGCCGACCCAAATTAAGTCAATAGAAGTTAGCTCGGACAGGCTAGCCTCGCATGCCAGTTTATACTTTATATGCTAGCTAGTAGTGGTCTTAGAGGCGGCTCAATGCATTTGAGGACTCTAAAGTAAGACTCTTTTTTTCATAAAAAATGATGAAAAATTTTTAATAAGTTCAGAATATTTTAATCTTTTTAAACAATAATTTGTCTAGCTTTTTAAGATGCAAAATTACTAATCAAATTTTTGTACTCAAGATTCATTAAAATACTATTTTCAGTCGATAATATAACTAATTCATTTAATTTTTTTATATAATTAACTATACATAAAATTTTATCAATTTTAATTTTAAAAAATTTTAATTATAAATAAAACATACGTGGCTCAGTTTGCCGAGCATGCCAGCGCTGAGTTCAATAAAATTGTAGGGAGCAGTTGCGAAGAGCTTGATGAAGCCAGTGTCAGGGTCTGCTTGTCACTTGAAGCTTTTACTTTTACAATACATGACAGCATCTGCTATTTTGCAAAATCTCTCCTCCAAATAACAACAGTTCTTCTGACGTAGCAGATCATGGCAAACCTGGAGAATCTGAAGCAGGCTTTTAAAGGGACCGCAGAAATTAACAAACAGGACATTGAAACAAATAAGAGGGTGTTGGAGGAATTTGAGGATCAGAACAAGCAGGACCGAAATGAAGGCTTGTCCTTCAAGAACCTGTGGGAAAAGACACCTCAAGGGAAGGCGGAAGCTAAGTTTGAAGCACAGAAGATTGGAGAAGTTACAAAGGAGAGGGCAGGATCAACAATCCAGAGAAATATTTGTGGTCATGTCAGTGCTGCTTGTGACAATTAATTGGAAATGCTATTTGTCACTACTCCCGAGGTAGAATGGAGAAAAGTTGCAGCATAGGGTTTGATATTTGCCGGCCTGCTTGCTCAGTACACTTAAGAGCAGAGCCTGTCATCAATAAATGAAAAAACAAATAAGAAAAAAAAAAAAAGTAAAAGATGATAGTTGAATCTTCTTCCCTTCTTCTTCTTAGTGCTCTTATATCTGACTGTTGTCACCATGCATGCAGCGGAAAATAAAAATCTTACTGAATACTGTCTGTTCTATAAATTCTCAAAAATTTTGCAGAAGTAGTCCGCTTTGTTTGTGTTTTTGAAAATTTAAACCATTTTTATTTTTTTATTAGAATAAGTGGCACATATTGAATAGTATACTGATATTCTTATTTGAGTGGTATATTGATATTCTAACAGAACGGAGCGAAGCGACGATATTTGTTTATTTTCGAAATAATTATGTAATATTTTATTTCACCAAGGATGCTGATAGGAATTAGGGTTTAACTATAAATATTTTATAACTCTTGTTATTTTTAGATGATCTAATAGTAGATTCGTGTGAAGGAAGATGCATAATTCTTTCATACGGAAGATATAATCGCAACCTAACTCCGAACCCCACCTGTCACTTAAAAGCCAAGAGGATGCGCCGCTAACCTACAAACTCGGGAAGTAGATGCGGTTGCCTCATAGAAATATTGTGAAGTAAATTCTAGTAAGAGACCACAATGGCAAGCTACTGTCATGCGGCCTTAGGGTCCCTGCCTGCTCGTACTCCATTGGCAGCTCAAAAAATTCCTACTGGTATATTATTGATTAGCCAGCAGCTTGTATCTGAGAGTTCAAAAAATTCCTGAGACCTCACTTCTCACCCTTTAATTACCTTCCCAATAGCCTCTGGCTGATATAAATTTATTTAGTTTTGGAGAAAAACACCAAGGAAAAAGAACTTCATATTATTCAGGCATAAAATCCTTTCACACAATATTCAAAACAAAAAACACACCAAAATAACATTTTATTTTCACATTATTCTCGCATGAATCTAACATCCTTCACCCTTATCTCTGTTGTTATTTTTTGGCAAAGGAAAAACACGGATACACATGATCACATGATGGTACAGGAGGTTGATGAATCCTCCTCGCAAATCAACCGGTATCCTCCATGAGAGGTTCCACCATAGGGCATTGGTGGACAAGAGCAGGGCATCCAGCAACAAACCTGACAAATTGGTGGTTGACACGGTACCTTTTTTGGCAGCTCCATGCAGGGATCCAGGCATTTTGGATGCTCCCGTACTATGATCTCAATGTCGTTGGTCACCTCGTTTTTAGTTTCTATTTCGGCAGTTTTTTTATCCTTAGCATCCTTTTTCTTCTCGGGAGTAGGTTCCTTGATCACCTTCTTAGTCACCGTGCATTTGGGATCCTTGTGAAGGTCGTATAATATGATCTGAATGTCGTTGTGCAGCTCGTTGGTAAGTTCTATCTTCTTAGTTTCTGGTGGGGGTGGCGGCGGCGGTTTCTCCACTACAATTACTATGTCTATGATCACCTTGCAGGCCTTGCAGCGGAGCTTCTTGGAGAGCTTCTCGGGATCGAATGGGCCGGAGATTGTGACAGTATTGTTCTTCTCGTCATAGGAGATGGTTTTTATGTTCTCTCGTTCTTTGTGATGGAGATCATGGGGGGAAATTGGATGATTGGTACGTACAATCATTAGTAGCTGAAATATTGGACTAGAATGGAGGCAGTGAAGTGTGGGGAGGTTTAATTACGTACCTTGGATCTTGCATAGAATCTTTTGAATCTTTTTGTAGCAACAACGGCAGCCTAGGTCAACTTTTATGGCTAACTTGGAGACCTGTGATACGATTTGTTTAGCGAATGTGAAAATAATATGAAGGACCTCAGCTAGGGAATATGCGAAAATAAATGTGCATTACAAATGATGATACCATTGTTTTAATATGAGTATTAAAATAATAAGAAAGAAAAAGGAAGGAAGGAAAAAAAAAAGCAGCAAAAATGCATTTATCTGCTTTCCTAGAGCCGACGCATTTAGCCTGCTGTTAAAGAAATAAGGAGAGAGCGAGTGAGAAAGAAAAATGGAAAACTTGAAACTTGCTTTCCCTGGCATAGTTAGAAATAATTTAACAATAATTGTGATCTAAAGCCAATAGAGAAAGGATAAATAATGTATATCAAAGTTAAATATGGTCAGATTGATCCAAATAAGAACGGAACAAAAGATTCAAGAGTGATGAAACGACCTGCTTCCAAGTTTTATTATGATAAAAAAATATAAAAGGGAATACTAAAGCTTCGTACTATCATAAACATATAACTGTAAGGTTTAGGGAAAAGATCATGATATTGTGTGTTCTATAAGTGAAATGAGTTAAAATCATCATAAGCCTTTGAAAATTACATAGATAAGACACAACAAAGAGAAGAATTTGCAACCTTTTCCGCCATTGCTAGATTGAAGCCAGATCTTAATTCTGAATGTTTGGTTTCGAGTGTGGTTTGCGGGGAGGGCAGGGCGGGGGCAGTCTTTTTTATAGCTGGGGGTGGGGCGGTTGGGGGTGGGTGGGAGCCTTTTTTTTAAAATATTTTAACGACCATCATATCCACCAAAATAACTTTTCCTAGTTGTTATCAAGAGAAAAAATTCGATAGCCGTTGCATTCAAAGTATTAAACTACGAAATTTAAGATGTGATTACTCATGGGGAGGACCACTCCCTTTATGAATCTTAAAGTGCTAAATTACCATCGTCATGCTGGGAAATCATAAGAACCACCATTGATGCATCTCCCGCTGCCTTCCACTTTGAGGGATATGATGCAAAGGCCTCTTTACGATCAGCCTCGTCATATCTAAAACGATAAAGATAAAGTTTGTATTAAAGTTTAAAAGCTTGGCAAACAAAGCCAATGGTAGCACTGCCTTTGTTTTATCTGTGGGGCCTGATCTACTTCGAGGCAGCTTTTGTACTAATATGAGGTTGGTGGCGTCAACGCGAGTCAAGTCAATAGAAGATAGATCCGACAGGCTGACCTGGGGTGTCGGTTAATACTTTATATGCTAGCTAGTAGTGATCTCTATATCTTTTGGAAATGGTTTCATAAAATTTTAAGAAGGGATGATCATCGCGAGACTGAAGGTGATATTGGTGGAGATGATGAGATCATCTTGTACTATGATGATCCTATATGGTAGTGATTCCAAAGCACACATACTCTTCAAATCACCACACAACCTAGCGATAGGATACTCGTCCTTAAGGTTGAAAATGCATGATCGCCTCAAGAAAATGATGATGGGCTAAAATTTGAGGACAAAATATCTTTCAATCTAGCAAAACAAATTAGTATATCAATACACCATTAATATATTATATTAATATTATATATATATAATCAGATTATATTTATATTATATATATTGTATTTATGATATATATCATATTATAATATATTATTAATCATATTATTGTCAAATTATTATTGAATGATAATTTTAAATTATAGTAGAAATATATTATTGTATTTTATATTTATATAATGAAATTATTTAATATATTACTTCTATTTACCTTATTTTTCTTATCAAAATAAATATTAGTACTAAAAAATATATTGTAAGTATAAATAAAGATATTAATTTTATAATAATAGTTAATATATATTTATAGGATTAATAATTTATAGGACTAATAAATATATTTATAGGATTAATATATTAATTTTCTAGATTGTGCAGAAGATATTTTTGACTGAATGTTGAATGACTCTTTATATTCCCTAGACTTTAGAACTTGTTGAATCAGCTTAAATGATGTTCTAGAGTTATCTACTAGAAATATGTCGTTCATTGTAGGCTCAAAAAAAATGTTAAAAAAAAAGATACAGAACTTTAAAAATGTAGTAGCTTTGATGTATCTGAATTATTGTAATCAGCCCCCATTTTGAATGAAAAGAAAACATTCTGAAAAAAAGATACAGAACTTTAAAAATGCAGTAGCTCTGATGTATCTGAATTATTGTAATCAGCCCCCATTTTGAATGAAAAGAAAACATTCTGAAGCAAATCCATTCTTCTAGTCTTTTTCATCCCACTTTGCTTTCGTTGCCTCCAACAAATTTTATGGCTAACTTGGAGATCTGTGATATGATTTGTTTAGTGAATGTGAAAATAATATGAAGGACCTCAGCTAGGGAATATCCGAAAATAAATGTGCATTACAAATGATGATACCATTGTCTTAATATGAGTATTAAAATAATAAGAAAGAAAAAGGAAGGAAGGGAAAAAAAGAAGGCAGCAAAAATGCATTTATCTGCTTTTCTAGAGTTGACGCATTAGCCTGCTATATATTAAAGAAAGAAGGAGAGAGCGAGTGAGAAAAAAATTTGGAAAACTTGAAACTTGCTTTCACTGGCATAGTTAGAAATAATTTAACAATAATTGTGAGCTAAAGCTAATACAGAAAGGATAAATAATGTATATCAAAGTTAAACATGGTCAGATTGATCTAAATAAGAACGAAACAAAAGATTTAAGAGTGATGAAAACGACCTGCTTCCAAGTTTTATTATGATAAAAAAATATAAAAGGGAATACTAAAGCTTCGTACTATCATAAACATATAACTATAAGTTTTAAGGAAGAGATCATGATATTGTGACTTCTATAAGTGAAATGAGTGAAAATCATCATAAGCCTTTGAAAATTACATAGATAAGACACAACAAATAGGAGAATTCGCAACCTTTTCCGCCATTGCTAGATTGAAGCCATATCTTAATTCTGAATGTATGGTTTCGAGTGTGGTTTGCAGGGAGGGCAGGGCGGGGGCAGTCTTTTTTATAGCGGGGGGTGGGGCGGTGGGGTGGTGGGGGGTGGGTGGGCAGGGGCGGCTCAATACATTTGGAGGTCTAAGGCGGATCCAATGAATGAGGCCTCTTTTTTTTAATAATAAAAATTTTTAATATGTAATTTAAAAAAAATAATATGAAAATAGGTAGCTATCAAGTACACTATTCCAACAAAGATACATGAATCTAGACAAGAAGCCTCTTCAGTTTAATATAATTTTTGAATGGAGGCACAGAAATATAATTGCTCTAAAAGAAGGGCCATGAAACTGATTAAATAACTGGGATAATGCTTGGCAATACTGTTTACTATGTCAAGCAAGAGTAGAATAGGGAAGGTCATCCCATGGCACTTCATGACCAAGGCAAAGAAAAGAATTTGTCCAGAAAGGAACCTGTCTATAAGAGAAAGTAGGGGCATTATGGAAAATTCACTCCATCTAATTAATAAAAGTCCCATCCCACCATCTCCCCTTCAAGCGAGTTTATAGTGGGGGTTGGGGCGGTGGGGGGTGGGTGGGCAGGGCCGGCTCAACACATTTGGAGGCCTAAGGCGGATCCAATAAATGAGGCTTCTTTTTTTTTAATAATAAAATTTTTTAATATGTAACTTAAAAAAATAATATGAAAATAGGTAGCTATCAAGTACACTATTCCAACAAAGATACATGAATCTAGACAAGAAGCCTCTTCAGTTTAATATAATTTTTAAATAAAGAAACGGAATTGTAATTACGCTAAAGAAAGACCTATAAAACTGATTAAATACCTGAGATAATGCTTGGCAGTACTGTTTACCATGTTAAGAGTAGACTAGGAAAAGGTTATCCTATGGCATTTCATGGTTAAAAGAAAGAATTTGTCCAAAAAGGGTCCTCTCTATGAGAGAAAGTAGGGGCATTATGGGAAATTCACTTCATCTAATTAATAAAGTCCCATCCCACCATCTCCCCTTCAAGCGAGTACCCAAGCAGCAACTGCAACATCACAGCACAGCAGCCATTCAATCTCCAACCTCCCTCCTCTCTCTCTCTACCAACCAAGAGGGGAGAAGAAACCGAGAGGAGAAAATTAAAAGAATCTCCACCCTCCCAAAAGTCCATCTCCAATCCCCCTATCTTTCTTCCTGATGGCCCAGCTGGATTGGGAGTAATGTGAGGGAAGGAAAACCAAGACCAAAACCAAAAAAGAGAAGGGATGAAAGATAAGAGTGGCTTCAGGCGTTTTTCAAGCCAACCAAATCCCTCCTCTCTCTCTCTCTCTCTCCCTCCCTCTCCACCCAAAATAAAACTACTGTCCCCAACTTCCCAAATTGCCCCTCTGCAGGCCAGGAAACTCTCCACCTCCCTTCCATCAAGGGGGAAAACTCGTAGCCAGCTCCTGTTCCCATTTTTATATGGAGCCTTTGCTTCCTATTGGTCATGCCTCCTGGAGGCCTTCCATTGGCCCGAGGCCTTAGACGACCGCCTCGGTCGCCTAACGCTCGGACCGGCTTTAAACCTAGCAATAGGATACTCGTCCTTAAGGTTGGAAATGCATGATCGCCTCAAGAAAATGATCATGGGCTAAAATTTACGGACAAAATATCTCTCAATCTAGCAAAACAAATTAGTATATCAATACACCATTAATATATTATATTAATATTATATATATAATCATATTATATTTATATTATATATATTTATTTATGATATATATCATATTATAATATATTATTAATCATATTATTGTCAAATTAATATTGAATGATAATTTTAAATTATAGTAGAAATATATTATTGTATTTTATATTTATATAATGAAATTATTTAATATATTACTTCTATTTACCTTATTTTTCTCATCAAAATAAATATTAGTACTAAAAAATATATTATAAGTATAAATAAAGATATTAATTTTATAATAATAGTTAATATATATTTATAGGATTAATAATTTATAGGACTAATAAATATATTTTTGTGGACTATATTAATAATTAATATTGATGGGGGGTAAAATGAATCGTCCTGCTCATAACATGGGACCACCCCACTCTAGCCAAGTAGACCTCGACACCGACCAGGCGGGACCTCGGTTCTGCTAAGAGCAGTTCGATCTTGGACATCGCCGAAGGTCAAGCCGACCTTGGCCAGATCTCTCCGCTGCTACGACCTACATCAACCTCCTTTGGAGTCTACAATGACGACCTGCCTCGGCTAAGTTCGGGGCGGCCTATTCGACGACGCGCCCCGGCTCGAGCTCGGGGCGCCCTGCTGAGTAGATCTTAAAGTCAAGGAGGCTAGGCCGATCTCAGGACCCGCCAAGCTGACCTCATCAAACATTGTGGCTCCCAAATCGGCCCGACCTCAACGCCTACTGAGCCGACCTCACCGAATATTTGTCGTGGCCCCCCGTGTCGGCACGACCTCAGCACCCTACCAAGCGGGCAAGGCCGATCTCGGTCCCTACTAAAGGCCGAGCTAATCTCACCCAGTACGCGCCGCGGCCATGCCCTGCGACAACCTCACCGCACCATGCTTCGTTTGATGGCCACGCCAAGACACGCAAACAAAGGACTACGCCTTGCTGCCCCAGCCATGCCTGCTGACAAGTTCCATACCCTGCGGCACGTGCCAGAGCCATACCGTGGGCAGAGACAGTTCAAACTGTGTGCCTCAAGCAAACCGTGGCCGCGCGTCACCTGACCAGCGCCATCTCTTTCCATGATGAGGACGAGCCATATCTCCGCCACCTGGGCACCTCCGTGAGGACTATAAATAGCCCAATCAGGTAACGCCTAAAGGACTTTTTGGCCAACATAAACTCCACGCTAACTTAAGCATCGGAGGTCCCTCACCGAGAACATCGGTGAGGCTTATGCAAGTACGCCGGCGCGCGGGAGGTGGCGTCCTTTCTCCGTCTCGACTGGCAGCTCCTCCGACTCCTTCGACGTGGTCGCCCTCGGGCCAAACTTGAACCACAACAAATATATTAATAAATATATTAATATTGTATTATAATATATTTATATGATTAATAAATATATTTTATGGGGTATATCAAGGATAGTTTTAGTAATATATAATCAGTAATCTTGGATTTCCATTGAATACCAAATAGGTTGCTTGTGGATACCTGAAAATCTTTAATTACTCGAGCATAATATACTGAACATAGTATCTTAAATTATTTGAGATCAGATTATTCTAAGATAAGAATCACTAGTGATCTAAGATCACGTTGGTGATCCTATTTGGGTCACCAAATACTATCTAAGGCTTCTAGCTCGTGCATCAATGGTCTATGATGCTTACAAAGCTTAGAACCCTTAGTTGGTCTGTTTGGTGGTGGTAGACAGATTGCTGTTGTCAAAAATTTTGGACCACATTTTTGGACTTCGAAATTCTATGCACTAAACTAGTTCCATCTCTATTAATCCCATTCAAAGCAAGCGTAACCTAGCATGTATCGAAGAAACATACAGCCTATTTCTGGCCATTATAACCGAGGTTGCATTATTATAACCTAGTCTACATGGAATGGACACAATTTATTGCAACAAAATGGGAATTTCATTAGATCTAACCTAAAAAACTTTGATCAAAAGAACTCATCGAGTCAAGTAAACACCAAACACAAGCAAGTTAAGCAAGCATGTAGTCTAGTGTAAGACATTAATATGACAGCAGACCACTTATATCACAGGTAACTCCTATATAGTTATAGGGCTTTACTACGGTACTCCAAAAGGCATTTTATTCCTTTTACTGCTACCTCATCCCTAATCCCGAAAGCGTAGGCAACAACTAGGGCTAGAAATGGGCTCGGACCTAGCTTAAGCACATTGGGTCAGGCCGATTTTGGACAGGGCTTCAGTTTAGGCTTGAAAGAGTCAAACTGGGTTTGGGCTAAAATATAGAACCCATTTATTTTTCAGACCGGGCTTGGGTATGTCACTGGCCTAACTCGGGCCCGGAGTTAGGCCAGGCCCGAGCCCGAGCCCAAACAAGGCTCGAAACAAAGTCCAAATTTAGGTCCGAATCAATTTATTTTTGTATGTTGTTATTTAAAGAAAATAATGAGAAAGTAAAGGACAAATCAAAATGAATTTAAATGAGAATAATGTCTTATGTATCATTTACTTGTATTATAAGAGAATGCCTACTTTTTAATCAACTCATTTTTTTATAAAGTAATATTATGAACTATTAAATTTCAATCAAATTTTGGTTGGACCTATTTTTGGCCCAAATGGATAATTCGGGCTGGAACAATTGGGTTCAGGCCTGGGATTGGGCTAAACTCGGGCCAAGATTATCTAAAAATACCTAGGCCCGATCTTGACCCAAAGCCCAAAAAAAATTCGGGTCGGGTTCGGATAAGAGCTGGCCCGGCCCACTTCCAGCCCTAGCAGTGGCCTGCATCCACCATCGCGATGGGTCAGTGAAGTAGAGCCAAAATAATAGAATGTTCTATTTTTCAAAAAAAAAAAAAAGGAGGTTGGTAACTTGGTAGCTTACCGGTAACCTGTTAACAATAAAACATCTTAAATATCCTAATTTATTAAAGGGGTGGCGCCGTGTTATAAAGTTTGAAAAGTTATCTGATTTTTGAAAAAAATAATCTTAATCTGGCATCGTACGACCACATTGTAGCTTTAGGAAGTTTAGCACGTGATTTGACTTCTCAATGTTGTGAATCTTGCTCCTAGACCATATCCAATCCTACCTATAATGGCCAAAATGATCTACATAGAATTTGATGATCCCCCTGCATCAATATCAAATAGGACCAGGATTTTCATCTTAGTCGAGATCTCGATTTGTAGGGTGACTTTGGATATAATATATGCAAAAGTCCTGGCCTATTTTCTCAATCAAGATAAATCAATAAAATCCAAGATATTAGCTGACACGATACTATGCATATCAAAAATATTTTTTAATCATTTTTATTTCTTTAAATAGGATCTTAATTAATAATTCTTTAAATTTTTTTAATCACTTTTATTTTTTTAAATAATTATTTTTTGAGATTTGTGTATTGGATGATCCAACAGTGAATTCGTCCAAAGGTAGATGAATACTTCTTTCCTGCAAAAATACAATAGCGGGCCAGCTTTGAACGCAACCTCTCACCTAGAAGATGAGGATTTAGCTACAAACTCGAGGAGTAGATGCAATTGTGTAATATAAAATATTGTGAAGAATGGTTCTGTTAAAAAACCATAATGGCAGTCACTTGTGAAGAGGATTTGACTGGTTGTTTTTAGACTCTTTGGTTGACAGTTTCTTGACCTCATGATGTCAACTAGTAGTCCAATGTGGATGGGAAAACTTTCTAACAAACAGTCTTGAGATCAAGCACATATATAAGAGCTGATAGGTACCACATGCGATTATTTTTTCAAAAAAAAAATAAAATAAAGGGGATCCAACCCACCCCACCGCCTGCTCTTACCTACTCCATAGGTACCAGAGTACAGAACAGATCACCAAGCTTACTACTTGAAGCCTTGAAGGATTAGAGTTGTATCTTTCACAGGTCCTTTGAATTACCCACTGGTTGCATTGAGATCTATGTAGGTGAATAAATAACAGAGTTCAGAATGTTTTGAGATCTGTTCATTGGTTGATCCATTGATGGATTCGCGTGAAGGAAGATGAATACTCTTTTCGTGCGAAAGATACAATCGTAACCCAGATTTTAATCCAACCTCTCACCAAGAAGACAAGAAGATTTGCTGCTTAGCTACAAACTCAAGGAGTAGAGGCGTAATTGCGTTATAGAAAATATTGTGAAGAATAACTCTATTCAAGACCACAATGGCAGTCTCTTGTGAAGAGGATTTGGCTGGTTGTTAACCGACATTTTGATTGGCAGTCTCTTGACCTCAAGTCAACTAATAGTCCAATGTGGTTAAGAAATTCGTAAACAATCTTGAGATCAAGCACATAGGAGCCTGCTCTTACTCACTCTATAGGTACTGCAGTCCAAAACAGGCCAAGCCTAATACTTAAAGCCTCGAAGGATTAGAGTTGTATCTTTCACGGGCCTTTGAATTATCCATTAGTTACTTTGAGATCTATACATACAGATAAATAATAGAGCTTGGAGTACTTTGAGATCTGTGCATTGGGCAATCCAATGATAGATTCGTGCGAAGTAAGATGAATACTTCTTTTGTGCGAAAGATGCAATCGAGACTCAGCTTTGAACCCAACCTCTTGCTTAGAAGACAAGAGGATTTGCTGCTCAGCTGCAAACTCTAGGAGCAGACGCAGTTGTGTTATAGCAAATATTATCAAGAGTAATTTTGTTAGAAGACCATAATGTAAGCTACATTTGTGCAACTTCAGGGTCCTCGCCTCCTTGTTCAGTTCCTGTAGCAGAACAGGTGTTCGTCCTACTTTCCTAAAATTCGGATCCTTCCAAATTTGGCTGGAAGGGGGCTCCACCATCGGTACAAGGATCGGTAACCTTGCCTCTCTCGCACCTCCAACGAATCCCACGTTAAAATCCTCACTCTTTACCTTCCCAATAGGCTTTATCAAGAAAAAAACACTAAGAAAAAAGACTTCGCATTATCAAGCATATATATAATATTTCTTTCACACAATATTCCAAATGAAAATATTACACGGAAATAACACTTTATTTCCACATTATTCTCCCACATATAACTCTAACATCCTTCACCCTTATTACTATTATTATTTTTTGGCAAAGGAAAAACATGGATACACACGATCGATCACATGATGGTACATGACGTTGATGGATCCTCCTTAAGAATGAACTGGTATCCTCCATAAGAGGTTCCACCATAGGGCATTGGTGGACAATCAGGCGCACATCCGTAGATCCTTCCACAAGAGTAACAGCAAGACCCTCCTTGGTTCCCCCCAGAGGAGGGCATCCGGCAACAAACCTGACAAATTGGTGGTTGACACGGTGGCGGACACGGTGGTGGACACGGTGGTTCACACGATGGTGGACACGGTGGTTCACACTTTGGCTGACATGGTGATTCACACGGTGGCGGACAGGGATCCGAGCATTGTGGATGGCCACATACTACGACGTGAACGTCCTTAGTTTTTTTCTCGTCATCCTTTTTGGATGGAGTGTCCTTAGTTTTCTCGGTGATCCGCTTCTTAATCACCGTGCATTTGGGCTTCTTGCAAGGCTCACATACTAAGATTTCTTCTGTTATCTCCGTAGTTTTTGGTTTGGGTGGCTTGACCTCTTCACTTTTTATGTCTATGATCACCCTGCAGGCCATGCAGCGGAGCTTCCTCTCGAGCATCTCGGCATCGAATGGGCCGGATAGTGTGACAGTATTGTTCTTCACGTCATAGGTGATAGTTTTTATGCTCTGATATCGTTCTTTGTTGATGGATATCATAGGGTGAAATTGGATGATACGAACAATCATTAGTAGCTAAAATATTGGACTAGAATGGAGGCGGTGAAGTGTGGGGAGGTTTAATTACGTACCTTGGATCTTGCATAGAATCTTTTGAATCTTTTTGTAGCAACAACAGCAGCGTAGGTCAACTTTTATGGTTAACTTGAAGGTCTGTGATATGATTTATTTAGCGAACGTGAAAATAATATGAAGGACCACAGCTAGGGAACATGCGCAAATAAATATGCATTACAAATGATGATACCATTGTCTTAATATGAGTATTAAAATAATAAGAAAGAAAAACGAAGGAAGGAAAAAGAAAGGCCGCAAAAATGCATTTATTGCTTTTTCTAGAAACGAAGCATTTAACCTGCTATTATAGAGAGAGAAAAAGAGAGCAAGGGAGGGGGAGAAAAGGAAAGATCAAAACTTGCTTCAACTGATAAATGTAGAAATAATTTAATAATAATTGTAATCTTAAGCTAATAAAGAAAAGCTCAACAATGTATATCAAAGTTAAACATAGTCAGGTTAGAAAAGATTCAAGAGTGATGAAACAATCCACCTCTAAGTTTTATTCCGATAAAAATATAAAAGGGAATACCAAAGCTTCATGCTATCATCAACATATAACTATAAGCTAATTTCAGATCCGTTAGATTTCTATGCTTAATTTTTTCATGGAATGTTCTCATTTCAGATTGCTCAAATAGAGAATTCTATTTTTTTTTTTGTCAGCATAGTTCTGCCTTGGTTGCATATGATGAAAGTTCCAACCAGCTACATCTTCTATGAAATATTCTCTTGGAAGTCAAATATAATCAGAGTATATTATATTCTAACTACTATTTAACTGGCAAATTTTAACTTTACAACTTCAAAACTTTTAGCTTAATCATTTTTTACTCCTCTCTTTGTTGTACATAGTCCTCCATTGTGCACATTTCTTTTTCTCAATAAAATCTGGGTGGCCTTTTTTTGGGCCTCCCTTATCATCAAAAAAAAGAAAATAAAATAAAATAAAAACATAAAACAGTAAGCTTTAGGAAAAAGATCACGATAATATAAGATCCGCTAGAGACATGAGTTAAAATCATCATAAGCTATAGCCTTTGAAAAATACATAGAGAAGCGAGGTTCTGAAGGGAGGAGAATTTGCAACCTTTTCTGCCATTGCTAGATTGAACCCAGATCCTAATTCTGGATGTTTGGTTTCGAGTGTAGTTGGCGGGGAGGGTAGGTCTTGGTTAGCCCTATTTATAAACGCGAAATGACCGACAGAAGAGAGAGGGGAGACGTGATCGGGAACCTACCAGCAAATGTGCGATCACTTGAGAGGCTCGCCGGCTGCTTGGAAGTGCCATCACGTACGCTAAGGATAATAATTTTTTGCCGTTTTCACCAAAAACAAGGAAAAAAAAAAGGGGTAAGAATTTTTCAGCGACTGCTACATCCAAACTACTGAATAGGATGGAATAGAACACTAGGATGGTGACGCTGGTGGAGGCCGTAATTAAGGAAGCTCTGATATCATAACCGGAGTCGTGTGTGAGAAGCGACGGGATCTGCGGGTTATGATTCGTGATCGCATCAGCTCTACGTAATGCATGACAAAGCTGGCTACATTTCATGCACGAGGCTCATGCAGTCATGTTCGTCGTGCATGGCAAATTATGGCCATTAATGCACTGTGACCGTGATTACATGGGTCTTATACGTAACTTTCTGTGCCATACAGTATATGGAGACCAAAATATATGATACTATATCAAATAATACGTAGCACACTGCACACAGTATCATATTAATTTAATACTAGTATATAATAAAAGGTGCATCGATATTTACATATTAATATAATAATAAAACGGCTTCAATGCAGAATTCGTGTTCAAAACCACAAATTTTGATAGAGCTATACGATCATGGCTGTCATGCAAGGCGGAGAACAAGTTCAATCCAAGTTCATACGAGTGAGTGGGCCCAGCTTTCAATCTTAAAAGAAAAATATAAAAACAAATAGATATTATTACTTTATCTTTTTTTTTCTGAAATTATTACTTTATCTTTCAACCACTATTTAAGATGAAAGTAAAGTGTGATGGATTGCCGACACAGTACGCAATTATCATGACGCGTGCTCATAGAACCGTGTCGACGTCATCTCTCAATCGGACTGTCGCCGCCCATGTGACAAAAAGTTGTGAGCTTGCCCCTGATGCATCATGCCGACCAGCTGGGTCGCAAGAATCTGGTGCTTAATCCTCCGTACGTCCTTTACTTAACGCGCCCTAAACGCTGGGCGACTAAAACAGGGTTTTCCTGCTCCTACCACCTTTTTAATCCTATTCCCATATTTTCCTATACCCTTCTTAAAATCACAATATAGCATTATATGAAAGAAAACAAATAAAATAAACTAAAATATATAATATACTAGCTACTTTAGTTTTAGTTATCTCATTTTACTAACTATTATATTCTAAGATCACCATTTTATTTGCTTTTTCTTTCTTCACTTTTGTTTTCTTCAAGAGATTTAATTTAGGCGTATCAGTCCTTTTTTTTTTTCTCAGCCCAATTCCAACGTAGTTCTTCTTTGTGTCAAACTTAATTTTTTTATTAAAAGATGGAGTAGTCTCTATATTCTAATTAATTAGTAACTAATTTTATTGATTTTTTATATTTAAATAAAGATTATAAGCGTAACCTATTTCATTTATTACCATTTGAAACAACAAGAGTGGACACATCAATCATTGGAGGAGTTTATATTTTTTATAATAGAAAAATTAACATCATACTTATTATTTAATGTGAAGATATTAAGAAAATCAATTATTAATTGCACGACAAGGACTATTTTGTTTCATTTAACTTAGGATATTTTGCATGAATACCCTTTTAAAAATTCAAATTTGCATGAATATCCTTTTAAAATTTATATTTATTTTTGTACCCTTATAAAATACTGTTTTTGCACAAATGCCCTTAATATAACGATTCCTCAAACACCGTTAATAAAAACCATGTTTATTTTAATTAAAAATAAAATAAAAATTTAAAATTACTATTTTGCCCTCCATCGCAATCGCCTTATATATGTTTCTTTTTTACATCTATCTATTAAGGATATTTTGGTCGTTTTAATTTGAAACAGCCAATTTTTTTTAACAGTATTAGATGACGTGGGTACATATGCAAAAACAAGAATAAAAAAGGATAGAATAGCAAAACAAGTGTTTTACGAGGGTATATATATGCAAATATCAATTTTGGAAGGGTATTCATGCAAAATTGAATATTTAGGAGGGTATCATGCAAAAAATTCTTTAATTTATAACAAACAATGATTATGATTGGCCTTTCATTGACAAGGAGTCTCGAAGAAGAGAGACTAATCCACCAGAACACCTTGGTAAAACTGGTCACCGAGAAAGAGAAACTATCTGCATATTAATTTTCCAAGTCTCAATACTTATAAACTCTCTATCTAAGATTCAAATCCAGAATATTTGACTCCTAAGAAGAGGATGTAATCTTTGGCACAAGCCTGGTTCATTAAATGAAATTTAACTTTAATTAATCTATTTGATCTACGACATAAAGCATAGAATTAATCATAGCAAACCAACCAAATTAATGACAAGACTCGTGAATGAACCTGACTTAAGCTAGTCTGAATTTGAAATTAATGGACTAACTTTTAACTCGTGCCTACAAAGTTGAAACTCAAATAGGATCTTCGAGGTGAAAGCGAATAGGCTTGGTAGAACTCCCCCCATGAGTCGAAAGGGAGAGAATTGCTGGTATGGACCCTCCTCATGTGGGACCCACCCATTTGAATTTAAAAAAAAAAAAGTGGATAAGAAGAAAACCACTGGCTTGGGTGAGGCGAATTGAAAAGAAATTAGGAGTCTTGGGGTTCTACGGAAATGGAAGAGAGAAAAAAAAAGAGAAGAAAAAGAAATAAAAAATGTGTTGCTTTACCGAATGATCGGATGATTGATTGTATCCAAATTTGGCAGAAAGTTCAGTATATTGTTCCCGGTATTGAGAGCTACAGGTTGAACTGTTTGAATTTTTGAAAAGTGATCTCTTTTGATTATTTCAAGCATCAATACTCAGTGAGATCTATTCTCTATTTTACTATTTATTGTTGAAATTTGTCTTATTGGTCATGATGTTCTTATTGTGGAAGCCAAAATTAAATCTTGTTAATATTTGTACCACCTCTAGTTAAACTAGAGAGAATCTATTGTAATCTTATTATTCTAAATAGTAAAAGATTTTGTTGGACTAGATCCAGTAAATTTTTTTCTTCACATAAAAGGATTTTCTACATTAAAATATGTGTTGTCTCTTGTTTCTGGATTACTTGACAATTTTATCTGTTAATTACTTGAGTAGATTATAGAGATTATTGTTGCTTGGTGAGTGATATCCTATTTAATTATATAAAGAGAGAAAATAAATTTGCGGCATCATTATTTTTTTATTGTATTTTTTTTCAATACTTAGATGGTGTCAAAGATGGACATGGGCTGAGGTTGGTGGCTCACTTGGCTGGCACTCCACTTCTGCTGCAAGCCCCTACATCACTAGCAACCAGCTCAAGAGGACCACTCCCTTTATGAAACCTCTCGCTCTCTCTCTTTTTTCTGGGTGATGAAAACAGGAGAATTTTCAACATCCTGTACCCAATTCCATAAAGCGATGCGACTACCACATGTGGTCCATGAAGAGGGAACGTAGTTGTATTTGGACCCAGACCCGTTCGTGTGGGACTTGGATTCGATTACTCCGGTAAAAGCTTGAGAATTTGCATTTTCCCATTTGCCTTCATAACAGGAGGTCCATTGTTTCAGCAGCATCATGCTAGGTTGAAACACCTTAGCAAACGAGTATGCTAGCTTCCAACTGAAAAAGCCAAGCATTCCTCTCTTTCCATGGCGGGCAGCAGATCACGGTGTTAAAATTAGTGCAGTTGAATTTTTGGAATGGTTTAGATATATATTAATCTAAATTCATGCAAGGATCATTAATATATACATTCGTTTATTTATCCATCTTTGCTTCTTTCTACAATGGCTACTCATTTTTCCCTGCGATCTTAATAAAATATAATTTATGTACCAGGTTGTTTCCTCACTTGGCCGACACTCCACTTCTGCTGTAAGCCCATACATCACTAGCAGCCAGCTCAAGAGGACCACTCCCTTTGTGGAACCTTTCTCTTTGTTTTTTTTTTTTTGGTGATGAAAACGGGAGAATTTTCAACATCCTGTACCCAATTCCAAAAAGCGATGCGACTACGACGTGGTCCATGAAGAGGGACGTAGTTGTTGTCTACCATGACTCAGGATCCAGACCAACGGTTCATTGGGACTTTGATTCGACAACTCCACTAAAAGCTTGAGGATATGCATTTTCCCATTTGCCTTCATAGCAGGATGTCCATTGTTTCAGCAGCATCATGGTACGTTGGAACACCTTAGCAATAGAGTATGCTTCGAACTAATAAGGCCCAGAATTCCTCTCTTTCCATAGCGTCCAGCAGATCACGATGGTCGAATTAGTGCAATTGATTTTTTGGAATAGTCTAGATAGATATTAGTATAGATTCCTACAAGGATTATTAATATATTTGTGTGCTTATCCAATGTCTATTCATTTTTCTATGCACTCTTAATATATGTAATTAATGTAAATGCATGTACTAGAAGTCTCCATAATGTCTATAAAATACTTTCCTATCCGCTGTATTTGGATACACAACGACAAGTTGATTGTTTTCTGTCTTTGTATTGAGTTGCTAGAAGTTGAGTAGCAATGATAATGCATTCGTATGGCATAATAGACTCGAGCATCGTAACATGAATAAGTTAAGAGTTATGGTGCAAAAGAACTTGGTAAAAGGACTTCCAAAATTAACAAATTTTGATAATGGAGAAATTTGTGGAGGTTGTCAATATGTAAAGGCACATCGTCTTCCATTTGACATATCTCTCTTAACATGGAAGGCTCCATTAAAATGTGTACGTAATGGGACTAACTAGAATTTTATCTTATTTTGGATTTCATTGCATGTTAATTTTTGTTGATGATTTTACAAAATTTGCATGGGTTTATTTTGTAAACCATAAGTCATAAGTTTTCGCCAGATTTTGGAGTTCAAAGAGACTGTAAAAGGCGAACTTGGGATGAAAATCAAACGGCTGCGAACAGATAAGAGAGAATTGAGCTGTGCTTGATTACATGTAATTAATGTGAAGGCATGCATTAAAAGTCTCCATAAAGTCGATAAAATACTTTTCTATCAGTTATCATTGGGAACACAACTACAAGTTGTTTATTCTTCAATTAATTGTTCACTCTTATTCATCTTTGGAGTCTTTTGTGTGTAGCTTGTTTTTTTTTCTACACATTGTGGTTGGCAGTCTTGACCTAGTGTGACATTGGTTACATTATCATTTCCTAACTGTCCCACACTCTGGCTTATGCTAGATCACCCTTTTGTTGTGCCATCCTTATGGGGGAAATCATGAGAACCACCACTGATGCAATCTCTCGCTGCTTTGCGCACCGGTGGAGATAAGGTAATGGCCTCTGTAAGTCATATCTAGAAAGATGGTCAAGTGAGGTTTGAATCAATTTCATCATAAAATAGGTGGAAGTGGAATATGACGTGTACTGATCGAATCATCTTGATCTCCTCTCTCCTGATGCAGGCCCAAAGTTGATAGGTTTGGACAACCTACAATAATCAAAATGATCACCAACTCATTCCAACCAAGATCTGAAAACCTTGAGGTTACTCGAAGATAATAGCTCTTGCGATTTTCGATCCAGCACCAAAATTTGTAGTGGGCATGTATACAAGAAATGCCAGAGAAGGTAGTGACACTGCAGAAGTTCGTCATCTTCAAGCAACTATTGAAGTGCTGAAGCAGAATCAAAAAAATTTGCAGTCTCAGCTTGCGAATATTTCATATTTGTTACAGCGATTTCTCCGTTCTTAAATAAATAACTATATATATTTGAATACTTTACATATTATCAATTATGATGTATGAGTTAATGTATCACATTATTCCTAACTTCTAAGATTTCTCTTTTTTTTTTTTGTAGATTCCTGATACTTCAAATGTTCGTAGAGATGATGATGATGGAGCTGAATCCCATCCCTGATACCTTCTAGACTATTTTTTATGGAGTTTTATATATATATATATATATATGTTTCTTATTTTTCAAAGTACATTGTAATTCTAAACTTATTATATAAATTTAATCAGATATGACAATATAAATATTTCGAATGATCTGAATGTTTGTGTCAATGTAATGTAATACAGGTTCATATTGTTATAATGTGTGTTTTATGATATGCACCTGTATTTTTATTTTTTTTAAAAACATACAAATTCCGACGCTTTTAAGCGTCGGTAAAAATGGATTTGCCGACGCTTTAAAGCGTCGGTGAAAGTTAGGGGTATGCTCGGCACATGCCCGGCACGCCTATGCCGACGCTTTAAAGCGTCGGCGAAAGTTAGTATGCCGACACTTTTATTTAGTGTCGGAAAAAACGGGATTTGCCGATGCTTTAAAGCATTGGTGAAAGTTTGGTTATGATTTGCCGATGCTTTAAAACGTCGGCGAAAACCCTGAGGTTCGCATCCATTTGGTATTCGCCGATGCTTTATAATATTTGCCGACGCTTTCACGAAGCGTCGACAAAAACTTTTGCAACTCTGGTATCGCCGACGCTTCTGCGACATTTTGATAAGCATCGCCGGAAGTTTAGCCGACGCTTATTAGCATCGGTAAAGGTTGTAAAAAGCGCCCAAAAAGATGAGTTTTCCTGTAGTGCTGCTAGTGTCTTGTTCTTCATAAGGATTTGTGTGAAGGCTCCTGATTTGGCACTGGTTACTTAAAAGTGGTGCAAAGCATTTACTAGCGGAGGAGTAGCGAGAGGCAGGCATTGGTCTTGGTTCCTGTTCTTTGGATGCCCTAGGTAAACCACTCTTAACTTCAATCTTATTAATCTACAACACAAAACACAGAATAAATCATAAGGAATCAAAAAATTTAATGACAACCCAAGAATGAACCTGACGTAACCCAGTTTGAATGGAATTGGCAGATTCAACTCATTCCAACAAAGTTCAAAATCTACTGGATCTCGTCGACATGACCAGTGAAAATAAGTATTAAAAAGTTAAAATCCAAAATGAGGTAAATCTTGACTCCTACATTGACTTTGTCTCTAGTTGTTCCACCAATTTTTTTCCATATGGAATGTTACATCCGGTCAAAATCTCTCATAAAAGGAAAACTTATTATTAGATTGGTCCATTTTAGAATTTAAACGATGAAATTTGTTACTATTAGCTCACTGCACTGCACCCTTAAAGAGGTGGCTCCATCTTATAGAGCTTGAAAAGCTGTCTGATTTAAAAAAAAAATCATCTTAATCTAGTGTCGTACGGCTAATTTATAGCCTTCGGAAGTTTAGTACGCGATGTAGCTCTCCGATGCGATGACTTGCTCCTCAACCATGTCCAATCTTTTTTGCAATATCCAAATTGATCTATATCAAGTCTGATGATCATTCTGGATCAATATCAAACGGAACCAAGATTTTTTATCTCGATCGAGATCTCGAGTTGTATGACAACTTTGGATACAATATACGCAAAAGGCTTGGCCTATTTTCTTGATCAAGATAAATCGGTAAAATCCAAGATATTTACTGACATGATATCATTCAAATCAAAAAATATTTTTTAATCACTTTTATGTCCTTAAATGGGATTTTTAATCAATAATTCTTTAAATTTTTTAATCATTTTATTTTTAAAATAATTATTCTTTAATTAATTGTTATTTTTTTTAGATTTGCGCATTGGATGATCCAAGAAAGAAGATGAATACTCCTTTGGTGCAAAAGATACAATCGCGGCCCAGCTTTGAACCCAACCTCTCACTCAGAAGACAAGTGGATTTGCTGCTTAGCTACAAACTTATTAAGGAGTAGATGCAGTTGTGTTATAGAAAATATTGTCAAGAATAGATCTGTTAAAAGACCATAATGGCAATCTCTTGTGAAGAGGATTTGGCTGATTGTTTATGGACTCTTTGGTTGACAGTTTTCTGACCTCAAGTTAACTAATAGTCCAATGTGGATAGAAAAACTTTCTAACAAACAATCTTGAGAGATCAAGTACGTAGGAGCTGACAGATAAACCACATGCGATTATTTTATTCAAAAAGGAAAATAAATGGGATCAAAGACACCCCACCACCTATCCACTCTGTCGGTACTTGAGTCCAGAACAGACCAAGCTTAATACTTGAAGTCTCAAAGGATCAGAGTTGTATCTTTCTTTGAATTATCCATTGGTCGCTTACACATCTATGCATATGAATGAATAATGGAGTTTGGAGTGCTTTGAGATCTGTGCATTGGGTGATCTAATGGTGAATTCGTGTGAAGGAAGATGAATACATTTTTCGTGCGAAAGATGCAATCAAGACCCAGCTTTGAACCCAACCGGGGCAGAGGATTTGCTGGTACCTCTCTCTTAGAAGACAAGAGGATTAAATACTAAGAAAAAAACTTCACATTATAAAACATAAAATATTTCTTTCACACAATAATCCAAAAGAAAATATTGCACTGAAATAACAATTTATTTCCACATTATTCTCCCATATATAAATCTAACATCCTTCACCCTTATTATTGTTATTATTTTTTGGCAAAGGAAAAACACGCATACACAAGATCACACGACGGTACATGACGTTGATGGATCCTCCTTAAGAATCAACTAGCATCCTCCGTGTTAGGTTCCACCATCGGTCATTCGTGGATTACCAGACACACATCCGCAGTTCCTTCCACAAGTGCCACACCAAGACGTTCCTTGGCACCCCCTAGAGCAGAGCACCCAGCACCAAACCTGACAAATTTGTGGTCGACACGGTGGTCGACACGGTGGTGGACATGGTCGTTTGCACGGTGGTGGACAGTACCATACCTGTGATAGGATTTATTTAGTAAAAGTGAAAATAAAATGAAGGACCTCAGCTTGGGAATATGTGAAAACAAATATGCAATACAAATGATGATGTCGTTGTGCTAATATGAGTATTAAAAGAATAAGAAGAAAAAAAAGAAGGAACGAAAAAAAGAAAGAAAAGGAAAGGTCGAAACTTTCCTCCTCAACTGACATATTTAGAAATAATTTAACAATAATTGTGATCTTAAGCTAATAAAGAGAGGCTCAATAACTTATATCAAAGTTAAACATAGCCAGGTTAATCAAAACAAGAAAGAAAGAAAGGAAGGATGCAAGAGTGATGAAACAATCCGCCTCTAAGTTTTATTCTGATAAAAATATGATAGGGAACACCAAAGCTTCATGCTATCATTAACATATATATCTGTGAGCTTTAGGAAAAAGATCATGATATTATGAGATCCACAAGAGACATGAGTTAAAATCATCATGAGCTAGCCTTTCAAAATTACATAGAGAAGTGCTTCTGAAGGGAGGAGAATTTGCAACCTTTTGCTCCATTCCTAGATTGAAGCCAGATCCTAATTCTGGATGTGAGGTTTCGAGTGTAGTTGGCGGGGAGGGCAGGTTGGGGGTAGCCTTCTTTATAACGCGAATGACCGACGGAAAAGAGGGAGGGGAGACTGTGACCTGGAACCTACCAGCAATAATTGGAGCATTTGAGAGGCTTGTAATTGGGTGGCTGGAATTGCCAGCACGCTAAGGGTAAAAATTTTCAGTGACTGTTTCTATCCAAACTATTGGAAAGGATTGAATCGAAGACTTGATGGTACTACGTGACCTGTGAAACAGTACATAGTTTGATGATCCTATAGTGTTGCTAGAATTTGGACCCGGGGGTAGCCGTCGGCTGAGAAGGAGGAGCTCCGGCGTGAGATGTGAGGTGGCGGTCCGTCGGCGAGCGGCATCCTCCGAGAGGCCTGCAAAAAGCCGATGGCCGGGGTTTCCGGTGCCGGCCCTCCGATGCTTAAGTCAGAGGAGGCTAATGTGTAGAAGGAGGGAGAGAGAGAGTCCTCTCCGAAGTTTTTTGAGTCCAACCCCCTCTAAGGAGGAGGGGTTTTCCTTTTTTAGAGGGATACAGGTGCACCTGTGATGTAGCGGGGCGAGCGGGTTACCGCCATGATTGAGCACGTCGCCCGAATTAATGCACGATCGGGTGAATTATTGCGTTGCCGTAAGAGATCAGGCTGGAGCCAGTGAGTCATCGTGGCTGATCGGACGTGGCCGAGTGAGTCAGCTGTTTGCCGTGAAGGGCTTGAGATCCGTAGATGGTATTAATTGTTGAGTGAACCGGAGATCAGCAGAGGCCATGCACATTAATTGTTGATGGTGGTAGCAGGGCATGGCCCCTGGTCGAATTGCCGAAGGATGTGACCGCAGTAGGTGGACGGTAAGGTCGGGCTTCCGAAGTTAGGCTCCCGAGGGAGATCAGGCCGAGGTCGAGTGCTTGGATGAGGCATCCCGGAGTCGAGCGCCTGGTCGGACGTCGGGTCCGGCTGCTCGTCTTAAGGTTGGGCGCCCTCAGGTACGTGATGGCCATGCGCCCATGTATTTCGGGACAACTTATTTTTCCCCCAACACTACCCCCGACTTCCGAGTTCGAGCCATTTGCGAGCTCGGACGCGGGAAGTAGCTGTCTTTACCGTATCGCTGTGGGCTAGGAAGTTTTGAATTATTCCGGCGCTCCGCATGCTTTGAGGCATTCTTAATGAGAGAAGACGGGACGACACCTTTTCGCCTTTCGAAGCGACCTCGCATCGTGGGCTCGGGATGGGGCTCCATGATCCGATGGGACGCCGCCTCGATTCGGTATTCAAAGCGTCGGTCTGAATTGGATATGCCATTTCGGTCCCCGGGGCCGGCATGTGGCACGATCTGGACGGGAGGCGGGATCCCGTCTTGCCGATCCGGGCCATTGGAGGGGTCTATATAAACCTCCAACCTAACTCTGAGGGCTTCTATTTGGCCGCCATTATTGTTGCTCCTTCTCTCCTTGTTCTTCTGTTCTCCAGTTTCTTCTGGCGGCATTCTAAGGCATTTCCAGGCGATCGTCTCAGTTTTTCTCCTTCAAATCGTCGACATTTCCGGCGGAGGTTTCAGTAGGTGCCTCCCCCCTCGTTTGCTTTGAGGGTTTTTGCCTTCTTTTCCCTTTTCTTCTTCTATCTTTTTCTTTCTGGGATGGGTCGTGGTCCGGACGAAGTCGGGTCCACTTTGAGTAAGGAGGAGTTAGAAATGGCCGACGAGTGGTTTTTCCCTCAGTGCGGGTTCCGTCTTGAACCCGTGGGGTCGGAGGATCGGGTGACGAGGCCTCCCCCAGGTCGGATTGGAGTGTACATGGAGACACTCTGGGCCGACCTGCGGTTCCCCCTACACGGGTTTGTGAACGAGCTCCTGGCGACCTATCCAACTTATCCCAGCGCAGCTCGCTCCGAACGCGTGGAGGACTATTGTCGGTTTTTTGTCCCTTTGCCTTTTGCACGGGATACCGACATCGGTCAATGTCTTCCGGCGGTGCTTCTTGCTGAAGTCCAATCCGAAAGACGGAGAGTGGCTTTACCTTGCCCTTCGGGGCGGTCGGTCGCTCTTCCGAGACGCTCCTACATCCATTAATGGGTGGAAGGAGAAGTTTTTCTTTTTATCCTCTGAGCTTGCATGGGGGTTCGACCCCAGGTGGGGGCAGGCCCGGCTCAAGACCGCCAACAAGCTCTCCAGAATTTCCGAGAACGAGCAGAGGTTCCTCGACGCTCTTAACGGCGTCGAGGAAAATATTCTTTTGAATGCACTCATGAGCGAGGATGCTTTGGTCAATGTCGGCTCGAGCTCGGCGTGCCCCCAGGGTAAGGGTGGTCATCATTTTTTGTCTCATTCGTTTTATACCTTCTTCTCTTCTCTCGTCTCCTCTTCTCTGACATCAGGGTTTTTCTTTTTTTGTCTTTTCAGACGTCCCAAAGATAGTGACCAGCAACGCGACTCTCTATACCCGATTCAGAAAGAGGGCAGCCAAAGCCGGTGGGGTCCCACCCGAGCCCAGGTCGGCGTTGGATGTTGGCATTCCGCTGACACCGGTCGCACCTTCGGACGAAGTCCGTTGCATCTTTTTGAAGTGTGGGCCAGTAGTATCCCTGGCGTAGGATTTTGTGGGCCAGTGCCCGGCCTCCCAAATGGTTCCCGCAGATCCCTTCATGAGCCTCTCGCGTAGCATAATCCGCCTCTGATGGGAGAAGACATCTAAGGAGGGGCGAGGTGAAAGACCTGCAGTAGAGCTTGCTTTCATATAGTATGTACCGGGGGGCTTGACGCCTGATTCGGCAAACCTCGAGCTCATCGTCAGGGAGGATTCCATCATGTAGGTAGTTGATGAGTTCATCCATCCAGCTCGGCTCGACCTCGATGTAAAGGGCTGGCTCGAGCTCTTCAGTGCTGGGCATTTGGAAGTATTCGAGTACCGTCGTCTTCGGGAGCTCGCTCGTGCGGAAAGTCGCTAGCTTCGACAACTGATCCGCCCTTAGGTTCTCCGTTTTGGAAATATGTTGGATGTTAAAGGAGCCCAGGGTAGATATGAAGTTCCGTACCTTTTGGAGATACTTCTGCATCGATAGCTATTTAGCTTCAAAATCTTCCAAAATCTGGCTCACGACCAGCTGGGAGTCACTGAAAACCTTTAGCTCCTCCACTTTCGGCTCCTTCGCCAGTTTGAGCCCAGCGATGAGCGCCTCGTATGCTGCCACATTGTTCGAGGCAGGGAACTCGAGGCGTATAGCCTGCTCTGCGACCACCACGTCCGGGCTAATGAGAATGAGGCCTGCTCCGCTACTCCCGAGGTCGAGGAGCCGTCCACATATAAAGTCCATGGTTGCCTCGGGGTCTCCTCCGCTGGTGTGGGTGCGAGCAAAGAATCATCCGGCAAGGTGCACTCCACAATGAAGTTAGCGAGCGCCTAGGCTTTGATTGCTGGCCTCGGACGATATTCAAGGTCGAACTACCCGAGCTCGACTGCCCACTTCGCGATCCTCCCGGCGCGATCCGACCGTTGCAGAATTTGCTTCATAGGCTGGTCGGTCAGTGTGGCCACAGTGTGGGCCTGAAAATAGGACCGGAGCCTCCGAGCCGAGATGACCAGAGCAAAGATTGTTTTCTCTAGTTTGGAATATCTCGTCTCAGCATCCCTCAGGACTCGGCTAGTATAGTACACTGGTCTTTGGAGCTTGTTCTCTTCTCGGACCAGAACTGAGCTTACCGCAACCGGGGAGACGGCCAGGTACAAATAGAGGAGCTCACCCTGCTGGGATTTGGTGAGTAGTGGCAGATAAGCAAGAAGGTGCCTAAGCTCTTCAAAAGCTTGCTGGCATTCCTCCGACCATAAGAAGTCTTTCGGTCGCTTGAGAATTTTGAAGAATGGGAGGCACCTCTCGGCTAACCTGGAGACAAATCTTCCTAGAGCTGCGACCCGTCCGGTGAGCCGCTGTACCTCCTTAACCGTCTTTGGCGGCACCATCTTCTGCAGCGCTCGGATCTTCTCAAGGTTTGCTTCGATTCCCCGTTGGGTTACCACGAACCCAAGGAACTTGCCCGAGGTGACTCCGAAGGCGCACTTAATAGGGTTGAGCTTCATCCGATACTTCCTAAGTGTGGAGAATGTCTCGTTGAGGTCAGCCACATGGTCCTCCGCTGTTCGGCTTTTTACCAGCATGTCGTCTACATAGACCTCCATGTTTCGGCCTTTTTGGTTTTTAAAGATTTTGCTGACCGACCTTTGATATGTTGCTCCGGCATTCTTCAACCCGAACGACATCACTTTATAGCAATAGAGGCCCTTGTCGGTGATGAAGGCTGTCTTATCCTCGTCTTCTGGCGCCATTCGGATTTGATTATATTTCGAGAAGGCGTCCATGAAGGTCAGCAACTGGTGCCCCGAGGTGAAATCGACAAGCTGGTCGATGCTGGGAAGTGGAAAGCTGTCCTTTGGGCAGGCTTTGTTCAAGTCGGTGTAGTCGACGCACATGCGCCACTTCCCGTTGGATTTTTTCACGAGGACCACGTTGGCGAGCCAGTCTGGATAGGAGACCTCCCGGATGAAGCCGGCCTCGAGAAGTTTGTCCACTTCCTCGGCCGCTGCTTGTTGTCGTTCCGGGGCGGAGCCCCGTTTCTTCTGCCGCACGGGCCGGCAGGTCAGCTTCACCTGGAGTCGGTGAACCATGACCTCAGGGTCGATTTCCGGCATGTCGGCGGGCGACCAGATGAAGACGTCCATGTTGGACCGAAGGAACTTGATTAGGCGGTCCCTTTCGAGGGAGCTCAGGCCGGAGCCGACCTGCACAGTTAGCTCTGGACAATTTTCTTGTAAAGAAATCTGGGTAAGAAGCTCACCAGGCTCTACCCGCTCTTTCCAGAGGTTGTCCCGCACCTCCAAGATTTCGATGGGCAGCGCCTGATCCGATACTTGGGTTGGCGTCTCGGCTGTTTGCTCTTCTTGGCTTGCGCTTTAGCCGGTTGCTTTGTTTTGTGGGTTGCCATGTAGCACCGCTTAGCTATTGACTGGTCCCCACGAACTTCACCAACTCCTTGGTCGGTGGGGAACCGCATGAGCAGGTGATAAGTCGAGACCACAGCCCGGAGGGCATTAAGCCCTGGTCGTCCAAGAATGGCGTTGTAAGCCGAGGGCAGACGGACCACGAGGAAATCCATCTTCACAGTGCTTTCTCGGGGAGCGAGCCCGACCGTGACAAGAAGGCCGACCTCACCCTCAACCGGGACCGAATCCCCGGTGAATCCGACCAATGGAGCATTCATTCTCCGAAGCTGGCTTTCCGTCATCCCCATTTTTTGATAGGCATCGTAGTACACAATATTTGCCGAACTTCCATTATCAACTAGGACGCATTTTACATCATATTTGTTTACAATCATGGAGATGACCACAGCGTCATCATGAGGAGTTTCAACTCTTTCCAAGTTCTTGTCCGAGAATGAGATAGCTTCAGAGGTGCGCGGGCGCTTCGGGGGGGTGGGTCCTCCTCCCGGTTGGATCTTCAGCCGAGCTCCCTCCTCCAATAGTGTTGATGGTGCCGGCTATAGGCCTGTTGTCATTTGGATTTTCAGGTGGTGTGGCATTTTCTATTGGCCTTCTTTCTTCGAGCTGGTTCCGCACAAACCGGTTGAGGACTCCACGGCGGATGAGCGCCTTGATTTCATCTCGGAGTTGGAAGCACTCCTCCGTGTCGTGGCCGTGGTCCCGGTGGAAGCGGCAATACTTCCTGGGGTTGCGCCGGGCTCCTATGTCCCGCATCGGGGGTGGAGGTTGGAAGAAATCCCGATCTTCTATCTCCATCAGGATCTCGATCCGGGGTGCGTTGATGGGAGTGTAGTTCTCGTACATCCCTGGGGCATTCGTGGCCGTGATGGAGATCTCGGCCGAGGTGGAGACCTCGGTCGAAGTTGTGCCCGCTGTCGAGGTGGACTCCTTAGCCGAGGTAGGTTCTTATCTCGGCTGGAAGATCGGCTTCTCTGGCGGCCGCGCTCCTCTCGACGTTTCTTCTGCTTCTTTGAGGCCTGCTCGGTCTCGCTCCTCCTGGAGATTGCCATTGTGGTCTGCTCCGGCTCATGTCGGTCCGAGGCTGACTCAGCTTCCGAGAGCTGCGGCCTCCTGTTTATGCTCCTCCCGGCAATTCTCTCCGGGGAGACGCTCGCTCTTCATTATTGGCCCTCGAGGAGCCATGAGGATTTTGGCCTTGGAGCATCGGTCCGTTTGGAGGAAGCACTGGTTGGACCTAGGCCTGTAGAGGCGGCATAGGTGGGGCTTCCTCCCGTTGCAGGCCTTGGACAGTTGCGGCCAAGGCTTAAACCTGCTGCACCAGGATATTAAACTGTTCCAACTGGACTTAGGGAACTGGGTCAGCCGGAGATGGCGAGTTCTGGACAGAGTGTCCAGAACTTGGTGGGAGACGCCGGGAAGCATTGGAGGCTCCTTTACTTCTCAACTTCATGGCCACAACTCGGGCCCTTCCTCTAGCGCCAACTATTGCCGGAATTTGGACCCGGGGGCGGCTGTTGGCTGAGAAGGAGGAGCTCCGGCGTGAGATGTGAGGTGGCGGTCCGTCGGCGAGCGGCATCCTCCGGAAGGCCTGCAAAAAGCCGGTGGCTGGGGTTTCCGGCGCCGGCCCTCCGATGCTTAAGTCAGAGGGGGCTAATATGTAGAAGGACGGAGAGAGAGAGAGAGTCCTCTCCGAAGTTTTTTGAGTCCAACCCCCTCTAAGGAGGAGGAGTTTTTCTTTTATAGAGGGATACAGGTGTACCTGTGATGTAGCGGGGCGAGCGGGTTACCGCCATGATTGAGCACGTCGCCCGAATTAATGCACGATCGTGTGAATTATTGCGTTGCTGTAGGAGATCAGGCCGGAGCCAGTGAGTCGTCGTGGCTAATCGGACGTGGCCGAGTGAGTCAGCTATTTGCCGTGAAGGGCTTGAGATCCGTAGATGGTATTAATTGTTGAGTGAACCGGAGATCAGAAGAGGCCATGCGCATTAATTGTTGATGGTGGTAGCAGGACATGTCCCCTGGTCGAACTGCGGAAGGATGTGACTGCAGTAGGTGGACGGTAAGGCGGGCTTCCAAAGTTAGGCTCCCGAGGGAGATCAGGCCGAGGTCGAGTGCTTGGATGAGGCGTCCCGAAGTCGAGCGCCTGGTCGGACGTCGGGCTCGGCTGCTCGTCTTCAGGTCGGACGCCTTCAGATCGGGCGTCCTCAGGCACGTGATGGCCATACGCCTATGTATTTCGGGACAACTTGTTTTTCCCCCAACACTTTTCCCTTTTGTGCCATTTTGATGGTCCCATGCATTGTTACTTTGTCAAAAAAAAAAAAAAAAAAAAAAAAAAAAATCCATTTTGATGGTCCCCTAGTTGCTTTGCCGGCGTGATCAACTATTAGTGGGTCGGGGAATCTGCTGCTTTATCGGCCGTACGTCCTTTCTAAACACCGCTGCTGCTGCGACCTTTCTAATCAAAATCACAGTATAGCATTATATGAAAGAAAAAGAAATAAATAATAAAATATATAATATGCTGCTTTAATTTCAGTTATCTCATTTTACTAAGTTTTATATTCTAAGATCATCATTTTATTAGCTTTTTCTTTATAAATTTTTGTTTCCTTAAAGAGATTTTAACATGTCAATCCTCTTTTCTCAGCCCAATTCCTGCGAAGTTCTTCTTTGTGTAAAATTTAATTTATTTATTAAAAGATGGAATAGTCCCTATATTCTAATTAGTAACTAATTTCATTGATTCTTTATATTAAAATTAAAATTATAAGCTTAACCTATTCCATTTATTACAATTTGAAACAACAAGAGTGGACACATCAATCATTGGAGGAGTTTATATTTTTTATAACTGAAAAATTAAAATCATACTTATTATTCAATGTGAAGATATTAAGAAAATTAATTATTAACTGCACGACAAGGACCATTTTGTTCCATCTAATTTATACCAAATAGTGGCTATGATGGGCCTTTCATTAGTAAGGAGTCTGGAAGAAGCGAGACTAATCCACCGGAACGTCTTGATGAAACTAGTCGCCGAGAAAAAGAAACCATCTGCATAGTAATGTCCCAAGTCCCAAAACTTATAAACTCTCAATCTAAGACTCAAATTCAGAATATTTGACTCCTAAGTAGAGGATGTAATCATTGCACAAGCCTGGTTCATTAAATGAAATTTAACTTTAAATAATCTATTTGATCTACGACACAAAGCATAGAATTAATCATAGCAAACCAACCAAATTAATGACAAGACTCGAGAATGAACCTGACTTAAGCTAGTCTGAATTTGAAATTAATGGACTAACTTTTAACTTGTGCCTACAAAGTTGAAACTCAAATGGGATCTTCGGGGTGAAAGCGAATAGGCTTGGTAGAACTCTCCATATGAGTCGAAAGAGAGAGATTTGCTGGTATGGACCCTCCTCATGTATATGAGATATATTCTCTATTTTACTGTTTATTGTTGAAATTTGTCTTATAATTGGTCATGATGTTTTTATTGTGGAAGCCAAAATTAAATCTTGTTAATGTTTGTACCATCTCTAGTTAAACTAGAGAGAATCTATTGTAATCTCATTAGTCTAAATAGTAAAAAATTTTGGTTGGACTAGATCCAGTAGTTTTTTTTCTTCACATAAAAGGATTTTCTACATTAAAATATGTTGTCTCTTGTTTCTGGATTACTTGATTATTTTATCTGTTAATTACTTGAGTAGATTATAGAGATTATTGTTGCTTGGTGAGTGATATCCTATTTAATTATATAAAGAGAAAAAATAAATTTGCGGCATCATTATTTTTTTATTGTATTTTTTTCAATAGATGGTGTCAAAGATGGACATGGGTTGAGGTTGGTGGCTCACTTGGCTGGCACTCCACTTCTGCTGCAAGCCCCTACATCACTAGCAACCAGCTCAAGAGGACCACTCCCTTTATCTTTATGAAACCTCTCGCTCTCTCTTCTGGGTGATGAAAACAGGAGAATTTTCAACATCCTGTACCCAATTCCATAACGCGATGCGACTACGACATGTGGTCCATGAAGAGGGAACGTAGTTGTATTTGGACCCAGACCCGTTCATGTGGGACTTTGATTCGATTACTCCGGTAAAAGCTTGAGAATTTGCATTTTCCCATTTGCCTTCATAGCAGTAGGTCAGCATGATGCTACGTTGAAACACCTTAGCAGCATGATGGGTGGATAGAGCTCTATTGCAGTGTGTGTGTGTGTGTGTGTTGTGGGGGGGGGGGGGGGGGGGGGGGGGGGGGGGGGGGGGGGGTGCTGCCGTTTTGTTCTCTTCTGAGATGGCCAGTTCTCTTCTGAGATGGCCAAAGACATATGGGATACTCCTCCACTGTTACAACGCCTAGGTTCACCCTAGTGTCTTAGGTGCCTCCACCTCTTGGTCATCTCAAAGTGAACTTCGACGCCGGCAGATCGGGGGATGGCTGGTCTGGAGGAATTGGTTTTATGATCAGAGACTCTTTTGGCAGGCTGATAGCAGTTAGTTGGCCTCGCACGCCAGGACTCACTGTTGTTGGGGCAGAGCTTTGGACAGCTTGGAAGGGCTTATCTTATGCGAGGCGGGTGCTTGGCGTAGAGCAGATATATCTAGAGGGAGATTCATCGGTGGTGATTCATTGGATCTGGAGAGTGGACATGTATGGTGATGGTCATCCTCTTATTCGAGAGACCCATAGATTGGCTCAGAAGATGGATGATTTTCAAATAGCGCATGTGTTCAGGGATGCGAACAGGGCAATGGATTGGGTTGCCACCTTTGTTGCCCGGCACTCTGAGAAGGTTCTTTGGATGCCTGCAGTAGATATACCTTCTTCTTTGTACCTTTTACTTTTTCGTGACTTGGGCAGGATGTATTCACGTTAGGTCTATATAAATTTGCCATTTTCACCAAAAAAAAAATTCTTGGCAAACGAGTATGCTTCGAATTGAAAAATCGGAGCATTCCTCTCTTCCCATAGTGTCCAGCAGATCACGGTTGCCAAACTAAAATGTTAAATCACCCTTTTGTTGTGCCATCGTTATGGAGAAATCATGAGGTTGTTTTTCTTTTCTTTCGGTAGGGTTGGTGGGTTCTATTCTAGCGTTGAGGTTGTTTTTGTTCTATCAACAGCCAACGATCCACGGCGGCGGCGGCGGCCTTCCACGCCCGGCAACAGCTAGCAAAAACGGAAGAGAAATCGTGAAACAGGGGAGACCATGTTCACGATTATTCCGGCGACTCACCAGCCGGATTGTGATGAAGGAACAGTGGCATAACAACCAAAAAAAGGAGGAGAGGACGACCAACCACCAAGTCTCACCTCCAGCAAGCTCTCCTGGCCGCATCGTCAGCGAAAACCCCGAGATCCTCCATGGCAACCACCTCAAAAATCATCTCAATATCAGCGGCGAACTTTGGTGATTAACGTTGAGGTTCGAAGGAAGGGCGAGGTCCTTTAAATAGGCATGGAGGCTAGGGATTCCGGCCCTAGCCTCCAACGGAGTCGAAGAGGTGGCTGAGTCGGTCTACTCTTCCGACTCAAACAGGGAAAGTTCGTTCCCCTTTGTTTTTTTTTTTTTTTTTTCCGTTTTGTTTGGGCCAAAAGACGGGCCGGTCAAGTGGACCGGGCCCAGTTTACTGGGTCTCACATAGTAAAGCATCCAGCACCAAATGCGGCCGAACCAGTGGTTCACAAGGTATGGGTTTTGGCTTCGAGCCGGGCTTCTCATCGGGGCATTTAGGATCCTTGGGATGGTCACATACTATAATTTGTATGTCATTGGTCACCTTTCAGGGTTCTTTTTTCTTATCGGAGGGTGCATTAATTGGGAGGGTCCCTGTGTTTCTTTGGCAGGCCTTGCAGCAGAGCTTCTCGGAGAGCTTCTGGGGATCCAATGAGCCGGGGATTGTGACAGCATTGTTCTTCTCGTCATAGGAGATAGTTTTTATGTTCTCTCCTTCTTCGTTGGTGGAAAACATGGGGAAAAATTGGATGGTTGGTACAATCATTAATAGCTAAAATATTGGACTATAATGGAGGTAGTAACATGTGTGGAGGTTTAGTTACGTATCTTGGAGCTTGCATGGAGTCTTTTGAATCTTTTTGTAGCAACGATGGCAGTCTAGGTCAACTTTTATGGCTAACTTGGAGATCTGGGTTATAGGATTTATTTAATGAATGTGAAAATAAAATGAAGGACCTTGGATAGCAAATATGTGAAAATAAATATGCAATACAAATGAAAATACCGTTGTCTTAGTATGAGTATTAAAAGAATTAAAAAAAATAAAGGAAGGAAGAAAAGAAAGAAAGAAGAAAAGGCGGCAAAAAATGAAGCATTTAACCTGCTATTAGAGAGAGAGAGAGAGAAGAGTGCGGAAGAAAAGAGAACAGGAAAATTCTAAACTTGCTTTCAAATTAACAACAATTGCGATCTTAAGCTAATAGAGAAAGAATAAATAACATAGATCAAAGTTAACATAGTCAGATTGATCTAAACAAGAAAAAAAGAAAGGATTTGAGAGTGATGAATCATCCACCTCTAAAGTTCTATTCTGATAAAAATTATAAATGGGAATACAAAAGCTTCATACTATCATTGACATATAACCGAAAGCTTTAGGAAAAAGATCATGATATTATGAGATCCGTAAGAGAAATGAGTTAAACTCATCATAAATTGGCCTTTGAAAATTGCGTTGAGAAGCTACAATAAGTGATATTGGAGGGAGGAGAATTTCCAATCTTTTCCGCCATTGCTAGATTGAAGCCAATTCCCAATTCTGGAATTTGGTGCGAGGGTACGTAGCCTTTTACGGCCCCGTATAACGTGAGCGACCGACAGAGAGCTGTAGAGAAAAAGGCGGAGGGATATTTTTTAATGACCATCACATCCATCAAAATAACTTTTCCCATTTGTTTTCAAGAGAAAAGTCATCCCAAGATTCGGTCAATATCATTCTCCACTTTGCGAGGTAAAGAATGCGACAGCCGTTGCCCTAAAAGTATTAAACTAGGAAATTTTTGTTTTTTAATTAATTATTCCTTAATTAATTATTATTTTTTGAGATTTGTGCATTGGATTTTTTAGTTGACAGTTTCTTGACAGTTTAATAAACAAATACAACTACCTCGAACCTTCTTAACATTTTGTCAAAGTCATTCAGTAGCATCTTCGTTATGTTCAAAAATGTTGATTGCTTTGAAAAATACAATTCAAATAGATTTGTTTTAAACATCCTTGATTAATATTATGTGCGAGACCTTTTTATTTCTTTGTTGAACATGGGATGTAACTCGCCCAACAACAAAGTTGATAGTGAACTCTCTAAGGTATTGCCCATTTGCTTGCAATTGGACATAATACAGATGCAAACATAGTAATTGAATTGCAAGCATATGAAATAACTATTTAGATACTTGACTACAAGCTGCATTTGAACTACAAGCATGAGCCTAAATTTTATAATTAAAAATTGTAATAACCCCAAAAAAAAAATTTTTTATATAAAAGGGATAGAATAGTCCTTTAAAATTGATATAAGGGGTAAAATGGGAAGGAATCAAAAGATAATGGCATAGTTGTAGATGCGTTGAAGTGGTAAGGGTAAAATTGGAAGGAATCAAAAGTTAATGGCATAACGGTAGATATGTTGAAGTGTTAGGGGCAAAATGGGAATTTAATAATATTAAACAAAGGGTGAATAGTGTTTTGATGTGATTTAATTGGAGGGTTTGAGCTGGTGAAACCGAGAGAAAGAGGGAGGGAGTTCTCAGGCGTGAAACAGAGGAAAGAAAGAAAGAAAAAGAGAAGAAGAAGAAGAAGAAAGAAGAAGAGGAAGGGGATTCAAGGAGGAAAGGGATCCCGGTTGCACTTCCAGCTGAAGGAAAAAAACGTAGATCTCCTTCCCCTCTACGCAAGGACCTCGATTTCCAAAAAGAAAAAGGTAAATATCCATCCCTATCTAGTCTTTTGATGACATTAGGCTATACAAAGGGTGGATATAGTCTAGAGGGGTCGGATAAGGGTTGTAGAGGTGGTTAAAAGAAGAAGAATCGGATTTTGACAAATTTTTCCGGCACTACGGAAAAACTGTGTCGAAGTCCCAACTTCGGCAAATTATTTAGGGGGTCAAACGGCCTCCGATGATGATGCATGTTATCTCTTTGGAATCCTCTATGAGTGTAGAATGCTAGGTAAAAATTTCATCAATTTTGGAGTCCTGAAAGTGGATCAAAACCGGGATGAAGTAACCCACTGTCAGTTCGGGTTACTGTTCATCCGGATGGAAAATAGGGGATTTCATGCTATAATAGAGTATTAAGCCTAGATCAAGCTAAAAGGGACCTTGTACTCATGCAAAGGAGTCCCTAATACACATAAATAGTGAGTTAATTAATTAAAAAGGAAAAGAAGAAAGAAAAGAAAAGATTTAGGGAACGGGGGAGTTGAATCAATTAAAGTTCCCTATATTATAATTGGCACGTAGATTATGGCCCTTGATACAAGACTAAATGTATTGTAAATGCATGTCACAGTTGGGCAAGAAGCTAGGGAACAAGAGGAAGAAGTTCCCCACTGCCTGCTGTAGATTTTTGGAGGCGTATCAGGGCTGTGCCAGATTGACAGGTGAGTGGGAGTCATGTACTTTGCACTATGAGCATTCTTAATTCATTTTCATGAATGTCGCCAAGTGTGAATTGATTCCACTTGAGCATATTGATTGATATTGTAGTAGATTCCTCTATAATCTTGATTCTCCATGCTTGATTATTCTGTACATGCATGTGAGGGAACATTGAGAGGAATTACGAGGGGTTGATGAGTAATCAAATTGATTCCGAATTGTGAAATGATTTCTTTTGTAAATTGATTTCATTTCCTCTATTTCAAAGATTTGTAGAGCCCATTTCAGTGGTATATTGAGTTGCATTGTACATCCTTGACCCCTCACTCCCAACCCTGATGTTAGTTTATGATTGGGTCGGAGTCGAGTGAGCGGTAGTCTTGATCATACTCCTTTTTAGTAGAGTATTGGGAGGGTGCATTATGGCATTTATGCATGGCTTGGCAGTATCTGCAGGACACCTATAGTCGATGGGGGTTGAACATCGGCCTTTGTGCACATAGTAGCCTTCTGGGTGGGCGGAGCCCAGTCCCTTCCTAGGGGGGACACGGCCCTAGGCGTAGGATCGGCCGGTCCTACGACTTATATTCTGCTTGCCGCCGGGCATAGTAAGACCCCGCGAGGTGCAGTATGGCTTTCCGCGGATGTAGAATTCCCGCGAGGTGCCGTTTAGTATGTAGATGTGAGATGGATTTCTGTTCTGGATACTGGCCAGCATTTATATGATCAGTGTGGTGTCTTATCCTGCATATGCATGTGACAGTAGGGAGTTGTTGCTGGTTCGCCTGGGGCGTAAAACCCACCTCCCGATAGCTGTCTAGCATTTATGTTATCGGTATGGTGTCTTATCCTGCATATGCATGTGACAGTAGGGAGTTGTTGCTGGTTCGCCTGGGGCGTAAAACCCACCTCCCGATAGCTGTCTAGCATTTATGTTATCGGTATGGTGTCTTATCCTGCATATGCATGTGACAGTAGGGAGTTGTTGCTGGTTCGCCTGGGGCGTAAACCCACCTTCCGACAGCTGTCTAGTGATGATTTACATATTGGTGTGGTGTCATATTCGATGTATGCATATGGCAGTAGGGAGTTGTTGCTGGTTCGCCTGGGGCGTAAAACCCACCTCCCGATAGCTGTCTTGTTGATGATTCAGCCTATTGACACCTGATTTATATGATTCAGTACTATGACCTGTTGAACATATTCATGAGTAGCATATATGTTGACTTGATTATTCCATATATGCTTCAGATGAGTTGATATTGATTGTGGTGATATTGATGATTTACTCCATATTCTTTATGTTGAGTTCATGTTCATCTTGTTATTGATCTTGAGATTTCACCTCGAGCCATGATTATATCTTGTCTCATGTGCATAGTACTCTCTACTCCACTCACTGAGTATTTATATACTCACTCCCCAGTTTGGTGTTTTTGATTGCAGGGCAGGTATTGTATAGAGAGGAGCAGGATTAGTGGTTGCCTGCTAGCTGTACCGCTCCATAGTATAGTATAATGTAGATAGAGGTTTATATTTTTTGGTGTATTATAAACCTTCTATTGTATATAGTGCATAGTTACAGTCATAGATCCTGTTGTGGATATGGGTTTGACCATGGATGGATTGGAAAGCAAGTATATATATATATGTGTGCAGATCAATTGTGTGCCTGTGATAATGTATTGCTATATATTGTTCAGGTTTATTATGTGACAGATTATGTGATTGCTGCTCTGACAGGTAGTGTGTTGTATGTATTGAGATAATCCTGACAGGTCACTATAGGAAAAGTGATCATTTTGTGCATGTATCATGCCAATTTTTTTCAAGATCTATTGATGATTGATAGGTAGTAGGGTTCTACGCGGTGGCTGGTGGCCTTATGCCTACCCGCACCCTAGGACCGTCGCGGCGGCCCGCCGGGAACGGGGCGGGGGTCGTGACAAAGCTTGGTATCAGAGCAAAGGTTAAACAAGAGTCCTGTCAGAGCAATAGGATGAGTCAGGATTAAGTATAGGATTATACTATGGAGCATAGGATTTTTCTGTATGTTATTTTATGAGTTATTTACAACTCAGTAAAATATATCATGACTCAGTGTGTAACGACCATCCTCTCTTTTTGACTTTTTTAGAGAGATATAAAGAATACCTCCAAGGAGAGGACCTGCTCGTCCTGGAAAGAGGATGGAGCCAAATATAGTATTGGATGCGGGTTCCGCACATGTCGAGCCCCAAAGAGAAAAATCTCCTCCTGCTGATAGACGGAGGGTTGATGATCAAGGAGATGTAGGAAGTAGAGATGCATTGATGGAACAGTTACTGGCGGAGAATCAGGCTCTGAGGGAGCAGATTGCTCGGGGGAAATCTCCTGCCCCGTCAGTAGTATCCATCCCACCTCCTGTACCTGTGCCAAGAAGTTTGGCCAGGCGGGCTCTAGATGATGAGGGGATTACTGTACAGAAATTTCTGAGACTCAGAACCTCGGAGTTTAAGGGGATAGTATAAAAGCGAAGTATGTGTATCCTACCTGTGTGGTAGAGATAGAAGGTAAAACACTTCTAATTGATTTGATTTCCAATACCACACCGAGCAGAATATGAAAAGCAGATACACTCACCCCTTTGAGTAATCAGGTGATTTACTCTTTTAAATTCGAGGACGAATTTTATATAAGGAGGGGAGGATGTAATAACCCCAAAAAAAAAAATTTTTATATAAAAGGGATAGAATAGTCCTTTAAAATTGATATAAGGGGTAAAATGGGAAGGAATCAAAAGATAATGGCATAGTTGTAGATGCGTTGAAGTGGTAAGGGTAAAATTGGAAGGAATCAAAAGTTAATGGCATAACGGTAGATATGTTGAAGTGTTAGGGGCAAAATGGGAATTTAATAATATTAAACAAAGGGTGAATAGTGTTTTGATGTGATTTAATTGGAGGGTTTGAGCTGGTGAAACCGAGAGAAAGAGGGAGGGAGTTCTCAGGCGTGAAACAGAGGAAAGAAAGAAAGAAAAAGAGAAGAAGAAGAAGAAGAAAGAAGAAGAGGAAGGGGATTCAAGGAGGAAAGGGATCCCGGTTGCACTTCCAGCTGAAGGAAAAAACGTAGATCTCCTTCCCCTCTACGCAAGGACCTCGATTTCCAAAAAGAAAAAGGTAAATATCCATCCCTATCTAGTCTTTTGATGACATTAGGCTATACAAAGGGTGGATATAGTCTAGAGGGGTCGGATAAGGGTTGTAGAGGTGGTTAAAAGAAGAAGAATCGGATTTTGACAAATTTTTCCGGCACTACGGAAAAACTGTGTCGAAGTCCCAACTTCGGCAAATTATTTAGGGGGTCAAACGGCCTCCGATGATGATGCATGTTATCTCTTTGGAATCCTCTATGAGTGTAGAATGCTAGGTAAAAATTTCATCAATTTTGGAGTCCTGAAAGTGGATCAAAACCGGGATGAAGTAACCCACTGTCAGTTCGGGTTACTGTTCATCCGGATGGAAAATAGGGGATTTCATGCTATAATAGAGTATTAAGCCTAGATCAAGCTAAAAGGGACCTTGTACTCATGCAAAGGAGTCCCTAATACACATAAATAGTGAGTTAATTAATTAAAAAGGAAAAGAAGAAAGAAAAGAAAAGATTTAGGGAACGGGGGAGTTGAATCAATTAAAGTTCCCTATATTATAATTGGCACGTAGATTATGGCCCTTGATACAAGACTAAATGTATTGTAAATGCATGTCACAGTTGGGCAAGAAGCTAGGGAACAAGAGGAAGAAGTTCCCCACTGCCTGCTGTAGATTTTTGGAGGCGTATCAGGGCTGTGCCAGATTGACAGGTGAGTGGGAGTCATGTACTTTGCACTATGAGCATTCTTAATTCATTTTCATGAATGTCGCCAAGTGTGAATTGATTCCACTTGAGCATATTGATTGATATTGTAGTAGATTCCTCTATAATCTTGATTCTCCATGCTTGATTATTCTGTACATGCATGTGAGGGAACATTGAGAGGAATTACGAGGGGTTGATGAGTAATCAAATTGATTCCGAATTGTGAAATGATTTCTTTTGTAAATTGATTTCATTTCCTCTATTTCAAAGATTTGTAGAGCCCATTTCAGTGGTATATTGAGTTGCATTGTACATCCTTGACCCCTCACTCCCAACCCTGATGTTAGTTTATGATTGGGTCGGAGTCGAGTGAGCGGTAGTCTTGATCATACTCCTTTTTAGTAGAGTATTGGGAGGGTGCATTATGGCATTTATGCATGGCTTGGCAGTATCTGCAGGACACCTATAGTCGATGGGGGTTGAACATCGGCCTTTGTGCACATAGTAGCCTTCTGGGTGGGCGGAGCCCAGTCCCTTCCTAGGGGGGGACACGGCCCTAGGCGTAGGATCGGCCGGTCCTACGACTTATATTCTGCTTGCCGCCGGGCATAGTAAGACCCCGCGAGGTGCAGTATGGCTTTCCGCGGATGTAGAATTCCCGCGAGGTGCCGTTTAGTATGTAGATGTGAGATGGATTTCTGTTCTGGATACTGGCCAGCATTTATATGATCAGTGTGGTGTCTTATCCTGCATATGCATGTGACAGTAGGGAGTTGTTGCTGGTTCGCCTGGGGCGTAAAACCCACCTCCCGATAGCTGTCTAGCATTTATGTTATCGGTATGGTGTCTTATCCTGCATATGCATGTGACAGTAGGGAGTTGTTGCTGGTTCGCCTGGGGCGTAAAACCCACCTCCCGATAGCTGTCTAGCATTTATGTTATCGGTATGGTGTCTTATCCTGCATATGCATGTGACAGTAGGGAGTTGTTGCTGGTTCGCCTGGGGCGTAAACCCACCTTCCGACAGCTGTCTAGTGATGATTTACATATTGGTGTGGTGTCATATTCGATGTATGCATATGGCAGTAGGGAGTTGTTGCTGGTTCGCCTGGGGCGTAAAACCCACCTCCCGATAGCTGTCTTGTTGATGATTCAGCCTATTGACACCTGATTTATATGATTCAGTACTATGACCTGTTGAACATATTCATGAGTAGCATATATGTTGACTTGATTATTCCATATATGCTTCAGATGAGTTGATATTGATTGTGGTGATATTGATGATTTACTCCATATTCTTTATGTTGAGTTCATGTTCATCTTGTTATTGATCTTGAGATTTCACCTCGAGCCATGATTATATCTTGTCTCATGTGCATAGTACTCTCTACTCCACTCACTGAGTATTTATATACTCACTCCCCAGTTTGGTGTTTTTGATTGCAGGGCAGGTATTGTATAGAGAGGAGCAGGATTAGTGGTTGCCTGCTAGCTGTGCCGCTCCATAGTATAGTATAATGTAGATAGAGGTTTATATTTTTTGGTGTATTATAAACCTTCTATTGTATATAGTGCATAGTTACAGTCATAGATCCTGTTGTGGATATGGGTTTGACCATGGATGGATTGGAAAGCAAGTATATATATATATGTGTGCAGATCAATTGTGTGCCTGTGATAATGTATTGCTATATATTGTTCAGGTTTATTATGTGACAGATTATGTGATTGCTGCTCTGACAGGTAGTGTGTTGTATGTATTGAGATAATCCTGACAGGTCACTATAGGAAAAGTGATCATTTTGTGCATGTATCATGCCAATTTTTTTCAAGATCTATTGATGATTGATAGGTAGTAGGGTTCTACGCGGTGGCTGGTGGCCTTATGCCTACCCGCACCCTAGGACCGTCGCGGCGGCCCGCCGGGAACGGGGCGGGGGTCGTGACAAAAATATAGGCAAAATTGATTGTATTTTCAAGTACAAAATTTATTGCAATTGGAAGCAACCTCCAAAAGAGATGCCGCGCCACACTTCAACCAACGAAGTTTAAAATTCTATATTTTATTATTTAATTTATTAAAATATAAAATTATTATAACATAATGTATAATGATTATAATTTTTAATAAAATTTTCTAAAAGTATACTAAAACAATAATTGATGTTTTATTGTTAATAATATAACTATTGTTTTATGATCATAGCATACTTGTTTAATTATTTCTATTCTATCATAACGATTCTTGTAGCACCATAAAACTAAGTTAACTTCAATTGTATTTGTTATTTTCAATTAGAGATAATGAAAAAGCAATAGCTTTTGTAACTATCATGTCAAACTGTAATATTTTTAGTTGCCACCTATATTTAGCTCGCAAGAAATAGCATTGCTGGTAAAACAAATACTTTCTAATTAAATATTTTATTTGCTTGGAGAGAAGAAAAAATTCTTTTATTCTCCTCAACTTGACCTCTCAAATGGATTTAGAAAAAGTAGAAAATATGGCAAAACTAGGGTCTTGGTTCTCTCTTCCTACATTGATCAATAATAAGTTGATATGCACAGCTTCTATTTATGCTAGTGAGGTCCACCCTTGTTTATTTTAAGTCAGATTAATTTTCTAGTTCAAATAAGATTTAATTTTTTCAAAATAGACATGACCAGTGAAAATAAATATTAGAAAGTTAAAATCGAAAATGAGGTAAATCTCAATTCCTACATTGACTTTATCTCTAGTCGTTCCACCAATTTTTTTCCATATGAAAAGTTACATCCAGTCAAAGTCTCTCCTAAAAAGAAAAGTTATTATTAGATTGGTCCATTTTAGAATTTAAACGATGCAATTTGTTACTATTGGCCCATTTAGCACGCGATGTAGCTCCCCGATGTGATGACTTGCTCCTAAACCATGTCCAATTTTTTCTGTAATGACCAAATTGATCTACATCGAGTCTAATAATTCTTCTGGATCAATATCAAATGGAACCAAGATTTTTATCTCGATCGAGATCTCGAATTGTACGACAACTTTGGATACAATATATGCAAAAGGCTTGGCCTATTTTCTCGATCAAGATAAATCGGTAAAATCCAAGATATTTGCTGACATGATATCATTCAAATCAAAAAATATTTTTTAATCACTTTTATGTCCTTAAATGGGATTTTTAATCAATAATTCTTTAAATTTTTTAATCATTTTTATTTTTCAATAATTATTCTTTAATTAATTATTATTTTTTTGAGATTTCCACAATGGATGATCCAACCGTGTATTTATGCAAAGGAAGATGAATACTCCTTTGGTGCAAAAGATACAATTGCGGCCCAGCTTTGAACCCAACCTCTCACTTAGAAGACAAGTGGATTTGCTGCTTAGCTACAAACTTAAGGAGTAGATGGAGTTGTGCTATAGAAAATATTGTCAAGAATAGATCTGTTAAAAGACCATAATGGCAGTCTCTTGTGAAGAGGATTTGGCTGGTTGTTTATGGACTCTTTGGTTGACAGTTTCTTGACCTCAAGCTAACTAATATCGAATGTGGATAGGAAAACTTTCTAACAAACAATCTTGAGAGATCAAGCATGTAGGAGCTGACAGATAAACCACATGCGATTATTTTACTCAAAAAAAAAAAAAAAGGAACAAAGCCACCCCACCACCTATCCACTCTGTCAGGTATTTAGAGTCCGGAACAGACCTAAGCTTAATACTTGAAGTCTCGAAGGATTAGACTTGTATCTTTCGCAGACCTTTAAATTATCCATTGGTCGCTTTGACATCTATGCGGATGGATAAATAATGGAGTTTGGAGTGCTTTAAAATATGTGCATTGGGTGATCTAATGGTGGATTTGTGCGAAGGAAGATGAATACTTTTTTCATGTGAAAGATGCAATTGAGACCCAGCTTTGAACCCAACCGGGGCGGGGGATTTGCTGGTCTCTCACTTAGAAGAAAAGAGGATAAAATACTAAGAAAAAAAATTCACATTATAAAACATAAAATATTTCCTTCACACAATATTACAAAAGAAAATATTGCACTGAAATAACAATTTATTTCCACATTATTCTCCCATATATAAATCTAACGTCCTTCACCCTTATTATTGTTATTATTTTTTGGCAAAGGAAAAACACGCATACACAAGATCACACGACGGTACATGAAGTTGATGGATCCTCCTTAAGAATCAACTAGCATCCTCCACGTTAGGTTCCACCAGAGGGCATTCGTGTAGAACCAGGCACACATCCGCAGTTCCTTCCACAAGTGCCACACCGAGACCCTCCTTGGCACCCCCCAGGGCAGAGCACCCAGCACCAAACCTGACAAATTTGTGGTCGACACGGTGGTCGACACGATGGTGGACACGGTGGTGGACATAGTTTGCACGGTGGTGGACAGCACCATACCTGTGATAGGATTTATTTAGTAAATGTGAAAATAAAATGAAGGACCTCAGCTTGGGAATATGTGAAAACAAATATGCAATACAAATGATGATGTCGTTGTGCTAATATGAGTATTAAAAGAATAAGAAGAAAAAAAAGAAGGAACGAAAAAAAGAAAGAAAAGGCAAGCTCGAAACTTTCCTCCTTAACTGACATATTTAGATATAATTTAACAATAATTGTGATCTTAAGCTAATAAAGAGCGGCTCAATAACTTATATCAAAGTTAAACATAGCCAGGTTAATCAAAACAAGATAGAAAGAAAGGAAAGATGCAAGAGTGATGAAACGATCCGCCTCTAATTAAGTTTTATTCTGATAAAAATATGAAAGGGAACACCAAAGCTTCATGCTATCATTAACATATAACTGTAAGCTTTAGGAAAAAGATCATGATATTATGAGATCCACAAGAGACATGAGTTGAAATCATCATGAGCTAGCCTTTCAAAATTACATAGAGAAGTGATTCTGAAGGGAGGAGAATTTGCAACCTTTTGCTCCATTCCTAGATTGAAGCCAGATCCTAATTCTGGATGCGAGGTTTCGAGCGTAGTTGGCGGGGAGGGCAGGTTGGGGGTTGCCTTCTTTATAACGCGAATGACCGACGGAAAAGAGGGAGGGGAGACTGTGACCTGGAACCTACCAGCAATAATTGGAGCATTTGAGAGGCTTGTCCGGTGGCTGGAATTGCCATCACGCCAAGTGTAAAAATTTTCAGTGACTGTTTCCAGCCAAACTATTGGAAAGGATTGAATCGAAGACTTGATGGTACTACGTAACCTGTGAAACAGTACATAATTTTCCCTTCTGAGCCATTTTGATGGTCCCATGCATTGTTACTTTGTCAAAAAAAAAAAAAAATCCATTTTGATGGTCCCCTAGTTGCTTGGCCGACGTGATCAACTATTAGTGGATCGGGGAATCTGCTGCTTTATCGGCCGTACGTCCTTTCTAAACACCGGATAACGAAACGAGGATTCGCTGCTGCTGCTGCGACCTTTCTAATTAAAATCACAGTATAGCATTATATGAAAGAAAAAGAAAGAAATAATAAAATATATAATATGCTGCTTTAATTTCAGTTATCTCATTTTACTAAGTTTTATATTCTAAGATCATCATTTTATTAGCTTTTTCTTTATAAATTTTTGTTTCCTTAAAGAGATTTTAACATGTCAATCCTCTTTTCTCAGCCCAATTCCTGCGAAGTTCTTCTTTGTGTAAAATTTAATTTATTTATTAAAAGATGGAATAGTCCCTATATTCTAATTAGTAACTAATTTCATTGATTCTTTATATTAAAATTAAAATTATAAGCTTAACCTATTCCATTTATTACAATTTGAAACAACAAGAGTGGACACATCAATCATTGGAGGAGTTTATATTTTTTATAACTGAAAAATTAAAATCATACTTATTATTCAATGTGAAGATATTAAGAAAATTAATTATTAACTGCACGGCAAGGACCATTTTGTTCTATCTAATTTATAGCAAATAGTGGTTATGATGGGCCTTTCATTAATAAGGAGTCTCGAAGAAGTGAGACTAATCCACCGGAACGTCTTGATGAAACTAGTCGTCGAGAAAAAGAAACCATCTGCATATTAATTTTCCAAGTCCCCATACTTATAAACTCTCAATCTAAGATTCAAATTCAAAATATTTGACTCCTAAGCAGAGGATGTAATCTTTAGCACAAGCCTAGTTCATTAAATGAAATTTAACTTTAATTAATCTATTTAATCTACGACACAAAGCATAGAATTAATCATAGCAAACCAACCAAATTAATGACAAGACTCGAGAATGAACCTGACTTAAGCTAGTCTGAATTTGAAATTAATGGACTAACTTTTAACTTGTGCCTACAAAGTTGAAACTCAAATAGGATCTTCGGGGTGAAAGCGAATGGGCTTGGTAGAACTCCCCATATGAGTCGAAAGAGAGAGATTTGCTGGTATGGACCCTCCTCATGTGGGACCCACCCTATTTGAATTTAAAATAAAAAAAAGTGGATAAGAAGAAAACCACCGGCTTGGGTGAGGCGAATTGAAAAGAAATTAGGAGTCTTGGGGTTCTACAGAAACGGAAGAGAGAGAAAAAAATAGAGAAGAAAAAGAAATAGAAAATGTGTTGCTTTATCAAATGATTGGATGATTGATTGTATCCAAATTTGGCTGAAAGTTCAGTATGTTGTTTCCGGCATTGAGAGCTACAACTTGAACGGTTTGAATTTTTGAAAAATCATCTCTTTTAATTATTTCAAGCATCAACATTCTGTGAGATCTATTCTCTATTTTACTGTTTATTGTTGAAATTTGTCTTATAATTGGTCATGATGTTTTTATTGTGGAAGTCAAAATTAAATCTTGTTAATGTTTGTACCATCTCTAGTTAAACTAGAGAGAATCTATTGTAATCTCATTATTCTAAATAGTAAAAAATTTTGGTTGGACTAGATCCAGTAGTTTTTTTCTTCACATAAAAGGATTTTTTACATTAAAATGTGTTGTCTCTTGTTTCTGGATTACTTGACTATTTTATTTGTTAATTACTTGAGTAGATTATAGAGATTATTGTTGCTTGGTGAGTGATATCCTATTTAATTATATAAAAAAAAAAATAAATTTGCCGCATTATTATTTTTTTATTGTATTTTTTTTCAATACTTAGATGGTGTCAAAGATGGACATGGGTTGAGGTTGGTGGCTCACTTAGCTGGCACTCCACTTATGCTGCAAGCCCCTACATCACTAGCAACCAGCTCAAGAGGACCACTCCCTTTATGAAACCTCTCGCTCTCTCTCTCTTTTCTGGGTGATGAAAACAGGAGAATTTTCAACATCCTGTACCCAATTGACCAATTCCATAAAGCGATGCGGCTACGACATGTGGTCCATGAAGAGGGAACGTAGTTGTATTTGGACCCAGACCCGTTCATGTGGGACTTTGATTCGATTACTCCGGTAAAAGCTTGAGAATTTGCATTTTCCCATTTGCCTTCATAGCAGTAGGTCAGCATGATGCTACGTTGAAACACCTTAGCAGCATGATGGGTGGATAGAGCTCTATTGCAATTGGGGGGGGGGGGGGGGGGGGGGGGGGGGGGTGTGTTTGCTGGGGAGGCCGCAGCTGCTGTCGTTTTGTTCTCTTCCGAGATGGCCAAAGACATATGGGGTACTCTTTCACTATTACAACGCCCAGGTTCACCCTAATATCTTGGGTGCCTCCATCTCTTGGTCATCTCAAAGTGAACTTCGACGCCGGCAGATCGGTGGATGGCTAGTCTGGAGGAATTGGTTTTACGATCAGAGACTCTTTTGGCAGGCTGATAGCAGTTGGTTGGCCTCGCACGCCAGAACTCATTGTTGTTGGGGCAGAGCTTTGGGCAGCTTGGAAGGGCTTATCTTATGCGAGGAGAGTGCTTGGCGTAGAGCGGATGTATCTAGAGGGAGATTCATCGGTGGTGATTCATTGGATCCAGAGAGTGGACATGTATGGTGATGGTCATCCTCTTATTCGAGAGATCCATAGATTGGCTTAGAAGATGGATGATTTTCAGGTAGCGCATGTGTTCAGGGATGCGAACAAGGCAGCGGATTGGGTCGCCTCCTTTGTTATCCGGCACTCCGAGAAGGTTCTTTGGATGCCTGCAGTAGATATACCTTCTTTTTTGTACCTTTTACTTTCTCGTGACTTGTGTAGGATGTATTCACGTTAGGGCTATATAAATTTGCCATTTTCACCAAAAAAAAAAAAAATTCTTAGCAAACGAGTATTTTTCGAATTGAAAAATCCGAGCATTCCTCTCTTTCCATAGCGTCCAGCAGATCACGGTTGCCGAACTAAAATGCTAAATCACCCTTTTGTTGTGCCATCGTTATAGGGAAATCATGAGGTTGTTTTTCTTTTCTTTCGGTAGGGTTGGCGGGTTCTAGTTCTAGCCTTGAGGTTGTTTTTGTTCTATCAGTGGCCGACGATCCACGGCGGCGCCGGCGGCCTTCCACGCCCGGCAACAGCCAACAAAAACGGAAGAAAAATCGTGAAACAGGGGAGACCATGTTCACGATTATTCCGGCGACTCACCAGCCGGATTGTGATGAAGGAACAGTGGCATAACAACCAAAAGAAGGAGGAGAGGACGACCAACTACCAAGACTCACCTCCGGCAAGCTCTCCTGGCTGCATTGACGGCGAAAACCCCGAGATCCTCCGTGGCAACCACCTCAAAAATCATCTCAATATCGGCGGCGAACTTTGGTGATCAACGTTGAGGCTCGAAGGAAGGGCGAGGTCCTTTAAATAGGCATGGAGACTAGGGATTCCCTAGTCTCCGACGGAGTCGAAGAGGAGGCCGAGTCGGTCTCCTCTTCTGACTCAAACAGGGGAGCTTCGTTCCCCTTTGTTTTTTTTTTTTTTTTTTTCCATTTTGTTTGGGCCAAAAGACGGGCCAGTCAAGTGGACCGGGCCTAGTTTACTGTGTCTTACATAGTAAAGCATCCAGCACCAAACCGGCCGAACCAGTGGTTCACAAGGTATGGGTTTTGGCTTCGAGTCGGGCTTCTCAGCGGTGCATTTAGGATCCTTGGGATGGTCACATACTATAATTTGTATGTCATTGGTCACCTTGCAGGGTTCTTTTTTCTTATCAGAGGGTGCATTAATTGGGAGGGTCCCTGTGTTTCTTTGGCAGGCCTTGCAGCAGAGCTTCTTGGAGAGCTTCTGGGGATCCAATGAGCCGGGGATTGTGACAGCATTGTTCTTCTCGTCATAGGAGATAGTTTTTATGTTCTCTCCTTCTTTGCTGGTGGAAAACATGGGGGAAAATTGGATGGTTGGTACAATCATTAATAGCTAAAATATTGGACTAAAATGGAGGTAGTAACATGTGTGGAGGTTTAGTTACGTCCTTTCAATTATTATAACATAATGTATAATTATTATAATTTTTAATAAAATTTTCTAAAAGTATACTACAACAATAATTGATGTTTTATTGTTAATAATATAAGTATTGTTTTATGATCATAGCATACTTGTTTAATTATTTCTATTCTATCATAACGATTCTTGTAGCACCATAAAACTAAGTTAACTTCAATTGTATTTGTAATTTTCAATTAGAGATAATGAAAAAGCAATAGCTTTTGTAACTATCATGTCAAACTGTAATATTTTTAGTTGCCACCTATATTTAGCTCGCAAGAAATAGCATTGCTGGTAAAACAAATACTTTCTAATTAAATATTTTATTTGCTTGGAGAGAAGAAAAAATTCTTTTATTCTCCTCAACTTGAACCTCTCAAATGGATTTAGAAAAAGTAGAAAATATGGCAAAATAGGGGTCTTGGTTCTGTCTTCTTACATTGATCAATAATAAGTTGATATGCATAGCTTCTATTTATGCTAGTGAGGTCTACCCTTGTCTATTTTAAGTCAGATTGATCTTCTAGTTCAAACAAGATTTAATTTTTTTAAAATAGACATGACCAGTTAAAATAAATATTAAAAGTTAAAATCGAAAATGACGTAAATCTCAACTCCTACATTGACATTGTCTCTAGTCGTTCCACCAATTTTTTTTCCTATGAAAAGTTACATCCGATCAAAGTCTCTCCTAAAAAGAAAAGTTATTATTAGATTGGTTCATTTTAGAATTTAAATGATGAAATTTGTTACTATTCGCTCACTGCACCGCACCCTTAAAGAGGTGGCTCCATGTTATAGATCTTGAAAAGCTGTCTGCATGAAAAAAAAAAAAATATCTTAATCTAGTGTCGTACGGCTAAGTTATAGCCTTCGGAAGTTTAGTACGCAATGTAACTCCTCGATGTGATGACTTGCTCCTAAACCATGTCCAATTTTTTCTATAATGACCAAATTGATCCACATCGAGTTTAATGATTCTTCTAGATCAATATCAAATGGAACCAAGATTTTTATCCCGATCGAGATCTCGAATTGTATGACAACTTTGGATATAATATATGCAAAAAGCTTGGCCTATTTTCTCGATCAAGATAAATCGATAAAATCCAAGATATTTGCTGCCATGATATCATTCAAATCAAAAAAATATTTTTTAATCTCTTTTATGTCCTTAAATGAGATTTTTAACCAATAATTCTTTAAATTTTTTAATCATTTTTATTTTTTCAATAATTATTCTTTAATTAATTATTATTTTTTTGAGATTTCCGCAATGGATGATCCAATGGTGTATTTATGCGAAGGAAGATGAATACTCCTTTGGTGCAAAAGATACAATTGCGGCCCAACTTTGAACCCAACCTCTCACTTAGAAGACAAGTGGATTTGCTGCTTAGCTACAAACTTAAGGAGTAGATGGAGCTGTGCTATAGAAAATATTGTCAAGAATAGATCTGTTAAAAGACCATGATGGCAGTCTCTTGTGAAGAGGATTTGGCTGGTTGTTTTTGGACTCTTTGGTTGACAGTTTCTTGACCTCAAGTTAACTAATAGTCCATTGTGGATAGGAAAACTTTCTAACAAACAATCTTGAGAGATCAAGCATGTAGGAGCTGACAGATAAACCACATGCGATTGTTTTACTCAAAAAAAAAAAAAAAAAAAAAAAAGGGGATCAAAGCCACCCCACCACCTATCCACTCTGTCAAGTACTAGAGTCCAGAACAGACCAAGCTTAATACTTGAAGTCTCGGAGGATTAGACTTGTATCTTTATAAGGCGAATGACCGACGGAAAAGAGGGAGGGGAGACTGTGGCCTGGAACCTACCAGCAATAATGGGAGCATTTGCGAGGCTTGTTGGGTGGTTGGAATTGCCATCACGCTAAGGGTAAAAATTTTCAGTGACTGTTTATATCAAACTATTGGAATGGATTGAATCGAAGACTTAATGGTACTACGTAACCTGTGAAACAGTACATAGTTTGATGATCACATATAGAGTTTTCCCTTCTGAGCCATTTTGATGGTCCCATGCATTGTTACTTTGTCAAAAAAAAAAAATCCATTTTGAGGGTCCCCTAGTTGCTTTGTCAAAAAATAAAAAAATCTATACATCACATGTGAAAAAGAAAAAGAAATGATCACATAGTTGCAGTAAATATCAGATCAAAAAAATCAGATACCATTCAACCGATCAGTCCAGAACTACATCTGAATATTTCATGTAATATATCATATGGATTCACTAAGTGGAGTTTAGAGTTTTTGACAAGGCTTGATTCTTGAATTAGGATAACATGGAGCTCCATCCATTCTATTAGTTTGGATGATATTTTCTTTGGCCCCTTGATATGGCTATATATACGCATAAGGTCGGGGTAGTACATAACAAAGCATGCTACATATAATGCAAGGGGCTCTTGTAATTACGGTTGCTTTGCATTACATATATTGCAAATCATGGCTGTTTGTACGATGTAATATGATCACGATTATCCAGATTTTATGTATTATATGTAGCCTATCGTACCATTCGATTAAGATATGTTATACTGTATCGAATCGAAAAATATTAACATATGGTACAAGAAGTAATGCTGATGTTTGATACAAAGAGCTTATTAATATTTCGGTACATCGAACTGGTCTTCCTCCCCCAATGTGTCGGCACAATAATAATATTATATTAGAATAATATTTGTACGAAATCTGGTATCATAATGGACAGCTTTCAAACTTCAGAAAAAAACAGAGAGAAAAACAGGTACTGATCGAATGGTGCCGACGTCATCTCTCGATCGTACTGTCCTTGCCCTCGTGATCAACTATTTGTGGGTCGCGAAATCTGCTGCATTATCGGCCGTACGTCCCTTCTAAACACCGGATAACGGACAAGAACTATTAATTATTAACTGCACGATAAGGACCATTTTGTTCCATTTAATTTATAACAAACAGCGGTTACTAATCCACCGGAATATCTTGACATCGAAAAAGAGAAACCATTCGCATATTAATTTTCCAAGTCTCAATACATATAGACTCTCAATCTAAGATTCAAATTCAGAATATTTGACTCTTAAGAAGAGAGTGTAACCATTGGCACAAGCCCGCTTCATTAAATGAAACTTAACTTTAATCTATTTGATCTACAACACAAAGCATAGAAATAATCATAGCAAACTAACCAAATTAATGACAGGACTAGAGAATGAACCTGAGTTAAGCTAGTCTGAATTTGAAATTAATGGACTAACTTTTAACTCGTGCCTATAAAGTTGAAACTCAAATTGTATCTTTTGCAGATCTTTGAATTATCCATCGGTCGCTTTGAGATCTATGTAGATGAATAAATAATGAAGTTTGGAGTGCTTTGAGATCTGTACATTGGAGTGTCCGGATAGCCCAGTGCTAATAGCTCTAGCTTTAGATTCGTAAGGCTAGCCAAGGTAGTAGAACAGGAGCCGCAAAGATTAGATCACAGCGATTTGAAAGCGCACGTGAGGCAATTCCGTGTCGTTAGGGCTTAAAAGGGGCACCAGAGCTTGTCATAACTCGCGCTCTCTCTCGAGCCTTCAGTGTGCTTCTTGCTTGATACGGGAGTTTGCCTCCCTTCGCTGATTAGTTTGCCTCCCTTTGCTGATCTGTACATTGGATCACTGGACTGAGTCTGAGAATTAGTTTCCGGCAGAGTCAGTGTCCCGTTCGCGTTGATTATACTTTCTATAGGAGCTCCCCCTGTGATCCAATGGTGGATTCGTGCGAAGGAAGATGAATACTTCTTTAGATCCAATGGTATTCAAAGTCTCACATGTCTATGAGGAGAAAAACCAATCTCTAGATATATTGGCTAGCCAGCAAATGTACTGATGGAAATTTTATATCCGAGAGTTCCTAGCCTTTGTCTTCCCAATAGGGTTTTTTTTCTTCTGGTTGATATAAGTTTATTTATTTTTGGAGGAAAACACTAAGAAAAGAACTTCACATTATCTTGCATATATAAAATATTCCTTTCACACAATATTCCAAATGAAAATATTACACTGAAATAACATTTTATTTCCACATTATTCTCCCATAAATCTAACATCCTTCACCCTTATTACTGTTATTAGTTTTGGCAAAGGAAAAACATGGATACACATGATTACATGATGGCACATGACGGTGATGGATCCTCCTTCAACATGAACTGGTATCCTCCATGAGAGGTTCCACCAAAGGGCATTGGTGGACAATCAGGCACGCATCCTTCGATCCTTCCACAAGAGTAACACCGAGACCCTCCTTGGTGCCCCCCAGAGGAGGGCATCCTGCAACAAACCTGACAAATTGGTGGTTGACATGGTGGTGGACACCAAGGTTCACATGGTGGTGGACACGGTGGTGGACATGGTGGCTGGCACGGTGGTGGGCATGGTGGTGGGCACGGTGGTTCACACGGTGGCGGACATGGTGGTGGGCACGGTGGTTCACACGGTGGTGGACATGGTGGTGGGCAGGGATCCGGACATTTTGGATGCTCACATATTATGATCTCAATGTCGTTGATCACCTTCTTTTTAGTTTCTTTCTCGGTAGGTTTTTTATCCTTATCATCCTTTTTCTTCTCGGGAGTAGGATCCTCGATCACCTTCTTAGTCACCGTGCATTTGGGATCCTTGTGATGGTCACATGATATGATTTTAATGTTGTTGCACACCTTGCAACAACATTTGCATGGTTCTGGTGGCGGCTTTGTCGGCGTCGGCGTCGGCGGCGGCTTTACAATTATTATGATTATGATCACCTTGCAGGCCATGCAGCGGAGCTTCTTGATGAGCTTCTCGGGATCGAATGGGCCAGAGATTGTGATAGTATTGTTCTTCTTGTCATAGGAGATGGTTTTTATGTTCTCCCGTTCTTTGTTGATGGAAATCAAAGGGGAAAATTGGATGATTGGTACAATCATTAGTAGCTAAAATATTGGACTAGAATGGAGGCAGTGGAAGTGTGGGGGGGTGTAATTACGTACCTTGGAGCTTGCATAGAGTCTTTTGAATCTTTTTGTAGCAATACCGGCAGCCTAGGTCAACTTTTAGCTCTAACGTGGAGATCTGTGATAGGATTTATTTAGTGAATGTGAAAATAATACGAAGGACCTCAGCTTGGGAATAAGTGAATACAAATATGCAGTACAAATGATGATGTCGTTGTCCTAATATGAGTATTAAAAGAATAAGAAGAAGAAAAAAAGGAAAGAAAAAAAAAAAGAAAAGGAAAGCTCGAAACTTGCCTTATCTGACATATTTAGAAATAATTTAACAATAATTGTAATCTTAAGCTAATAAAGAGAGGCTCAATAACTTGTATCAAAGTTAAACATAGTCAGGTTGATCAAAACAAGAAAGAAAGAAAAGATCCAAGAATGATGAAACGATCCGCCTCAAATAAGCTTTATTCTGATAAAAATATAAAAGGGAATTACCAAAGCTCGATGCTATCATTAACATAAAACTGTAAGCTTTAGGAAAACGGTCATGATATTATGAGTTAAAATGATCATGAGCTAGCCTTTGGAAAGTACATAGAGAAGTGATTCTGAAGGGAGGAGAATTGGCAACCTTTTCCGCCATTGCTGGATTGAAGGCAGATCCTAATTCTGGATGTTTGGTTTCGAGTGTAGTTGGCGGGGAAGACGGGTCTGGGTTAGCCTTCTTTATAACGCGAATGACCGACGGAAAAGAGGGAGGGGAGACTGTGACCTCGAACCTACCAGCAATTATGGGAGCACTTTGAGGGGCTTGTTGGGTGGCTGGAATTGCCATCACGCTAAGGGTAATACTTTTCAGTTGTAAAGTTCATATGAACAGAGGGAAAGAGAGGAAAAACACAAGTGCTGATCGAATGGGGTCGACGTCACCTCTCAATCAGACTGGAGCAGCCCATGTGATCAAAACACTGGATTACGAACACAAGGATTAAAATTTGAAACAACAAGGGTGGAAACATCAGTCATTGGAGGAGTTTATATTTTTTATAGTAGAAAAATTAGCTTCACACATATTATTTATTACGAAAGATATTAAGAATATTAATTATTAATTGCGGGAAGAAGAGAGACTAATCCACCAAAATGCCTAGTGAAACTAGTCACCGAAATCATCTGCATATTAATTGCCCAAGTCCCAAGCCATTGGCACCAGCCCGGTTCATTAAATGAAACTCAACTTTAATCTATTTGATCTACAACATAAAGAATAGAAATAACCATATAGCAAGACTCGGGAATGAACCTGACTTAAGCTAGCCTGAATTTGGAATTAATGGACTAACTTTTAACTCGTGCCTACAAAGTTGAAACTCAAATTGGATCTTCGGGGTGAAAGCGAATGGGTTTAAAAACTAGTCTGAGAATTTACAAGACAGGATAGGTAGGATTTGGGTACAGATCTAAAGAGATAATCACTGCACTAAAATAGTATTATATATAGTAGAAGATTTAAGATAATGGATGGCGAACCAGATGTGACAGACCTCCCACGATAATGACACTTATGCAAAAGAAGATCCACAAATTGGGGGTAAAAGATGATCTTCAATACAGAGAAAGGCTACACTCATGCCCTTTATACCATCCTACATAAAATTCGCAGCTACAGAATGATGTACAAAACGGTGTTCTTAGATGGCGTCAAAGATGGACAAGATTTGATGGGTTGAGGTTGGTGGCTCAACCTTTATCTCTCTCTCCTTTTTTTGGAGGGAGGATGATGAAAACGGGTGACTTCTCAACATCCTGAACCCAACTCCATGAAGCGATGTGACTACAAGATGTGGCCCATGAAGACGGAACATAGTTGCTGTCAACCATGACTGGGACCCAGACCAACGGTTCAAGTGGGACTTTGATTCCATTAACTCCGGTAAAAAGCTTGAGAATATGCGTTTTCCCATTTGCCTTCATAGCAGTAGGTCCATTGTTTCAGCAGCATGATTCTACGTTGAAACACCTTAGCAAACGAGCATGCTTCGAACTGAAAAAGCCGAGCATTCCTCTCGTTCCATAGCGTCCAGCAGATCACAGTGTTGAAATTAGTGCAATTGATTTGTTGGAACACTCTAGATATATATTAAACTAGATTTATGCAAGAATCGTTAATATATTTATGTACTTATTCATCTTTACATCTTCCTATAATGTCTGTTCATTTTTCTATGCAATCTTAATTACTTGCAATTAATGTGAATGCATATACTACAGGTCTCCATGAAGAATGAAGTACATCCCTACCAGTGTATTTGGGAACACAACCACAAGTTGATTGTTCTCCATCTTTGTATTGAGTTGCTACAAGTTGAGTAGCAATGGTAATGCATTCGTATGGCATGCTAGACTTGGGCATCTTAACATGAATAAGTTAAGAATTATGGTGCAAAAGAACTTGGTAAAAGGGCTTCCAAAATTAATTAATTTTGATAATGGAGAAATTTATGAAAGTTGTCAATATAGAAAGGCACATTGCCTTCCATTTGACAAATCTATCTCAAGGTGCAAGGCTCCACTAGAATGTATATATAGTGACTTAGGCCCTGTTTGGGGGGGCTGTTGGCAGTAGAGCTGTTGGAAGTAGAGCTGTTGAAAGTAGAGCTGTCTGAAGTAGAGCTGTTATAAAAAGCTGTTTGCTGTTTGGTAACTACATTCGTAAAGTGCTGTGGTACTTTGTTTTGTGTTTGGTAAACAAACTGAGAAAGTACTTTTATATGACAAAATTACCATAAAGGACATTGCATAGTATTATACAACACAACATAATAAAACATAACATAAATTAATACATAAATATACGATATAGTATAATATTATTGTAATATAAAATAATATTATGTTAATATAGCATAATAGTAATATAATTATTAGAGTAAATTAATATTTGGTAATATAACATAATTTTAAATTATTTAACATAACATATTAATGTATTATGATATAATGTAATATATATTATATTTATAATATAATACAATAATAAAAGTATAAAATATTATAATTATTAGTATAAATTAATTTCTCATAATATAACATAATATTAAATTATTTAAAATAACATATTAATGTATTATAATGTAATGTAATATAATACAATATTTATAGTATAATACAATAATAAAGGTATAAAATATTATAATTAATATTATAAATTAATTTTTCATAATATAACATAATATTAAATTATTTAAAATAACATATTAATGTATTATAATGTAATGTAATATAATACAATATTTATAGTATAATACAATAATAAAGGTATAAAATATTATAGTTATTAGTATAAATTAATTTTTCATAATATAACATAATATTAAATTATTTAACATAACATATTAATGTATTATGATATAATATAATATGATATTATATTTATAGTTTAATAAAAAATAAAGGTATAAAATATTATAATTAATATTATAAATTAATTTTCCATAATATACCATAATATTAAATTATTTAAAATAACATATTAATGTATTATAATGTAATGTAATATAATACAATATTTATAGTATAATACAATAATAAAGGTATAAAATATTATAATTATTAGTATAAATTAATTTTCCATAATATAACATAATATTAAATTATTTAACATAACATATTAATGTATTATGATATTATATTTATAGTATAATACAAAAATAAAGGTATAAAATATTATAATTATTAGTATAAATTAATTTTCCATAATATAACATAATATTAAATTATTTAACATAACATATTAATGTATTATGATATAATATAATATGATATTATATTTATAGTATAATACAAAAATAAAGGTATAAAATATTATAATTATTAGTATAAAATAATTTTTCATAATAATTTTTCATAATTTTTCATAAAATAATTTTCCGCGGTCTAGGGGCTCTTCTTCATGGTCCACGCTCGAGGAGGACCTCAGCGTGGGCCGCGAGGTTGATGATAAAAAAAAAACAATAGATTGATTTTGGAAGGTATGGAAAAGGATTAAAAATTTTTTCTTCTAAAATGTGGTTCAAGAGATGCATACAAAAATTGAAAAGAAAAATACATTTTCTTACGGAAGGGAGTCTGACGGCTTGGGTTCTTGGCTCTAGCAGATTTTTAGATTTATACAGGGATAAACTATGTAATTATGTTATTTTAATATGGGCATTTTTGTCAAAAATATAGCTTTCCGAAAAAGCTGAAACAGCTTCCTCCCAAAAGCTGTTTTCAGCTTCCCGCAAAAGCTGAAACAGCTTTTGAAAAATTTACCAAACACAGTTTTTCATCTAAAAGTACTTTTGGATGGCCAGAAAGTGCTTTCTGGCCCTCCAAAAGCTCCCCCAAACAGGGCCTTAATGGGACTAACTAGAACTCCATCTTATTTTGGATTTCATTACATATTAATTTTTGTTGATGGTTTTACAAAATTCATGTGGGTTTATTTTGTAAAGTATAAATCAGAAGTTTTCACCAGATTTTTGGAGTTCAAAGAGACCGTAAAAGGTGAACTTGGGATGAAAATCAAGCGGCTACAAATAGATAATCGAGGGGAGTTCACTTCCGATGGGTTTTTCTCTTTTTTATCGACAATATGGCATTAAGACAGAATTTAGTTATGCTGAAATGCCATAGCAAAACAGTAGGGCTGTTAACGAGCCGAGCCGAGCCCGAGCCTGGCAAAGCTCGGCTCGGCTCGTTTCACAGAAGCTCGGGCTCGGGCTCGGTAACGAGCTCTATATTGGGCTCGAGCTCGGGCTTGCTTGGCAAAGCAAAGGCTCGGGCCTGAGCTCGTAAAGCTCGTTTCAATTACGAGCTCCAGAATGAGCCCGAGCTCGGGCTCGTAATCGGGCTCGAGCTCGGGCTCGGGCTCGATAATAGGCTATTTTTCTCTATGTGGTCAGATTTTTATGAATTATAGTGCTGAAATAAGATTTTTCAGTGGGAGACTAGAGCTCGTTTGGGCTCGTGAGCTGCTCGGGCTCGAGCTCGGGCTCGGGCTTGGATGTAAGCGAGCCTTATATTGGGCTCGGGCTCGGGCTCGTTTGACTAACGAGCCGAGCCTGAGCCGAGCCCGAGCAGCTCGGCTCATTAACAGCCCTACAAAACAGAGTCGTTGTGAGAAAAATCAGACACCTTGTGGAGACTTGCAAGAGCTGGTTGTATGCTAAAAATTTATCCAAAGCTATATATATAAAGTGTGCAACATATATGATTAATCAAATGTCCCTTAGCCTAACAAACATGAAGTCTTCTTATAAGTTGATGTTTGGAGAAATTTATGTTCACATGCCGGAATCTCAAAAAAACAAGTTAGATGCAAAAGCAAGAAAGTGCATTTTTATTGGATACGATGAAAGGAAGAAGGGCTGGAAGTGCATGGATCCGAGAACTCACAAATTTATTGTTTTGATGAAGTTTCTTCATATTATGGCCTAATTAATGGAGCTGCATTTGAGCAAGAAAGATCCAACACTTTAGACCTTAAAATGACAATACCACATGACTCTTCTTCTTAATCATCATTAGGAGAGCAAAGTGAAAGGGAGATTTGAAGTTCTCCCCAAAGTAGTGGACAACAAGAAGAAAATGATGAATTGGTGGCTAGTAATTGACGGCCAAGGAGAGCAATTTTCAAGCCATTCCGTTATCGAGATAAAAATTTTGTAAGTACTTATTCTTATTTCTTTACCAATTCAATTGATGATGAGGAACTTTCTTGCTATGATGAAGCTAAAGGTATCAAGGAGTGAAAGGGTGGATGAGGAGATGAATGTTTTTTTTTTTAATGACCATCACTTCCATCAAAATAACTTTATCTATTTGTTATCAAAAGAAAAGTCACGTCAGTCAATATCATCCTCCACTTTGAGAGGAAAGTATTGGATAGCCGTTGCATCAAAAGTATTAAACTACGAAATTTAAGAAAAGAATATTCGTGGGGAGGACCATTTCCTTTATGAATCTTGAAGTGTTAAATTACCATCATCATGGAGGGAAATCATGAGAGCCACCATCCATGCAATCTCTTGTTGCCTTCCACTTTGATGGTGATGACGTAAAGGCATCTTAATTTATGATTAGCCTTGTCATATCCAAAAAGATGAAGATGATGTTTGTATTAAAATTTAAAAGCGTGTCAAACAAAGCGGGCTTATCGGGCAGTCTTTTCCATCACCAAACCGGCCGAACCAGTGGTTCACAAGGTATGGGTTGTGCCTTCGAGTCGGGCTTCTCATCGGGGCATTTAGTATCCTTGGGATGGTCGCATACCATAATTTGTATGTCATTGATCACCTTGCAGGATTCTTTTTTCTTATCAGAGGGTGCATTAATTGGGAGGGTCCCTGTGTTCTTTGGCAGGCCTTGCAGCAGAGCTTCTGGGGATCCAATGGGCCGGCGATTGTGACGGCATTGTTCTTCTCGTCATAGGAGATAGTTTTTATGTTCTCTCCTTCTTTGCTGGTGGAAAATATGGGGGAAAATTGGATGGTTGGTACAATCATTAGTAGCTAAAATATTGGACTAAAATGGAGGTAGTAACATGTGTGGAGGTTTAGTTACGTATCCAGGAGCTTGCATGGAGTCATTTAAATCTTTTTGTAGCAACGATGGCAGTCTAGGTCAACTTTTTATGGCTAACTTGGAGATCTGGGTGATAGAATTTATTTAATGAATGTGAAAATAAAATGAAGGACCTTGGCTAGCAAATATGTGAAAATAAATATGCAATACAAAATGAAAATACCGTTGTCTTAGTATGAGTATTAAAAGAATTAAAAAAAAGAAAGAAAGGAAGAAAAGAAAGAAAGAAGGAAAGGTGGCAAAAAATGAAGCATTTAACCTGCTATTAGAGAGAGAGAGAGAGAAGAGTGGGGAAGAAAAAAGAAAAGGGAAACTCTAAATTGCTTTCACTGATAAATTTAGAAACAATTTAACAATAATTGCGATCTTAAGCTAATAGAGAAAGAATAAATAATGTAGGTCAAAGTTAAACATAGACAGATTGATCTAAACAAGAAAAAAGGAAAAGATTTGAGAGTGATGAACCATCCACCTCTAAAGTTTTATTCTGATAAAAATTATAAATGGGAATACAAAAGCTTCATAGTATCATTGACATATAACCGAAAGCTTTAGAAAAAAGATCATGATATTATGAGATCCGTAAGAGAAATGAGTTAAACACATCATATATTGGCCTTCGAAAATTGCGTTGAGAAGATACAATAAGTGATATTGGAGGGAGGAGAATTTTCAATCTTTTCCGCTATTGCTAGATTGAAGCCAGATCCCAATTCTGAAATTTGGTGCGAGGGTACGTAGCCTTTTACGGCCCCGTATAACGTGAGCGACCGACGGAGAGCTGTAGAGAAAAAGCCGGGGGGACGTGACCAAGAACCCACCCGCAATTATGGTAGGCTTTTTTATTATTATTTTTCTTTTTATAAAAGTAAGTGGAAGTGCCATCACACTAATGGTAATATTTTTTAATGACCATCACATCCACCAAAATAACTTTTCTTATTTGTTTTCAAGAGAAAAGTCATCCCAAGAGTCGTTCAATATCATTCTCCACTGTGAGAGGAAAGAATGCGATAGCCGTTGCACTAAAAGTATTAAACTAGGAAATTTTTATTTTTTAATTAAATATTATTTTTTGAGATTTGTGCATTGGATTTTTTAGTTGACAGTATCTTGACCTGTAGTCAACTAATAGTCCACTGTGGAAAGAAAAACAGTCCAACAAACAATCTTAAGAGATCAAGCACGTAGGAGCTGATAGATAAACCAGATGTAACTATTTTATTCAAAAAAATATAAAGAGGATCAAAGCCACCCCATGTATCCACTCTATGGGTACTTGAGTTCAGAACAGACTAAGCTTAATACTTGAAGTCTCGAAGAATTAGAGTTGCATCTTTTGTAAGCCTTTGAATTATGATCAATTGGTCGCTTTGAGATGTATGCAGGCGGATAAATAATAAAGTTTTGAAGTGCTTTGAGATCTGTGCATGGGTGATCTAATAGTGGATTTGTGTGAAGGAAATTGAATACTTCTTTCATGCAAAAGATGCAATCAAGTCCCAGCTTTCAACCCAACCGGGGCAGAGGATTTGCTGGTACCTCTCGCCTGGAAGATAAGAGGATTTGCTACTCAGCTACAAACTCAAGAAGTAGATGCAGTTGTGTTATAGAAAATATTATGAAGAATAGCTCTGTTAAAGATCATAATGGCAGTACCACCGAGGTAGTAGCACGGTTGAAACGAGGCTAAGATTCCACCGGAGTAGCCCAGATTCGAAACGCGCGGGCACGGGTGGGGAGGGTATGAGTAAAACTTATCTGCCCGTATTGAATATTCTTCAGTGGGAAGAGGGCTCAGTAGGGGCTGCTACGCGGGTGAGGTCCTCCTCACCCCCCCTCCTTCCTTTTGTCCTAGCAAAAAAAAAAAGAAAAAAAAAAGACCATAATGGCAGTCTCTTGTGAAGATGATTTGGCTGGTTGTTTATAGGCTTTTTGGTTGCCAGTTTTTTGACCTCAAGTCCGCTAATAGTCCAATGTGGAAAGAAAAATTTTCTAACAAACAATCTTGAGATCGAGGACATAGGAGCCGACAGATAAACCAGATGCGACTATTTTTTCCGAAGAAAGGCAGAGGGGAGTGGCCTTACCCACAGTATCTATATATGAGTCCAGAACAAACCAAGCTTAATACTTGAAGTCGTGAAGGATTAGAGTTGTATCTTTTGCAGATCTTTTGAATTATCCATTGGTCATTTTGAGATCTATGCAGACAGATAAATAATGAAGTTTGGAGTGCTTTGAGATCTGTACATTGGGTGATCCAATGATGGATTCGTGCGAAAGAAGATGAATACTTCTCTAGATCCAATGGTATTCTAAGTCTCACATGTATGTCTATGAGGAGAGAAATCAATCTCTAGATATATTGGCTAGCCAGTAGGCGCAGATGTACTGATGGAAATTTTATAATCGGAAGTTCTCAGCCTTTATCTTCCTAGTAGGCTTTTTTTTCTTCTAGCTGATATAAGTTTATTTATTTTTGGAGGAAAACACTAAGAAAAAACTTTACATTATCAAGCATATATAAAATATTCCTTTCACACAATATTCCAAATGAAAATATTACACTGAAATAACATTTTATTTCCACATTATTCCCCCATAAATCATACATCGTTCGCCCTTATTACTGTTATTAGTTTTGGCAAAGGAAAAACACGGATACACATGATCACATGATGGTACATGACGCTGATGGATCCTCCTTAAGAATGAACTGGTATCCTCCATAAGAGGTTCCACCATAGGGCATTGGTGGACAATCAGGCGCACATCCGTAGATCCTTCCACAAGAGTAACACCGAGACCCTCCTTGGTACCCGCCAGAGCTGGGCATCCAGCAACAAACCTGACAAATTGGTGGTTGACACGGTGGCGGACACGGTGGTGGACACGGTGGTTCACACGGTGGTGGACACAGTGGTTCACACTTTGGCTGACATGGTGATTCACACGGTGGTTGACATGGTGGTTCACACGGTGGTAGACACTTTATCTTTTTTGGCGGCTCCGTGCAGGAATCCGGGCATTTTGGATGCTCACATATTATGATCTCAATGTCGTTGATCACCTTCTTTTTAGTTTCTTTTTCGGTAGTTTTTTTATCCTTATCATCCTTTTCCTTCTCGGGAGTAGGATCCTTGATCACCTTCTTAGTCACCGTGCATTTGGGATCCTTGTGATGGTCACATGATATGATTTTAATGTTGTTGCACACCTTGCAACAACATTTGCAAGGTACTGGTGGGGGTGGCGGCGGTGCCGGCGGCTTCGGTTTCGGTTTCTCCACTACAATTATTATGGCTATGATCACCTTGCAGGCCATGCAGCGGAGCTTCTTGGAGAGCTTCTCGGGATCGAATGGGCCGGAGATTGTGACAGTATTGTTCTTCTTGTCATAGGAGATGGTTTTTATGTTCTCCCGTTCTTTGTTGATGGAAAGCAAAGGGAAAAATTGGATGATTGGTACAATCATTAGTAGCTAAAATATTGGACTAGAATGGAGGCAGTGGAAGTGTCGGGGGGTGTAATTACGTACCTTGGAGCTTGCATAGAGTCTTTTGAATCTTTTTGTAGCAATACCGGCAGCCTAGGTCAACTTTTATCTCTAACGTGGAGATCTGTGATAGGATTTATTTAGTGAATGTGAAAATAATATGAAGGACCTCAGCTTGGGAATAAGTGAAAACAAGTATGCAATACAAATGATGTTGTCGTTGTTCTAATATGAGCATTAAAAGAATAAGAAGAAAACAAAGAAGGAAAGAATAAAAAAAAGAAAAAAGTTAAACATAGTCAGGTTAATCAAAACAAGAAAGAAAGAAAAGATTCAAGAGTGATGCAACGATCCGCCTCAAATAAGTTTTATTCTGACAAAAATATAAAAGGGAATTACCAAAGCTCGATGCTATCATTAACATAAAACTGTTAAGCTTTAGGAAAACGATCATGATATTATGAGATCCACAAGAGACATGAGTTAAAATCATCGTAAGCTAGCCTTTGAAAAGTACATGGAGAAGTGATTCTGAAGGGAGGAGAATCGGCAACCTTTTCCGCCATTGCTAGATTGAAGGCAGATCCTAATTCTGGATGTTTGGTTTCGAGTGTAGTTGGCGGGGAGGGGGGGTAGCCTTCTTTATAACGCGAATGACCGACGGAAAAGAGGGAGGGGACACTGTGACCTCGAACCTACCGGCAATTATGGGAGCACCTGAGAGGCTCGTTTGGTGGGATGGGACTTTTATTAATTAGATGGAGTGAATTTCTCATGATGCCCCTACCTTCATTTATAGGTGGAGTGAATTTGTCCCTCGGACAAATTCTTTCCTCCACCTTGACCATGAAGTGCCATGGGATAACATTTTCCTATTCTGCTCTTGCTTGACATGGTAAACAGTATTACCGGGCATTATCGCACTTATTTAATCAGTTTCATGGGCCTTCTTTTAGAATAACTAGTTTTCCGTGCTTTCATTAAAAAATTATATTAAATTGAAGAGGCTTCTTATCTATCTTTGTTAGATTCATGCATTTTTGTTGAAATAGTATACTTGCATCTTTGTTTGCATTATTGTTTGTAGTAAGTACATATTGGATGTTGTAACAATTTAACTATAATTCAATATGTTCAAACTTGACGTCATGAAGAGTATTATTAATTGAACGAAAATATAGTCTGAAGTCTGAGACACCTTGTGGAGACTTGCAAGAGCTGGTTGTATGCTAAAAATTTATCCAAAGCTATATACATGAAGTGTGCAGCATATGTGATTAATCGAATATCCCTTAGCCTAACAAATATGAAATCTCCTTATAAGTTGATGTTTGGAGAAATTTATATTCACATGCCGGAATCTCAAAAAAACAAGTTAGATGCAAAAGCAAGGAAGTACATTTTTATTGGATACAATGAAAGGAAGAAGGGCTGGAAGTGCATAGATCCAAGGACTCACAAATTTATTGTTTCTAGAGATGATGTTTTTGATGAAGTTTCTTCATATTATGGCCTAAATGGAGTTGCACTTGAGCAAGAAAGATCCAACACTTTAGAGTTTAAAATGACATTACAACATGGCTCTTCTTTTTAATCATCATTAGGAGAGCAAAGTGAAAGGGAGATTTCAAGTTCTCACCAAAGTAGTGGACAACAAGAAGAAAATGATGAATTGGTGGCTAGTAATTGACAGCCAAGGAGAATAATTGTCAAGCCATTCCGTTATCGAGATAAAAATTTTGTGAATACTTATTCTTGTTTCTTTGCCAATCTAATTGATGATGAGGAACACTCTTACTATGATAAAGCTAAAGGTATCAAGGAGTGAAAGCGTGCCATGGATGAGGAGATGAATGCCCTTATTTTTTAATGACCATCACATTCATCAAAATAACTTTTCCTATTTGTTATCAAGAGAAAAGTCACATCCCAAGATTTGTTCAATATCATCCTCCACTTTGAGAGGAAAGAATTGGACAGTCGTTGCATCAAAAGTATTAAACTACGAAATTTAAGATAAGAATATTCATGGGGAGGACCATTCCCTTTATGAATTTTAAAGTGTTAAATTACCATCGTCATGGAGGGAAATTGTCACGCCCCCGCCTGCGCGGGGCACGTAAGGCACCCAGTGCCCACGTGGGGGCCACATGAGGGGGAAAACATGGGGCTCCCCTGCCAGATATTGTCCGGTTTTGGAGCTTCACGCAAGCATCCTTCACCCCTCCTCGGTTTTGTTTTCCACCCAAAATGCGTCGCAGGATTTGGAGACACCCGCCTCATATGCCCAGGCTCTGAAACAAGTCTTTCCAATATGGGACTATTGGGCCTCACACCCTTCCCACATCAGACAAGAGCCATTCTCGGCTCTGATACCAAATGTCACGCCCCGCCTGCGCAGAGTACGTGAGGCACCCAGTGCCCACGTGGAGGCCACATGAGGAGAGAAACACGGGGCTCCCCTGCCAGATATTGTCCAATTTTGGGGCTTCACGCAAGCGTCCTTCACCCCTCCCTGATTTTGTTTTCCATCCAAAACACGTCTGCAGAATTTAGAGACACCCGCCTCATATGTCCAGGCTCTGGAACGAGTTTTTTCGATGTGGGACTATTGGGCCTCACACCAAGAAAATGCCAAGCCAAGGAGGACCATGTGCCAACTGAAGGCCAAAGTGGCCGCGCTAATCAAACAGGACATCGGGATATGAAGAGGCCAATGGAGGGTCAAGCCAAGGCCAACCACTTTGCCGGAAAAAGCCTTGGCCAAGCCCCTTCATTCGGCCAAGCACGCCCTTGGTCGGCCGAGACCATGCCCAAGCCGCATGCACCGCACCCATGCAAGCCAAGCCTCGGCCGAGCACGCCCAACCTCAACCGAGCCAACTGCGCGCCGATGCGTGCCCAAGCCTTGGCCAAGCATGCCCAACCTTAGTCGAGCCCACCGCACGCGCAACCCCGCCAAAGCCATGCCGCAGCCACGTCCAGCTGCGCTCAGCCAATATGCTACAGTGCGAAGAGGTTCGGCTGCAAGAACCTCGCCAGCTACAGTGACTGCGCCTGCTACAGTGCGGCGAGGTTCTTAGGCAAGAACCTCACCAGCTACAGTGTTAGCGCACAGCTAGCCCGCGAGTCAGCCTGCTACAGTGTGGCAAGGTTTGGCCTCCCGCACGCCCTCCCATGCGCGCGCGCCCGCACACGCCCGCCAGCCTAGCGCGCGCCCAGTCCCAGTACCACCCGGACTGGGACACGTCCAACCGGGACGCACGACTCGGCCAACTAGGACATGCGTCCCGTTTACCCAGCCCGCGCGCCCAACTGGGACTCCTCCAGCCACAACCGGGACACGCGTCCCGTGCGTCCGGTCTGCGAGTCTCATGCAATCTCAACCCTCCATCCTCTTCCATCCAACGGCCAAAAAGCAAGCCAATGTCTAGCCGTGGCAGGGCCCTTCTTGGGGGATTTTCAGCCACTCATCTCATGCCAATCAACGGTGGAAAAGCCTTGGATCCATGGGATGACAATTTGCCATGTTTTCCTAAGGGGTTTTACTTAGTTTTGTCTAGGGCTTAGCCTATAAAAAGAGTTGTGAGAGGACATTGTAGGGAATGGAATGATCAATGAGTTGAGTCTTGTTTCTTTTGTGAGAGAGTCGGCCGTAAGGCTTGGGCTATTAGGGGGTTAGGCCTTTAATAGATTTTGGTCCTTAGATCTTCTGTTCTAGGACTTGGGCTAGTGGTTGATAAATCAATCTCCACTAGATTGGGCTAGGAAGGGATCCTTTCGATCCTTTGCTAGATTTCTTTTACTTTTTGTTATTCTTGTTATTTGCTTTTGATTGTCGTCGTTTGTTTTTCAATTTATTGGAATATAAATCAAGGTTGCTTTCATTGTTGATCTTTTATTGAGTTATTCCACCGGCGTTACCTACAATCGATCCATCATCAGCATCTTTTGAAAGCGCATGCAAGGAGCGTGAGGGAAAAGGGCTTGGTGAGGGGTTCTGGACCGTGAGCCCCCATCAAATTGGTGCTTTCATTGAGAGAATCCTTCAAGGAGCTAACGCTTGAATACCAATCTTCCAGATCTGATTTTGCTTTGCATATTCTTTTGGATCTAAGGTTAAAAATCAGATCATAGTCGTTGGTGAAGTTCATAAAAATTCTGCATCCTATATTGGACTTGAATTTGTATTCGGTTGGGGGATTTTTAATTTCTGTTTTTATTATTGTAAAACCCCTGTCGGTGGCTGATTGGGTGAAATACAAATCAGGTGGGTTGGTTCATCCTTTGGGTGACAACCGCAAGAGGTTTAGGGACTGATTTGGGAAAGTTTTGTGTTGCAGAAAAATTCTGTACCAAGGTCTGTGTTTGGGTTGTTAAGAACAGAGTTTTCTGAAGCTTTGAGTTTGATTTTTTGTGGAGAGTTTCAGAGGTTATTACTCACTGTAATAGGCATCTTTACGTGTTGATTTGGTTCTATTTTGAGGGAGATATTGGCTGCTGAAGTCGGTAGACTGCTGCAGAAATTTTCTGCAGTCCAGAAATTTTTTGTGCAGCAAGTTTTGGGGGCTTGATTGAGTTCTGGTTTTTGGAAGTTAGAGGGGCTGTTGTCTCCGGGTTTTAGAGTCCTAAAACAGAGGGTTAAAAGGAGATGGAGTCCCCCCAAAATAGTAACCACGATAGGAGGTTAGAAGCCCTTGAAGTTAGTTCGGCAAACCTTAACCGGGCATTGGAAACTTTGTCCAATACTATGGCTGAAATAAGGAGGGAGAACATTGCCAACGTTGAGAGATTAGAAAGAAGGATGCTAGAGAGAGAACATAAGAGGGTGCAAGAAGAAGTGCCTAGGCCGCATGCTGCACGGTAGAACCGGGCAAGGTATGAGAGCGATGCCATTATTGTTTAGAATACACATCATGTAGATCATGGCATTAGGCATCATGGCCGAATGGGAGGAAGGATAGAAGCCGAAGGCTTAGTGTTTGAGAGGTGGCTTGATGATGAGTGGGTTAGTAATGGCCATAACAATCATGATGGGGCTGATAGTGAACCCGAAGAACATCCCTTCCATGCTCAAAGGCCTCATGGCCGGAGAGAACCCATGGCAAGGAGAAGAAGAAGTATTATGCGGGGTACTGACTTTGGAGATGATGACTATAGGGGTCCATGGCCTAGAGAAGAAGGGCTTAGGAAACCCAAAATTGACTTTCCAAAGTTTGGTGGAGGAGACCCGTATGAGTGGCTTGACAAGGCGGATCAGTACTTTGACATTTATGATATCCCACGGGCTGATCGGGTGACCCTAGCTAGTTTCCACTTAGAGGGAAGGGCTAGCCGATGGTGGAGGTGGATCTGGGCCTTGTATGAGAAAGAAGGAAGAAGATTGGGTTAGACTGCCTTTATGGATGAATTCATGAAACAATGGGGACCTTCCTCCGTTGTCAATCACCATGGTCAACTTGTAAAACTCAAACAGGAGGGCAAAGTCCAGACCTATATCGATGAGTTCCGGTAATTGCAAACTATGGTCAGCGGATGGTCCGACGAAGTCTTACATGGTACCTTCATCGATGGCCTCAAACCATGGCTAGCCAAGGAGATCAAACTCAAACAACCAACACGGTTACAAGAGGCGATGCGCATGGCGGAGATCCTAGACCAAAGCTACAACCCGGAGTGGCGGATGTCCAAGGATTGTGCGGGCAACCAGCACACCGAATTCCCACCATCCAAGGCGACAAATGAAGGCAAAGAAGGGATTGGAACCAGCAACAAACACCAACTAAAGGAGGTAAGAACATTGACTCGTGATGAACTGAAAGATTACATTAAAAAAGGGCTATGTTTCAAATGCGGTGAAAAGTGGAGCCAGGAGCATCGTTGCAAGACCGGCCATGTCTACATCCTTGATGCAAGCAGCGAGGAAGAGGACGAGGTGTCTGAATTTTCTGATGAAGATGGTGAAAATCTGATCAAAGGAAGGCCGAGCATTATGAAGTGATCAAAGAAGCTGAACTTTCATTGCATACCATGTCGGGAGTCCAAAAACCTCCTACTATACGGCTTATAACATGGATCGGTACGTATGAAGTTTCTTTATTGATTGATTCAGGCTCTTCACATAATTTTGTTAATGCAAAGATGCTTCAAAGGGTGGGCTTGAAAGGGATATCGGTGGAACCCCTTGAAGTAAAAATCGCGAGTGAAGAAAGGATGAAATGTGAGGAGATTGTGAGAGAAGTAAAATTGAGGGTCCAAGGGGTTCTGATTAGTGTTAATTTGCATGTACTACAGTTGGTACGACTAGATGCGGTACTTGGGATTTTATGGCTTCGAAGGTTGGACAAGATAGAGACTGACTATGAGTCGATGACCATGAAGTTCAGACTTGGTGGACGGATGAGGAAGTGGACCGCTTGGGGCAGCAATGACATGAGGCCTTGTGAGGCCAATATGTTGGAGACACTGCACGGCCGAAAGCCTAAAGAAGAAGCTATACAGGAAGCCCATGAAGGAGTTCGGTGACACTCAGAGCATATCCTTGGGGGCAAGGATATTTTTCAAGGGAGGGGGTTTGTTGAGGTCCCACGCAAGCAACACCTAGAAAACGCCAAGCCAAGAGAGGACTATGTGCCAATTGAAGGCCAAAGTGGCTCATGCAGACTAAAGAGGACATCGGGATATAATGAGGCCAACGGAGGGTCAAGCCAAGGCCAACCACTTTGCCAGGACAAGCCTTAGCCAAGCCCCTTCATTCGGCCAAGCACGCTCATGGTCGGCCGAGACCATGCTCGAGCCGCACGCACCGCGCCCATGCATGCCAAGCCTCGGTCGAGCACGTCCAACCTCGGTCGAGCCAATTGCGCACCCAAGCCTCGGCCGAGCATGCCCAACCTTGGCCAAGCCCACCGCACGCACAGCCCCGCCAAAGCCATACCGCAGCCAGGTCCAGCCGCGATCAGCCAACATGCTACAGTGCGGCGAGGTTCGGCTGCAAGAACCTCGCCAACTACAGTGACTACACCTGCTACAGTGCGGCGAGGTTCTTGGGCAAGAACCTCGCTAGCTACAGTGTCCACGCACAGCCATCCTGCTACAGTGCTGCGAGGTTTGGCCGGCCGAACCTTGCATGCTATAGTGCCCGCGCGCACAGTGTCCGCGTGCCCAGGCTCGCGCGCACCCGCCCGCGCGCCCGTGCCAGCCCCGCGCGCACCCAGCACCCGCGCGCCCAGGCCCGCGACCCAGGACCTCACCCAAAATGGCTAGCCATAAAGTATTATTTGGGTTCCTTGATCCTGTATAAGTACCCAAGATCTATCCAGCGAATAACCGATGTGGGACTAAATATACGCCCGCACGGATCCTCACATACTCCCCCCGTTCAAGCCCGAACGTCCTCTTCAGGCTAAGGGTTCAAATCCATTCAAATCTAATCACAAATACCATGATCGGCTCATGGTTAGCCCCAATGGATCCGTGCTGCAGTGTCCCCTAGTCCACATAGATTATGAGCTGGGTCCGCTCTGATACCATTTGTAACAACCCAGAACCTCATCTAAAATGGCTAGCCGAAAGTTATTATTTGAATTTTTGATCCTGTATAAGTACCCAAGATCTACCCAGCGAATAACCGATGTGGGACTAAACACACGCCCGCACGGATCCTCATGGGTTGTTACAAATGGTATCAGAGCGGATCCGGCCTATAATCTATGTGGACTAGGGGACACTGCAGCACGGATCTATTGGGGCTAACCATGAGCCGATCGTGGTATTTGTGATTAGATTTGAATTGATTTGAACCCTTAGCCTGACGAGGACGTCAGGGCTTGAACGGGGGAAGTATGTGAGGATCCGTGCGGGCGTGTGTTTAGTTCTACATCGGTTATTCGCTGGGTAGATCTTGGATACTTTTACAGGATCAATGAACCCAAATAATACCTTCTGGCTAGTCATTTTGGTTGAGATCTACAGAAATCATGAGAACTACCTTCGAATGCAATCTCTTGTTGCCTTCCACTTTGATGGTGATGGTGTAACGACATCTTAATTTATAATCAGCCTTGTCATATCTAAAAAGATGAAGATGACGTTTGTATTAAAATTTAAAAGTGTGACAAACAAAGCCAATGTGAGGGCAGTCTTTGTTTTATCGGGCAGCGGGGCGTCCACCCGAGTCAAAAAATTATCCCATCCAAAGCATGCACAACCTAGAATATATTGAAGAAACGGAAAGCCGATTTATGGCCATTATATTGCACTGGAAGGATATAATTATTTGAGCATGCACGGGCTGAGCATCGCGTGGATCTGCCCTTGGTGCAAGATGGAGAAGACTGTGGATCACGTCCTATTTCAGTGTGATTGTGAAGTATGGGTGTGGAGACTTGCTGATGTCCCGCCAGATGCTTTGTGCAAGTCTGGCTCCTTCACCCAGACGCTTAGGAGGTGGGCTGCCTCTCCTCAAATCCGGTATGTAGTCATCAGGGCATCTTATACGGCTTACCATATTTGGATGATCAGAAATGCCTAGATTTTTGGAAAGAGTAGTCCCACACTGAGACTCGTCATAGAGAGGGCCTGCGTGCAAGCTACAGAGATCATCCATGTAGGTTCATTGAGCGGGTCGCTGATAGCTCGGGACATCTGAGACTCTATCTCTACTCTTGTAGCATCTCGGGCGGTGTATATCACCTAGGAGTCCCCACCTCTGAGCTTTCTCAAAGTCAATTTTGATAGATACGTTTTGAATCGTGGCAGGAAGAGGCAGGGCCGGCTCGAGTCTTAGACGATCGCCTCGGTCGCCTTAAGGCCTCGGCCCAAAGGAAGGCCTCTGGGAGGCAAAGAGAAGATAACCACAAAAGGAAAAAAGAAGGCAAAAAGGCACCGACTTGCAATGAAATAAGGGATGAGAGAAGAGAAAGCAAATTGAGAGAGAGAGAGAGGAGGGAGGGAGGTTCCTTGCCCTATTTTCTGTGTTTGATCATGACCAAAAAGGAAGCAAAGGCCCCATATAAGATGGGAACAGGAGCTGGCTACGAGTCTTCCCCCTTGATGGAAGGGAGGTGGAGAGTTTCCCGGCCTGCAGAGGGGCAATTTGGAAAGTTGGGGATAGTAGTTTTGTTTTGGGTGGAGAGAAAGAGATAGGAGGGATTTGGTTGGCTTGATACACATGTCTGAAGCCACTCTTACCTTTAATCCCTTCTCTTTTTTGGTTTTAGTCTTGGTTTTCCTTCCCTCACATTACTCCTGATCCAGCTGGGCCATCAGGAAGAAAGATAGGGGGATTGGAGATGGACTTCTTGGAGGGTGGAGATTCTTTTAATTTTCTCCCCTCTGTTTCTTCTCCCCTCTTGGGTAGTAGAGAGGGGAGGGGGGGGGGGGGGGGGGGGGGGGCGGGTTGAATGGCTGCTGCTTGGGTACTCGCTTGAAGGGGAGACGGTACATTTACCAAAACAAAAGGGGAGACGGTGGGATGGGACTTTTATTAATTAGATGGAGTGAATTTCCCATAATGCCCCTACTTTCTGTTATAGATACGTCCTGTTCTAGATAAATTCTTTCCTTTACATTGGCCCTGAAATGCCATGGGATAACCTTTTGTTATTCTGCTGCTTTTTTCTCTCTTTCTTTCTCTTTCTTTTTTTTCTGCTAAGACAGACGGATCATACCAAACAAATATAGATACACTCAATAAAATTAAAAAATAAAAAAACCTCAGAATGCCAGGAGCAACTCTCCATCTCCAGCCACAGGGTACTATCCGAGTACTGGCTACGTAAATAGCTACCCAGTCCGCGGTCCCATTAGCTTTATGGAAGAAATGTTTAGCCTGGAAAGCCCCTCTATTTCTCACCATTGCCTAGATATCTTGGAGCAAAGGGTGGATGCAACCGTTGCCCCTTGGACCTCCTCGAATTCAGATGATGATCGTGACTGAGTCTCCCTCCAGGACGATGGAACTGGCCTGTAAAACACACTGAGCGTGACGAAAGCCCGTTCAAGCGGCACTCAGCTCTGCACCCGAAACCGATATGTCAAAAAGTTGACTGCCTCCTGCAGCCACGACTCTGGCAGACGGGTCCCGAATAATAAAATCCGCACCGCCCCTTGTACCTCCGTCCAAGACAGACCCATCGATGTTGACCTTGAGAAAACTCGGAGGTGGGGGCTTTCAGGTGAAAAACACTGTATGAGATGCTGTCGAAGCAGAATAAGAATCCCAGATGTCCCGAGCTGTCAAGGGCCCTTCGACAAGTATGATGTGATTGATCTTCGCCACTTGCACACGGGCACTCTCCACCATAAATCTCGGTGACATACTGCTCATGCTTGACATGGTAAACAGTATTGCCAAGTATTATTTCAGTTATTTAATCAGTTTCATGGCCCTTTCTCTTTTTTTTTTGGCTAAGGCATGGCCCTTCTTTTATTGTAATTACTTTTCCGTGCTTCCATTCAAGTATTATATTAAACTGAAGAGGCTTCTTGTCTATCTTTGTCAGATTCATGCATCTTTGTTGAAATAGTATACTTGACAGCTATCTATTTCTATATTATTTTTTAAATATTTTATACTTATTAAAAAATTTTATTATTAAAAAAAGCCTCATTCATTGAATTTGCCTTAGGCCCCCAAATGTATTGGGCCGCCCCTGGAAGGGGGGTGCTGGTTTCATGATCAAAGGCCCGGACTCTAGAGTGCTGGCAGCTAGAAGGAGCCCTATCTTCGATATCTCAGTCCCTTGGACGGAGCTGAGGGCAGCTTGAGCTGGCCTATGTCATGCTCGACTTGCACTGCGAGCCAATGACATCCTTCTTAAAGGTGACTCGGCTATAGTAATCGTCTAAATCCAGAGGTGTACTAGTGATGTTAGAGGCCGCCACCCCCTTCTTCGAAATATTTGGGGCATGGCTAGTGGTGACATTACCTTCCGGGCAAAACACTTATATAGGGAGGTTAATGGAGTTACGGATTGGGTGGCTTCTTTTGTGGCTGATCATACTTGGAGGCTTCTGTGGATTTGTGAGGCGGAGCTGCCTAAGATACTCCATGACTTGTTATATTTTGACTTTTTTGGTTGTATTTGTACTAGATTTGTATGAGTCCTCCGGTATAGAAAAAAGGATATAATTATGAAACCTAGCCTCTAACGGCTATTTAAAGACCCCCACATCTTCTTTCGTCCCACCACCGATATGTTTCGCCGATCATCACTGCAAACCACCATCAATTTCTTTCTCTTTCCTTTTCTCTCCTCGCTCTTTTCTTTTCTCTCTCCTCTTCTCTCTTTTTCTCTTTTTACCACTTCTCTCTCTAGAAATCCTACAGACCTATGGAGGTCCAGACATTTTGATAGGCCAAGATGACCCTTGACCCTAGGAGGGGTCCCAGCTAGTATTGTGCGACCAAGAGCTTTGAGCTGGTCTTGGTTTCAGATTGGCGTTATGCGGCCATAGAAAGCATTCCGGGTTGGTGTTATGCAACCGTACGAGGGGTTCTAGGTTTTCGGTTTGACCTTATTATAATCATCTGTCATAATTCATGGATGATTATGATTATTCTAATGATAAGACCCAACTTTTTTAGGTGAACAATCATTTGGGCTATAATGTGTTGAGCAGTCCACTTTGCCCCCGAGTTCGTAAATCAAGCGGAGTATCAATGTACCCAATGTTTAAGTCTGTTGCTTGTAGAGGTAAGAATCCCTTAACACAATCATCTACATGATTATGAAAGTTTTGTATATAAATATATCTTGCATGATTGTGGATATTTTATACATATTGCTATCTGTATTATGTGTTAATGTGATGTTACATAGATTATGATGTTACTTGGTCTAGCTTCGTATAAGACTTATTAATTGGTGATTTATTATAGAAATCATGTAGATATTAAATAAATCAACACTTTGATATAATTATAAGATGGAGTATGGGCGGCATCTAGATTGGTTGGCCACGCAAGAAACGTGGTGTATATGCTGGGTCAATCTTGGGCTGGGGTGTAGCATTATGTTTGGCTTATCATGGGCTAGAGTATGGCTATAACTAGTCCAACGCCAAAAAGATCAATTCCAGATAATGAACTATCATTAAATCATAATTGTGACATAATTAAATCAATTTTTTGTAAGAGTGGGGAAAAGGGAGCATCTAGATTATCCGGCAATTTGTGAAATTTGGTGTGCCAGTCGTGGGCTAAGTTGTGATATTGCAATTGCCAGCCATAGGTGGAAGTATGGTATATATTTGGCTTTCCATGGGCTGGAGCAGGACTAGGATTAGTCCATTGCTGAAATCAAATCATGATGATAAATTATGTTTAACTACAAGTAAATTTAATTTTTCACAATTATGAGATTGGGAACAAGAGGAGCAATTGGGCTAGCCGACATGTGTGAAACTTGGTCTTTGTGATATCAATTATGCTGAGATGTGATGTTGCGGTTGCCAGTGATGGGTGAAAACGAAGTATGTTTTGACATGCTACGGGCTGGAGCGTGGGTGGGACTAGTCTAGTGCCAAAATGATAATATTGTCGAGATCTAAACTGTGTTAATCGGTTAATCATAGGTAACCTCACTGACTTATTGTTGAATAAAATTGCTGATTTGGGTGATATGTGATTTGTTTATACAGTACTATGGTGATGTTTAGCATCTATCTCGAGATTTCCATTTATGATGATATATCTATGATTGTGTTGCTATATAATCAAAACTTGATATGTATGCTGGTATGGCTTATACGGGTGTTTATAAATATATACACGAGATCAATTGAGTAATATTCAATTATAAGATTGTTGATTTTCAAATCTTACTATTTTCCTTTCAATTTTATATTTGCTTGTAGATGCTCTCCATATTCATGCTAGTGTGCATGCGTGGAGGATTCTTATTGTACCGTAAAGCCCACACCACTTTTTTTTTTCCTCCAGAGTTACAAGATGCTTAGTCTCGGATAAAGTCGGCATGAAGTTTGAGCGATGGAGTTTTTAGTTAGTCTGCTTTCTACTTTCAAACAAACAATTGAATATCTTGTAGTTGAATTAGTTTGACAATTTGAATATGGTGGATTTATTTAGTTTGATTCTTTAGTTGTTGAGTTATTGGATATTTGTTAATATTAGGCCTTGGAGGATCTCCAGGGCAACGCTCCAGGGTTCATGTGGCTGTGTCATATAGCCGACCAAGGTGTTGGGTTCGGGGCTCGACACGTACAGTCCAGTATAAGGCGTTAATATGATAGCGGACCACTTGTATCACATGCAAATCATATATGATGGTAGAAGCCAAAGAACTTCCGTGGTCCAAAGGAACCGCATATTATTGTAGTCACTTCAGAGGGAATCACTCGATGTTACAATCTAATTTCAATAATATTTTTTTGTTTCCTTTTGAAAGAGTGGGACGCCACAGTATAAAGGCTAAAAACAAAACAAAGAACTTTGAGCTAAACAAAAAATGAGGTTGTCATCGGCTTCCTGTAACTTATGGTTAGGGCTATATAATCTCATAGGCTCATGCATATAATCGAGCAGCATTATGCTGTGCTGAATGCAAATTTTTGTTATGGCCCATGGTTATTTCATTAAATGATCCTATGAGCCTACCCTATTGCTGCTGCACTGGATGCCATGTCTTCGATCATTTTGTTGAAAGGTTGCGATTGCGTTGAGCTAAGTCCAGGCTTTACTTAGTCTATGATCTAGACCAAGATTTGATTGATCAGGAGGCAAATTAGAATCATCTTGTGCATCTTGCACGTGCAGCGTAATTCTAATTTGTATTTAAAATGGCTAGACCAAAATTTATGAATAAGTAGATATAGGTGCAGTGAAATTTCAAATTCAAAACACTCCTACCTGCAATCACCATTGGAAATTCATACCTTCAAAATTCATAAAAGGTCTTGCTAATGGAAGAGATGGTGAAACATGACCCACTGGAAAGTTGCTAAAATCATGATCATCCCAACAACTATCACAACCAAACACCAAAATCGAGAAAAATCTCCTAACAACAAACCTATATGAATCAATCTCAATGGTGGGATAGCTCCACAGAGAGAGAGAGAGAGAGAGAGAGAGAAGCCGGCGGTAACATATGTGATGCTACAATTGGGGCTCGCAAGAGGGATGCAATCAAGCCTCAAACCATATGGGAATTGAGAGGGAAGAAATAGGGGTTCAAACCACTCAGGTAGCGTGGGGGGCGCAAGAGGAGGAGGGATAGAGGGGCACAAGTTTGGGGGAGGGTCGAGGGAGGAATAAAAGAGAGAATCCTAGGGGTGAGAGGAAGAGAATAAGGGGCGGAGGGCAAGTGCTAAGGGTTTTCTAGTCACAACAAACCAGAGAGAGACCAAAGAAAACTGGAAAAATGTTTTCTGGAGATTCTCCCTCTAATTAAGCGTAGGATAGACGGAGCTTTGCTCGTGAGAAGTCTAACAATGGCTGGCAGTGCAAATATAATTCAAAATAAATTCAAATAGATTTGTTTTAAATATCTTTGATTAATATTGTGTGCGAGACGTTTTTATTTCTTTGTCAAACATGGGATGTAACTCGCCCATCAACAAAGTTGATAGTGAACTCTCTAAGGTATTGCCCTCGACAGAATACGGTTGCAAACATAGTAATTGAATTGCAAGCATATGAAACAACTATTTAGATACTTGACTACAAGCTGCATTTGAACTACAAGCATGAGTCTAGATTTTATAATTAAAAATATTGGAAAAATTGATTGTATTTTCAAGTACAAAATTTATTGCAATTGGAAGCAACCTCCAAAAGAGATGCCGCACCACACTTCAACCAATGAAATTTAAAATTCTATATTTTATTATTTAATTTATTAGAATATAAAATTATTGTAACATAATGTATGATGATTATAATATTTAATAAAATTTTCTAAAAGTATACTTCAACAAAAATTGATGTTTTATTGTTAATAATATAAGTATTGTTTTATGATCATAGCATGCGTGTTTAATTATTTCTATTACATCACAATGATTCCTGTAGCACCATAAAACTAAGTTAACTTCAATTGTATTTGTAATTTTCAATTACAGATAATGAAAAAGCAATAGCTTTTGCAACTGTCATGTCAAAATGTAATATTTTTAGTTGCAACCTATTTTTAGCTTGCAAGAAATAGCATTGCAGGTAAAACAAATACTTACTAAATAAATATTTTATTTGACTGGAGAGAGGAAAAAAATCTTTTATTCTCCTCAACTTGAACCTCTCAAATGGATTTAGAAAAGGTAGAAAATATGGCAATATTAGGGTCTTTTCTTACATTGATCAATAATAAATTGATATGCATAGCTTCTATTAATGCTAGTGAGGTCCACCCTTGTATATTTTAAGTCAGATTGCTCTTCTAGTATAAACAGACATGACTAATAAAAAAATAAATATTATAAAGTTAAAATCCAAAATAAAGTAAATCTCAACTCCTACATTGACTTTGTCTCTAGTCGTTCTACCAATTATTTTCTATATGAAAAGTTACATCCGATCAAAGTCTCTCCTAAAAAGAAAGTTTCAATTAGATTGGTTCATTTTAGAATTTAAACGATAAAATTTGTTACTATTCGCTCCCTGTACTACACCCTAAAAGAGGTGGCTCCATATTATAGAGCTTGAAAGTTGTCGGATTTATTTTAAAAAATCATCTTAATGTAGCATCGTACGAATAAGTTATAGCCTTCGAAAGTTAGCACGCGATTTAGCTCTTTAATGTAATGACTTGCCCCTAAACAATGTCCAATCCTTCTTATAATGGCTAAATTGATCCACATCGAGTTTGATGATCCTACTGGATCGATATCAATGAAACTAAGATTTTTATCTCGGTCGAGATCTCGAATTGTATGGCAACTTTGGATACAATATGCGCAGAAGGCTTGGCCTATTTTCTCAATCAAAATAAATTGATAAAATCCAAGATCTTTGCTGACATGATATCATTCAAATAAAAAAATATTTTTTAATCACTTTTATGTCCTTAAATGAGATTTTTAATCAATAATTCTTTGATTTTTTAATCATTTTATCTTAAAATAATTATTCTTTAATTAATTATTATTTTTTTGAGATTTGTGCATTGGATGATCCAACGGTGTATTTGTGCGAAAAAAGATGAATACTCCTTTGGTGCAGAAGATACAATTGCGGCCCAACTTTGAACCCAACCTCTCACTTAGAAGACAAGTGGATTTGTTGCTTAGCTACAAACTTAGGGAGTAGATGCAGTTGTGTTATAGAAAATATTGTGAAGAATAGTTCTGTTAAAAGACCATAATGGCAGCCTCTTGTGAAGACGATTTGGTTGGTTGTTTATAGACTCTTTGGTTGCCAGTTTCTTGACCTCAAGTCAACTAATAGTCCAATGTGGAAAGGAAAATTTTCTAACAATCTTGAGATCAAGCACATAGGAGCTGACAGATAAACCAGATGCGGCTATTTTTTCCGAAAAAAAGGCAGGGTGGAGTGGTCTTACCCACTGTATTTGTATATATGTCCAGAATAGACCGAGCTTAATACTTGAAGTCTTGAAGGATTAGAGTTGTATCTTTTGCAGATCTTTGAATTATCCATTGGTCACTTTGAGATCTATGCAGACGGATAGATAATAATGGAGTTTGGAGTGCTTTGAGAACTGTACATTAGGTGATCGAATGGTGGATTCGTCCGAAGAAAGTTGAACACTTCTTTAGATCCAATGGTATTCGAAGTCTCACATCAACACATGTCTATGAGGAGAGAAACTAATCTCTAGATATATTGGCTAGCCAGCAGATGTGCCGATGGAAATTTTATATCCGAGAGTTCTTAGCCTTGATCTTCCCATACCAATAAGCTTTTTTTCTTCTGGCTGATATAAGTTTATTTATTTTTGGAGGAAAACACTAAGAAAAAAACTTCACATTATCAAGCATGTATAAAATATTCCTTTCACACAATATTCGAAAAGAAAATATTACACTGAAATAACATTGCATTTCCACATTATTCTCCCATAAATCTAACATCCTTCACCCTTATTATTGTTATTATTCTTGGCAAAGGAAAAACACGGATACACATGATCACATGATGGTACACGGCGTTGATGGATCCTCCTTAAGAATCAACTCGTATCCTCCATGAGAGGTTCCACCAAAGGGCATTGGTGGACAATCAGGCACGCATCCGTAGATCCTTCCACAAGAGTAACACCGAGACCCTCCTTGGTGCCCGCCAGAGGAGGGCATCCAGCAACAAACCTGACAAATTGGTGGTTGACACGGTGGTGGACATGGTGGTGGACACGGTGGTGGACACGGTGGTGGACATGGTGGTTCACACGGTGGTGGACACTTTACCTTTTTTGGCGTCTCCTTGCAGGGATCCGGGCATTTTGCATGCTCACATACTATGATCTCAATGTCGTTGATCACCTTTTCAGTTTCTTTTTCGGTAGTTTTTTTATCCTTATCATCCTTTTTCTTCTCGGGAGTAGGATCCTTGATCACCTTCTTGGTCACCGTGCATTTGGGATCCTTGTGATGGTCACATGATATGATTTTAATGTTGTTGCACACCTTGCAACAACATTTGCAAGGTACTGGTGGGGGTGGCGGCGTTGCCGGCGGCTTCGGTTTCTCCACTACAATTATTATGGCTATGATCACCTTGCAGGCCATGCAGCGGAGCTTCTTGGAGAGCTTCTCGGGATCGAAGGGGCCGGAGATTGTGACAGTATTGTTCTTCTTGTCATAGGAGATGGTTTTTATGTTCTCCCGTTCTTTGTTGATGGAAATCAAAGGGGAAAATTGGATGATTGGTACAATCATTAGTAGCTCAAATATTGGACTAGAATGGAGGCAGTGGAAGTGTGGGGGGGTGTAATTACGTACCTTGGAGCTTGCATAGAGTCTTTTGAATCTTTTTGTAGCAATACCGGCAGCCTAGGTCAACTTTTATCTCTAACTTGGAGATCTGTGATAGGATTTATTTAGTGAATGTGAAAATAATATGAAGGACCTCAGCTTGGGAATAAGTGAAAACACATATGCAGCACAAATGATGATGTCGTTGTCCTAATATGATCAGTATTAAAAGAATAAGAAGAAAAAAAGGAAAGAAAAAAAAGAAAGAAAAGTAAAGCTCGAAACTTGCCTTAACTGACATATTTAGAAATAATTTAACAATAATTGTAATCTTAAGCTAATAAAGAGAGGCTCAATAACTTGTAGCAAAGTTAAACATAGTCAGGTTAATCAAAACAAGAAAGAAGGAAAAGATTCAAGAGTGATGAAACGATCCGCCTCAAATAAGTTTTCTTCTGATAAAAATATAAAAGGGAATTACCAAAGCTCCATGCCATCATTAACATAAAACTGTAAGCTTTAGGAAAACGATCATGATATTATGAGATCCACAAGAGGACATGAGTTAAAACATCATGAGCTAGCCTTTCAAAAGTACATGGAGAAGTGATTCTGAAGGGAGGAGAATTAATTGGTAACCTTTTCCGCCATTGCTGGATGTTTGGTTTCGAGCGTAGTTGGCGGGGACGGGGGTAGCCTTCTTTATAACGCGAATGACCGACGGAAACGAGGGAGGGGAGACTGTGACCTCGAACCTACCAGCAATTATGGGAGCACTTAATGCTCCCATTGTTACTTTGTCCAAAAAAAAAAGAAAATCTATACATCACATGTGAAAAAGAAAAATAAAAAAAAGATCACATAGTTGCAGTAAATATCAGATCAAAAAATCAATTACTGTCCAATCGATCAGTTCCGAACTACATTTGAATAATTCTTTTAATATATCATATGGATTCACTAAGTGGAGTTTAGAGTTTTTGACAAGGCTTGATCCTTGAATTAGGATAAAATAGAGCTCCATCCATTCGATTAGTTTGGATGATGTTTTCTTTAGCCACCTGATGTGGCTATATATACTCATAAGGTCGGGGTAGTACATAACAAAGCATGCTACATTTTAATGCACGGGCTCATGTAATTATGATTGTTGTGCATTACATTTATTGCAAATCATGGTTGTTTTTACAATGCAATGTGATCATGATTATACGGGTCTTGTTTATTATATGTAGCCTACTGTGCCATTCGGTGATTAAGATATGTCATATTAAATCAGATCGTACGAAGAACGTTGGCACACGGTAAGCTGATCGAATAAGTTCGACGTCATCTCTCAATCAGACTGTCGCCGCCCATGTGATCAAAAAGTTGTGATCAATCATTCCGGCCGTACGGCCTTCCTAAACGCTGGATAACGAACACGAGGGTTAGAATCACAGTATAGCATTATATGAAAGGAAAGAACCAAAAAAAAAAAAAAAAAAAAAAAAAAAAAAAAAAAAAAAAAAAAGAAGAGAAGAAGAAGGGCGTTGGCTTCCACCGAAGTGGTCTAAATTCAAAATGTGCGGGCATCGATTAAATTTGGGGACCGGATGCCCCACGCATGAACGCTGCCGGGGGAGCGCTACTGGTCTGCTGGTGTCGAAGTGGCGTTGGAATGACGTACTCACACGTGGGTATTGATTTTAGTGGAGGAAGCCCACGGGTTGGAAAAGGTACGCAAAAACTTGCAGCCTGTATCGAACATTTTCTGGTGAAAGGGGGGCCCGATAGGGGGCTGCTACGCGGGTAAGGTTCTCCTCTCTCCCTCCCCTCCTATTTTTCACCAAAATAATAATAATAAAATATATAATACACTGCTTTAATTTTAGTTATCTTATTTTACTAAGACTTATATTCTATGATCATCATTTTATTAGCTTTTTCTTCCTTCATTTTTGTTTCCTTAAAGAGATTTTAACAAATCAGTTCTCTTTTCTCAGCCCAATTCCAATGTTGTTCTCCTTCATGTAAAACTTAATTTATTTATTAAAACTTAACGCATTCCATTTAATGCAATTTGAAACAACAAGGGTGGAAACATCAATCATTGGAGGAGTTTATATTTTTTATAATAGAAAAATTAGCACCATGCTTATTATTTAAGCACCAAAATACCTCGGTGAAACTAGTCACCGAAACCATCTGCATATTAATTGCCCAAGTTCCAATACTTATTAATTCTCTATCTAAATTTCAAATCCAGGATATTTGACTCCTAAGAAGAGGGTGGAACCATTGGCACAGGCCCGGTTCATTAAATGAAACTTAACTTTAATCTATATGATCTACAACACAAAGCATAGAATTAATCATAGCAAACCAACCAAATTAACGACAAGATTCGAGAATTAACTTGACTTAAGTTAGTCTGAATTTGGAATTAATGGACTAACTTTTAACTCATGCCTACAAAGTTGAAACTGAAATTGGATCTTCAGGGTGAAAGCGAATGGGTTTAAAAACTAGTCTGAGAATATACAAAACAGGATTGGTAGGATTTGGCTACAGATCTAAAGAGATAATCACTGCACTAAAATAGTATTATAGGTGAAGATTTAAGATAATGGATGGCGAACCAGATGTGACAGACCTCCCACGATAATGACACTCATGTAAAAGAAGATCCACAAACTGGGGGTAAAAGATGATCTACGGTACAGAGAAAGGCTACACTCATGCCCTTTATACAATCCTGCATAAAATCCGCAGCTACAGAATGATGTACAAAACAGTGTTCTTAGATGGCGTCAAAGAGGGACAAGATTTGATGGGTCGGGGTTGGTGGCTCAAGGGGGCCACTCCCTTTATGAAACCTCTCTCTTTCTCTCCTTTTTTTTTTTGAGGGAGGATGATGAAAACGGGAGACTTTTCAACATCCTGAACCCAATTCCATAAAGCGATGTGACTACGAGAGGACGGAACATAGTCGTTGTCTACCATACTGGGACCCAGACGAACGGTTCGAGTGGGACTTTGATTCCATAACTCCGGTAAAAGATTGAGAATATGCATGATGCTACGTTGAAACACCTCAGCAAACGAGTATGCTTCCAATTGAAAAATCCAAGCATTCCTCTCTTTCCACAGCGTCCAGTAGATCACGGTTGCCAAACTAAAATGCTAAATCATTTTTTTGTTATGTGGTTGTTTTTCATTTCTTTTGGTAAAGTTGGTAGGTTCTAGTTCTAGCTTTGAGGTTGTTTTTGTTCTATCAGGTAGGTGGCGTCCGCACGAGTATGGTGAGTAGGAGTTACGTTTGGTAGGCTGGTCCAGTTTCTCCTTCAAAATACTGTATCTTGAAAGTGGTTTCATGGCCTTCGAACATGAATCAATGGCCCCAGTGGATGATAACAAATGGAGTACTGTTGTCAAACCTGTTTCTAGCTATCCTAGGTTGCCCAAAAAAAACTCATTAGGCATGGCTCTTGCAGCACGAAGTTTCCAGCCTAGATTTTCATGAATTTTTACCCACTGATAAAGACCCATCACCGAATTTCATCAACCATTAGGTGGAAGTGGAACATGGCGTATACCGATCGAAACATCTTGATCTCATCTCTCCTGATGCAGGCCGAAAGTTGATAGGTTGGGACAACCTACAAGGCTACAACAATAAAAATGATCACCAACTCATTCCAACCAAGATCTGAAAACCTTTTTATCAATAAAACCAATTTACCTAAGACCAAACAGAAAGCAAGTCGAGCAAGAAACCAGTCTAGACTGATAAATTATACAAGTAGACCATTTTTAGCACATACAAATCATGTATAGCGGTATAGGATTCACTAATATTTTATGGATACAACAACAATGTGGGGCCATCTTAGAGCAGCTCAGTTCTTTGCCATGAAGGCTTTCTAAAGAAATGGCAGCAGATGAAAATAAAGCCGCAAATGGGTCGGTTTGACCCGTGACCCGACCCCCTTATTAGAACCGACCCGAATCCGAATTGGAGGACCCGCGGGGCCAAGCCGGTTCCTAAACTTGGTCCTATTTTATTTTTTGGCTCGAGTCTAGATCAACCCAATTTCGACCTGATCCAGACCCGACCCATTTTTGGGTCAAGTTTGGATCGTTTACCTAAAGATTCGATCCGACCCGACCCAAATCCGGATTTTACCCATTTAGACCCATAGGCCTACAGGCCGTAGCCGCAGCCCATATTCCATAACCCATTCATTACCCGGGCTAGCCAGAGGCCTAGAGCCATAACTCCATAAGGGCATTCACTCTCTTTCGAAGGGGAAGTCCCGATTCTCCATTTCTCTCCTGAGAGCTAAGGTAGAGAACCCTAGAGAAAACCCTTCCTCTCAGATCGATCTCCCCTGACAACCACCACCGGAAGGAACTCTTCTACTATGTCTTTGGTTCCCCGCTGGTGGGATCCCGAAGCAGGAGACCAACATCCTGGCGGTATCACGATACTGCTACTTGGTTTTGTGGGGTCGGGGAAGAGCTCTCTAGTTAATCTCATGTACTCTGTCTTCGTCCCCTTCACCCATACCACCTACTGTGCTGGTACTTCTTTTCTCCTCTAATTTACTTGTTTTTCTCATGATTTTTGACCGAAGGTTTTGGTTTCTTGAACTGGGTTTGTGTTAAAATTTTAAAACTTTGGCTTTTATCTGGATTTCTTATCAAAAGCTCTGTGTTAGTTTCAAAAACTTGAAATTTCTGATGTGAATATGCCCATTTTTCTCTTCAATTTTGGACCTAGACCCGGACCCGAACCCGACCTGGATTATATCCAACCCAGACCTGAATTTTTTGGATCAAGTCTAAGTTATACATGGACCCGACCCGACCCAACCCGAATGACCCATTGGATCAAAAATTGCAGTCGTGAACCCAACCCGACCCGATCTTCAATGGGGTCGGATCTGGTCCAAAATTAAGACCCAAACAAGAAACCAGATCGGATCGGAGTCACTCAAGACCCGACCCATCCCGACCCATTTGCACCCCTAGACGAAAGATACAGCCTCCCATGAGAGAGGATTGCTGGAGTGCACATTTTCATCCTTTCAAAGGATCATACAAGATGATTCTAAAATCATATTTACAGTTTCTGCCAGGCCCTTCAAAAAATTACAAATGGACAAAAAGGAGGCAGTCCTATGATGCTATCAAGAGACATTGACAAAGAACTTCCATTATCGGAGGAACCACAAATTAGTGTAATCACTCCAAAATGCTGCTAAACCAAAAGGAATTACTGGCAGCTAGACCAAACACAGTGCACAAAGCGCACAGCACATTATTCAAACAGCAATCAATTAACATGCAATTAAAGTCCTTGATGATGATAAAATGACTAGGAAACCAGACTAGATGAGGATGATAGAACATAATACATTTAGTATAGAGAATAAAACATTCAGTAATAATGGAAAACATCCAGGGTTCATAACAAGGATGCATCCCTTGAAAGTAGATAAAAGGGCTTTCAAGACTATATAAAAGATGTTCCACAAATGTATCTTAGAATTTTCTTGATAATGTTCTTACTGACGGTATTTCTCAAACTGAGACTCGTGACAATGTAGGTCAAGCCAATCTCGTGGGGAAGTTTTTGGCATGGTTGCACCGCTTACCTTACTGCCCACGAGTTGTCTCAGGCTTTCCTCCTTGTTTTCACGCCCCGTCCCAGAGAATTTACGATCTGCTTCCTTGAGCTTCTGTTTGAAACGCTGCTTACGCCCAGCCGCGTTCAGCTCTAGCTGCTTGGCTTGAGAAGGTGGAGCCCCGTGAGGTCCCAAGTAGATCTTTTCAGCTTCCTTGACTGCCTGTTTAAAGGGAAGGCAACTGGAAGGTAAATTTTCAAATGAAGGAAATCAAGATATAGATTCTGTTGAAAACTGCCCAATGCATAATAGAAGCTAGTTCAGCAAAGAAATATTTTAAGACCAACCTTTGGAGGAGGTTTAGGATCTGTTACTCCCGGCACATCTGGTTTACCAAAATCGGAGTCTCCAACGTTCAAACTTGGGATCACAAACCCATCCGTATCTGTAAAATAGAACCTAAGAAATTGATATTTCTGAAACTATTTGGAAGCACCAATTGTACATGCGGAAAACCAGATGATCCTGAAATTAATATATCATACTAGATAATGTTCAATAATCCATCAAGTCCAACTTCAATAACAACTTTTATCCTACGATTTCTGAATACTAACGGGGTTGCTCATGAAAATGAGTGATCCACAAGGAAAGGTAAATTATTAAGGGCTTGTTTGGCTAGTCCTACAGGATTAGGCTGAAAATGTTCTAGGGTTCATAGATTGGGCCATTCATTTAAGCATGGCCCTGTATCAACCAAATTTCACCAAGCCCAAATCTTATAGAAAGAAAAAAAAGACCTCCATGGGTCTTTCTTTTCTTGCTGCAGCCCAAAGACTACGATCTGGGCCGGGTTTGGACAAGTTAGAAGAAAATGAAGGTTAGATAGACCAACAACCTGAAGAAATATCCAAACATGCCTTAAGTTGTAAATACAAGTTATCATGAAGAGAAGAAAACAAGGATCAAAAAATAATAACACCAAATCAACAAAAATAAAAAATGACTGAATCATGCATTCTAAGTTTACAAGTTCCCACAATACATAAGAGACATCTACCAACCTTGGACAGCAAAAATGTGCCTATCCCCCTGAAAAACAGGTATTTGTTAACTGCTGTTAAGTCCACAAGCTATATATCCTAATGGATCAAAATTGCATAATCAATGCAAAGATTGAAACAAACCATTCAAAATAAAACAACCAATTAGCCCCTTTATTTACATGATTTTGGTGCCTCATAGGTGAATTCTTTCTTTCTTTCTCTTTTTTTAAAAAAAATCTTACCATACATGAGTAATCAGCAAAATCTCAACTGCATTGAGAAGAGAATCTATAGGGTGCAAATAAAGAACCTACGAAAATTCCGGTTAATATTCAGACAACTTGATAGAAGACTGCCAAAGAAAGAGGAAATTCTCAGGCTACCACATCTGTCAGGAGAAAGCCTTTTTTCTTCTCCTTTGTTGTCTCCATTTCTTTGCAGCTATATGAAATGGAGAACAACAAACAAAATTCCACCTAGTGTATGTATCTCACGAGCCATCTCATTTCCATTTTGATGTTTTTCTTAAATGGATACAAAACTGATTTTTTTCAATTATCAAAACATTTTTTTTGGTCTAAAAAGCATACAATATGAAATATGTCAATGTTTCAACCAAGATTCGCCATCTCGGTACCGCACCCTGTATCAGTACCACACTATCACTGTGTTGTTACGGCACGGTACAGCGCCTTTTCGGCATACCGAGTGTCAGTACACCTCCCGTGCCAGCTATCGGTACCGAATCAGTACGGTATGGTATGGTATAAGGCATACTGTCCGGTTGGGCCTGGTACAACAAACCTTGGTTTCAACAATGTGCTAACCTTTATGATGCATGCATATGGTTTGAATTTTCATTTGACATGAAAATTTGTCAGAGCATTAGAATTTGACATCAGCCAGCCAACAACGAAGAGAAAAATCATACATGTCAAGCAGAGTTAATAGAAATGATGTTATAGTTATCTAAAAACCAAGGTTTACACCTAGGTTAAATAAAAGAGTGGGAGGCTAAGGTTTCCTCAATTCTTCAAATCCTTTTGTTCCAAAGGTTTAGGGAAAGAAGTTAAACAAGGCAAGGTATAGGGAATGAAAAAAGATAAAATTCGGATTGAAAATGAATGGATTTCAAACCTCCTCTAAGATTTTCTATGGAAAGACTGGTCAGATCTGATTATAGATCTGAAGAATTGACGAAACAAGGAAATAGAGATCTTGGTTTAGGTCACTGGTGGCCAGCAATTCACTTTAGTCAAATGATTAGGACTGAGAAATTGGATAGGCTAATAGCTGGGTCGACATTACCATCTGATCCATATCTGATTTTTACTGTAAAATATGCACAAATGAAATTAAACAGAGTAACAGATGTGATTGGGACATAGGGTGAGATTTTTATAGACTAGGGCTTGGATGCATCCAATAATCAAGGTACCGAGCCTCGATACTGTTGGCCAAGGATCAAGGTAGTGAACCTCAACAGTGTTTGCTAGTGACTTTTGCAAGTTCCCCTGAATAGTTTTGTCAGAACTGTGTGTGTATGTGTCTGTTTGAGAGAGAGAGACAGAGAAAGAGAGAGGTGGGAATAGGTCAAAGATGGGCCAAGCAATCCTAATCAACACTGACCACTTATCAACAGGTAAAGAAAAGGAGGAAAGCAGAAGGAAATATTGTATCATATCCCCTCACATCTTACCAAAACCCTAACATATTAACAAGCCTTAAACCATCTCGTTCACAAAGAAAATAAACAAATACAACTAACTCGAACACTCTAACATTTTGTCAAAGACATTCAGTAGTATCCTCATTATGTTCAAAAATGTTAATTGCTTTCACAATAAGTGATGATAATACCCCATGTATTTTGAGCTTCAAAGAAAAAGCCTATTTTAGTCTTAAGGCTACATAAAACTTTTGGCTAGGGCTGGATGGTCTTGGTCTGATAGAAATAAATAGTTGTTTTGATGCTAAATATATTATGCTTTACCACATAAAACTCCCACTATAACCCCTGTGTCCTATGACTGTGAGATTTCTTCTTCTTCCCAAAACAACTTTTCCTGTCTTCAGCAATATCTATGATAGCTATTCTTAAAACACATATAATTATTAACCATCTTGCTCGAACATATTAAAAACACATCTTCTTCTGGTTCAATGGCCTTTCCTTTACCAACCTAATTTGTCTTTCTGATAGGTTTGGGATGAAAGCTTCAGAATTCAGTGAAAGACGCAAGCATAATTTTGTTGCATTTTCCTCTATCAGCAAAACCACATGATGCATGTTCCATTAAATCCAGATATTTTACTCTTCCATGTATTAAGCCATAAAAGAGACAATGAACAAGCATATTTAATTGCATCACATGCAATGATTCAAATTGAAACCCTAAATTCATCAGCTTGTCTCCACTAAGATTGTAGAATAGGCACAGACTCATGAGTCATAAGGCTGATAATCAATGGGCTAATAATATAAATATATTAGTAGAAAAGCCTAGGTTCAGGAAGGAAAAGGACCACATTTGCTGTAAAATTTTGAAGCTAGGTTTCGTTATTGATTAGATCTGATTTCTGATCAGAAAATACTGGGAAAGAATTTAAAACAAATTGGAGACAAAATTATGTTGTTAGAACAAGGATATCAAATTACCCATGCAAATGGGGTTTGGATGGGATGAGGTCAAGATAGCAAGCTTAAGGATGCATCTCTAACTGTTGCCAACGATGCTCTGCACTAATTGTAATAAGATATGTCAAAAAAAAAAAGAAAAAGGAAAGGCGAAACGGAGAAGAAAAGATAAGAATAGACAAATTTTCTTTTTCCCAAACTTCTCTGAAATTTTTCAAACAGCAGCCAACCCTTCAAATCAATCCCCTGGGACAGGCACCCCAAATCTGTACATGGTTAATAGGAAAAAAATACATCCAGTCCTCCCTAGCTGCTTATAATGACTGTAACAAATGCACATATACTTTGTGTATGGCACACTTATCGCTCTCCGTGTTTTATCCAACTTGAAATTCTAAAGCAATCACAGTCTTCTAAAGCTTTGATTTGCAATCTTGACAAATTTTTAGTGTTTTCATTGTCTATGAATTTGGGAGCTTTAAAAAAGGTCCAAATGGTTCTGCTAAACAAGGAGGGAAAAACAAAAGAAAGAAAGAAAGAAAGAAAGAAAAGAAATACTGCAGCAGGTGAAACACAAAACTTTCACCGCTTAATTTTGGTCTACATCAACAAGCTAAATCACCGGAAGATAAGAACCCTGGAGGAACACATCTGAAACTCTAAGCTACCTGAAACAGGCATTGAACTGAAACACAACCCTTCTCATAAGGTGCCTAAAAAGGCAATGGGATGTTAAAACACTTCCAAGTAGGAACACAGAAGAGAAGAGAATCTAAAATCAAACACATAATTTTTTAGCTAAATTAACTTGGGTTGTCATTGATTGACAAAAACTAAAACATAATACAATTTTTCAGCTGTCAAGGGTAGGAAAAAAGGAATTTACTATGCTATGTGATGGGCTCAGAATAAATAATTTAGGTGAGATAGTTTGGCTTGGTTAGTTTATAGGTTACATGATAAAGATTAATTATTTTGACCAAAGATGCACATAGACTTGAGCTTGTGCAATTAATAGTCCCTAGGTAAGGACAACCTAGTATATGACGCTTCTACCATTGCATGGTCTAGGAGAGGTCAGATGTACATAACCTTACACCGCACACAGAGAGGTTGCTTATGTATTTCAAACCCATGACACCAAGGTTATAGTGGAGCAACTTTACTGTTATGCCAAGACTCGAACAGTCCATAGGTAACGAAAAAAAGAAGATAGCATCCTCAAATCCACCAACCCGTATATGCAATAAAGTTAAACAGAATAGCATTGGATTTGAGGCATTGAAGATCATTCCGTTAATTTAAGTGGGCTAAGATCTGTTCAGCTATTTCTTCTCCAAAAACCAGTAATTGTCCCAAAATGTCAAGCTTCGGTCATGGAGGATATCTACAGTATGTATTATTTGATATAATACTGCAAAAACATAGCTTTCGGGACAAATATTAGCATAAGACAAATATCCTTAATAAAGTTGTGTCCTCAGCATTGAGGACTAGACGAGAAACCATCTCCAGTAACAGTACCTTCTAAAATAGTTAAAACCTCTTTGCGTGATGCACTGCAGGCTGTTAGCCTAGCCATGTGCCCGATGTATAAATTTTGAACTATGTCAATCCCAACAAAACTTACATGGCCTTTTCTTTCTTCAGCTTTATCCATGTTTTCATCACTCCACCAAATACAAACAGATTCCACCATCACACTTGCAACAGTTAATCGGAAAACAATTGGAAGTTATCATAACAACAAAATAAGTCAACGAAATTTGGATTTGGTCTATGAGAATCCAAATCATATATCTCAGAAATAACTAAAAATACAAAAGAAAAGTGAAATAACATATCTACCAACAGCAATTCAGCAATACAGCAGATTCTTCAACCACACGAATATTTCCCCGATCTTAACAAGACCATTAAAGATTAAATCTTGGAAGGAAACCTAAATCGAAATTTCTCTAGAGATGAATGAGTCCTTGGCAACAACCATCCAACAATCTTGACATAAAACAAGACCAAAAGAACAAGTTTTAGGTGCCGAAAATAGGAGGAAGAGAAGGAGAGATAGAGATCTCACCCCACTCGTCTTCTTCGACCTCTGGAGCGGGCTGAGTCAGAGAGGGATCCATGAAGCGCAAACGAACATGGATTTCAACAGTCGCTAGGGCGCGAGAGAGGCCGCAAATTTATCGGAACTCCTGGAGAAAATACAACAAAAAAGAACGGAAAATGGAGAGAAGAGATCGCCAAAGGAAGAACCTTGGGGAATAGAGGCAGAGACGCGAGGCCGCGAGGGTTCCTTGGGAGCTCGGAGGCGAATATTAGAGGGTAGATTTTCTTCAGACCGCAATGGCAAAACTACCCTACGCTTTCATGTAAATGACGCAGACGCGTAACTATCATGCGCGAGCTAGTGAAGGGTAATTCCGTCAGTGAAGATGTCATAGGGGTATTTTGGTACCAGGAAAATAGCCTTAGGAGAGTATAGGGTTAGATCGTATTCCTACCTCCCATAACGTCCTCAAAATAGTTTGAGAAAAAAAATACATACAAATAAAGTGATGCCAGGATAACATAAAGTCACACTGTAAAAGGATATTAAAAAAAGGAGTAAAAAATCTTGAGACACCTTTGATTATAGTTTTTGGGCTTGGAATTATCTTTGATCCAAGCTTGAGAAATAATCTGCTTCAATCAAGTCCACCTTGATAAGGTTGGAAGTTAGATCTATTGTTCATGTTTGCAGTGTGATAATATAAAAAAAAATTATGATTTATGATCTAGAAGATTATGTTTCATTAAGTGATATACATTTAATAGTATATTTTAATGATTTTATATGAATTTAGCAGTCAAGACTTTAATCTTTTGATTGTTCAAATAGTAAGAATCATAATAAATTTTAATTCAACTTAAATCAAGCTTAAGTAAGCTTGATTCAAACTTATTGTAAGATTAAAATGATTTTAGCTTAATAAACTATAAATTTACTTCCACACACATATAAACTTGATTTTGGAGCAAATATGACATGCATCCGCTATTTTAAGAGCTAATACTTGCCATTGGGAGTGTTTGCAGAAGTTTAAAATGAAGAAAGGAACTATTACAAATAATCTCATACCAGAGAAGTTATTATACAAAGTCCTTTATGTTAGTTTGAGCTAATTATCTCGTTTGGATTTTTGGAACTAGTTCAAATGAATCAACGAACTATTAAACTAACCCGCTTGAACCTCCATCAATGTACTGAATTATTGTTTCCATGTTATGAATGTAGAGTGAGTTTTTGTTTGTCTATTTCCTTTCCTGATGTATTAGTATACAGGTGCATGTCATAGATCTTTTTTGTAAACTTCCTGTGAGTGCAGGAGCAAGTATAAGTTGTAGGTATTGATTTCACTGATTCTATTTTTGAAATATAAATTCAAGTATGGATGCAAGCACTTGTTGAATCTCTACTTTGCTGAACATGAATTTGTCTAGTACAAACTAATCAACATTATTTGTTTAAATGAATCCAACTAAATTCATCAAAATAATGAATCCAACTAAATGAACTTTATTATACAAGTATTTGCAAATAACTGAATGAAAGTGAGTGGCCTAATTGTAATTTTCTTCTCAATATTCACCATTTGGAGATTATTTTTAACTCTCTATATGGAACTCACAAAGCCAGGAATTTGGAAACTATTAGAAGCCTATTAAGAGCCTTGTATGAAATTTTATTTCAGCATTTTGTACAAAGGCCATAGAATCTTGTCTATTTTGTTTTTGTTTCATCGTCAATGATTTTTTAGAGAAATTTCATCACGGATTTAACTTTCTTCTCGTTGACTCTTATGTTTCTATATGTGTTGTGGGTGGCATTATGTTATCTACGGATTTGTGGTGAATTTATTGGTATGGTTAAGCTTTGGATTGGTTGGTTGAAATGTTTATATATAATGTTTTGTTTCCTATATAGGCTCTGAATCTATCTAGGGTTATGGTTTAGCAATGTTTACAACTTGTTTAAGTGTGATTGGTCTGAGAAGAAACCATTGATGTTATCCTTCCTAATTATGGTTTGTATTGACCTTTGGACTGTTGTGTTTGGTTGATTTGGGTTTAGCTGCCTAAATATTTTGTTTCAGAATGTTCGAGGTGTTGAAAGAACTAAACAGAGGGCAGATTTATAAGACTACCTTAATGAATCTGGTTGCTGATTGGCTTGCTCACAAGAAATCAAAAGGGAGGTTACTTGTATCAGACAGGGGATGATGATCATGTTGATTATTGGTATAAAAATTTAGTTCCCACTAATGCACCACCAAACATTAGTATCATTCCCTGTCACTTGGCCTTGGTTTGGAGAGGAGGAATAGAGGAGTATGGTTTGATTCTTGTTAGGTATAGAGTAGAAGGTGGAGATTAGCCCCTTTAAAAAAAAAAGAAGAAATCAATCTTCCTCACCAACCATGCTCAGGAGATTTTGTACCCAAGGATTCAACAAATGCATAAGTTTTGTAAAATACAACAGTTGTCTACCATAATGCCTCTATCAACAGTTCACTTATGAGTGGCTGACCGATTGTCATTCTTCTCAGAGGAGGAAAAGAAAAAGATTAAAAAACAAAGAAGAAAAGGCCGACTCCAAAGAAAAATGCTTCTGAAGCTCATGTTTAGTCCATAAACTTCATGTCAACCTTTCTACTAGACCCTGCTTATCCCATTAATTAGTACATGTTATATATATTTGGATCATTCTAACACCTAAAACCTATGCTGAACATAGTGATCCTTATGGTGAGAGGAGTGCTAGTCCTCCTCCTCCCCATATATTAGTATTGAAATTTAATTATGAGCAAACGATATTATAACATCACGGATTTTTAAGACCACAAGTTTCATGCCCAAGTTCATGCAGTGATTGATAGTTTTAGTTGGATTCAACCCTCGCATATCAATTAGCTACTCTTTCACCAACTTCCAGCAGTAGAATTATAACCACTCCTTGGTTCATTGATTCTTCGAGGACCATTTGTGTTCCAACTCATGACCTTCACAAAACAAAGGCTAGAAACAAAGCTATGGCTAAAATTGTTGTTGGCCGTCCAAAACCGCATCAATCGATAATTTCTCAGGCTACGAGTGAACCAAATGCTATGTGGCAAAGCTTGCTCTTGGAATATTTTGTTTCACACCATGGAAAAGACTAGCTTGATGGCATTCTTAGAAAAAAGATAGCTTACTGAATTCTAGAAGTTCTATGCTAAAAGAAAGTATTCTCGAACTTCTCTGTTCTCACTGCCACTTCAATGTCTACCATGTATCAAGCTTGCGTTGGGGTTATCATGCACTCACTAATTCAATCTGGACCAGACTTGCTGCTAAAGTTTTGGAGCAACAACAATTTTCAAAAGATTTTTCTACTTTTAACCCTCAGGATTAACCAAGATGCCCTGCCCCATCAACATAAGATCTGTTCGATGGATCAAGGATTCACGGTTGAATCCAAAATTCAAAAAAATTAAGAGTTGATTCTGAGTATGAGATCAATCCCTGAATTAGTTTCATGCTTATGGTCAAGAAGACTTGAGGTAAAAGATGAGGTATCATGAGGCCTCAGACCAATTATATGAGTAACATTAACAATTATGTAATTTAAATTCATGAATTCAGTGATGAAGAACAAAAGTCTAAAATTCTCTCGAATTCTGAATGACGGGAGACAAATAGAAGAAGAAAAGAGTTGATAATGAAAACTATGTTGTCCTCTAAAGCGAAAATTAAGAGCTAAAGAGCAACTGAAAACACAACTCACAAACTACCGTTCTTGTCCATATCATTTAGAGTAGAGAGGGGAGATCTTCCACTGGCTAGACAAAAGGGAGGCATATAATGCCCTTGCGTTTGCTTCCCCTTGATGAAATAGTTGTGACAATTTTATTGAAATTGTTCGACAATTTTTTTAACCATGATCAAAAATATAACCTTTCCATACATAATAAATACTAAAGACCAACAAATAATCAGATTAGATGCAAGTGAAATTGACACCTAAAATGCAATTCTGTTTAGATTTTATCAAATCAAGGTTCAATTCAGTTACAATCTTGTTGCAAGATGTTCTCTCGAAGACATCAGTAAACATTATAACAACATCATAAACATTATTTAGATGAATTGTGCAAATATAATGTACGGTCATGATAACAAAATGCCGACAGAATGGAGACATTGGGCAGAAATGAATATGCAGTGACCTCCATGTTATCAACTACTTTACCTCTTTGCCAGCCCTGACTAGGTAAAATACATGCTTGGATCATGTACTAAGTAATTATTAAATAATTAATGAAGCACCGGAGGAACTGCATCACTAAGGGTGGCAATCGGTTCAGATCAAAAATTTATAAACTCAAATCCTACTTATTTATTAAATAGATTAAAATTTTAAATCTGAATCTAATATATTTATTAAATAGGTAACTCAATCCGATCCACATAACCTATTTATTAAACGGATTAGACAAATTTTTAACGAGATAAATAAATTTAAACATGTTAAGCGGGTGAGATTAAACCGGTTAAATAGGTTTCAAACGGATTAAACAAATTTCAAATAGGTTTAACGGGTCGGATTATAACTCGAACCAATTATTAAACGGATTTAAATAGGTTAAACGGGTAAAAGATTTAAACCTGAGCCCAACCTATTTATTAAATAGATTTAGACGGATTGACTAATTTAAGATCCAAATTTATTTATGTCAAATCCAAATTTGTTTAAAGCGAATCGTTCGCAGGTCAGATTGACGGATTGGATCATAAATTACCTCCGCTATGCCTCACTTCCCTCATATTACCTCAAAAAAATTGCAAAAAATAAACAAACAAAGTAATGATTGAATAATAACTCCTAATCAATTTTCTATTAGCAATATGTGTAACGTAACAGGCCCCTCGTAAATCGTTATACATGATGTCCCCTTTTCTTAGACCTTGTATCAAGCTAGCATCAATTTGCATTCATTCCTATCCTATATCACCCAACCTTGATTTGGATGGTCTCTCAGCGCTTCGGCAAAGGGGTTGGATTTCACAAGATGCTTGTCCTTCTTTCGTCCTCCTCATCAATCATGAGAACCTCCTCATCAATCATGAGAACCTCGATGTGGGGAACATGATACGCCCGTGCATCATCGTAGGGTCCCCTCCCCTTGCTTTGTGAGATTCTCCATGACAAATTGGCCACGTGAGGACACAAATACCATCAACTTTTGCCACCCTCTCTTTTTTATTGCGAGGTTCTTTGTTCTCCCTTAACTAGGAGGATGACGAAAGCCGATGCTTATCGCCACAGGTGTTATATTTCTATTGGACAACGTGCATGAGGCCTACTTGATTCTTGCCTATCCTATCCGATGCCATTTTGGAGCTGTCCTTCCGTTCCCCTCCCTCTCGATAATTGTTGGCTCTTTGGAATCCAATATAATGGGGGCCACATAAAACCTAATAATTAATGGCAAACAATTGCATACAGGCCCCTAGGGTTGGATACAAGTATCTTTTAGTGCGGAAATATCCACCTTTGAATTGGCTTGCGATTTGTTTGTCACTGAGCCTAAATTTAGTTCATTCTGATGTTTCTAATGAGAGTGGGCCATGATGGTCCAATTCATAACAATGAATTCCTTTTTTTTTTATAATTTTGAATCAAGGTGAAAGACGCGATCACCAAGATAACTTTCATATTCGCATTGAAGTAGTGTAAAACTTGGATGCATCACACCTAAAGTGCTACAAAGGGTGTTGAGCTCGTTTACGGAACATGGGGTCTAATGAGGAGCATACAACCATGATAAAAGCTTACGATCTAGGTGGAAATGGTGAGATCGACTACCATGAGTTCCACTGCATGATGACTTCATGATTTGTAGATGAGTGTGTTTTCTATAAGTTTGCAATGCATTTAGCATTTGATATATTGATAGGTTTGCAAAGGTTACTGCATTAAGTCATGTATCCATAGTTAAGCAAAAATAATGTGCTATAGGGTCACTCCTATCCGAGTGCAAAATCTCTATAATCATAATTGTAGAAAATTCTTATAACCAATATATGTAACATATTTCCATTATCTCTATAATTTATCGCACAAGAAATATATCGATAGGAAAGACTGATATTAAATGAGCACAGAATCCCATCTTTCTTCTCCAAAAAGAAAAGAGAATCTTATCTACATTTAAGTTTGATCAGTTAAAACTAGTCACATAAGCCGTAGTTTTTTTCACCACTTGAATTATAAAAGGCTTGCCAACAATATCTTTATAGAATGATAAGCAATCTAAAATAGATCGACTGTACTGACCCAAAATCCAAAACAAACACCAAACAAAACAATTACAAGGAATTGCGAGAAGAAAAACATAGTGAAAGAAAAAAATAAAAATAATAATAAATTTATTCAAAAGAAAATAAAGACCGAAATAATGAGTTCGGCTCCTCTCGTAAAGACACCTTACTAAAGAGGCTCCACAAACGAAAAAATAATTCTCTCCAAGTTTATTCTTATAATTCTCTCCTCCGATTTATAAAAAAAACCACGCTCTCTCAGCCTAAGACTCAGCCTAACTTAGAGTAGACTAGCATTAAAAGACAAACTATTCCAACTAGTGTTGGTATAGGAAACAAAGAAAAACTAGAAATAAAATCCTAGTATAACCGTATAAGTAAGCCAACCGATAGACTTCCAACACTCTTTTGTCTTCTCTTTCTTATCTTCTCCCTCCCCGGAAATGCAAAGACAGCTTGGTGCCATTTGGGAGAACAAACGAGGGCACCACTTCGATTCAAAGTACTCTTTTTTCATGTTCACCATGACAATCCTACTAGCCCTTTGGATGAGGTCCTGGGTCTTTACAAACCTATGGACCATAACTTTTCTATTTGCATAGTAGAGAATTTGCTCTTTGCCTACAAATTTCTAGGGCACACAGTCTCAAATATGGCTAGCATCAGAAATGGCAACAGTGGATACAGCAGAGGAACTCGGATATGGAGCATCAAGACCAAGATATATTATGCGAACTAGGTCAAGTTTAGCATACCTTTGTCCATTTGTTTCCCTTCTTGCAATTATACGTCACAAATAGTTAATCCTTTGATTAGCCCAGCTTGATCAATATGTTGTATGTAACAAAAAACTTTAGAGACTAGGGCCAAGCATGGTTAAGCGAGCACTATGTTTATTCTACTGCAGGGAATCAGACAAAGGGCTCACTTTTTTGAAGATAACAAACACTATTTCATCTAGGTGACATCATTCTAATCCATTGCACGTACAACCTGGACCACAAAGCAACTCGATGTTTAAAGAGTTAGCGAAATCTCCACCCCACACGTTGTCTATATAAACCCTAGCTTGTGCTTCTTTGTAGCATCTATTGGAGAGGAAGAGAGAGAAGAAGCCAAGAGTGAGAGAAGAACCAAGGCTCTCTTTTCCTTTTGGAAAAGAGGGCTCTCTCCTTTTTCCTTTGTACTCCCAAAGAATAGAAGAGAGGAAAAAAGAAAAATTTATAGCCAGTTTTGTATCAAACCGAAGCATCTTGGCGTGTGATATATCTTCAAAATAAAGATGGGTGAAGTAAGTATAGTCTTGCATTGCAGACTAGAATTGTCCCAAGTTCTTCACTTCTTTGTGGGACTTCAAATATTTTAGAAGCTTGTCTCTAGAATATTATCACTAGAATTGTTGCCTCTATGCAATAAGGTATAAGATCATTTTAGGTTTTAAACTGAATGCATGGGCTCGTTACGCTGTACCATGAAGAAGATCAGTGCTTTGGTTTGATCAAATTATTTGGAGTTGGTTTCCTTCACATGTGGTAAATATAGATGAGGTGAACCATCATTTTTTCCTGAAATTTTTTTTAAAAAAAGTGTTTGCTTTCTTATTTAGGTGGTACTATCACAATCAAAATATGGCTGCATGGATTTCTTTTCCTCCAAAATAGATTTTAAAAATATAATTTATGCATAATATATTTTTGGGAAAAGAACAATATAATAAAATAGTAGTCAATGAATTGTATTAATTCTAGATGATTTTTTAAAATCTTCTTTAGTTATATTCTAATATTTCTATTTTGTTTTAATGTGTAGGAGCAAAAGGAAGAGAAGAAAATGGAGGAAGAAGAAAAGAAGGAAGAGGGAACCGAAGAGAAGAAAGAGGAGAAGGAAGAAGAGCCACCGGAGATAGTGCTCAAAGTGGACATGCACTGTGAGGCCTGTGCAAGAAAAGTTGAACGATCTCTGAGACGATTTGAAGGTCTCTTCTTCATTCCTTGCCATAGCTTTCCCTCCATTTCTTTAGAATAGTCTGACAATGCTTTGTTAAATACTTAGTTGGGAACTAAAGAATACTAACAAATGAATGGTCTAAAAGGAAGCACTGAAATCTCACCTTTAGCCAATATCCCTTGCTCCAATATAGGGGCTAAAACTTGAGAGAAGACATAAGCATTAACAGAAATATGAAGTTAGCTCAAGATGATTAATTCCTAAATAACATGTCTGAAACTATCCTATTAATATGGATGTTCTGCTGCTTTATACTTTGCAGGTGAACCCATACCACTGTTTCATGTTGGATGTGCCTCAGTAGACCCACCAAACTATAGTTTTTCCAATTCTAGGGAATGTTTCCAATAAGATGATTTTCTATTATAATGAGAAATGCTTTGGCAGCATATAATTTCTTGTCAAGAAATTCATGATTTAGAACGAAGATAAGCACATCATGGACGTAGCACTAGCATGCATGGCCCATTGGTCCTGAAATTTACAACTTGAGGCCGATTGTAGCTTATCCTTGAATTTAATTAATCCCAGCAATGGAATTGGCTGAGACATGAGTAAAATATGTTAGTCAATAGGCTGAGTCATTGTTGAAAATAATTAAAAGTTTTTAGTAGGCCTAACCCCGCTACCTGCAGGCCTAGAACAATACAAAATCAATAACATCATGGAATATTGTCTGACTAGATTTCTTGTACCCATTAAGGTCAAAAATTTTGTGATTAAAAAGTACTGAAAAATCCCTTATCATTTCTAGACACCTATTAGTTCTTTGATATGCATATTTTCTCTAAAGTAGCATAGTTTTAATCTTAATAGGTGTTGAAGAAGTAAAGACAGATAGCATGTCCAGGACAGTGGTGGTGAAAGGAAAGGGAGCAGACCCAATGAAGGTATGCGAGAGAATTCAGAAGAAGACTGGAAAGAAGGTTGACCTGATCTCTCCCCTTCCTAAGCCTCCTGAGGAGGAGAAGAAAGAGGAACCCCCACAAGAAGAAAAGAAGGAAGAGGTACTGTATTTTCCTTTTGTTTTCTCAAGATTGACCTCGCAGTCAGGAGTAATATTAAAGGATGGAATTAAAACTACCTACTCCTCTAAACCATGTCTCTTCTACATATCTGCTTCTATTTGTGAGTTGTGGAATAGCTGCTCCTATATATGCCCTAACCTTTCAAGTACATCAAAGCTTCCAAAGACTGTTATCTAGGATGGCACTAAATCAATATATAATTTCCTTGGTCAAACTAATATTTTGTAATCTAGGTTCCTAACTCCACAATGTTATCAAAATAGGCTAAAGCCCATCAGTTGAAAAGAATTTATTCTTATAAAATTGTATATTAATCTAATTTTGTTGGTATCCACTAAAGTGTTTTAGCATTCATATGTATGCTGAAAAGAAAATTTCAGGACTGGACTCTTTGCTTTAAGCATCTTATTTAGATTTTGATACAAATATAATGGCACTACAGTCTAATGTCAAGAAAGTTTGTTTATATATTGATTTGGTGCAAGCATTCACGATTTCTTACATCATGTTCCTTAACCATCATTTGACTTATCTCAATTTTTTTTTCTTTCAATTTCAATGGCAGCCAAAGGCAATCACAGTCGTGTTGAAAGTTCGAATGCATTGTGGTAAATGTGCTCAAGTTTTGCAAAAGCGGATAAAGAAGATGGATGGTATGTCATGATCTTGGTTATAGCATATGTTTCATTTAATTTTACATGCTTTGGTCATCCCACTCAATATTATTTGTAAAACTGAGAGCTAGGTTTGGCACAGCTGTCTGTTTTATTTATTCCATGATGCATATTTTAACATGTGATTCATCACTAAAAATTACAATTGAAAATAAATATTCAATTAATCTTGCATACTTTGGTCATCTCAATAAATATTATTGATAGAATCAAAGTAAGGTTTGACAACATGTGATCTATCACTCATAACCATAATTGTATAGAAATTTTCAATTAATCTTACAGTCTGGTCTCTCAAAAAATATTACTTGTAAAACCAACAAATTATGTTTTGCTTAGGTGCCTTTTTATTTTTTCCATGATGCATAATTTAACATGTGATTGACCATGAGAAAACCTCCAATTCTCCATGTCCAATAAGTCCAACCACTACAGGAAAAAAAGGTAAAAGCCAACTCTTGATTGCCGACGCTAGGGGGATGTGTCGGTAAATTTGGTTTCCGCGCCAAATTTTGCCAACGCTTTTAATGAGCGTCGGCAATTTGAAAAAATAGACGATGCTTAAAAGTGTCATCGTAGGCCTCAAGCTAAGACGATGCTGGAAAGCATGGGGAGTGCACCTAAAACGACGCTTAAAAGTGTCGTTGTTCTCTTCTGCCTAAGACGACGCTTATAAGTGCCGTTGAAGGTCAAGAACTAAGACGACGTTTAAACGTGTCGTCGAAGGTCAAGACCTAAGACGACGCTTATAGGCGTCCTCGAAGATCAAGACCTAAGACGACGCTTATAAGATGAAGACCCCCTCCAAACTCAGTGTCCGACCCCGAGTCCTCATTCTGCCCTAGCTACTCTCCTTTTTCTCCTCTTCGGCGCTGCCCCCGTCTTCCTCTTCTCCGGTTTAGATAGATGCCCAGCTTCATCAAACCACAGGAGGATCATCATGAAACTAGGCCATCCATTGCTGTCCTTATTAACTTTGTAGTTGTACAGTAAATTTATGCAAAAGAAAATTAGCTAATGTGTTTTCCTACTGGCACATAATGGAGACAGGATTGCAGCCATACGTTCCAAGCAACAATCAATTGCAATCGGGTCTTCTATCTTTTTTGTGTAGCCATTTGGCGTACGACCTGTCGCTAGGTTGAGCTACATTCTAACTAGCATATCCATTACCTAACTAGCATTTTGGTAATACTTGATTCAAAGATTCATCAGTTATCCTTAAGGTTCTGAGGACATACATCATTACCACGGTACACTTTGATCAATCATCAGAACCATAATTAATAAGCATTGTTCTTCATCAACTACTAAGTATGGGTCATTTCTCACATCTTTTTTTTTTCTATTCTGCAGGTGTAGAGTCGGTAGTTACAGACCTACCAAACGATCAAATCATTGTTAAAGGCATTATAGACCCAGTAAAATTGGTGAAGAATGTGTACAAACGAACCAGAAGGCAAGCTTCAATAGTGCAAGATGAGGAAAAGAAGGATGAAGAGAAGAAAGAAGAGGAAAAGAAAGAAGAGGAGGAAAAGAAAGGTGAAGGTGAAAAGAAAGAAGAGGAAGAAAATACTGAAGATGATAAGAAGATTGATGCTAAGAAATATGAATATTGGCCTTCTAGATTCTATGTTGAGTATGCGTACCCACCTCAAATTTTCAGTGATGAGAATCCAAATGCTTGCACTCTTATGTAATCAAAGAATATGACCTTAAAAATGTTTTGCTTGCTTGTGTATGTTACACAATATGTGTGCTGATGCATATTTTTGTATTTAGTAGGGAAAGGACTGATGAGCTATATCTCCTATCTGAGAGTAATTCACCTTTTTATCCAATAAGTAGGTCTCTTTATGTGCATGTTTGATCTTTTTTACAGTCTTCCCTCATCTGCATTGCTGATAACAAAATTTACCTCTTCATTGGTTTTCTAATTGGGGCACCTTCATGGTCCAGCCTTTTGAGGCTCCTATAAGATGCAACATCTTTCGTTCTTTTATATTTACCTTGAAATAACAATAACTTTATACAAGAAGACTCACACAAGGTGCTGAAATTCATCGAAAATGTTGAATTTAGTTCGACAAACCACATGGCATACATCAACAATCTATCGATATATAGCTATTGTACGGTTGCAAATGCACTATGTGTTTGTCATTCTAATGCACCTGATGGGACTTGAACCTAAGAAAATTCATCTATCATCAAGCTAGATGCATAAGTGGTACTATCATATATATAATTAATGGAACACATCAGTTCATCTTTCTAATTCTGCTTGCAGAATTTGAATATAACACATACTCTATGGTACTGTTGGTACCAATTGCAGAGCCCACATTCAAGGAGCGGCTATAAGATTTGCCGTCTCGATACCGGATTTCATACTGGTGCCACACTAGTATAATATTAATATAATACGATACAAAGTTTTTTTTGGCATACCGGATACCGATACCGAACCGGTATATGGTAGGGTAAGCCTTGTACTGTCCGGTTTGAATTGGTATGGCGTACCATGGATGACTATATATGTATGTGTATATATATATATATATATATATATATATATATATATATATGGTGACTATAATTTGTTCAAGATCTACAATTTTTTATGCCTCATTAAATTAATTTCATACATGCTGCGGTGACTTTCTATCTAGTATGGAAAAGCAGCAATATCTCACAACTTGGGAAGCATCGCTCCTTGACGTTAAACAAGTAAATGGAATATTATTTACCTTTTTAGATGGGGAAACCTCCATTTGGAAGGTCACAAACAGCAACTTTGTATTCCATTTGTGTTTTGAGTGCTTGGTAGCTTTGGTCAGAAAACCAAAGTTCGAAATCTGTTATTTCGGTGAGGGACAGCTAGAAAATTGGCAAAATACCCACGTTTCACTAACTTTTATTACGAACCGAGCGACTTATCACGGGAAAGTTCCTATGTTACCTGAAGAATAAGAATCGGAATAGAACGATTTATAAGAAAAATCACTTTCCCCATCCGGTTAACAACTTCAGTCACTTCTCTTGTTGCCTCCCATATACATGTTGAGTAATTGGAGAAACAAAAGAGAAATACAAAAAAAATAAAATCATGGAAAATATAAGTTTCATTACAATAAGGCTGTCCAAATTGTGTATAAATGGATAATTTCGAGACATGCACGATATCTCAAAGTTTCTGCAACCCACGCCAGACCTTGTTCTACTCTAATTCATTTTAATCTACTAGACTATCATTTGGCAATCACTCAACCTTGTGTCAAACTGTTAGCTGGCAACATAATGCCCAATTATCACATACTGTGATATCTTCATACGCCTTCTATTGAAAATACTCTAATTGGTCTCATAACTTGCTTTTCAACTTGCCGTACCGAACCATCCACATTACTTAAGGCAGCAATTGGTTCAAGAATAAAGTAGGAATAAGACTTATATAACGGGTCTTGTACCTAGAAAACAGTTTTTAAAAAAAGTCTAATCAAGAAATAGTGATCCCTGGATAACTATTCCAGCATAAAATTTGTATGCTATTCTTAGCTTCAATCTCCTCGCCGCGTCGTCCCCTCCTCTCGCTATGGGCCCGAACCCGGCCCGGCTCGCCCGAGAAGCAGTTCTTGTTACATGAGAACAAAAGGCCCTTTTTGTGTTTTCTTTTTTTTTCTTTTTTTTTTTTGTTTTCTGCGGCGGTTTTGAGAGTTTAGGGTTTTAAGGGTTGAAGGAGCGGTTCTCCTATGCAGTCCGCCTCGCACCTCAACTCCCACTCTCGTCTCCACCAATCCCCATGGCACCATCGCAAAACTCCAAGATTTCGCTCCTCCATCGATCAATCCAACTCCGTGAGGCCAAATCTGTCCCTGCCTCCCAAAAATCCAACATTTTCCAAACTTTCGAAGCTTTCTCGCCGCTTCAAGCTCGAAGAGATCGAGGGATGCGAAGGCCGGAGTCTCCTTCCTCTCCCCGTCGTCGTTCATAGGGCCGGCAAGTCCTCTCGGTACCTCTGGGACGGTGCCCACCTCCGATTGGAAGGTTTCGATCGAGAACCCGCCGATGGATTCAGGTTCGGCGATGAATTCCAGCGGCTGTTCCAGATGTTGGGCGAGGCCATCCGGCATTTGTTCGTTCCGCGTCAAGTTCAGGACAATTACATGGGCTATTTGAAGTGGAAAGTACTGCATCGAGTCTCGAGCTCTGCTCTCCAAGTTCTTGCCACACAGGTATTTGTTAGATTGTTTTCTTGTTTATTGTTAGCTGGAATTTGTTTCAGTTCGGCAAAAATGCTTTCTTTATATCATACATATGGCTTCATCCAGTCATCCAATCTAAAGGCAATGTCTTGTTAGTGTTATTTGTGGTTTTTCTAATTAGGATATGTAGATCATGTAAAATTGATAAAATGAATTCAGAGGCAGCTCAAATATGTGCTGCCCCAAGTTCATCATTAAGAGTCTTCTTTTGGAGACTAGGTCCTAGATATTTGTTATTTATATGGTTAAACATGAAGATTTCTTGTGTTTCATAATTATTGGAATAATTGGTGACAGGCTATGTTTCGGGCAATAGGATTTGGCTCCTCCCATTCCCTTCCCTCTGCAGCTGCGTTAAATTGGGTATTGAAAGATGGTCTTGGTCGGCTTAGTAGGTGTATATACACAGCTAGTCTTGGTTCTGCATTTGATACGAATTTAAAGGTGTGCTTAGTTTGAGCAACTTCTGCAATTACCTTTTCCCTATTCTATAATTCATTCCCTAACTTATAATTGCTTTCTGTGCAGCGAGTTAGGTTCTCCACATCTGTTTTATTTAGCTTGGGCATTGGAATTGAGTTGTTGACGCCTGCCTTCCCTCAGTATTTTTTGCTTCTTGCTACAGTTGCCAACATTGCCAAGTCTATTAGTCTTGCAGCCTACCTAGCAACTGGTGTAAGTTTTCAAAATTATTAAGCTTCAACATGATTAAGTTGTTTCTTTACTCAGTTTACTCTCTGTTTGTAACTGAAGATGGCTCATCTAGCACATAATTATAGTGAGAACTTGATGCTGAAGTTTTCTACTTTGCTCAAAACATTACAGCAAGTTGCCCCACTATAGTATATCTAATCAAAGTTGTGTTGGTATTAGTAGATGGACTCGTTGGTAAAGCAAAGTTGTGTTGGTACTAGTAGATGGACTGGTTGCTTACCTTTGCAGTCACAGTTTTGTGCTTTTAGGTCAACTGAATTGCAAGTTTTGTCCTTTTTTTCTCAATAAATGAATGAATACATGTTTCAATCAGAACAAACCAATCTATGATGGCCCTGTTTTACCCATCACAATTAATATCCCAGAACTATGCAGAACTTAACATCACTTTTTATATCAAAGTATATATAAAGATGATCTCATATTTGAGAATGGAAAGTAATAGCTATCCAAAATGCAGCAGTATTGTAGTTTGCTTCACTACTAATGTGAGTTGGAATAGCAATCCACCTTCTGTGCCACTATACTTCGATTTATATGTTAATTTATTCCACTAAATTAACCCATATATAAAGGTGTCCTAACAAGCCTAAAAGAAACTTCATGATCCTCAGAGGACTGTAACTCAACTTTGCATGAGCCTAAACTTGTTTAGCTCTTTGACCCCAATCACTCTCGAATCAACATAGAGGTCCATTTTGTTAAAGAACATTCTTAATCAAGAACTCTTGATAGGACATGATTGTAGACCCTAAGTCTCTTGGGAAATTCTTGAATATTGCTATAGCACCTATTGTATAAGCATGGTTCGCAGTAACTTGACCAGCAAAAAGAGATCTGCTTTACAATCATAAACCTAGTTTTACAAAGATCCCTATTTTCTCATTAGGATTACGAGAACTGTTATTATGGGACTTGCAGTCTTGTATACCATAATATACACATTTTCACAATTAACAAACCATGCAAGACCTAAATTGTAATGTTATTATATCTGTCCAGATAGCATAACTCATATCATGGATAGAAGAATGCCTCGAAGCATAAAGTTAGTAAACATTCTAACTTTTTATTGTCATGCTTGAGTACTAGTTTGATGGGACTGTCGTTCTGGGATGCACATGCACCCATATTCCAAGTACTTGTTGATCTATCTGGCTTTTCATGTGTATTTGCATACAATGATTACCTTATATACCTTTCTTCATCAATGTCTATTATATTGAACTTGAAGCATTTTCTACTGAGTACATAAGTTAGTAGTAGATAGAAAATTTTACATTGTCCAATGTTTTGCAGACTGCCATTCATCGGAGCTTCGCGATAACTGATAATCTCGGTGAAGTTTCTGCAAAGTCCCAGGTTCCCAGTTTGTTGCTTTATGCTTCTGTATAATACTTTTTTTTTTTAATCGCTAGCTCATTTTCTTTTGCATTAACCACTTCTCACATCTCCTTTGCAGATTCAAACTGTTTGTTTTGACAACCTGGGTCTTTTGCTTGCTGCACTGTTGAATATATTATGCAAGATTAACCAAAGGTAATTCATCTCTAATTTCATGCAGGTCTTGCATGTTAAATAGGTCAATTTTTGCACTTTACTCATTCGTACTTCGACAATAATCTAGGATACTAACATATAACATGGTCCCCTTGTCTTTATTAGCCATATAGATACACACAATAATTTGTAGTACATGACTTTATCTTTTTTTAGTTTTCACAAGTTATGACATCTTTAAGGAGTATTTGAGCTTTATATAGGGGAACCTTTTGGCACTAGCCTAGTCTATTAGGACCATTAATGCAAGAAAACTGCTGAATTATAATTCTTGTTATGGGTGCATCATATCTTATGCAAGTGATAGTTGACTTACTGTTTGTGTCATTGAGATTTATTTTAGCAGCAACTAATTTTCTGTAATTGCTATCAAGATTTCAAGCAGGTCTACCACTCATCTATCCTATTTTCGCAGCAGTTGACTTGTTTGCTATTTATCAAGGACTTAAGTTTGTACACCTACAAACACTAACCAAGGTCAGTGGTCGCTTTATCTTTCTTGCTAAGTGGGCTTGTTATGCTGCTGCTGGTGTAATAATGTGTGGACAATTATTTTTAATCTTGTTTGTAGATTTTAAGATTTTGCTCCTTATTATTTCTATTATCATGTTCAGGATAGGTTGGAGATTATAATAAACACATGGTTATGTTCAGGAGTTGTCCCATCTCCTGCAGAGGTTAGCAACAAGGAAGGCATAGATGTCTTAATGAATAAAGGTGATTGTATATGAAAACATTTTCATTTTTTGCTATATAAAATTGAGAGAACACTGGTCATGGAGCTTATAGATGCTTGGTGAGGTTTGGATCAGGAAGCAAGCTATGGCCAATCAGAATAGGATGCCTTGATCCGAAGGATTCGTTCTCCATGGTGTCAGTTTTGACCATACAATCTTTGCGTCATGAAGATCTTTACTTTATTTGCATGGAGATATCTCAGAAGGGTTTAACAAGAAAACAAGTCGGTATCACATGAATTCTTTGGTTTGACATTTTGATTGTTCTTGATACACTATTTGGAACTTATTTTTTTCTGTGAATTTCAGCCGGGGATCCTCCTTTCTTTACAGGAAACGGCGGTTTCCTCAGATATCATTATAGGCCTGCTACAGGTAACAAAGCTCAATTAAAAATTTGTGATTTTACATGGAGACAAATAAAATAAAAGGAGTTATCAAATTTATAATCTATCACTTTTATTCTCTGGCAGGTTTGATTATAGTCTCCTGTTTGTTACATACTATTCTCTTTTTTTCATTTCTTCTATGTGGATGTTCATCAAGAATAATGGTATCTTGCACTGTCAAGATTAGTGTATTATTTTAATTTAATGTGAGCTGTTGAAATTAAACTTGTTTGTTTTGCAATAGGCATGCCTCATCCGCAAGATGTTGCTACCGAGGAGTAGCTCTATCTGTAATGCTAGCAGCACTGAAGACTCAATGCTAGCAGAGTGGTTTAAAGTTGTAGAAGATAGCAAGCTGCGTGCCATTAGAGAGAGTACTCACTTGATAGAAGAACTTCAAAGAGCTGGTTGGGTTGTGAAGAACATTTTGTTGAATTTCCAAGAGCAGATACGATATAGCTTGGTGAGAGAGGATTCATATACAAGAATACACTGATTGGAAACACATCTTACTTTTTTCCATTTTCTTTTTCCATTTAGGTTGAGTGCTCACCGCAATAAGTGAGGCCAGCACTTTCTACCATCCAGCTGACCTTAGTCTGGAGCTGACTTTTTTTTTTCTCTTTTTGAGAGAGAGAATTGGAGCTTGATATTTTGACATGATACTTAACTGCCATACAAGAGTAAAAATGGAAACATTGCAAGGTGGGGATGTTGGTTTTGCAACTTCTGTAACTTATGTTGTGTGATCTCTTTGCTTCAGTTCATGAAATCAAGCCTTGACAAAAGCAATTAATGTGGGGAAGTTGTTGCCACTGGTGGGGTTTGTGAACCAACCTACAAAGAGGAAAAAGGATGCCTTCATAGTCTCTGTTTACTTCCCTTTTTCCCATTGTTTTCTTTTTTGCGTTAATAGCATGGTATGCCCCGGCCTTCATATCATTTGCATTGCACCGGAGGAGCTTCGGACAATTTAATTCTTCCAAGAAATCAAACATCAAGTGAGCTACCCTAGTTACATGTAAAGCCATTACCCCTTCAATTGAGTAGATCAGCAATCTCAGGCAGAATCAATTCGGTAGTGGTTCCTTCTGATTTGTTTCAAATTTGCAATGGACCTTTTATCTCTATTTATGGATGGCACAGGATTCAGGGATTGGTCCACCTAGCTCGAAGTAGGTGGTCTTTCTTTGTGGCATAAAGTAGGAGGGCTTTCAGTCTTGCAGACCAAGCTATTATTTACCTCGGTTTGGTAATTGTGTTCCAAATTATTCATTTCCGTACAAGGCTAAGTTGGGTGTAAGTGAACAGATAATTTTTCACTCAAACCTAAGCCATCTCCTCCCAAATTGGTTCTAAATTCAAAACTTTATGGCACATTATAGATATATCTACATTCAGGAGCCATGACTTTTGAGGAGGAAACATTTTTTTTTCTTTTGAGAGAGAGAGAGAGAGAGAGAGAGAGAGAGAGAGGGAGAGACTCATTGTATGATAATGATCCACATGTGAAGATGCACCAATGATGACTCGAAGAACATCATGCAATAATGAAACCTGAATATCCAGTTGCTAGGTAAAAAAGTTCGACCTTCGGGGCAAAATGCAGATTCACCCTAAATTGAATTATCGGTTGCTTAACTTGCTGCTGCAAATAACTTCTTTTTTCCCGTCCATGTTTTTCTCACAATGACTATAATAATTGCTATTGACAAGATCCTTTTTTTTGTTTCGTAAAAAAAAAAACAAAAAAAAGGACCTTTCTTATTGGTGAGTATTGCAGGTTCCAGGGTTCTTTTCTACATCTCACCCTTAATTTTGTTCAAAATAGCACGGATAAACAATAAACTGGACTGTCAAGATAGCCATCAAGGTATGGGGTCATCTGATTAGAATTCTTATGGTATGAATGATAGTACAGAAAGCTTGATTAGTCCCCTCTCCCTTTGAATGGCATGTAAAAATCACAGTCCACTTGTTTAAATATATGTTAGAAAAGAGTATAAGTTTTCCTTTTGAAACAAGACAACCGGCCTCTGTTGATGAACCTATAGTCAGAGTCAACGGTGAAGAAGCCATGATAACACAACTTCCAAATGAGAATTTTCTTGTGGATACTTGCATTGTGTTGAAAACGGGAGTTCGGAGGCGACTAATTGGATCCAACAATAAGGGCATATAATACTTGGTGAGCTGCAACCAGATGCATCTCCCCTTGTCATCCTTTCACACGGTTGCTGCTTCTATTGTTAGTCTATAGTCACAGAATAAATAGATTGATGAAGATGGAATTGTCCATATAGAGCTTGAGTTGACGGATGGCCGGGGAAGGCACGGAGCAATTAAGGTGCATGGCCCCTCCCATCTCCCACTCTTACATGGTTAGTGAAAAGCAATTTAGTTTCTTTGTGCATCCATTGCTGTCAGCGTCCATGTCCATTAAAGAATCTTTCTTTTGTTCATGCGGGAAAGGAAGTTAGAACATAGTAGGCTTAGAAAAAGAGAGAGAGAGAGAGAGAGAGAGAGAGAGAGAGAGAGAGAGAGAGTTATGATCATGGCATATGAGCAAAATGTCAAGACTGGTGAGTGATCTCTGAAGGGATGGGATGTTATATATGGTCATGATGGCGAGCCAATAACAAGATTCTTCTATGTTTTCCGTTCTGATATTTTAATTTTTTATTTACTTGTGCCACAATCTGAATACGAATTGCTTCTAGATGGCGATATGCAGTCTTTACGGAAGTGTCAAAAGTATGATAAAAGGGTAGGTATGGAACTTGATTTTTCTTTTATATCTATACCTACTCTCCTTCGGTCCTTGTCACTCTTGAACATTCTTGGAAGAAGGAATGGATTTCCTTCTGATACAACCGAGATGTAGTGAAAGTGTTATGATGAATATAATACTTATTTAAAACTTTGATTTTGTTTTTATTACACTATTTGAAGCTTGTTCTATGGATGGTTTGTCTTTAGACATCCTGCAATATGGGAACATAGACACCATGGTAGGTCATCACAGACCAAATATTGATTACATTAATGATAAATAATTTTATTTTTGAATTCCCTTGACAAGTATTGTAGTTGGTTGTATTCGATGCCATAGAAAATTTATATAACATTTATCAAAATAAACACCCTCAATAGACTTTTCTCAAGACAATAATTTCCGCACACTTCCAACGTTTCATAGACTTTACAAGTCTTTAACCGGCGTAAAAGTATGAGCTTGGCTTGTGAAAAGTCAATAGAGTAGCATCTTATGCAAAATTATGGTTGATATATAATTTTTTTTTCTTTATTATCCACTAATCTAGCAACCTCTATAGTGCTTATTCTAACAAAAGAATAATGAAAAGTTATTAAGTGAATCTGTAACTATATCTCGTGAGTTGCCACCAGAAAATATTAAATATTTAAACATCAAAATATAGCAATGCTAATTGCTGCACCCATGCGGGTGTTGAAGAAGCTTTGACTAGGCCGGTTGCTTTCTACTAATTTTTCTTGGACTTCGGATCCCTAAACTCGAAGATAGGGTATCAACCAGTTGGGCAAGCGACCTCGTGACACTTGAAAAAAACTGCAGCATCCGAGTCCGAATGTTATGCATAGGATATGAAACAGTTGGATTTATCTTAGCTGGCATGTCATGCATCATATTGTATTTCTAGTTTTATTAAATACATGTTACACGAAAATTCATGTTTTTTTCTTTTCTCGCTGCCAGTTTTCTGCAAATGACAATAACTAATTGATATTTCATCAGGGTGTTGGCTAGACTAATAAAAGTAGTGCCATATGGATTTATTAACCTAAAATGATCTTCCTCTCAATAGCTTAAGTTTTAGAGCTGCAAATCTGTGATGGATAGTATCAAAGTCAGGCTTATTATGCATCACCAACTTTATTAGTCATGTGAACCTCTCACTAACAAACACCAAGATGGAGGAGGACCTAGATTTATTGTGCATTACCATCTTTATTAGTCATGTGGGCCTCACACTAAACGATACTAAGGTGGAGGAGGACCTAGTAGGGATAGAGTAGGACCCAAGCCATAGATGAGCCCTCCCAATCTCTAGAGTAAGAGCCAACCATGATGAAGATGTTACGAGGTTGGATGAAGAAGATTATCATAGTCCTATATTGATCAATAAAATATGTGTCGTTTGGATTTATTACCTGGGGATGGTTCTCCTCCCAATACCTTAAATTTTTAGGCTACAACTCCGCAACACTAGCCATTATAACGAAAAATTATTAGATAGACTTAGTCAACCACATCGCCCAGAGACTAGTCTAATAAACATTGGCCGCATTAGCACCTTCTGATCTAGCACCTAACCATGGTTAAAAGAATTTTTTCAAAAAAAAAGCATGGGACCTATTGTAACAATCTAATACTCTTATCCAAAATGGCTAGGTGGACGATGTTTTTTAGATTCCTTAGTCCAATATAAATACTCAAGATCTCTCCCACGAATAATCAATGTGTCGTCACAAAAATATTCGTTGCTTACTGAACTGTCTAGTTCGTTATTCTCTATTTTACTATTTTTATGGATATGATAACTAAGATGACACATGAGTACGGTTGGAAGAATAAATACGGTCGGAAGAATAAATAGAAGGATATCTTTAATTTAAATTAAAATTTGATTAAAAAATAATATAATTTTTTTAAAAATTTTATTAATTATATAAGATATTAAAAATTAATTTTAATTATTTAAATTTATTTTGCTGTTTGCTTTATAAATATTATAGATTTGTAATAAAATTTTTTATAAAAAATGCGATGGCTGCCGTGACCGTCGTCTCGGGAACTTGGGTGGAAGGAATTAGGCAGCGTCTCGGGGACGGCAAGGGCGGATCCTTCGCGGCTCCCTGTTCGTACCAATACGCATCCACGAAATTTTAACTCTTTTAGCCATGGTTAAAATTAGGTTAGAAAAGAACTGACGTGTTTATTGAACTGACGTGGTAAATAAATCTACTAAATTTACCATAATTCTCTCCATCCCAGCGCCAATTACCGTTCTACCGCCCGATCCTCATGTCCCTATCGTACTACCCTCCTATTTCCTCTCCCATTGTAGTACATGCGCTCCTGCCAACTTTCTTATCTTGACTTCCTCTCCGTCGTCTCATTAACCTCCAATCCTTCCAAAAAATGGTACTACCCTTGTACGCACAATTTATAAACCCTGGCCTACGCACCATGAATCCCTCGTAGAATCCTCCGTCCTCCTTCCCTCATGGCCAAATCCGCTCTCCTCCTCTTTCTCCTCTCCCTCCTCCTCCTCTCCGCCGCCTCCGTCTCCGCCCACGGCGGCGATCACGACTCCGACGCCGACGCCGACTCCGGCGATGGGGACTCGCCTAATCTTCGTTCCAAATCTCTTATCCTCGTCAAAGTTTGGTGCTTGATACTGATCTTCGTCGGGACCTTCATTGGAGGCGTATCCCCTTACTTCTTTAAGTGGAATGAGGGGTTTCTGGCGCTCGGGACGCAGTTCGCCGGGGGAGTGTTCTTGGGGACGGCCCTCATGCATTTCCTCAGCGATGCCAACGAGACTTTCGAGGATCTCACGGACAAGGATTACCCTTTTGCTTTTATGCTCGCCAGCGCCGGGTATGTGATCACAATGTTCGCAGACTGTGTGATTTCGATGGTGGTGGCCCGGGGGAGGAGCCTCCGAGATGTGGAAGGAGGAGCAACGGATGGATATGGAGGTGAGCTCCTCAAAATTTGTTTCTTTCTTTCTTTCTTTTCGGTTCTCGTTTGCTTGTTTATTTGTCTTTGTTGATAAGATTTGTATGTATATAGATTTCTAAATGATGCTTTAGAGTAGGGAGATACCTGGAAAAGAGAAAAAAATAGTTCTTTTGGAATTTTTAAGAAATATGGAGGTGACATATCGAGGACTTTATTTTTTTTTTATTTCCAATTTTACTTGGTAAGATTGAAGACATATTAGGGAATAAAGTGTTTCTGAAATATCAGTTGAAGAATTTTTCTTAACTTGAGTTTATTTCAATTGACCCAGATGGTCTTTTTTGAAGAAAAGAAAGCAATTTTATCATTTGGACATCTTTAATTTATGACAGTGCTCACCTTTCAGTATTACAATTTGGCCTGTTATTTCCTGATTTTACCGGCTTTAGGTATAATAATGAATGTTCGCCTGTTTCATCCTCAACATTTCCTTATGATATATGTTTTGTATTGATAAGACTGTATTTTTTTTTTCTTTTCTTTGTTCAGTTCAGTATGGTGCCATAAATTCATTTATAATTGAATCATCGTTTAAGAACGTTGTGCTTCGTTGCAGGGAAATTTCAAGAGAGCAAAGTCGGCAGCAACGGTGGAGGCTCACAATTACAACCAGAGGTGAGTTTGTAGTACTTTAAGCCTCAAGCATATCTGCATATTTTTGTCTGCGTGCATGTTCATGTGCAGCAGTTTTGCTCAAAAACTAATAGAAACTGCAAAAGTTACATCGAGGTTTTCTAAGGTGTTTTCCATGACAATCTTACTCTACTAGTATCTACTTCGCAATAGGAGGTTAAACTCTGTTTCCTTTTCAGCATTTTTTAATAAAATTTTTGGCCTCCCTTTCATCCCCCAAAAATGGTCGTTTCCATGACAGAATATATTCTGATGAGTGCTGCATATTTATTATAGGTTGAGAGCACTAGCGGCCATCAATCTCTAGCATCTATGCTTCATGATGCTGATTCACTCGGAGATAGCATTTTGCTGATTGTGGCCTTGTGTTTCCATTCTGTGTTTGAAGGCATTGCAATTGGAGTTGCAGGTAAAATATTCATCTACAGATATGACATCTTTTATCTGAGCAGTAGAATAGGCACAAACTAACAAAGAAAACGAGAATGGAAGGATTCCAATCTTAGTGTGCTTGTAAAAGTAGAAAAGAATGGGATGTCCTCAGTCAAGAAACAAAGGGAAGCCAAAAGTACAATAACATGAATTGCCTTGTAGAGATTACTCTTTTTAACAAAGAAGCAGTCGTTTTAGACCAAAGAGTAATTCTAATTGTTTGTCAAGATATGCAGAACTAAACTGAGCCTTATGAAGATTCTACTATTTGATTCCTTCTAAACTTTCCATCCTTATTGCTCCAATAATCTGCTAATATCTCATGCTGATTGCAATGAAGAGGCTTTGAAATTATCTTGTGGAATAGCTTGAGCTGGTGCTTTCCATGTTTCTTTCCCTGGACTGTAATTGAGGCTTTGCCTCCTCCCTTACCAGAAAATGAAAAATCTCTTGTGGATGACCTTTGATAAAACCAGAAAAGCATTTAAAATCTACTGGTGTCCTAGAGGAGATTAAGAAATAACTCAAAAGATTTTGATCATCATAAAATGTTTCTTGATTATATTGACTTATACTCGCCCAAATCTGGTCTCTCCCCAACGTAATGTAAAGAGTCCTTGTTGACATTTATGCTTGTTCCAGTTCATCATTACACTTGGACACAATCATGCCCTTAATTGTGTTAAGCAATATAGCTCCATTGACGCACTCACAAGAAATAGGAAAGCTGCTCCTAACACTCTCCTTCGATGACACTTTGATTGCCATATATGATAATATTAAGACTGACCTTCATTTCATACTCAACGATCTTGTAGGTCCCATCTGGTATGCTAATATATTCAGCACTTCTGATTGTAGAGCAACAAATGAATCTGGTCCAGACACCTGGTGGAGCACGTTTTGCTAGAACTAAGTTTTGTTTTTTTGTTTTTGAATCTAGTGGAAAGTTCAGAACCTTAAAAAGCTACAGCTGTGGGCCTCGGACAAAAGGTTCTACCAATTAAACCAAACCCAGCCTATCATTATTGAAGTGCGAACATTAGTCTTGCCCAGCTCTGAATAATTAGATCTGACCTTGAATGACTCATAGCTAGAATCATCCAAATATGACCCAAACAATTCGCATGTTGATCTTCATTTGAACTTCTAGACCTGAAACCCTGCTAGGTTGGAACTGAATCATGTTGGGTGCAAGCCCAACTTGATCCTTCGCACCCTACTCTGCCAAATTCCATGTGTTTTCTTTTTGATCTTGATCATTTGGTTCGAAGGCACCAAACTGTTCCTCGCCGCGCGGTTTGGCTCTGCTTGATCAGTAGGGAAAGATGATTTGATTTATTAGACTGTAATAAGGTCATTGTTATCATTTATATGTGAGGTGTCCTGGTGTCAGAACTAGTTTGCTGATGTGGTGTATGTATGTCCAATTTTCTTGCAAAAATCTAAAAGCTGGATCTTTTCTTCTTGTTCTGTGTCTATTCCTGTGCAGAGAACAAAGCTGATGCATGGAAAGCCCTGTGGACTATCAGCCTGCACAAAATATTCGCAGCCATTGCCATGGGGATTGCACTCCTACGAATAATCCCAAACCGTCCGCTCCTATCCTGTGTGGCCTATGCCTTTGCTTTTGCTATCTCGAGCCCCATTGGAGTAGCCATCGGAATAATAATAGATGCAACAACAGAGGGTAGGGTGGCTGACTGGATATTTGCCATCTCGATGGGTCTTGCTTGTGGGATCTTCATATATGTTTCCATAAACCATCTTTTTGCCAAAGGCTACAAGCCACAGCGACCCATTGCAGTTGACACACCCATGTATAGATGGTTCTCTGTTGTATTTGGGGTTGGGGTGATTGCAGTTGTGATGATATGGGACACATGAGGTGTGAGAAGTGAAAAAGGCCATGAGTAAGAAATCAAGTGCAAAATGTCTAGGGAGTCAACCCTATCATGTTACGAATTTGAGTCTTCCTCTCACGGCAGGATACTATAAATGACTCTTTCTGGTGGCAGGAATATTGTATGTATTTTTGCTCCAAGTTTTTAAAGAGACACCATTTTATCTCGCTGAATTATTATTTTCTGAGAAGCAACAATTTCTCTACAATGGTAAATGATCTGACCATGTTTTCTGGCACTTCTTTTGGAAACCACAGGTCATAGTTTGCAAATGAGTCAGATTATATTGGGCTGGTTAATGTTCATTGTTGAATATTCTTTTGCCCACGGCAGTCGAGCTGTTTTTCTAAATGGGATTCTTCTATTCTGCACTCTGCTCTCTGGTGCTTGTGGTCATTTGTTGATCATGTCCAAGATAAAGCGGCCAATAAATATAAACCCAGATTTTTCTCCAGCTGACAGTACAGAGGGAGGAACCAAGCCATGGGAAGTACAATCTAAAGCCCAAGTTAACCCTTAAGAAGCTATGATGAGATTAGACCTTCAATTGAGAATTTTTAAAAATTAATTTTATCAGGTTCAGTCTACCTACCTAAAATTGTGGGACAATTTACAACCTGAAGGTGATCCGTAATTAACCTAATTAATTGTGTATGGACATAATTGCATCTTAGAGTTACTATCATAATATATTGCATAAATGTAAATTTCATCTCTTTGAAATTAGTACACTAAGAGTGGTTTTAGGTTTGCTGCAATTTCATACGTCCCAAATCCGAGACATGATACTACCATACTATTGCGAGGTACAGCTCATGACACTATAAAGCCAACAATTATAATTTTAAGTAAAATAAAAGGTTCAAATCCATCATCCATTAAATAATTAAACAAATACTAATTCAGAGCAACTAAATCCAAATTTAAATACTCAAATAATCTTAAAATTTAAAAAAAAAATCACCAAATGCAAATTCATAGTCAATTAAAAAAAATAAAATTCTACTATAAAATCTCTAATCCTACTGAAGCCTCCCAATTTTCCGACCGACTGACTACATGTAACTCATAACTCTTAATCCTTAATATTTCTAACTTATGACTCTTGATGTATGCATGACCCATGACTCTTAAATTTTATATAACTCAGGACTCTTCACATTTTACAACTTATGACTCTTAACCTTTTATAATTTATGATGACTCTTGTGACCCTTGATCTTTCATCTTTTTAACCTTGACCTGACTTTGACTCTCCAACTAGGATGCTAGTTGGTACCACGTCATCTTATAAATCAAGTTTATTATCGAACACCCCCCTTTTAAACTTGATTCTTTTCCTCCATCAATTATTCCAAGCTTAAATTTTAATCTCTGGAAGGTGTCAATTTTAAGAGGCTTGGTGAATATATCCACCACTTGATCTTGAGATTTGGTGAATAAGCACAGCTTCTCAGAGTGAGAAATGCCGCAGGAAAGGCCGCTCATGCGATACATCAGTCACCACAACCACTATTGATGTACCTTTTGGCGTTTATCGCAGAACAAGATAGTCCCGCGGTGTTGGTGATATATGTTGTCAGCACTCCCATAGGGTTGCCTTGTCTAGCAACCATGTGGCCGCTGGATTCAAAAGGGGTTCGTTCTTCTGTTCGACCAATGTGATCTAGGGGAACCGACTATCATTAAGCTCCATGGCTCGCACTTATAAGTTTTCAGCATCATCTTAACCTCCTTGTCGGTCATTTATACTATGAGGGCTACAAGGTGACGATCGGAGGCAAGATGACCTAGGTGCATTTCGAGAAAAAGAAACGGAGGGCAAGTTAGTGGATTTCAACGGCAATGAAAGGCATTAGACTGGCATCTACAGTCGACTTCGGAGAAAACAATCGTGTTTTAGAGTTTGGCATATGAATAAAGGGGCTGAGCTCTTGCGGAAGGACGTCTTCTACATGGAAGAGCCTGGGTGGGCCAGAATTATAAAATGGTCAGATTGGGAGATCATGGGCATTATAGGAGATATTCCTAATGGAACAGAAATTGTAAAGCCGGATCGACAACTAACAGAGGTAGTAGAAATTGTACCTGAGTGCTTAAGTTTGCTTTTAGTGTGTAATTTGGTCCTTGACAGCAGCCGCAGAGGCCCTTCTTTTTGCCATGCTTCTCGCTGGGGTAGGTTTAGAAAAGAGAGAGGAAAAAGGGGAGGGGTGATGAAGAAAAATAAAAGTAAAAAAAAAAAAATCTTAAATTATTCTTTGATTGAATTTTTTCTTTTTTTGGTCTTTGTGTAATTGGGTTCGCCTCATTCTTGATTATACATCCACATGATAGGCCAATGTGCATGGCTCTTCGGTGCAGGGGAGGCCGCAGGGAAAGCTGCTCATGCGACAGATCAGCTGCTGTGACCACTACCATTGTGCCTTTTGGCGTTTATAGCATAGCAACATTGTCTCGCGGTGTTGGTGATATGCGTCGTCAGCATTGTCGTAGGCTTGGCTTGTCAAACAGCCATGTTGTCGCTGGATTCAAAGAGGGATTCGTTCTTTTGTTTGACTACCGTGATTTAGGTGAACCGACTGTCTTTAAGCCTCGTAGCTCACCGTCACAAGTTTCGGCATCATCTTAACCTCCTTCCAGCTCATTTATGCTGTGAGGGCTGGCCACATCTACAAGGTGACGATCAAAGGTGAGATGACCCAGGTGCATTTTGGGAAAAATAAAAAGAAGAGCAAGTTAGTGGATTTCAACGGCAATAAAAGGCATTAGATGGGCATCTACAGCCGACTCCGGAAAAAGCAATCGTGTTACAGAGTTTGGGATACGAATAATGGGGCTGGGCTCTTGCAGACGGACATCTTTAATATGGAAAAGCCTAGGTCAACTAGGATTATAAAGTGGTGAGACGAGAAGATCAGGGGCATTATAGGAGATATGCGTAATGGAATAAGGGTTGTAAAGTGAGATCAGCATCTTACAGAGGTGGCAGAAATTGTACCCGAGTGTTTGAGTTTGCTTTCAGTGTAATTTGGTTCTTGATAGCAGCCGCGGAGGCTCTTCTTTTTGCCCTGCTTCTCGTTTGGGTGGATTTAGAAAAGAGAGAGAGAAAACGGGAGGGGTGATGAAGAAACAAAATAAAAAAAAAGAAAAAGAAAGGAATTCTTAAATTATTCTTTGATTGATTTTTTTTTTTTTGGTCTTTGTGTAATTTCGTTTAACTCATTTTTGATTGCGTGGCCGGTTACTGGGCATGGCTCTTCGGGGCAGGAGAGGCCGCAGGGGAAGCTGCTCGTGCGACACCTAAGCCGCTGCAACCACTAATGTTGTGCCTTTTGGCATTTATTGTAGAATATGATAATCTCGCGATATTGGTGATATGCGTCGTCAGCCTTGCTATAGGCTTGCCTTGTCAAGCAGCCACGTGGCCGCTAGATTCAAAGAGTGGTTTGTTCTTCTGTTTGACCTGTGTGATCTAGGTGAATCGATTATCTTTAAGCCTTGTGGCTCGCCATCATAAGTTTTCAACATCATCTTAATCTCTTTCTAGCTCACTTATGCTGTGAGGACTGGCCACATCTACAAGGTGACGATCGGAGGCGAGATGACCTAGGTGCATTCTGGAAAAAAGAAAAAGGTGGGCAAGTTAGTAGATTTCAATGACAATAAAAGGAATTAGATGGGTGTCTATAGCTGGCTCTAGAAAAATCAATCGCGTTACAGAGTTTGGCATACAAATAATGGGGCTGAGCTCTTGCGGAAGAGCATCTTTTAAACTGAAAAGCCTAGGTGGGCTAGGATTATAAAGTGGTCAGACGGAGAGATCCGGGGTATTATAGAATATATGTGCAATGGAATAAGGGTTGTAAAGTGGCATCGACAACTGATGGAGGCGCCAGAAATTGTACGTGGGTGCTTGAATTTGCTTTTAGTGTAATTTGGTCCTCGGCAGCAGCCACAAAGGCCCTTATTTTCTCCTACTTCTCGTTGGGGTGGGTTTAAAAAAGAGAGAGAGAAGTGGGGAGGGGCGATGAAGAAAAAAAAAAGGAAAGAAGAAAAAGAAAAGAATTCTTAGATTATTCTTTATTTGATTTTTTTCCTTTTTTGGTCTTTGTGTAATTTGGTTTGCCTTATTCTTGATTATACATCCTCGTGGCATGTCAATAGGCACGAATCTTCCGGACAGGAGAGGCCGCAGGGAAAGCCGCTCGTGCGACAGATCAACCGCTACGACCACTACCGTTGTGCCTTTTGGCGTTTATAGCAGAACAAAATAGTCTCGCAGTGTTGGTGATATGCGTCATCAGCACTGCCGTAGGCTTGCCTTTTCAAGCAGCCTTGTTGATGCTAAATTCAAAGAGGGGTTCGTTCTTCTATTCGACTTGCGTGATTTAGATAAACCGACTATCTTTAAGCATTGTGGCTCACCATCATAAGTTATCGGCATCATCTTAACCTTTGCCCATCTCATTTATGCTGTGAGGGCTGGCCACTACAAGGTGACGATCAGAGGCGAGATGACCCAGGTGCATTTCGGGGGAAAAAAAAGAAGGGCAAGTTAGTGGATTTCAACAGTAATGAAAGACATTAGGTGGGCGTGTACAGTTGGCTCCAAAAAAATTCATCATGTAACGGAGTCTAGGATACGAATAATGGGGCTAGTCTCTTGCAGAAGGACGTCTTTTACAAGAAAAGGCCTGGGTAGGCTAGGATTATAAAGTAGTTAGACAGAGAGATTAGGGGCATTATAGGAGATATTCCTAATGGAATAAGGATTGTAAAGCGGGATCGGCAACTCATGAAGGTAGCAGAAATTGTACCTAAGTGCTTGAGTTTGCTTTTAGTGTAATTTGGTCCTTGACAGTAGCCGTAGAGGCCCTTCTTTAGAGAGGGAAAAGGGGAGGGGTGATGAAGAAAAAATAAGAAAAGAAAATTCTTAAATTATTCTTTGATTGAATTTTTTCTTTTTTTGGTCTTTGTGTAATTTGGTTTGCTTCATTCTTGATTATACATCCGCATAGCAAGTCAATGGGCATGGCTCTTCGGGGTAGGGGACACCACAGAGGAAGTCGCTCGTGCAACACATCAATCGCTGTGACCACTACCGCTATGTCTTTTAGTGTTTATCGCAGAACAAGATAGTCGCACGGTGTTGGTGATATATGTTGTCAGCACTGCCTAGGCTTGGCTTGTCAAACAGCCACATTGCCGCTGGATTCAAAGGGGGTTCGTTCTTCTGTTCGACCCGCGTGATCTAGATGAACCGACTGTCATTAAGCCTTGTGGCTCCTAATAATAAGTTTCTGGCATCATCTTAACCTCCTCTCACAGCTCATGTATGCTGTGAGGGCTAGCCACATCTACAAGGTGACAATCGAAGGCAAGATGACCCAGGTGCATTTTGGAAAAAAGAAAAAGGAGGGCAAGTTTATGGATTTCAACGGAAATGAAAAGCATTAGATAGGCGTCTGCAGCCGGCACCAAAAAAAGCAATCGCGTTACAGAGTTTGGCATACGAATAATGGGCTGAGCTCTTGCAGAAGGACATCTTCTAATGAAAAAGCCTGGGTGGGCCAGGATTATAAAGTGATCGAACGGGGAGATCCGAGGTATTATAGAAGATATGTGTAATGTAATAAGGGTTGTAAAGTGGGATTGGTAACGAATGGAGGTGGCAGAAATCATACCCGAGTGCTTGAATTTGCTTTCAATGTAATTTGGTCCTCGAAAGCAGTCGTAAAGGCCCTTCTTTTCTCTTGCTTCTCGCTGGGGTGGGTTTAGAAAACAGAGAGAGAAGAGGGGAGGGGCGATGAATAAAAAAAAGAAAAGAATTCTTAAATTATTCTTTATTTGATTTTTTTTTTCTTTTTTTTGGTCTTCATGTAATTTGGTTTGCCCCATTCTTGATTATACATCCGCGTGGCAGGTCAATGGGCACGACTCTTCGGTGCAGGGGAGGCCGCAAGGGAAGCTGCTTGTGCAAGAGATCAGCCGCTGCGACCACTACTGTGCCTTTTGGCATTTATAGCAGAACAACATGGTCTTGTAGTGTTGGTGATATACGTCGTCAGCACTACCGTAGGCTTAACTTGTCAAGCAGCCATGTTGCCGCTGGATTCAAAGAGGGATTCGTTTTTCTGTTCGACTTGCATGATTTAGGTGAACCGGCCATATTTAAGCCTCGTGGCTCACTATCACAAGTTTTCGGCATCATCTTAACCTCCTACTAGCTCATTTATGCTGTGAGGGCTGGCCACATCTACAAGGTGACGATTGGAGGCGAAATGACCCTGGTGCATTTCGGGAAAAAGAAAAAGGAGAGCAAGTTAGTGGATTTCAAAGGCAATAAAAGGTATTAGGTGAGCGTCTACAGCCGACTTCGAAAAGAGCAATCATCTTAAAGAGTCTGAGATACGAATAATGGGGTTGGGCTCTTGTAGAGGAACATCTTTTATATGAAAAACTCTGAGTGGGCCAGGATTATAAAGTGGTCAGACAGGAAGATAAGGGGCATTAAAGGAGATATGTGTAATGGAATAAGGATTGTAAAGCAGGATCGGCAACTGACGGAGGTGGCAAAAATTGTACCTCAGTGCTTGAGTTTGATTTTAGTGCAATTTGATCATTGACAGCAGCTGCAGAGGCCCTTCTTTTTGCCCTGCTTCTCACTGGGGTGGGTTTAGAAAAGAGAGAGGGAAAAGGAGAGGGGTGATGAAGAAAAAAAAAGAAAAAAACTATTAAATTATTGTTTGATTAAATTTTTTTCTTTTTTTGGTTTTTATGTAATTTGGTTTACCCCACTCTTGATTATACATCCACATGGTAGGTCAATGGGCACAACTCTTTGAGGCAGGGGAGGCCGTAGGGGAAGCCGCTCGTGCGACACATAAGTTGCTGCGATCACTATCGCTACGGCTTTTGGCATTTATAGCAGAATAAGATGGTCTCGCGGTGTTGGTGATATGCGTCGTCAGCACTGCCATAGGCTTGCCTTATCAAGCAGCCACGTAGCCGCTGGATTTAAAGAGGGGTTCATTCTTCTGTTTGACCTATGTGATCTAGGTAAACTGAATATTTTTAAGCCTCGTGGCTCACCATCATAAGTTTCCAGCATTATCTTACCTCCTCTAAGCTCATTTATGCTGTGAGGGCTGGCCAAATTTACAAGGTGATGATCAGAGGCGAGATGACCCAGGTGCATTTTGAGAAAAAGAAAAAGGAGGGCAAGTTAGTGGATTTCAATGGCATCTAAAGGCATTAGGTAGTCGTCTATAGCAGGCTCCGAAAGAAGCAATCGCATTACAGAGTCTAGGATACGAATAATGGGGCTAAGCTCTTTCGGAAGGACATCTTTTAAATGGAAAAGACTGGGTGGGTCAAGATTATAAAATGGTCAGACAAGGAGATCAAGGGCATTATAGGAGATATGCATAGTGGAATAAGGGTGGCAAGGTGGGATCAGCAACTGACAGATGTGGCAGAAATTTTATCCCAATGCTTGACTTTACTTTCAGTATAATTTGGTCCTTGACAACAACCGTAGAGATCTTTTTGCCCAGCTTCTCGCTAGGGTGGGTTTAGAAAAGAGAGAGGAAAAAGGGAAGGGGTGATAAAGGAAAAAAAAAGAAAAGGAAAAAAATTCTTAAATTATTATTTGATATAATTTTTTTTTTATTTTTTCGATCTTTGTGTAATTTGGTTTGCCTCATTCTTGATTATACATCCGTGTGGCAGGTCAATGGGCACGACTCTTTGGGGCCAAGGGACGCCGTAGGGTAAGCCGCTCGTGCGACATATCAGCCGCTGCGACCACTACCGCTGTGCCTTTTGGCTTTTATCGTAGAACAAGATAGTCATGCGGTGTTGGTGATATGCATTGTCAGCACTGCCATTGACTTGCCTAGTCAAGCAGCCACATGGCCGTTGGATTCAAAAGGGATTCGTTCTTCTATTCGACCTACATGATCTAGGTGAATCGACTATCATTAAGCCCCGTGGCTCGCAATCACAAATTTTCGGCATCATCTTAACCACCTCTCAGCTCATTTATACTATGAGGGCTGACCACATCAACAAGGTGACGATCGGAGGCGAGATAACCTAGGTGCATTTCGAAAAAAAAGAAAAACGAGGGCATGATAGATTTCAATGGCAATGAAAGGCATTAGATGGGCATCTACAACCGGCTCTAGAAAAAGCAATCGCGTTACAGAGTTTGACATACGAATAATGAGGCTAAGCTCTTGCGGAAGGACATCTTTTATATGGAAAAGCCTAGGTGGGCTAGGATTATAAAGTGGTCAAACGGAGAGAACTAGGGCATTATAGAAGATATGCGTAATGGAATAAGGGTTGTAAAGTGGGATTGGCAACTGACGGAGGTGGCAGAAATTGTACCCGAGTGCTTGAATTTACTTTCAGTGTAATTTGGTCTTCGACAGCAACCGCAGAGGCCCTTCTCTTCTCCTGCTTCTCGCTAGGGTGGGTTTAGAAAAGAGAGAGAGAGAGAAGAGGGGAGGGGCAATGAAGAAAAAAAAGAAAAGAATTCTTAAATTATTCTTTATTTAATTTTTTTTTTCTTTGTTTGGTCTTTGTGTAATTTGGTTTGCCTCATTCTTGATTTTTTATCCGCATGGCAGGTCAATAGGCATGGGTCTTCAGGGCAGGGGAGGCTGCAAAAAAAGCCGCTCGTGCGACAGATCAGCTGCTGCAACCACTACCACTGTGCCTTTTGGCGTTTATAGCAGAACAACATGGTCTCGCGATATTGGTGATATGCATCGTCAGCACTATCATAGACTTGCCTTATCAAGCAACCACGTTGCCGCTGGATTCAAAAAGGGGTTCGTTCTTCTATTCGACTTGCGTGATTTAGGTGAACCGGCTAGCTTTAAGCCCCGTAGATCGCCATCACAAGTTTTTGGCATCATCTTAACCTCCTTTCAGCTCATTTATGCTGTGAGGGCTAGCCACATCTACAATGTGACAATCAGAGACGAGATGACCTAGTTGAATTTCAGGAAAAAGAAAAGGAGGGCAAGTTAGTGTATTTCAACAACAATAAAAGGCATTAGGTGGGCGTCTACAGTCGGCTCCGAAAAAAGCAATCATGTTACAGAGTCTGGGATATGAATAATGGGGTTGAGGTCTTGCGAAAGGACATCTTTTTTATGGAAAAGGTTGGGTGGGCCAGGATTATAAAGTGGTCAGACGGAAAGATCAGGGGCATTATAGGAGATATGTGTAATGGAATAAGGATTGTAAAGCGGATCGGCAACTCATAGAGGCGGCAGAAATTGTACCTAAGTACTTAAGTTTGCTTTTAGTGTAATTTGGTCCTTGACAGCAGTCGCTGAGGACCCTTCTTTTTGCCCTGCTTCTCACTGGAGTGGGTTTAGAAAAGAGAGAGGAAAAAGGGGAGGGGTGATGAAGAAAAAAAAGAAAAAAAAAGGGAAAAATTCTTAAATTATTCTTTGATTGAATGTTTTTTCTTTTTTTGGTCTTTGTGTAATTTCGTTAGCCTTATTCTTGATTATACATCCGCATAGTAGGTCAATGGGCACGGCTCATTGGGGCAAGGGAGGCTGCAGGGAAAGCCGCTCATACGACACATCAGCCGCTGCGACTATTATCGTTGTAACTTTTTGCATTTATAGCAGAACCAGATAGTCTCGCAGTGTTGGTGATATGTGTCGTCAGCACTGCCGTAGGCTTGCCTTGTCAAGCAGCCATGTGGCCGCTGGATTCAAATAGGGATTTGTTCTTCTATTCGACCTGCGTGATCTAAGTGAAACGACTATCTTTTAGCCCCGTGGCTCGCCATCACCTATTTTCGGCATCATCTTAACCTCCTCCCAGCTCATTTATTGTGAGAGTTGGCCACATCTACAAGGTGATGATCAGAGGCGAGATGACCCAAGTGCATTTCAAGAAAAAGAAAAAGAAGGGCAAGTTGGTGGATTCAATGGCAATGAAAGGCATTAGGTGACCGTCTACAGCCGGCTCCGGAAAAAGCAATCATGTTAAGAGTCTGAGATACGAATAGTGGGGCTGAGCTCTTGTGGAAGGATATCTTTTACACGGAAAAGCTTGGGTGGGCTAGAATTATAAAGTCGTTAGACGGGGACATCAGGGGCATTATAGGAGATATGCGTAATGGAATAAGGGTTGTAAAGTGGGATCAGCAACTAACAGAGGTGGCAAAAATTGTGCCCAAGTGTTTGAGTTTGCTTTTAGTGTAATTTGGTCCTTGACAGCAGCCGCAGAGGCCCTTCTTTTTGTCTTGCTTCTCGTTGGGGTGGGTTTAGAAAACAGAGAGGGAAAAGGGGAGAGGTGATGAAGAAAAAAAAAGAAAAAAAGAAAAGGAAAAGAATTCTTAATTATCTTTGATTGAATTTTTCTTTTTGGTCTTTGTGTAATTTGGTTTGCCTCATTTTTGATTATACATCTACGTTGTAGGTCAACGAGCATGGCTCTTCGGAGTAGAGAAGGCCGCATGGGAAGCCATTCGTACGACACATCAACCGCTACGACTACTATCGCTGTGCCTTTTGACATTTATAGCAGAACAAGATGGTCTTGTGATGTTGGTGATATGCGTCGTCAGCACTACCATAGGCTTGCCTTGTCAAGCAACCATATGGCTGTTGAATTCAAAGAGGGATTCGTTATTCTATTCGACCTACATGATCTAGATGAACCGACTATCTTTAAGCCCCGTGGCTCGCCATCACAAGTTTCTGACATCATCTTAACCTCCTTCTAGCTCATTTATGCTATAAGGGCTGACCACGTCTATAAGGTGACGATCAGAAGCGAAATGACCCAGTTGCATTTCGAGAAAAAGACTATCTTTAAGCCCCATGGCTCGCCATCACAAGTTTTCGGCATCATCTTAACCTCTTCCCAACTCATTTTCGCTATGAGAGCTAGCCACATCTACAAGGTGATGATCAGAGGCGAGATGACCTAGGTGCATTTTGAGAAAAAGAAAAAGGAGGGCAAGTTAGTGGATTTGAACGACAATGAAAGGCATTGTGTGGGCATCTACAGTCGGCTCCGAAAAAAGAAATCGCTTTACAGAGTCTGGGATGTGAATAATAGGGCTGAGCTCTTGCGGAATAACAACTTTTATATGGAAATGCCTGCGTGGGCCGGATTATAAAGTGGCTAGATGGGGAGATCGGGGCATTATAGGAAATATGCATAATGGAATAAGGGTTGTAAAGTGGAATTGGCAATTGACGAAGGTGGCAAAAATCATACCTGAGTGCTTGACTTTGCTTTCAGTGGACGTTTGTGGAGACAATCTATTAGTTCTACATGCAAGGGGGATGATAGAGGTGTTCTGGGGTAGCGCTAGACACCAAGTGTACTTTAGATACTAATGGGGAGGTTGCATGCCTAAACTCTAGTTTCGTGTTTGTCTTTGCAAGGGGTGTTTGCCTGCACTAGACTCTTCAAGTTCAGTCCCTGGGCACGCGCCAACTGGTGTATCAAGCCACTAAGGACTAGGATGAGGTGTCCTCTGTCGCAGTGGCAAATGATGAGCACTTGGCCTTCTGATCATCAGGATTGACTTTGTTGAACCTTTCAAGTATATGGCTCGGTGTATGCTATTAGATATAAGTTAACTGGATGCTAGCAGTAATATATACAACAACTTTTACTTCTTACCAAGGGTTGAGTTGGTTTCTTTCATCTTTTATGTTTTGTCTGCTTAGGTTCAGTTGTCCACTGACATATCCTGCATCAGAGGCCTCACCCTGTTATTCTGTTGTGGCTGAGCATCTCATTCGAAAATCAGTTGATTTGATCTATCCTTACCAAGTTGTTCTGAGTCCCTATCTCATCGCTGCAACTCATTTTTGAAACTAAAATGATTATTGTATATTCTACTTCATCATCTCTCACTTTGTTAGAAAATGAGGAAGAACCCTCAAGAAGGTGATAGAAACTCTTAAGAACAAAGTTCAGAAAAAGGATAATTTTTATTCAACTCACCCCTCTACAAATGGAAGAACCTTGTTGCCACTTTGACCATAAAATTTAAAAAGAAAATAAGAAACAGAAAAGTGAACACCCAAGCACTTGGATGCACTTGTAGCAATGACAGATGTTTGATAAGATTGTGCAAATTTTTACAGATACAAGCTGTGTTCACCAAGCACCTGGATCCATGTTGATGTAGCACCAGTGCGGGGGAAGAGGAGAAGAAGGAAGAACAAGAGAAGGAGAAGGAAGAAGAGGTTGTAGAGACGCAGGAAGAATAGAGAAGGAGAGGAGAGGAAGAGAAGAAAGAACGTAGGGAAAAGAAATTCTTAATCATTCATTAACCCTAATCAACATAAAAGTTCCCTATAAATAGGGCCCAATAAGAACACTTAAAATAAAACCCCTTACACAAAATAAAACCCACAAATAAGCCCTAAAATGCAAATGAGTCCAGAAATAAAATAAACCACAAATAAACCCCTAAATGCAAATAAACCCAGAAATAAAATAAACAAATATGCAAATAAGATGGGGACCTAGCTGATGTCCCCATCAACTCCTCCCGGGTGAGAAAAATTCGACCCCGTCGAGTGTATATCGGGTCGGCTGTCGTACTGCTCCAGAAGATCCGGGTCAAGGCGCTGCAACTCAGCTCGCGAAATCCACGACACATCTGATTCGGATCGACCTTTCCACCGAACAAGGTAACGTTGGTAGCTTCCTCTCCTGGTAGATATAACCTGCTCATCTAATATATGTTCTATGTGTTCTCTGCGTGCATGAAACTGTGGAGGTGGAGGCTCACTAGCATGTGCTAGATCAGGGTGATCAACAACAGTGGGTGTAGCAACAAAAGGGTCAGAAGGAATGAATGTTGATATTTTGTATGGGACTAACTCTTCAATATTAAATGTCGCACTAATCCCATAGGCTTCAGGAAAATTTACAACATAAGCATTCGAACTGATTTTCTTTAGGATTCTGAACGGTCCTGCACTACGGGATTGCAACTTTTTGAATGTTTCCGAAGAAATCCGTTCAGGTCTAATTCTCACCATGACAGAATCTCCTACATTCAACTCTTTATAACGTCTGTGCAAATCAGCAAGGAATTTATATTTTAAGTTATTAGAGTGAATACGTTTGCTGATTTCCTGATGCAATGAATGCAGGTGTGATGCAAATGATTGTGCAGACTCAGAGACTTTATGTTGATGAGACATGAGAATCAAGTCTATGGGTTGCCTAGGTTTATATCCATTCACCACTTCGAAAGAACTCATGCCTAAGGACCTATTGACCGAACTATTATATGCAAACTCGGCGGTCGGTAACACTAAATCCAAAGTCCTAACATAGGCCGACGAAAATTTTAATTTAGTGCCAATCATGTGCCTAAGAATTTTCCTAAAGGAGCTCACGAATCTAACATCTCTTTCATATATAATAGATTTTGGAAGGTCAGGAGGTCTAACGACTTCATTGAAATAAAGTTTGGCAAATCTAGAAGCGTTAGAAGTCTTAGGACATAGGAGAAAGGGAGCCATATTTGAAAAATGGTCCACAACCATAAATATGGAATCATGCTTGATATAGGTACTAGGAAGTTCTAACACGAAGTCCATACTGACATCTTGCCATGGGATCGTGACACTAGACATAAAATCTAAGAGGTCGTCCAGCCTAAGAATGGAAAAATGATACTTAACGATTTTATCAATGGCACGGCTATCAATGCACATCCTCCAAGAGTCATCTTTCTTGGGAGTGAGGAGTGCAGGTACAACACAGGGGCTCAAACTCTCACGAATATACCCTCGGGTGTGGAGTTCGTCAACTTGACATTGCAGTTCAGTGTGCTCGTTTGGGTTGAGCCTATGATGGGGAAGATTTGGCAAGGGTGCTCCGGGAACGAGGTCAGTCGCGTGCTGGATATCACGCATCGGAAGAAGTGTATCTGGAAGATCCTTAGGGAAAACAGAGTGGAACTCCTCCAACAGGGGAACTGTTGCTGGTGAGTGCTCAAGGTTCGACTCCATACTAATGGCTCTAGCCACAAGGGCAAACACAGATGATTGGCTTTCGATATCTTTCATTACCTCTTTCGAAGTAATGATGTGAAATGGTTCATCTTTTCGTAGAGTGTCACTCTTCTTTTCAGGGGTGGACTCTCGAGGAGGCAATGAGTTCAGTATAATTTTCCGACACTGGAACATAAAGCTACACGAATTCGAACGCCCATGAAGTGTGACGTCCATATCGTATAGCCAAGGCCTCCCTAGGATGACTTGACCTACATCCATCGGAATGCAGTCGCACCAGATTTCGTCTTTATAGGATAGGAATTGAATCGGGACGAGGCATCTTTCCGACACCGAAAGAGATGTCTTATCTACCCAAGCTACTTTATATGGATTGGGATGAGGGGTAGATTTCAGGCCGAGGCGGGAGACAACTCCGGAAGCAATGGTATTAATACAACTTCCGCTATCAAATAGGATTTTGCATGTTTTATCATTGATCTTAATGAGTGTGTAAAATAGGGAGGTCCTACGCCAATCTTGTTCGGTCTTAGTCTGAGTTAGAGTGCACCTAACCACATGAAGCCTAGGATTTTGGTTATTTGGATCAGTGGGCTCCTTTTGGGGTTCAGCCTGGAGAAACTCTAACCCGGTCTGTTCGTCTCCAAAGTCTTCTACAAAATCCTCAATGTTTGGCTCATAGACTTCTTCAAAACATTCATTCGCTTGAGTCCCAACTTCTAGTTCAGTCATGAGATAGGTCTTGGCATTACATTGGGATGCTATATGGCCAAATTTTTGGCACCTAAAACATTGGGTTTGGCTTCTAGAAGGAGGATTGGGACCTAGTATGCCCTTTTCTTTATCATTTGAATGGTTCTGGACAGGTATCGGGGATGTCCTAATCGGTGCTTGGCTAGGGCCGGGCTGGTTAAAAGGATTGGGAAACTGCCTGGGTTGTGCGGGGTAGTTTTGATTAGGTCGGGTTCCTGGAGGTATGAACCGAGAGTCGGTACACCTCACTACAGGGGCTTGTAAGAAACTATCTACATCTTGAGCCAACTGGTATGCTTGGCCAAGAGTAGTAATCTCTCGGAGGATTAGTTCTTTCTGGATCTCCTCGTGGAGTCCTGCCCGAAACCTAGAGAGAGTAACAGTCTCCTCTTCGATTACACCGCACCTCATATGAAACTCCTCAAATCGTGCAATGTAATCAGCAACGGTTGATGTCCCTTGAGTTAGTTTCTGCCACCTATCCATAAGGTGTTGTCGGTAAGAGAATGGCAGATACTTCTCATTCAGCTTTTCCTTCATATCCTCCCAGGTAGTGATACGAGGAAGCCTTTGGGTCTCACGCATATGTTCAACATTATGCCAGTACCAGTGAGCTTGCCCAATAAGCTTCATTTTAGCGAATCGTACTTTTCTATCGTCAGTCATTTCGTACCACTCAAAATAGTTATCCATGGCTGCTCTCCAATCAAGGTACACACTCGGCTCTAATTGACCAGCAAATGTGGGGACATCTACTCGTACGGTACGAAGTAGTCGCTCATCAAGATCGCGCTGGTGATCAGGAGGAGGTTGGTTCCTAGGGGGATGGGGAAAAGCTATAGGTGGTGTGGTCAAACCAAGCTCGGGATAAGCTGCAATTGGGGTTGACGGTTCAGGAGTCCTAGGGTGTTGCACTAGAACACGGATCTCTCGTTTGAATTCGTCACGATCAGCTCGTAATGCAGCTAATTGTCCCAAAATATCTTGTAGAACGCTGGGGTCCATGGTGGGTAAGGGGTCTGAGAGTCAGTGAGGAGGTACTCTCTACCACTACGGGTTGGCATGCAGGGACTACTCTAGTTGGTGATATGATATGCAATGCTACTAATGAACCCTAACTTACCAAATGCAATGCAAGACAACCTACTACTGCAATCTACTATAAATTCGGAAATCAACAAATTTTCACAAAGATAACTTAAAATTAAATATTACTAATTTGTACTTTGGTTATTTCAGAGTTAAAGTAGAAAATTAATCACTATGAGAAATTAGGTTGCAAGCACGTATTACAGTCGTTCTAATCCTAAAGTAATCTGATCGACGGATATTGAGAATTATCCTGTTGCCAAAGTGTGCTAATTTAATATTTAGATTTAAATGGTGGGTATGATGGGTGTGGTAGTAAATGTTCTAGGTTTTGCAGTTTGACAGGAAAGTAAGTTTTCAAAATAGGACCGTCATGCAAGAGAACTAGAACATAATTAGATAAACAAGCCCAAAAGAAAGAACAACCTGTTACCTGTGGTGGATACAGTCAACCGGAAGTTGTAAAGTCTCGAGCACGAAGTTGGCGCCGAGTGAAACTAGCTGGAGCTGTGGTCCTGGATCTGCAGCACAAGGGGCTCCTGGAGTGGGCTGAAAAATGGCTAGATCGGGCCTGAAACAGGGTCTGCGGCTGATTGGGCTTGGACCGCGCTACAGTATGGCGCACGGGCTGGGCTGGCGGCCTGCTGAGGACAACTGGGCCAGGCCGGTCGGGCTCGGATGTGGCCTGATGCACCTCTCGGCTGGCAGCCTGGCACACAGGGGTGTCCCTGTTCGCGGATGAGAGCTGGATGGGAGCGGCTCGGACGAAGGCTCGGCGATGGGCGCTGCAAGTCCGGAGTAGGCAGCGGCCGACGGCGCACGGCGGCAGTGGTGGAGCACGCGGGCGCGGGGAAGGATGCAGCGGTGGTGGCAATCGGGCGGTTGCGGGAGTGGCGGGGACAGCGATGGCGAGGCGGCGGCAGGAGACGGCACGGGCGGAGGCGGATCTCGTCGGCGGAAGGAGGCGTCACAGGCGGAGGCGGCAAAGGCGGAGCGGCACGGGCGGAGGCGGCAAAGGCGGAGCGGCACGGGCGGAGGCGGCGAAGGGTACGCAGGTGGTGCGGCTCGGCGGGGAGGGCGTCGTCGGGGCTCGGTGACGGTCGGCTTCGATCGTCGGCGGTCGACCGCGGAAAAGAGGCGCCCGAAGGAGGCGTCGCACGGCGGCGGGCGTGGTGTCGCAGCTCGGCGGAGACGCGGTGAGGGGCAGCCGATCGGGGAAGATGAACAGGTAGGGTTTTTTTTTTTTTTTTTTTTTTTTTACGCACGTGCAGTCACGTGCAAAGGTTTTTTTGTTTTTTTTTTTCTTTTTTAGGCGGCACGTGCGGTCACGTGCGTCTTTTTTTTTTTTTTCCTCCGGAACGGATCCGGGCTAGTGGGGCGGGCTAACGGGTCTGAGACTTACCCGTTGCCCCAACCTTCTTCAACCTCCCGACGGATTCGGGAGGGCGTCGATCTTCACGGCGGCGGCTGCGGGCCGAGGCAGGGATCACAACGGCGGCTCCGCGACCTGCGGCGGCGGCGAGATCACGGCCACGGCTTCGTGGCCAGCGGCGAAGGTCGGCGGCGGTCCCCTCTATGGACCCGACGCCGACGGTTGGTGGCAGACGCGAAGCACTCGGGGCAGCGGCGCTCTCGTGGGGACGCGACGATCTCCGGTGGCGAGTCGGTGGCGCTGCGAGGTGGGGCGGCAGTTGGCGCAGACACGGCGATGGGCAGAAGGGGAAATCTATGGCGGGGCCCTTCCTTTGTTCTTTGTGACAACCGAGAGGGAGGATGGGGACCTGAGGGAAATCTATGGCGAGCGGGAGTGATGGTGGTCGCGGGTGTGTCGGGCGGTGGAGGATCCCGCTGCAGGGGTTTCTTTTTTTTTTTTTTTTTTCTCTGGTGAAAACCGACAGAGGGGAGGGAGGGGGGGGCTGGTGAAAACCGAGAAAGAGAGCGCCTGGTGAAAACCGAGAAAGAGGGAAGAAAGGTAACGCTGGATCGTGGCTTTGGCAGCAGTGGCAAAGCCGAAGCTCTGATACCAAGTTGATGTAGCACCAGTGCGGGGGAAGAGGAGAAGAAGGAAGAACAAGAGAAGGAGAAGGAAGAAGAGGTTGTAGAGACGCAGGAAGAATAGAGAAAGAGAGGAGAGGAAGAGAAGAAAGAACGTAGGGAAAAGAAATTCTTAATCATTCATTAACCCTAATCAACATAAAAGTTCCCTATAAATAGGGCCCAATAAGAACACTTAAAATAAAACCCCTTACACAAAATAAAACCCACAAATAAACCCTAAAATGCAAATGAGTCCAGAAATAAAATAAACCACAAATAAACCCCTAAATGCAAATAAACCCAGAAATAAAATAAACAAATATGCAAATAAAATGGGGACCTAGCTGATGTCCCCATCACATGTCCTTTTCTTTTCTTTTTATATTTTTTTTTTTTGAATTGCAAATCAACATGAACAATTAAGCTGAGAAGAGCACTTGATGATTGATAATAATCTCATTAACCAATGACATGTTTAAAACTAGTTTTTTTTTTCCGCTACTAGTTGATGTCGTTATGCGCACATATATTGCACTTGGAGTTAAAAGTTTCATTGTTTTATGCAGCCATCACCTCGATGGGTTACCGTATTGAAGATTCTGATAAAACAAATAAAATTATAAAGAAACAAAATTAAAATGGCTGCTATTCAACAATTTATATAATGATTAATTATAATTCTTTATATGTATGTTCATCCCTTATTCAGGGAGCATGTTCCTGAGGAACTGGCATACTGATAGTTTACTATTTTTTTTTAAACAAATGGCGGAAAAATCCACCACTTATTTCATCGAGAGGATGAAATGAGTTCATTATGCTTTACGATTCTGGAAGCAATAAAACATGATAACCAATGATTTGAACTTTGATTAAAATGGATGAAATCAAGCTGAAGCACTTGGTAGTGACAAATATTACGCGGAAACATTGATATATAAACATAAGTTTCTTGTACCCTAATGCTGTTATATCTCCTCCAAGGGATCTGCGGTTTCCACTAAAAATAGCCATGCCACATATTAGTTCGACAAAAACTGACTGCAAATTGGATGACTAAGTGACTTCAATATACCCATTTCCTTGTGTTCGAATGGAGTCCTATTATGTTAAGGCTATTCTATACAGACTATAATTCAGCTGTTAAGCTCAACATTAATTCTCGCAGCATAGAAGGGGAAATGTGTGGAGTTTTAATTATAATTTAGAACTGGTGAAGCCGGAGGGAGGGGGGACTGGTGGCTGCTGTTGTTGCTGGTTCTGGCATGAGAAGCGATGAGTTTGTTGGAAGTTGGCGGAAAAAAGGGGTGTGCATGGGATAGGCATGGAGGTGGCAACGTTTGCGGTGGAAGGCAGAGACTTTCATGTCTCTCTTCCTTGTGCAGCTTGGAAAAGTGGAAGAATAAGGAAGACATGCGATGAACCCACAGCTTCAGGATAGGCTTCTTAACTTTTTTAGCGTCTAGATGAGGGACGGGTGGGTCACGGTTCTTTGCACCATCTCCAAATAAATATCCCGTCTTGTAGTTCTTTTGGTATAAACCTGCTGTTTTTCCTTTTGACTCCAAGAAGCAGATGATACTTTAGGAGCTGAAAAAGCTTCAGTACTTTACATCGACAGAGTGGTAAAATATCTGTGGTAGTAATGATCTCAGGAGTAGCTAAAGGGATAAGTGGATAAGCCTTGATGGGCCACAAATGAAGGATGAATTACTGCCTTGTAAATAACACTTTTTTTTTTTTTGCTAAGGGTAAATAACACTTTTTTGGGCTGAGGGAAGGATAATGTAAGATGAAAAAAGTCTATTATTCATGCTTGTGCAAGTTAACTTTTAAGTGTTCTTCATAATCACAATGGAGCTGTCCAGGGCATCTAGTTCCTTTGGGGGGTTAAATACAAGAAGCAGCTCAAGCCTAGGTGGTAACCGAACAACTCTTTGAAGAATTTAAAAAATTTAGACCTAGCTCATGGATGGATGGCCATATGATATTTTGAGGGACCATTTTCTTAGTGGCAACTTGATAGTTATTTTATTTTTAGTTCATAGTGTATTTGTATAAAAATAGAAATAACTTTGTATAGAAATACTCATCACTTATGGAAGCAAGTCTCATTATGTGCTAGCGGTTAAATATAAAATGCCAAATTTGGAGAGGACTATTTGTAAATTAGCAATCAAACAATGGATTGGATATTAAGTTTCCTTGAAAAAATAACCCACCTCTTATCTATGCGGACTCGATTTTGAAGGGATTTCATTATCAAATGCATCTACAGTTTCAACCTTCTCTCCTCTATACCTTTGCACTATATATTAGAGGGTGCTATATACATATCTCTTTCTTAATTAAAAAAATATGTTATTGCTGTTTTACAAAAAAAAAGGGAAAATGTGTATTAGCTACGGTGGGAGTCTATTATCAAATGGTGATACATTTGTTAGTATCTTCTCTTTGATAATCAACACCAAAAAGCTCTGGAAGGTAACTTCTCAACATGTTAAGTTAGCTAGTTAGCACGCACAAGGCTATACAAGGAGCCAAAATTAATTGTTTTGGAATAATGTTTGAAAAGCTTCTCATGAGCGTACATAAGAACTATTTTATTACCGTATGGCACGATACGATCCAAATGACTAACAAAAGATTAATGTCATACTTGAAGAATGGTTAAACATCGATTTGCCGAGCAAGTATTATGTGTGTCTAAAACGAATTTTAGCGTCTAGTAAAAAAAATGTAACGGATCAACCTGCCATTTGTACCAACAAAAAAAAAAAAGAAAACTGACGCAAAATGTATGCACCATGTCACAAGATCATCACGTAGGTGATTAATGATCATGTCAAGCGCTGCCATGAGACATGACCCATCACATTGAGTTGACAATCTCAGTAAAACTTACATCAGGTCACGTCGTAAAAAAATCGCCACCAATTGATTTCCATTTACGGTCGCCCTCGCATCATCCATACTTCGTTAAATCCCAAGCGCCGGGACAAGGCCTTGCTATGGTGCGCCGGGTGCGCACGAGAAGGGCTGGAGAGAGAGAGAGATTCCCTCCCCATGTCCCGCACCCACCCTGCATCGCACTTATTAATTTATTCAACATTTCAACCTCCTGAAGGAGAAGGGGAGAGAGAGAGAGAGAGAGTATTCTTCTTCCCTTTTTGTCGGTTGCCCGCTGCTCCCACTATCAGCATCATGCCCTCCTCCTCCTCCGCTGCGGCGTATGAACTCCCTTTTTAGCCTCCACCGGTCTTCCTCCTCCCTTCTTCTCTCCTTCTCTTCTATATGCAAGCTTGGGGAGGAAGCTAGAAGAATACGAGAGCCGACATCTTCTCCCTCGGCCTCCAGCTCCCAAGCCCTTAACCCTGTCCCCAGGTGGGCTCTCTTCGCTATCCTCTCTCAGAGCTCTCGTTTGAACTCTTGTTCTTCCCCGTTGGGTCTTTCTCCGCGGCGGACAAGACTCCCCCTTGGCTCGCCCGTTTACCGGCGGTTTTCGCTTCGGATGAAGCTGCAGAGGACCCCTGTTTGATCCTTCTGGTTTCCTCCAACTTTTTCCAAGGATTGGAGGAGACCCCAACTCTTGATCTTCTCTGGCTGGATTTCATCGTCATGGAGAGGTTTTTGCTCAATCTAAACCCTCTTCGGTTTAAGCAGACGGTGTTGATGAGAAACACAATTTCGCTCGGTTGACTTCTCTCGAAAAGGTGACGTTTTTTGTGGGGGAGGGGGGTTGGGTTGTTTCTTTGTTTATTTGGTGGTTCTGGTTCAAAAAATTGGTGTTTGAGCAAGCACGGTTCTTAGATTTTGAGGAGGGGGCGGGTGTTCCGTTTGAGTCAGGAAACCTTAGCTGCTGGTTTGAGCTCTCTGAGACTTTTGCTGGAAATCTCCCAACGTTATTGCCTGTTTCAACCTTTCTTCCTTCTGATTCTGATGAAAACCGCTGGTTCTGAGATTTTTGAGCTCGTTAAGCTTGATGTTTTATGGTTTTATAAGAGGTTTGGAATGCTACTTTGATCCGGTGTTGGTGTTGTTTGCCGCCATGACATCAAACTGTCCTGATTTTGTGAAGTGGAGGGAGGAGTTCATCTCACAGGAGCGTGGAAGCCGAGTCGTCCACTACTACCTGGACGACTTCGGGGGCGATTCCCATCTTGCCGTCATTGGCACTGAAAGGAGCTTGAGGCACATGCTCTATGTGGTTTCGGAGGAGTTCAGTCAGGCCTACGGGCCTGACAAGTTGGGGTTCTCTTGCCTCAAGTGGAGATCGAGAAGAGAGGTGGTAGATTGGCTGACTTCATTCCTTCCAGCAAAGACCTGCACCCAGAGTAATTCAAGTACATATTCTCTCTAAATGCTATTCTGTACTTCAAAGTTCAGTTTCACGTTTTTCTGGGCATTTGGATGTTGAGTGGGTTCTCTTCGCTTGTTTCTCTACTTGGGAAATTCACTTTTAGATTTTATGCTTGGTTTGGTGCGTTGATATGCATTTGTGGTATTGCTGGAAAGCTGTTTAGTATACCTTGTTTGCATTGTCCTATTTTTTCCATCATTTGCAAACCATTGTTTCTTATATTTGAAGTGTTCTTGCTCTATATCTTTTGTACCTAGTAGTTGATGGTAATTCACCATGACAGAATGTTGTTTTGATCAAAATGCCTTGATATATACAGCAGCTTTTACTTCTCACCAAGGTTTGATTTGGTTTTCTTTCTTCTTTTATGATTTTCCTGCTTAGTTGGTGAAATGTCCTCCAAGACATTTATCTTCTGCTTAGTAGTGCTTCCTCTAGTGTTGTTGTGATAATATAAAGGATATGAGAAGCATGATTATGGTGCCATTCCATTGTTCGTTTGGTGGGGAATAAAGAATACATACTATGCTGATAGATGGATTTCTTAATGCTAAACCTTCTATGCTTAGACAATTTTCAAGATTTCAAGCCATAGGTTTTTTTCATCTAGACATTAGAATATGTAGAGTGTTTATACCTCTGAAGATCCTTCCTTGTCCCTTCTTTTCTTAGAAGGTAACTTATGAGTTTGAATGATGTAAGGTGTTAACAAGTGGAGCTTGTCAGCTCCGAAGTCTGCCTCACTCATGCAACACATTTTTCTTATTAGAGTTACATGGTGAATGAGACCTGTTTCTAGCCTTAGGTCCCCTTTGTATCACCCAAACCTGAACCTGATGGTTGGAATTTCAAATTCAATATTATGTGTATATACACTGTCGTGAGATGCAAATATACTCTGTAGTCTAAATAATCAATGCAATTAAGTCTTGTCAAGATCTACAACAACCACAATATTCTATTGGTTGTTTTCATATAAATCTGCCATGTCAACAAAGCCTCTTCATCTGTATTCCATGTTTAATGCGATAACTAAGCCTAGGAGCTGAAAATCTTCATCTCTATGCCATGTTGATCACCTGAGGTGAACTTCATGATTGTCATTTGCACCAGAGTAAACTCTGTTCTTCAAAATCTTGTCCAGTCATTAACAATATGGCAAAATTTTTCTCTTAGGCTTCAGCCTTCTGGCTAACCTAAGCGTAACTTAAAGCATCGTATCTTACATCAACATACCAATGCCTAGTGGTCCACATGTTGGTTTTTCCCCTGTTTTTTGTGGTCCTGTAGTATGTGAATACCTTTTGCTCTAATCCACATTTATGTGTGGCAAGATGCAATATGCTAGATTGGCTATTCGGAGATGTTATTATTTTGGGGGAAAGGCTAGCACTTGAAACCAGTAATTTTTATTTTACTAAATTGATAGTGATATTAATCATTATGGAGAGTCAGTCTAGACTAATGCATTTCACCCATATAAAGATCTAAAACTTGATTAATATCTGAAATATAAATTTGATTTTCTGGTTATTCTCTTGATTTCTGTAGTCTAGGTTGCATTCATGACCAATGAGGCAACTCCATTTCCAAATCCTGAAACATCATCTTCAGAGAGAAGGATGAGGAAGATAGTTTTGAGTTCATTTTCTATGAGCAGATCCTCAAATTACAGAAGCAAGACTTATCTTAAACTAAATACCTACCTTCTCTTTCTAATCTTGGGCTATCCACATAGTGTCTTCCTGAAGTCCTCTTTCAAAGAAAAAATAGAAGAAAAACAAAGGTCTCAAGAAGTCAAGATCAAGGATTAGGGGTTAATAAGGACTCAGCCAGCAAGAGATTTCTCTATTATGACTGGCCCTGCAATGTGGCTGCCCCTTATATCTCACGCTGCACATAATGTATGGGATTTCTATTTATGTTCCCTGGCTCATTAAATTGTTTCTTTTGGTGAGAAAATAGGCTTCTTGATGCTCACATGGTGCTGTAGACTTAAAAACTAGAACCAAAAGGACATAAAAGGAGTATTGAGGACTTCTATTCTTTGTCCTTAATCAACTAAACATCTAAATTTGACCCATTAAAGTTCTTCAAAATTAATTTTAAACTGCTATCAAACTGAAATCTCAAAAATTAGTTCTTTTCTGCTGAAATCTCTTTCTCTTTTCATCAAGCATATGAAATCTTCAAACTAGTCTAAACTCCAATATCAGCTTGAATGCTTGATGGAGGGTGAGTGGTATTTTTTTGCAACTTTGACGAATTGACGTTGCTACCTCTTAGTCACCAGAATCAGGAGCTGGTACAGGAGTGGATACAGTGTAGGTTCAAGGAAGCAGATATTTTAGAAATACTTTCAGTAAGGAGGCACTTAGGAAACGGGTTCAGGCTGGGAAGATTTCTATGTGGGTGTCTACTAAGTGTTACTTAAATCTACCCAATTAAAGGACAGTGAATATTTTTCATATCAAACAATTCTTGCTAACATAGCTTTTAGCTATCACTTTGTTTTGAGGCATTGCAGTGCCAGGGAAGCTTTTCTAATGATCTACACCACATAGCAAGGTCATGCAACTAGCAACTGCTTCTCTTGTCAACTATATTTTAAGCACCTTTTTGAAAAGAGAGAAACAAATCTGTTAGTCTGCCTTGTGATGAAAATGGCATTGCAAAAAGCTTCCTGCTTATAAATCAGGATTATGAAGGTGAGGATGGGATCACATGATCAGCCTCTGGCAGATACTGAGGGAAGTCCAATATCAATAGTTCCTGCAAATACTGAACACTTTCTGACATCAAATATGACGTATAAACTAATACTTCTCCAATTTTACAAATGGCTAATCGAAGAATGAAGTCACATGGTTGCCATATCTTGACTGCCAAGTTGGATTTGGCATTAGTGGCAAAAAAAATATAGCTTTCTGGTGGGAGATGATACTCCGCATTAGATGGTCAATTAACAATTGGTACACATAATTTTCTTGAGTGTAAACACTATAAAATATGTCATGAGTCTCCTTAATGCTGCATATTACCAAGCACGGCAGTTGTTTCCATGACCAGCATGAACATGACAAGTCCTATGTGACTTCAAGGGTCTTGTTTATCCTATTAAGCCATGTGCCAACTGGCGCAATGTTAAACATCACACGCACGAATATAGGTGTACCTGGCGAATCTGCTCTTATATTTCCTTGTCACAATGTCGCCGAGTCATAGTCCTTGATATTCTAGTATTGAAGTTTATATTGGTGAAGATTTTGGCAATTTATGTATCTTTTCTGTTTTATTAAGTAATATCATACTTCAAAGAATAACTATGCAATTTATATTGGTGAAGATTTTGGGAGGCTTTTGTTCTGGCAGGCCATTTAATTGTTCTTGCTCAATAAAAAGTTTTACGTGATTCAATTGAGAAAACTTACTCTTCCTATTATGCTGTGTTTGGCAATATGAGATCATTACTTAACTGTCTTTTACCATGTTACATAGAATCAGCAAAATATGAGTCGCCACAATCTTTGATTGCTGATGTAGAGGTGAATGAATTCGATGAGACTGGAGGATATCTATTTAAACACATGGTAATCAAATGTTGGACAAATTTGAATATTTACATGTAAACTTTATTAGCTTATTTGTTGTAACTTCTTAATTCTTTTATCTTAGGATAAAATCCATAATTCAGATATTATGTGGTCTGGTGTTTCCTGGACATGTGGCAAGCAGCTCAGGCACTACCAAGCATTTTGTCGCAACAGAACCATAATAGCTGTAAGCACCATCATTTCCATGTAACTTAATTCCTACAGAAATATTTTGGTGCCAAACAAAGATTCTCTGCTGTGCAGAACCATTCTTTTGTTCATGTCTTGTCTGAGGAGGAAAATCGCTATCTTGCTTATTTAGAAGATATGTATGAAGATAAAAAAGGGCAGAAGAAGGTTAAAGTACGGTGGTTTCATCAAGATCAAGAATTTGCTTGTACAATACCGCCACCTACTCCACATCCCAATGAAGTCTTTATCACACCTTACTCTCAAGTCATCAGTGCGGAGTGTGTGGATGATATAGCTACTGTTTTAACTCCCGACCACTACGAAAAATGCTTGGCCTTGCTTCCATGTGGTTCTTTAGCTGGAATCTGTTTGTGCTTTCGGCAGTACAGTAAAAATAAATTCAAACTCTTTGACTTAAGAACTTTGCGTGGATATTTTTATCAAGCAGTTCTCATGCGCATGGATATAAGCGCTAAGTTTAGGAAGGAAGAAGAAGAATCTGGTCATGGAAGAATCATAAAACGTGCTGGACCCAAGAGAATTAGGTTCATCAAGGGGAATCAGAGATTTTTGGCAGACTGTTTAGGTGCAAAGATGTCAGGCCATATGACAGCCTGCAGACCAGCTTATGAAAATCTAAGATACCAGTTACCTGTTAGAAGATCACTATCAGTGAAGTTTGTTGGACCACACAATTGGCCTAGCCCACGTTTTAAGGTTGGTGAGAAGATAGAGATTCTCTGTCAAGATAGTGGCATCAGAGGCTGCTGGTTCAAATGTACTGTTTTGCAATTATCTCATAAGAAGCTGAAGGTTCGATATGATGATTTGCAGAATGTCGATGGCTGTGGGAACGTGGAGGTAAAGTATGGGCACCGACCCTGCGTTTTAAATTTTGGCAACCATATATTTAAGGAAAAGAATTTTTCATTTTTCAGATTTCATATTGTACAGATGAAGGTTGGATATCCAGATTTTTCTTTCTCTTGTTTATAGTTACAATATGATATTGTTTATGTATTACATGCATGGCTTTATTCATCTGAAAACAAATGGATATATGAACATGCCTACCAAGTAAGCTCAAACTACTATAGGGCCTCGAATTTTATATGCAAAGATTGGTTTACATAATTTATGAAAAAAGATAAGAAAATGCATTGAAACAGCATTTGGTATCTTCTGTATGGAACTTTGACTATATATTTATGAAAAGAACATACCGAATGGATTTCATATCATATAGGTGTGGGCAGATATTTTAATTGTTCTCTTTATCTTGCTTCCATCTAAAATTTATTGTTATGTATTATTACATATTCGCTGATTAGGATACAGATATACGTAAGTGGATATCTAATAATATGGACACTAAGCTGGAACTAGGCAAAATATGGAGCCTTAAATTTTTATATACACAAATTAATTACAAACTTGCAGCTACTATTATTCCTGAAAAATATTATCACATTGTCTCATGAACAAGAATTGCCACATTTATTAAAATACTTTCTATTAAAAATATATTTTTGGAAATATTTCTGACTTTGCTGAATATCCGAATGCTTCTCTGCTCAATTTTTCAGAGAGCTTTCTGGACAAATGGTCCCCGAGCCGCTCCACATAGGACCAACTGCCAAGATAGTTGCTTTATGTCGTATGGCCACCTAATAGGTGCCTAAGCAGCTCATCTAGGCTTAGGTGGCTGAGTTAGGTCAGCTTTGAACTATATCCTATGGTGGGTTGGGTATTAGTTGTGACAAAACAGGGTATTACGAGTGTTAGATGGTGTAATAACCTAGATTTTTGGGCTCGTGGGTTGGCCCAGAGTGGCCAGGCCCAGCCTGTGGGCCAACCTGAATTGGCCAGGCCCAAACCTAACCCGTGCTCGGCACGTGAGGGGATCAGGGAAGAAGACCCCGACTAGGAGTCTTCTTCCTCCCCGATTGTGGCGGAAACGACAACTCTCTGATGGCAATCCAAGTTCGATTCGAACTCAAGGATCTTGCCTATTTAACTCTCCTCCTCAGGCCGGCCCAAACCCAACCCGTGCTCGGCACATGAGGGGATCAGGGAAGAAGACCCCGACTAGGAGTCTTCTTTCCCCCGATTCTGGCAAAAACGGCGACTCCCCGAGGGAAATCCAAGTTCGATTCGAACTCAAGGATCTTGCCTATTTAACTCCCCTCCTTTGATTTTCTCCATCCAAATCACCGAGAATCGTCGTGATTCAAGCTCTTCTGTTCCAAGCCTCCTCGATTCATCGCCTAAAAGGGCTGCTGGAACCATGCCGGACCGAGAGGGAGAGTTGTCTATGCAAGGTCTTGATCGGGGTACTCTGTATCCCAGCTTATAGACTATGAGGCGAGTCAGTGATCATTATATTAGTCAATCTTCGGTAAAGGTAAGAATTCCTGTACCTGGTCACTAGTTATATATATATATGTTTATTGATTTGTATTGCCGGGTTTGCATCATGAGATTTGTATCGGTTTGGCATGTGACGATATGCTTTTATATAAATTTCAATAAAAATATATTTATGTGGTTATTATACACATTAGATATTGAGTATATGATTATATAAACAAAGATACTTTGAAATTGAGAGAAATTCATTGTATATGTGATAATTGATTTGACAAGAGTAATAAGTAAATCAGACAGATAAGATATGGTTTGGACTAACCTCGTTATAGCGCCCATGGGCTGACACATGGGAAGCCTCCACGAGCTTATGCGTGGAAAGCCCCTACGGGCTATAACGTGGGCCGGAGAGCCCCCACGGGCTTTAACGTGGGTCGGATGGCCACCACGGGTTATAACGTGAGCCGGATAAGGCTATAACGTGATACAATATTAGTCTTAGACTGAGTCATGATCTTGGTTAGTCCAAAGCCGGAAGTTAATTACTAAGAAATCTAGAAATCAAGTTAATGAAAAACGGATGACATGACTTAAGAATTGGTGTTAAACAATTAGTTACATTTGATATATATATATATATATATATATATATATATATATATATATATATATGCTTCTTTGAAAAAAATGATAATGAGAACTTATGTGCATGTTATTTATGAGCTTTCTGAGTATTGATACGATATTCATTTATCTGGTATTGTTAATTGATTATTTTTTATTACTTATGGTATAACGGTTTGGGATTTTTACTGGGCTGGAAAAGCTCATACTCTTCTTATTTTTTTCAGAGTCACAAGAGGCATAGTTTCAAATGGGAGGGACATGGAGTTCGTACAACTAATCATTAGTTAGTTAGTTATTTCTCTTATTTTACTGATACGGATGGAAATCGAAAAATTTGTAATTGAACTAGTTGATGATTTAATGTTGGTGGAGTGATTTAATTATACTTGTTGGTATTGTGTGAATTTCATTCATCTCAAGCCTAGCATATTCTCTATGGCTCTGCCTTAGGGAGTGTGTGCCCGTGTTACATGCCCGCACCTAGATGTTAGGTTCAGGGCATGACAGATGGATAGTTGAACTATTTTTCAATTGGCACTCAGACCAACTCAGTTATAGTTTCTAGCAATTCTTTGATTTTTTTTATTTCTTTGATTGAGTATTCAACATATACAGACTTGCTAGTTGCATGAACCCTCTTGAATAATTGATCATGTTTCTATACATGATAAACTAATACTATCCTATGGTTTGTGGGGACAACCTGTAATTTCACTAATTAGCATGCAATGTTATGCTGATTTAAGTGCTCCAATAAATGTGAATATGTGATAGTGTTTCCTTAATTCACTTTTTCTCTTTTATCATATTTTCTTATTTTATATATAATTTTTTGTTATTTAAACTGTGTTATTCTTTATCGAACTTTGGTGATCTTATAATCCATTGCTAGGAATCTGCCTTCTTCCTAAGCACTATATCCCTTGATTGCAAGATCTATTGCAAATGCATTATTGAACAGTGTCTCTGAATCTAGGAATTGATTGAAGGTTTATTTAATTTGATACACCTGTCTCGCTAGATTTTATGTTTGTCAGTTTGTATGCTGTAGGAATGGATCCCTGCCTTCAGACCAGCGGCTCCTGATAAATTAGGCATGAGATGCTCAGGCCGCCCAACAATTCGTCCTTATCCCACATGTGATCATTTTCTCGATAGTGTTGCATTTCTTAATGGAACCCCGGTGGATGCATGGTGGAATGACGGCTGGTGGGAAGGGGTTGTGGTTGGAACAGACAGCTGTGGAGATGATAGTCGGCAAGTATATTTTCCAGGTATGTGCTTCCTCATTTGTTTGAACTTTGAGTTGCTACACTGTTATTCCCCCTTTTTAAGACATTTTTGTTCATATGGTTGTTCTGTTCTAGCTGCCACCCATTCTATGTTTTAGTTGAGAATCTGGGGTGAGTATGGTAGTGAGACACATCTGCTTGTGCTATTGATTTCCAGTCTCCCATAGTGTCCCTTCTCACATGGTGATTTGAAATTATTAGTAAGAAAAAGGATTTCTAACAAAGGGTCATTGCCTTAGCCAAAAAAAAAAAAAAAAAACAAAGGGTCATTCAGGAGAAAAGAACAATACTTATGTGAATAGAGGTTTGCATGCAGCGCATACCTTTAACCAGTTATGTAGAAATGCATTATTTATTTTACTCAGGAACCTTGTCTGGAGTTGTTAGTACCTTTGCCATTTAAATTGTATTTTCAGATGAGGTACCACATAATTCTAAAAAAGAAATCCTCCTTTTTGGCTCTGATGATTTGGCTCATGCAGACAAGGTACTAGTGTAGGATGTGAACTAATTAGGCACCTTTATCACTCACCAAGGAAAATTCCTGGAATCTTAGATGAAAGTACATAACATAAAGATGAACAAAAACCTTCCATAACCTTTTAGTTTTTAACAAATATATACAAACCAACCATGATATGCAATCAAAATTTCAACGGATCAATATTGGAATTTTCTTATCGACCACTTGCTGTCTTCTTGCAACATATGCTTGATTTTGATAAGTAATATGCATCAAATGCTTGTCTGGGACTGTTCAACTGGCTCTCAGAGCTGCAATTTCTAGTTCTGTTTTTAAGAGCTCAATTGACAGCTCAGAGCGGGAGAAATGATATATGAATTTCATATGATTCAGGTGAAGATGTCTTCTTAATATGCCAGAGAAAAAAATTAAGAATTTCTAAAGACTGGGTGGGGAACCAGTGGGTCGATATCGTAGCTAAGCCAGATATCTTGTCAGCAATATCTTCAGTTAGCCATGGAGCAAAGGTAACTTCCTCCTCACTCTTCCCTAAGAGGGTGGAATCAGGTAGTTCTGCAATGTCAGACCAAGATGTCATCACCACACAAGCCAATTCAAATGAAGAAGATAAACAAGCAGAAACCAGCTTGAGTGATAAAACTGATGTAAACATGAAGCGAGTTAATTCAAGAAAGCGGCTGAGGGATGAAAGTTCTGAGGAAGACTCTGAGGAAAAGGCAGGCATAGGTGGTGACTAGAGTTGAAGGCTGGCAAATGAAGTTGGACCAGGCCTGCTTTAATTTTTTTTGTATGTAAACGTGTGCGTATAGAATATCATATATAATCAAGATGATGTTACTTTCTGGGGCCAAATTAACTGCACTGTAATTCGGACAATAATGGAGGTGAACTGACTGAAGACTTGGCGTTCTTTGTAACTTTTTTAGTTTAAGCTTTTGCCATCTTATCTAGCAATTTAATTCGAGATTTAGGCCTTGAGTATCTGGTAAGAATGGCCCCTCTTCCAGCTTTGTTCCAATTGTGCCACTAGTGCTTCCAGGTGCCCCTGTCATGGGTGCGCCGTGTTATGGGAATATAATCCAAGCCTACATTAATTTTTCATGGTAATTTTATATATGGAACTAATTATGTCTTGTTTTCTGTTGACAGTTTATGTATTCGTCTCTCTATGTGATCCTTGGTGCCATCTCATCATTTTTGGCCCTATCTGCAGCACTATGTAGCTAAACTAGGAAAATGTCTGAAGAACAACAGAGACCAATTTGTTATCTGTAGACAGGTGAAGTTTATCTGAACTTGTGGAACCTTGTAAGCTGCCACAATCTTTATCCCGAAAGCCTTTGTCCACTGTAGTAGTATGTTGGATGTTTGCATTAGCGGCTCAGCAGCTGTGACTGGATGTTATGGTCAGTGAAGTTATCACCTATGTTACTTCTCTGGTCACAGATGTAGTGGTAGTGGTGTTTGATGGTCTTTTTCACCTTCGAACCATTCCCCCTTCCATTTGAAGTCTTGCAATAAAGTCCCTGGCATTCATTTACTTCTACAAATCATTTGTCCTGCCACATGGCTTCATTCTTTATCTTCTTTTAAGGAAAGGCTCCATACTGATGTTATTACCTACACTAGAAAGGGTGTCACAGCATCCATGCTCTGTTCCTTCTTTCTTCCGGACTTACAACTACTCTGATTGAAATGGTTAACAGACCCATGATGAGCATTTTCGTTCATCACACTGAATGGTTTGGACTATGCTGCATGAGATTGTGAAGTCCCTTGTTGATGTCAGCAAAAGATAGCATTATGATGGCCGATGCATGATCTCGTCGATTGGCAACCATCATCATCAATTGGTATGGACTTGGTTATGGAAACGCATGAATGAAATATAAGGCCTCGTTATGGAAACGATCACCTTCTCTCTGCAAGAATCCAAGTTCTGTGATGTCAATATGTGGAAAAGAGGAACCTCCAGGCAATGAGACCGTGCTCTAATGAAATACAGAAATTAACAAAGGCTTCTCAATTGGGAGGCTGCTTTGCAAGTTTTTGACACAAAGGAAGGAGTTAAAAAAGTAGAACAGTTTGACAATGCAAGCTACTACGGAGAAAAGAGTCGCACATCACAAATTTAAAAAGCCTAGAACAAAACAAAGTAAAAACACTCAAACCAAGCTAAAAGAAAAGAAAAATGAGTAAACTACTGGCCAAAACAGAACTCGCTGACCAAATGACCAGCGCTCACTTATAAACCTAAATACATTTCTAGCTAGCTTGAGGACCTAAAGTTAACGGATAACATTCTTTTTTTTTCCCGAGTTTTGAAGGTATAAACAATGAGGACTGATGAAAAACATTACGTAATAGCATCCTAATCTCTTAAAAAGGATGAAACACTCAAGCTATAGAAAAAAAAACAAAAAAAGGATACAAAGATCATCAAGTACATTGCATAATCCCATAACGGTCTTCTGGCTTCTCCGCACTCACCTATATACAAAGAAATAAATATCTTCACTCTCTCCCTATTACCATCTGGAACCATAGTCACCGCTCCCTGCACCGTCGTCGAATCTCCACACCCATCCTGCGACACCAGGATGACCCGACTGTGAGCCCCGTCCTTAAAGTTGAAGTTCCCGGAGTAATTCTCTGCACTGAAGTCATCCCAAGAAATGAAATCCTTGTACTGCATCTGGGTTCCCGACAACTCAAGACCCTGCAACAAGCCACAACAAAAAGACTGAAAACAAAGAAGTCCCTCTCTCTCTCTCTCTCTCTCTCTCTCTCTCTCTCTCTCTCTCTCTCTCTCTCTCTCTCTAACGCACTGCTTTAGAGGCTGGCATTCTTCTGGGTCTTATCGAGTGTGGAAGTTATAGAGAGAGGAGGCGTTGAAGGGGTGGAAACGGATGATGGTATTAAATCAGTTTTTATTATTGAGGCTGGTATTATATTCGGAAAATTAACAAAAAGTGCAGTGGTCCCATAATGGAATTTTATAAACGAGTTACAGCAGCAATAAACATCGGGGAAATCTCGCTAGTTGAACCAATTTGGTAATCTAGCCATGCTATTGTGGTAGGTGAAGATCTGGTCTTCCTCCAGCGCGAAGCTCACATTGCTGCTGATCAGTGTCACCTCTCCTGTTCTCAAGTCGTGGCGCAGCACCCTCACTTTCTTCTCTATGCTATTCCCAGCCCTCACCCAGAGGTAAAGCTCGTCCCCTCCCTCGAATGCCAATGGCTGCATGAACCACCGCGAGAACAGCCGCTCCGACAGGCTCCTGCCCCTCAGTCGCATTGTGTTGCAGAACTCGGCGAGGACATGCCGATTCTTTTCAACCATCTGCTCCAAGCTCACTCGATATCTTCTCGACCACGCCTCGCTGCTACGGCTGCCATCCTCGATCACGTAGACCTCCACCGCATCCCCCACCACAACCGCGCAGGTCAGCCGACCCTCCGTCGACGCCCCGAGAGCATGCCGAGCTCGTCCTGATACCGCTGCTGGCAGCAGCCTCCAGCCTGCGAGGTCCTTGCATGGGTCGAACCATATCAAATACTCGACGCAGTCCCAGTACAAGACTCCTCCAGCGAACGCTGGAGTCCCATGACGCCACCGGAAGCCACCGACGGCGACCTTCTGGCTGGACTGCACCCACTCGCCCGTACAAGAAGAGAAGACCACGAACTGGTACTCGACTTCATCGACAGCGCCCTCGACGTTATCCCGTTTGGGGTAGACCAAGGAATAATGAGCCGGCGAGGTTGAGGGGTCGAAGGCCAGCCCGACACCATAGCGACGGCGCTTGCTTTGAGGGATGGGCTCGTACTCCTCGGTAGCCGGGTTGAGGACGCAGAGGAAGTTGAAGTAGAGGGCGTGGACGTAGACGCAGAGGAGGCCGTTCGTCGAGCCGACGAGGCTGATGCGATGGGAGCTGAGGATGGAGAGGGAGGGGTCGGGGACGCCGATCGGGGTGCCGGGGGGGGACAGGAACTCGAGGCCGCGCCAGCTGAGGAAGACGAAGCCGGAGGAGGTGGGGGAAGGGCGGCGGGACTGCTCGAGGGCGAAGAGCGGGCTGTTGGAGATGTAGCCGTGCCATGCCTTGCAGACGTTCTTGCACCTGGAGAGGGACTTGAAGGACAGCCTTGGGAGGATGTTGAACCGAAAGAGATCATCATATAGAACGCGAGAGCCTTTCGCTACTTCGCCGCTGCCGCTGTTGTTCTTCGGGGACCTGTTCTTCCTGGATTCCTCCATGTCCATGAAGAGAGAAGGTCGAGAGCCTGAAGACGAACGAATTAAGTAGCTATAGTCGTAGCGGCCGGGACCCCTCTATATGGTAGATTGTTTGGGTTTCCTGGTAATAGGAGTTCGAATTTCTCTAGGAAAGGGCCGGAGAATCCGACGCCCTGATCGACACGAATTCTGATCGTCCGAAGTCGACGCGGAGTAGGACTTTGGATATACTTCCCCCCCACGTCTTTAGGATTCGCGCTACCAAAGGTAAACGGAGGACGATGGTCCGTTTCAGAGCGGACAAGGTCTCTCTCTCTCTCTCTCTCTCTCTCTCTCTCTATCTTTCGATATTAACGGCACATCCTTCGCAATCTAGCATCACTTCTGGGAAAAGATTATTTGAACGTAACTGTCATTGTTTTGGGGTGTGTTTTTATGGAAGATGAGAATAAAACCTAACAACCAAATAAAACTCTAGTAGGATCCAATTAAACTTATAAAAGGATTAGTGCCAACTCGAAGTTAGCTGTGATTGAAAGAGAATCCTAAAATTTTTTGACTCTAGATTAAGGAAAAGATTGTTTGAACCAAAGTGCCATTATTTTCATGTGTTTTTTTATAAAAAGATTGAGCAGAAAACCTAACATCCCCCAGGAAAAAAAAAGATGGCTGCCAAATAGAAGTTAGCTATAATTGAGAGAGAATCCTAAGATTTTTACCATGATATTCATTCACCATCCACCAGATATTGTGATTGTGATATGTGATGATCGAAACCATTTTCTGTTTTATATCAATTGAGACAAAATAATAGTTGTCGCAAAGGCTAGCAAGCAGATTTTTCTCATAAAAAGAAATTGTTGAATGGAAACATAATTTCTCAAGCGTAGGATGAACTAAATTTAGAAAAAGAGATCAACTATCAAAATGTGCAAATTGAACTTTGCAAAGTTCTCTTTCCCCTTGTAGGGTTTCAATAGAATTTGCAGCGATACATAGTGAGACAGATTTTTTATCTCTTCTATAATTTTTTTATTTCTTTTCTATAATAGTTATCTCAGTAGCCATTCTAACTAGACAATGGCACCATTAATATAAGAGAATTATATTTTGCTTCTCTTTATAGCATTTCATGATTGTAATTTAGCCAGATAAATATATCTATCTTAAAGAAGATTTTGTTGGCAAAATTCTATTTTGTAGATAGTCCTGTATCAACATGTATGTGATGCACACCACCCATAACCCTCCAATTTAAACTCATCATGGTTGTCCATGTATGAAAAAAAAGGATCTCATACATAATCTGTAATAAAAGGATCTGATATGGAGCAGCCAGACAATGAAACCCAACTCTAGGAATAAAATAATCTCTCACTTTGCTCTGTGTCTCTCTTCTTCCCCAACCCACCCCCCCCCCCCCCCCCCCCCCCCCCCCCCCCTCTTTTTTTTTGCTACAAAAATGCATTCCCTTCATATAGCTGTAACTGAGTTGAAATGCAAAAGCTGATCTACAGGGGTTACACTGATGCTCTCACTTGTTGTACCAGGAAAGCAAACTGGAGAATCTAATGACATCAGAGAAGTCAAAGATTATAAAATCAAGTGTAATGACTAATGACTGAAGTAATTTGTAAAGAAAACAGGCTTCCTAATGCACTAGTTGTAAAATTAAGAGAATGGAGGTGCTGAGTATAAATGTGCATGCCGAGGAAGCAAAATAAAATTGGCAGGGAACGGGACATGCTCATAAAAAAGAATAGGTTCAAAATAAGGCTAAAACTTGACAAAGAATCTGGAGCTGGGGGAAAAAGATACTCAGGAGAAATCAGACACTGAAAGAAACTATCAAAGCATTATTTAAAGCTCGTGCAAAATATAGAATAAGTTTTAAGTCATCCATCATCCATGGTGCAATTTACTTTGAGCATTTGAAAGATACTAAAAATTTGCCCAAAACTTTTGATATGATACCTTTCGTACATTTATAAGTATATGGAGGCTACCTATATCTCAACTCCTAAACAAATTACATTTATGTGAGAAAGATTGCAATTTTAGTAAACTAGAATTTTTTAATTCCTTAAGTTTCTAAAATATATTCATCCTTAAATGATTGATCAAAAGGGAACTAACCTTTAGATGAACGGATAAAATAAAATTATTCTTCTATTTGTTTAAAACTTTTATAAGAGTCCGAATTAGAATTTGGTTTGCTTGATCAGCAAACGACAGAGGTAGAGAGAGAGAACCGGACCGGGGAATGGGCCGGTTTGCAGCGTTTCCCGTCCGACTGGTCGCGGTCGGGCCGGAAAACGTGGTAAAGGGTTCCCGCTGCCGACGCAAATCCTAGGGTTTTAGAGATAGAACATCAAAATCGCTCTTCCTCTTCTTCCCCATTTTTCGCAAATTTGAGCTTTGGATTTCGACTGCAAGAATGCCTTAGATTTCGCAAATCTTCCTCCGAGAGCATCGGATAAGGTATTATCTCCTCCATTGCACCATCTAATTCACCATTTTGGGAGGCAGTTGTCTTCTGGGTTATATGTAGTTTAATATATGCTAGTGAATCATGAGATTTAGATAGTTGATTCATTTGTTTCCGTATTTGGAGATTTTTCTCTCGAGATTTCATGTAACCCAACTTTTCTGTTTTCTTTTGAGTTTGGGAATTGGGGAAATAGCTTTGGGGTTTAGGAGTTCATCTTCTCTCTTTACTTACTTTTTATTTTATTTTTTTGAAGAGGGAGGCAAAACCACTCGGCCTTTGTTAGAAAAGAAAAGTTTACATTAACTAATCTTCTCTCTTTACTTAAAAGTGAAAGGTTCAAAGTTCAGCATCTTAGTAAAAAATTGATCTTTGGAAAAGAGTGGGCAATGAATTATGGAAAATTTAAACTATAATTTATCCATTGTTTTTTGTTCTCTTCACTTTCGTCTAAGTAATGGTTATAACAGTAAGTACTAACCACTCGGGTTGTCCACTTGATTGTTCTACTTTTCGGGGTTGTGATGTAAGTGGTTACGCGAAAGACTGCACTCTGATGACATTTCGTAGCATGTTTGCTTTTGTTTATTCACTCTTTCTTTTAATTTCTGGCTTCTAGATCATGAAGCAAATTGTATCAAGTACTTCTTTGTTTAGCTGATTGTCCACTCTCATGTGTTGCATTAGCTTTTAACAAACTTATGGATAATTCTAATTAACAAATTTCACAGCAGGTCTATGCTGCATTGACTTGCCAAGTTCTTTTGCCCCTTGCATCACTCTGAGTTTTGTGGAACAAAACTTTTAATTGTACTTTGGTTATAAATAAATGTTTTCTTCTAGGTGATTTGATAGTTTTGATTTCTTGCTCTAAATTCGGACTCCCTCTTATTTTTCTTTTTTTTGCATTTAATTGCTTTTTTATGCTTTGCACAGAAGAAAAAAAGAAGTCCTCGTAGTTCCAACAGTGAGCAATCCAACCCTCTCTATCTCATTCTCTTTTTTCTTCTTTATTGTTCTGAATTCTTCTTTCTTAACATCCCTACATATATCTATGTATATGGTTGAGAATATTTCTTATTATCGTTATAAGAACTTGATTTTTGGCTCAGATCCTAAACAAATCAAGGCTACTACCATGGATCCAATCCAAACTGTTCATGTCAAGCTTATGGCCTCTGATCTCCTCTCCTTAACTGTCTGGCCCTCAAACCCTCCCTGCTTCACCCGGAAGGGAAGGCCTATATCTCGTGCTGAAACTGTAGGCATGGTGGTGAGCCGTGAGCACAAGGACAAATTTCTGAGGTTCCTGGTGGATGATGGGAGTGGGTGCATCCCCTGCATCCTCTGGCTCAACCACCACTACCTCACTTTCCATGATGGTTCATCTAATCTCGAACTTATGGCTGAAATGGCACTGAAGCAATCTGAGATAGTTCAGCTGGGGGAGCTAGTTAGAGTCAGGGGGAGAATCACAATCTATAGGGGGATGCTACAGATTACAGTGAGGGATGTGGTGGTGGAGAGGGATCCAAATGCAGAGGTGCTACACTGGTTGGATTGCATCAGGTTATCCAAACAGTGCTATGACTTGCTGCCTGCTGCTGCTCTTCCTGGATCTGTTCTGAACCCACATCAAGATGGGTCTGACCGTAAGATTCTAAAATTTTTCAACTTTGATATTCTTCCATCAACTCCTACAAAGGCATTTGATTATTCTTTTCCCAAATTTGTAGGTTAGCTGCATGGTGCCCTTCAAAGCACGCCAGCCTGGATAATTTGTTACCTTCTTCAATCTTATATTATGTCTCATAATCTCTTCTTGCATGGATTATTTTTCATTCAAACAACTTTCAAGTGTTTCTTGTGGGATTCGTGCATCTCCTGGTGTTACGATGAATCTACTGAGCTACCAGGTCCTTAGGAAAAATGTCCATTCTTTTCAGTCAGTCAATGGAAGCGACTCATATAACAAGGAGATGTCATTGCTTTGTTTTGTACCTACATTATGGTTATGTTACAATCTGTGCAAAATTTTAATGTTGATTGCAGCTGATTTCTGCTATTAAGCGTCAGCAAGGTTCTGATATAACACCAACCAGTTTTTTCTTTTTTTTTTTTTGTGGGGTGTTTTTCTTTTTTTTGGGGGGGGGGGGTCTCCTTAGGACAGTGTTAGAATTACTTGTATTCTCTCTGATACAAATATGGTCAGGACAGTGTTAGAATTGCCTGTTTTCTCTCTTATACAAATATATGGCTGTTATTTTGAATGAGGAATACCCCTGGATCCTTTTCTCTCTTTTTACCCATTTTCCACTGATAATATTTTTTTGAAAAAAACATTGATAATAATTTACCATTGTAAATTGTGAAGCTTATGAAGCCATGTACCATGATGAATAGGTAATACCTCTTATTACCGATTGCACTCTATACTGCTAGCAAGAGGCAAAGAACACCAAGAAAAAGGGTAGGGCAAAGGGAAAAGATGGTTCGAGCCCCTTTAAAGGATATCAATGTAGTATGGAAGTTATTTACCAACATAACGAATGTTATTTATTGACAAAGACAATGATTTAGCATTTTGGCAGTGTGGGAGCACGGTATTCTGACAGCTCGATAAGCATAACCATAATTATCAAGCTTGTCCTAGTTATTTGGGGTTGGTATTATCGATCCCCATTTGCCAGGCCTTCCTTTGATGTTGTTCAAGCCACCTCATTTCATTTTTCACAACTACCACCTATGTCAAGACATCTTGTTACTTATTCAAATGAAAGCCACCAGAGCAACTTCAAATAAGAAAGTTGGGAAGGTTTAGGCAAATGAGGGCATGTAATGTGATAACGCAAATTGTTCCATGATCAAGATTATTTGAGTTGAGGGCTCAAATTGATATTCTGAGTAGTCATGAAAGGATACGGTATCAAGTCCTAATTCCTAAAGTAGAGTGAAGCAGTTGACCTGGAGAATGGGATCGATATAATGTGAGAAGTTAAGTGCATGAGAAAATAAGAAGAATACATATGATTAAGATTATGAAGGGTAGAGCTGCCCTCGTGGTTGGATTAGCACTGCTTCGATGCCAATTTGCCCCCATATTTGTTTGATGCCAAAGAATGAGATATCAGATCAAAGTAAAGACATGCCACAAGTAAAAAATTAAGACATTAAATTCCTGTCAAATGTACATAAATATTACTAAGAGATGTTTCACTCTTGGTTTCTAGCACATTGTAGAATTAACCCAAAAAAATGTTAGCTTCTTTTTGGGTGTGAAGCAGCGTCAAACCAAAATACCCAACAAGCATAAGCATTAGCTCTCCCTGAAAAGGAGGTGAGCTAACATAATGACACCGAGCCCTTATTGCAGCTGATGCTACTGAATCCGCTGCTTTAGTTTTTGTACGTTTGCTTTGTAGCAAGGAGCTCCGAATAGGAAAGGCTTCGAGAGACTGAAGAAAAGCGCCTATGAAAGGCCTCGACGAAAAGATGGAAAGGATGTGTCTGTCCTGGTTGACAAAAGTGGATTTTTCTATCAAAGAAAGGATTGGCTTGGAGTACGCTTAGCCCTTTTTTCTCCAGCCACTTTTTTCCAGCCATGTTTTTTCGCAGAAAAAAAATCCAACAAAAAGCAAAAACATAGCCATCCATAGAACATAGAGGAAAGTAATAAGCACACCATTTTAAGCTTAAGAAAGTTAAATCAACTTCTTGGAGGATAAAGAGAATGGGATTAAGCGAGTCTGGTTTCTAGAAAACTTAAAAATGAGCAAAGGATCTCCAAAAGCTAAGCAGTCTCCTGAATCGAGAAATACACAAGTTCGAATGAGCATTTAGAAGCTGGTTGTAGCTTATGTAAAAATTTCATGACATTTACAATTACAAAATTAAATCTGAGCCCAATACCAAACCCAAAATTTAAAAGTTGAAAAGAATCTGAAACTTTAAAACTGCAAAGCAAGAATTACAATGGCTTTATGTGAATGAGTGAACGGATACACACACGCAAAACAAAATTGTGATAAGGGATTTTGTAGCAAGTGATATGGGGAATCTAAACTTAATCTGTTAAATAGTGCTGAATCAAAGATATTAGTTTCTTGTATATTGAAAAGCCCATTCATCTCTAGCGCAACCTCAAGTTTTTGAATCATAAGACAACTTCTAATGCGGAGTTATTTCAATCTTAGGGATGCTGTATAGATAAAGAACAATTTCATCTCTATAAAAACACTCATCTCTATGCTCAATACCGGAACTCCTATGTTGGTTAAGAGCTGACCATTATTGCTATAATTTATTGGACTTGGAAACAAGGTCTCATTCACTCAATTTACCATATTTTGATGTCTGCGAATGATGATGGGTGGTTATTTCACATATTTTCACTCTTTGCATGTAATATATGGTGGCAATACACTTGTTCGACTTATCTGAACCCCTATAACACAAGAAATTCTGGCACAAAAATTTTGCTTTCCTGTTCAAAGAATTTTTTCTTCAAAGAACTATATAATTCAATGAGTTAGTGACAAAAGTGGATGATCAGGGAATGGATTAGTCTTTCTGATGGCTAACAGGTTTGTAATCACGTTGTTGGTAGTGCCTCGGCTTGTATTATTTTATTCCTTGTCGGTTCCTTCTTATTTCATTATGATACTAATTATTTAGGGCAGAAAAAAAAGGACTGTCAAGTTCTGCTTCTTTATACCATAGCTTTGCATTTGCTTATGTTGTTCATGTGCAAAGTCAATTATGGAAATGTTTACCATTTGATATTCCTGATGCCGTTAGTCACTAATTCTTAGCAGATGGGAAATTTTTAATAATAGGCTTGTGAGCTTACATCCTCCTAGTTATTGATGTATGGTCTTATGTATATTCTACTTTTGATTTGTTTATTGGTAGATATTGCTTGTTTTCACGGCATTATTTTTTAAAATATGCTTTATAAACATGAGCATATTTTTTACTTCTGCATTTGTAATAATCTTCTCTTTTCTTTTCTTGGAGTTTTTGAGGTATGTATTAGCTCCCTAATAATGTTCAATTTTATCGTATCTTTGTAATATTAATGTACCCCTGTTTTAGTCTAGTCACTCTAGTGCATTTAAGATGCACCACGATAGCTTGTCATTTTCTCAATTTATAATTCCTTCTTTTTTTTTCTAGTTCTTGACGAAATGAAGAGAACGGTTTTTCCAATGAAACTGTGGCACTGTTCAAGGAGGGAAAGGGAAAGGGGAAGAACTGAAAATTTATATAGAAGGACACTTGGTAGTGTTTTTTTAATATTGAGTTTGACTAATAAAATGTGCGGGGCCCTGCCAACTAAATGGAGGAATTTTGGATGCGAGATCTAGTTCCTTGGAAATGTTGGGTGGCAAGGAGGAGATTCTGCACTAGTTTCTTTTGAGGAAAGGGGACTAAGCCGTTTTTTTAGGATGGATATCTTTTATGGTGTATTTTAGGATTTTTAATAGAATTTGGCGATCCTTTGTGTCCTCCCTTCAGCCATTCCCTCCATTGGTACCCGGCGCCTAAATCCTCTCCCCCTCTCACATGAATTGCAACATCATATGGACATCTAATAGTTAGCAACATTATTTTAAAATAGAATAACTTTCTATTTATAATATTGACCAAGATTCTTTATATAATGTTATGTAAGAATTACTAATAACAAAACCCTCCATTCCCTTGGTTATGGAGATAATCAAGGCCTATAGGTATTATTTCCCATACGAGACATAAGACTAAGTTGAGTTTGTCTATAGATGCAGGGGTGTCACTAACCTCACCCATGATCCTCAAGGTGTGTGGTGAGGCAAGCTTCAGATAAACATGTCTGAATGATGCCATAAGCTTACATTTGACATATTCTTTCTTTTAAATGACTGACCCTGCTTCTCAAAAATCTTTGTATACAGATCTTTTTTTTCCCCGGGAGGAAGTTTAAACATGTTTCTTTGTTTGGAAAGCAGAAGTATCTTTATGTATACAAGCGGGGATTCGCTGCTCTTATTTACGGATAAATTGCTGGAGCTAATCAAATATCTTTTTCCCTTCATGATCTTTCCTTTTTAAAAAAAAAATTGTGCTTTCAACCTTTAGCCCTGTATTTGACCATTTTTCATTCTGCTATATCTGATTATTTTTTTTCGGATTAAGGCCGCGTCTCAAAATTCTGATCATATCATATGTAATTTTGTTTTTAATATAATCACATCGTAACATTTTATATATGGGTCAGGTAATGGATTCAAGCATCCGTTATATCCCAGGTATATCAAATTGGATCCAAACAACTGTGTAATATATGATTACTTTCATTTGGAATAATAGACATTGCTTCATTCTTAAAGATGAAATCGCAGTCTTCCATTCCTTCCACTTGGAGTAAGTTTTGAAATTGTTGGACTTTTAAGGAAGGCGAACAAAATATTGTGGTTACCATTTAACTAGTTATGCATAAATTTGTTTTAGACATGCAAGTATTGTAGGGTAAGTTGTTAACATTTTATTGATCATAAGCACACTAACCATAAGAGGGCAAGCCTTGGCGCAACGGTAAGGTTACTTCATTGTGACTTGGATGTCACGGGTTTAAAATATTGAAACCATCTCTCTGTACGCAAGGGTAAGACTGTGTATATCTAACCCTCTCCGAATCCTTGCAGTTGTGGGAGTTTCATGCACTAGCATGTCCTTTTAAGCACCATGAAGCATAAAGAAGTTATTTTCTTAAACACAGACCTAACAGAATTACTATTTGTTTGATATTTTCGAGAGGGCATGGAGATTAATGGAGAGTTGCGTAGGTTAAAAATTTAAGGGACAAAATCCTGTATGTGTAGATTGATTTTTCTGTACTAGGGGCCTTTATGGAATTTGGGAACTAGTCGTGATTCCAGAGAAGGCTAATGGTGTTTCCATGGCTGGAAACTGCACATTGCATTTGAAAGCTGCATTATGTTGTCCTGTAAAAATTATTAGACATGGCTCATGGCTATTATATATTTGTCAAAAGCGTCCAAATTTTGTATGTGAATAAGCTATCAAGCAGACTAGGTGTGAGAAAGCTTGCTGATATATTTAATTTATCTAAAGACAACTGGTTTTCTGTTTGCGTTTTTGGTTATTTAAGAAAATAATGAAATAGGATGCAGGTGACTTGGCTGATCCAGATTATAACTATTCAGATAGTGCCAGCAAAGTATTGTTTATTTGCAGTTTTAAGAATACTTCAAGAAATAGATGAAGGATATGTGAATAAAAGTTTCTGCTATTTAATATAATTCTGGCAGTTCTCATATATCTTGGACTCATTGGACCTTGATGTAGCATAACATGCAAGTATTCGACAATAAAAAGTGCAAATCATGATGAAATGGCAAACAAATGAGATTTTTTTTTTTTTTTTTTTTTGCAATGGATCTCTTGATTATTTATACTTTTACGGAGTATAGGGCTCTCTTTATGGTTGCCCAGCATTTTGAGGCTTTTGTTGTAACTTCCTCATGCTGAGAGATAATAATTGTTTATATCATATTCAACTGCAAGTTTTTTATCCCATCCTCTAGTTGGAATCTCTGCATAAAATTGAGCATTTTTATCTTGTGAGTTCTTTTGGTTGCTTCCTGCCTTTGAAGAAATGTTGCTAATGCGTGGGATTTTCATGATTTCCTCCTCTTTGGTATGGCCTGCATGAAGCTTCACCCTTGTTTTTTTGAGCTTATGTGTCAGTTTGAAGGTTGCCATATTTGAATAATTTGTGATATAGTTCTCCAATGAAAATCTGACCGTGGCAATTTGTTGCAGAGGAATCACGAGAATTGGGCTTGTTATTTCAAGCCAAAAGGTAAATTCATCGCCCTTCCTCTTTCTTCCTCATTCTCATGCAATCTCTGTTGACGTATTTAAAGGATTTAATTTATCTTATAACTTAATAAATTTACATTCTCCTCTGATTTCAAAAGTGATTTTACAAGCTTCATGAGATCAATATGCTTACTGACTTGTAGCCTGAATGAAGAGAAGCAATGAGTCCCTTGATTTTCCTGTCAAAGAGTGTACTTTCTCTAAAAGCTTTTGCATCCTTCAAACGAAGTAGGGGAGTTATGCATCATCTAGCAGAATGCAACTCCCTTACCGAGACAAGGCTGTGGAGGTTTATCTTACCTTCAATGCTGCTCAGGGATGCGCCTTCACCAAGCACCCTTATCCACCCACTCACCACCTTAATCCCGGTGACCCTTCCTTTTCACCCATACAATCATCATGTCCTCCCTTCCCTCAGCCACCAATGGCCATGGGTCCCCCACGGCATCCAGAGAACCCATCTTCCACCAAGATGTCCCACTCGTCTCCAGTATGTGAATTTCGACTCTCCCCTTTGCCATTCCGGTGCATATCTTACCATCCATCTCTCCGATCTCCCAACCTGACCATTCTCCAGTTGCTACTGAAGATGGAGTTATGACATGATGCTTATCCACAATAGGAGACTACGGTATCTTTGTTGGTGCCACCCCACTAACAGCCATGCTAAACCAGGAGCTCTCCGCAGCATTTGGGCCCTCTCTGGAAGTACAACATTTGATGTACGCCATTTGCCTTTGAGGAGAAAACTTCAAAGTGGTGCTTGGTGCAGATCAGGTGGTAATCGACACAGAAGTTGAACATAGAAGGTTGGAAGATGAGCACGAGGGCACCTTTCAGTTGTGGATTGGCTCTGAGAGGACGTGGGGTAGAAGAGGCCCTGCAGGGTTGGGACTGGGCATGGGCGAAGAGGAAGGGATGTGGTTGTTCTGGACTGCGGGGATCGAGCAGAAGTGGAGAAGGGACTGGACAGGAAGCTAGTAGAGGGCATGATCTCCAATGATGTCTGGAGTGGGTCGTTTTGTATCTTGATTATATCTTTGATGTATCTTAGCAGCTTCTCTCGGCCTAGCAGTGGACTACTTCTCTTCATCGATCACCGTCTTCACTGACTGTGTGGTCTGAGGAGACGGCTTGCTCAAGGACTCTATTTTCATGGTCATAGTAGCAGGTTGTGGTGGATGAGGTTTTGGAATTTTATAGCTGGAGGCTGGTTTAGGGTGCATCTTGGCGGGGTCATTCTCTCCACTTTCAGTTTCCTTTGTGGAAAATTTCACCAAGCTAAGCAAGGTAGGGTAAGTCCAGTTCGTTGACTGCTGACTTGGGAATTCCTGGATTGTCGTCACTGTTGGTTAGGGAATAACCACAAAGTGTTGTTCAGATCTTTGTTTTGTACTTTTGATCAGAAGAAATCTAAAGGTTGTTAAGTAGCAACCTTAATCCAATGTGGCATGTTCAGTGCAGTACTTTTGATTGGGGAATGCTTAATGGATGAACCCTAGTTACAAAAATATAAGTTTTTTTGTGAAAGAGGCCGTTGTGGATTAGTAATCCCAGAAAGCGGATTTTTTAGGAATTGATTGAAGGTTTATTTAATTTGGTACACCTGTCTCGCTAGATTTTATGTTTGTCAGTTTGTATTCTGTAGGAATGGATCCCTGCCTTCAGACCACTTGACACAAATCCAACACCCACCCGCCCTCCAAATAAAAAAAAAAGGGAAAAAAGGCCCTTTTTATGTCAACCTTCCCAGAAAACAGAAAAGTTGTATAGCTTTTGGATAGGAAATATCTTTCAGGAGAAGAGTCACGCAATCATCTCATTACTTGTGAAACAACTTTTACATGATGTTACTCGGCTGACAAATTGGTATTTCAAGATTGTAGTTACAGTATAGCTCTTCGTACATGCTTGCCTCAGTAATCTTTAACTTGAAAGATACATTTGAAATTTTTAATGGGCTAGTTTGAAACTTGACACGTTTACATTCACTTCACATATAACACAGATTTCTAAAACTACGAAACCAAGCTAAAACTATCTGAAATCAACCAAGACCAGTTGGCATTGGTGTTCTTCCTGCTGGGTTGTTTTCAACCTGTTTCGTCAAATGTTTCTGACCCTGTGCGAACTGAAACAGACAAAAGACCATACTTTCTACTTACAGTTTAATGTTATAACGCTTATCTGATATAATAACATTAAGTAATGATTTCAGCACTTCTTATCTTCTTCACCACATTCACATTTTTCAAGCACATCCTAGGTTGTTATCATCTAGAAAAATTGGACTGTCTCTCCCTTTTCACGCTCTCAAATCATTCTGCAGTCTGGATGTCTGTTAAGTCTGATTTGCATACTTAGCTAGCCAATTTGGTGAAATAATTATCTTGACTGCATTTATGTTTTGTTGTCTGGACTTTTGCATCAATAATTCGGAGGACATGTTGATCTAAGGCCAGTTTATGTAATAATCTGTACTTGGGAACAAGTTATCCCATGTTATCAAGGTTCAGGCAGCTGCACATTAGGATCTATAAATCCGAAACAAAATTGTCAGGACAAGGCTAGATGATTTATCAAGGTTCTGATGATTTGGCTCATGCAGACAAGGTACTAGTGTAGGATGTGAACTAATTAGGCACCTTTATCACTCACGAAGGAAAATTCCTGGAATCTTAGATGAAAGTACATAACATAAAGATGAACAAAAACCTTCCATAACCTTTTAGTTTTTAACAAATATATACAAACCAACCATGATATGCAATCAAAATTTGGAATTTTCTTATCGACCACTTGCTGTCTTCTTGCAACATATGCTTGATTTTGATAAGCAACATGCATCAAATGCTTGTCTGGGACTGTTCAACTGGCTTTCGGAATCAGGTAGTTCTGCAATGTCAGACCAAGATGTCATCACTGCACAAGCGGATTCAAATGAAGAAGATAAACAAGCAGAAACCAGCTTGAGTGATAAAACTGATGTAAACATGAAGCGAGTTAATTCAAGAAAGCGGCTGAGGGATGAAAGTTCTGAGGAAGACTTTGAGGAAAAGCCAGGCATAAGTGGTGACTAGAGTTGAAGGCTGGCAAATGAGGTTGGACCAGGCCTGCTTTAAATTTTTTTGTATGTAAACGTGTGCGTATAGAATATCATATATAATCACGATGATGTTACTTTCTGGGGCCAAATTAACTGCACTGTAATTAGGACAACAATGGAGGTGAACTGACTGAAGACTTGGCATTCTTTGTAGCTTTTGAAGTTTAAGCTTTTGCCATCTTATCTAGCAATTTAATTCCAGATTTAGACCTTGAGTATCTGGTAAGAAATGGCCCCTCTTCCGGCTTTGTTCAAATTGTGCCACTAGTGCTTCCAGGTACCCCTGTCATGGGTGTTATGGGAATATAATCCAAGCCTACATTAATTTTTCATGGTAATTTTATATATGAAACTAACCGTATCTTGTTTTCTGTTGACAGTTTATGTTTTCGTCTCTCTGTGTGATCCTTGGTGCCATCTCATCATTTTTGGCCCTAACTGCAGCACTATGTAGCTAAATTAGGAAAATGTCTGAAGTACAACAGAGACCAATTTGTTGATCTGTAGACAGGTGAAGTTTATCTGAACTTGTGGAACCTTGTAAGCTGCCACAAATCTTTATCCTGAAAGCCATTGTCCACTGCAGAAGTATGTTGGATGTTTGCATTAGCGGCTCGGCAGCTGTGACTGGATGTTATGGTCAGTGAAGTGATCACCTAATGTTACTTCTCTTGTCACAGATGTAGTGGTAGTATTTAGTTTGATTCAAGCGCTTATTTTTAGCATTTAAATTTGATGAGTCAGGATCCATTATACCCATCCTCATTGGAGTCACGGATTCCTTTTGTCAGGCATATATACTGTGGTTTGGGAATTGGTAGGGACAAGTTGTTTCTTTTTACATTATACCCATCCCCCTTCCATTTAAAGTCTTGCAATAAAGTCCCTGGCATTCATTTACTTCTACAAATCATTTATCCTGCCACATGGCTTCATTCTTTTTCTTCTTTTAAGGAAAGGCTCCATGCTGATGTTATTACCTACACTAGGAAGGGTGTCACAGCATCCATGCTCTGTTCCTTCTTTCTTCCAGACTTGCAACTACTCTGATTGAAATGGTTAACAGACTCATGATGAGCATTTCGTTTATCACACTGAATGGTTTGGGCTATGTTACATGAGATTGTGAAGTCCCTTGTTGATGTCAGCAAAAGATAGCATCATGATGACCGGTACATGATTTCGTCGATTGGTAACTATCATCATCAATTGGTATGGACTTGGTACATACACTTTCAGGGATATGCCTGGAAGGTGAAACAGCACAAAATTATAAGATCAGCTCAAAAATAAGGAACTACAATCGAAGCCATTGATTGCCATGAATGTAATTCCGATCTAGGAAAGGCCGTGCTTCATCGTAGTTGAGTGATCTTGCCCATTGTACCCTCTTTCTCAAATTGGCACCCTTACCACTGCAATTGAACTCTCCAAACCATGCTGTCCTGCAAAATTGAGATCAGTCAAGTCCTCTTAGAGTCAAAATTGGTTTCGAGTGAATGAACTAACATAAGCTGCCTCAAAGGCCTATTACACTAGTAAACAAGATTATCCTGTGGAGTTTTTAATGAATGGCAATGGCACTTTAATAACATGGTTGTTGCTTTTAACTATCCCTCTCCTAATTGCCGTTGGCCTCCTTTTTTATATATATAAGAGATGCTTATACCTTGTCCTTGATGGATCTCCCCAGTCACTCCATCCTTCAGGGATGATGATGCCTTCCAGTTGGCAGTAAGAATAGACCACTCTTGCATACCGTCCCCAAGCTCTCCCTAAGTACAGAATCCCAGAGCCATCCAGCCTGCAGTCCAGGAAAGAGAACCCGGAATCATCCTTTGGTGAATTCCTCTGAGAAGCTGCGACTGCTCCATAGCTCATTGCAACTGCATGAAGTGTGCAGCCCTGCTCCACATCAAGACATCGATGAATAGATAGATATCCAAGACCACAAGATCTAAGCAGAACAATTTGAGCATTTCACTGTTCTCCAATCGACCCGTACAACAGTGACAGATTTTTTTGATCTAAATCAGTATAAATAATCCTACTCAGGGTATGAAACTAGCAGCAACCATTCTTCAGCATACATTACTGATGACTTGTTGAATTTAAAAAAACAAAATCAAAATTTAAAAATCAAACTTGGAAGGAGAACATCCTGCTTTATAGAAAAATTTATGCCAACCAATTCAATGTCGAAAGAGTTAAGAGAATTCTGCAGTCGATGACTGAATTCACAAAGATAATGCGAACTTGCACATGCTAATATAGATGGCTGACTGAGAAAAAGTTGGCATAATTGAGAAAGAGAGAGAGAGAGAGAGATTTGTTGCTCGGACATAACCTGATACAAAGATCTTGCATTTCCAAATATGAAATCAATGGATCCTTGGACGTAGCATTCCAAGAAATAATGCCTGCCCATGTGATCGAAGAGTGTGTCTTGAGATCCCAAGATCCTGCATCTGTATACAATGGCCTTGTCGCCCGACAGTCTCAGCGCCACCGCTTGCATTCCTATCGCACCAGGCACTGCACCTTGTGCTGTGTTCTGTCACTCAAATCCATTTCAAGCTATCAGAACCAAAGAACGTCAGAAATTTTCCTTTGTGTGCATCTCGCATTGCATATCTAGCTTTCGCTGGGGATTCTGGGTACCTCAAAAGTAATTCCATTTGCGCAGAAGTAATCGGACTCCACGGCAACTGATGCAGAGTAAAAGGTCCCAATTATCTGGCCATTGTGATCTCGATCAGATGCCCTGGAATGCCACGAGATAACAGTTTCAGAGCTTCCGTTCCCAATGAATGAAATATAAGGCTTCGTTATGGGAACGATCACCTTCTCTCTGCAAGAATCCAAGTTCTGTAATGTTAATATATGGAAAAGAGGAACCTCTAGGCGATGAGACCGTGCTCTAATGAAATACAGAAATTAACAAGGCTTCTCAATTGGAAGGCTGCTTTGCAAGTTTTTGACACAAAGGAAGGAGGAAAAAAAGTAGAACAGTTTGACAATGCAAACTACTACGGAGAAAAGAGTCGCACATCACAAATTTAAAAAGCCTAGAACAAAACAAAGTAAAAACACTCAAACCAAGCTAAACGAAAAGAAAATTGAGTATAAAGCACTGGCCAAAACAGAACTCACTGACCAAATCACCAGCGCTCACTTATAAACCTAATTACATTTCTAGCTAGGAGTAACACAGCACTCACCTATATACTCCTGGAGAAATAAATATCTTCACTCTCTCCCTATTACCATCTGGAACCATATTCACCGCTCCCTGCACCGTCTTCGAATCTCCGCTCCCATCCTGCGACACCAAGATGACCCGACTGTGAGCCCCGTCGTTAAAGTTGAAGTTCCCGGAGTAATTCTCCGCACTGAAGTCATCCCAAGAAATGAAATCCTTGTACTGCAACTGGGTTCCCTGACAACTCAAGATCCTGCAACAAGCCACAACAAAAAGACTGAAAACAAAGAAGTCCATCTCTCTCTCTCTCTCTCTCTAACGCACTGCTTTAGATGCTGGCATTCTTCTGGGTCTTATAGAGTGTGGAAGTTATTGAGAGTGGAGGCGTTGAAGGGGTGGAAACGGATGATGGTATTAAATGTTGGGAGCGTGGTTCTTGCTCTACTCCTCTCTATCTAATGTTGGATTCTATAAGACTAACGGTTGGATAAGATAAGAAGACATACAAAGAGAGAGAGGGGGGGGAAGGTCTCCCATGACATGAAGGGATGCCTTCGGGTGGTTAATGAGTAGTTAGATTTTTTGAGACGCAACGGTTACGTCATATATTGTAACTGAAACAGGAATGTGAAAAACTCTAAAGCCCCGCTCTCTCTCTCTATGTGTGTGTATATATATATATCCATATTAATGTTGTAAGTTACGTGAAGTATATTTAGGCCATTCGGTCGATCCATGCATGATACGAAGAGCCTAAAGACTAATAGAAAGAGAGAGCGCACACATAGAGAGAGAGAGGGAGAGATTGTGAAATCCAATTAAACCACAAGCAAAGTTTAGCAGCATTCAACTTTTAGGATGGGAAGCAGAGTCTAGGTTCTAGTCAAGATCAATGTACATACAATTACATAAATGGATAGAAAAGTGAAAAAGATAAATTCCTTATAATGAAATCAGAGGGAGAACTGATGAAAAATTAGGGGACACGAGAAACACATGGGAATCTTCTTCAAAAGCATATATCACATCACTATTTTGAAGGATTTAAAGTTTGATGTGTGGTGGCAGAGGATTGGGTTCAAAATGAGGCTTAATTTTGTCAAAATCTAAATCCCAATCCGATTTACAACTCTACTTCTATACCTGGGTGGAACTCTCATGTGTACCATGCGTGCGGCTTAATTTACAAATAAGTATCAGATGGATTTTAATAAAATTTTGACTTAAGTGAGAAAATCATAAATTATAAGATAGACATAAATGATCTGATAGATTATAGATACAAATAATCTAATAAATTTTAAAACGATAAAGATGTCAGGTTTATTTCTAAGAAGCCCGATCATTTGACAGTTTTTATTCTCTCTCTCTCTCTCTCTCTCTCTCTCTCTCTCTCTCTTTTAACATTTAGAGATGTGGAGTTTATTTTTAGGAGCTTCACCCAACTATTAAACTTTTCTACACATTCTTTTTTAAAAAATAATAAATTAAAACTTTACTCAAAAAATAAATATATCAAAATACAAGCGACTTATACCGTCAAACGAATTTGATAAAGTTTTGATTTCAGTTTTCAAACCCATTTAATAGTTTATCAAGTTAGGATATTATTGTCTTTTATTGTTCCTAATCCTAAATAAACCTTGTAGCACTTCATTTTTTTTGAAGTTCCTCCTATGCTTTCAAACTTGGTCACTTGATACATGCTAGCCACCTCAATTAGAAAAAATCTCAAACCATAATCATAACATTGAGAAACTACTGAACAAAATATTTGCGTGGCTGGATAGGCCGGCCTTTGGCCTCACTAAGAGGTCACTTGGTCGAACATTGATCAAAAACATATCTAAATAATTAAAATAACTAAAATAAATACTTAAATATTGAAAAAATAAATAAATATCATGTTTGAAAGATGCTAAAAATATGACCATATTTTTTGATATAAATCCTTTTATACATTTATAAGTATATGGAGGCTACCTATATTTCAACTCCTCAATAAATTAATTTAGGGGTTGTTTACGTGAGAAGGGTCGTAATTTTAATAAACTAGAATTCTTTAATTCCTTAAGTTTCTGAAATATATTCATCCTTAAATGATTGATCAAAAGAGAACTAACCTTTAGAACGGATAAAATAAAATTATTCTTCTATTGTTTAAAACTTTTACAAGACTCTGAATTAGAAGTTGGTTTGCTTGATTAGCAACCGACAAAGATAGAGAGAGAGAGAATCGGACCGGGGCATGGGCCAGTTTGCAGTGTTTTCGGTCCGACTGGCCGCGGTCGGGCTAGAAAACGTGGTAAAAGGTTTCCGCTATTGACGCAATTGCTCTTCCCATTCTTCCCCATTTTTCACAAATTTGAGCTTTGGATTTCGCCTGCGAGAATGCCTTGGATTTTGCAAATCTTCCTCCGAGAGCATCGGATAAGGTATTATCTCCTCCATTGCACTATCTAAATAACCATTTTGGGAGACAGTTGTCTTCTGGGTTATATATGTAGTTTAATATATGCTAGTAAATCATGAGATTTAGATAGTTGATTTATTTGTTTCTGTATTTGGAGATTTTTCTCTAAAGATTTCATGTAACCCAACTTCTCTATTTTCCTTTGAGTTTGGGAATTGGGGGAATAGCTTTGGGGTTTAGGAATTCATCTTCTCTCTTTGCTTAAAAATGAAAGGGTCAAAGTTCAGCATCTTAGTAAAAAATTGATCTTTGGAAAAGAGTGGGCAATGAATTATGGAAAATTTAAACTATAATTTATCCATTGTTTTTTTTTTCTTCACTTTCATCTAATTAATGGTTATAACAGTAAGTACTAACCACTTGGGTTGTCCGCTTGATTGTTCTACTTTTCGGGTTTGAGTTCTAAGCGGTTACACGGAAGACAACGCTCTTGTTTATTCACTCTTTTCTTTTAATTTCTGGCTTCTCGATCATGAATCAAATTGTATCAACTACTTCTTTGTTTAGCTGATTGCCCACTCTCATGTGTTGCATTAGCTTTTAGCATGTACAAACTTATGGATAATTCTAATTAACAAATTTCGCAGAAGGTTTATGCTGCATTGACTTGCCAAGTTCTTTTATCCCTTGCATCACTCTGTGTTTTGTGGAACAAAACTTTTAATTGTACTTTGGTTATAAATAAATATTTTCTTCTAGGTGATTTGATAGTTTTGATTTCTTGCTCTAAATTTGAACTCTCTCTTATTTCTCTTTTTTTGCATTTAATTAAAAGAGATATTTATTTACTTTGGTTGTCCATGTAGTTCCAACAGTGGGCAGTCCAACCCTCTCTATCTCATTCTCTTTTTTCTTCTTTATTGTTCTGAATTCTTCTTTCTTAACATCCCTACATATATCTATGTATATGGTTGCGAATATATCTCATTATTGTAATAAGAACTTGATTTTTGTCTCAGATCCTGAACAAATCAAGGCTACTACCATGGATCCAATCCAAATTGTTCATGTGAAGCTTATGGCTTCTGATCTCCTCTCCTTAACTGTCTGGCCCTCAAACCCTCCCTACTTCACCCGGAAGGGCAGGCCTATATCTTGTGCTGAAACTGTAGGCATGGTGGTGAGCCGTGAGCACAAGAATAAATTTCTAAGGTTCCTGGTGGACGATGGGAGTGGGTGCATCCCTTGCATCCTCTGGCTCAATTACCACTACCCCACTTCCCATGGTGGTTCATCTAATCTCGAACTTATGGCCGAGATGACACTGAAGCAATCTGAGATAGTTCAGCTGGGGGAGCTAGTTAGAGTCGGGGAGAATCACCATCTATAGGGGGATGCTACAGATTACAGTGAGGGATGTGGTGGTGGAGAGGGATCCAAATGCAGAGGTGCTACACTGGTTGGATTGCATCAGGTTATCCAAACAGTGCTATGACTTGCTGCCTGCTGCTGCTCTTCCTGGATATGTTCTAAAATTTTTCTACTTTGATATTCTTCCATCAACTCCTACAAAGGCATTTGATTATTCTTTTCCCAAATTTGTAGGTTAGTTGCATGGTGCTCTTCAAAGCATACCAGTCTGGATAATTTGTTACCTTTTTCGATCTTATATTCTGTCTCATAATATCTTCTTATGCGGATTATTTTTCATTCAAACTTACAAGTGTTTCTTGTGGGATTCCTGCATCTCTTGGTGCTATGATGAATCTACTGAGCTACCAGGTCCTTAGGGAAAATGTTCATTCTTTTCAGTCAGTCAATAAAAGCAACTCATATAACAAGGAGCTATCGTTGCTTTGTTTTGTACCTACATTATCGTTTTGTTACAATCTGTTCAAAATTTTAATGTTGATTACAGCTGATATCTACTATTAAGCGTCAGCAAAGTACTGATGTAACATCTAACAGTTTCTTCTTATTGTTTTTCTTGTGGGGTGGGGTGGGGTGGGGGATGGTCCTCAGGACAGTGTTAGAATTACTTGTGTTCTCTTTTATGCAAACATGGTCAGGACAGTGTTAGAATTACCTGTTTTCTCTTTGATGCAAATATATGGCTATTATTTTGAATGAGGAATATCCCTGGATCCTTTTTTCTCTTTTTACCCATTTTTCACTGATAATATTTTTTTAAAAAAAAACATTGATAATAATTTACCATTGTAAAGTTGGGAAGGTTTAGGTGAATGAGGGCTTGTAGTGTGATAATGCAAATTGTTCCATAATTAAGATTATCTGAGTTGAGGGCTCAAATTGATATTCTGAGTAGTCTTGAAAGGATATATTATCGAGTCCTAATTCCTAAAGTAGAGTGAAGCAGTTGCCAAGTAAGAAAATTAATCTATTAAATTCCTGTCAACTGTACGTGAATATTACCAAGAGCTGTTTCACTCATGGTTTCTGTGATCTAGCACATAGTAGAATTAACCAAATGTTAAATAGTGCAGAAAATATATCCAGCAAAAAGCAAAAACGTAGCCATCCGTAGAAGATGAAAGTAATACCCAAGGGCACACTGAACTCGTTACTAAATCAGTTTTTATTATTGAGGCTGGTATTATATTCGGAAAATTAACAAAAAGTGCAGTGGTCCCATAATGGAATTTTATTAACGAGTTACAGCGGGAATACACATCGGGGAAATCTCGCTAGTTGAACCAATTTGGTAATCTAGCCATGCTATTGTGGTAGGTGAAGATCTGGTCTTCCTCCAGCGCGAAGCTCACATTGCTGCTGATCAGTGTCACCTCTCCTGTTCTCAAGTCGTGGCGCAGCACCCTCACTTTCTTCTCTATGCTATTCCCAGCCCTCACCCAGAGGTAAAGCTCGTCCCCTCCCTCGAATGCCAATGGCTGCATGAACCACCGCGAGAACAGCCGCTCCGACAGGCTCCTGCCCCTCAGTCGCATTGTGTTGCAGAACTCGGCGAGGACATGCCGATTCTTTTCAACCATCTGCGCCAAGCTCACTCGATATCTTCTCGACCACGCCTCGCTGCTACGGCTGCCATCCTCGATCACGTAGACCTCCACCGCATCCCCCACCACAACCGCGCAGGTCAGCCGACCCTCCGTCGACGCCCCGAGAGCATGCCGAGCTCGTCCTGATACCGCTGCTGGCAGCAGCCTCCAGCCTGCGAGGTCCTTGCATGGGTCGAACCATATCAAATACTCGACGCAGTCCCAGTACAAGACTCCTCCAGCGAACACTGGAGTCCCATGACGCCACCGGAAGCCACCGACGGCGACCTTCTGGCTGGACTGCACCCACTCGCCCGTACAAGAAGAGAAGACCACGAACTGGTACTCGACTTCATCGACAGCGCCCTCGACGTTATCCCGTTTGGGGTAGACCAAGGAATAATGAGCCGGCGAGGTTGAGGGGTCGAAGGCCAGCCCGACACCATAGCGACGGCGCTTGCTTTGAGGGATGGGCTCGTACTCCTCGGTAGCCGGGTTGAGGACGCAGAGGAAGTTGAAGTAGAGGGCGTGGACGTAGACGCAGAGGAGGCCGTTCGTCGAGCCGACGAGGCTGATGCGATGGGAGCTGAGGATGGAGAGGGAGGGGTCGGGGACGCCGATCGGGGTGCCGGGGGGGGACAGGAACTCGAGGCCGCGCCAGCTGAGGAAGACGAAGCCGGAGGAGGTGGGGGAAGGGCGGCGGGACTGCTCGAGGGCGAAGAGCGGGCTGTTGGAGATGTAGCCGTGCCATGCCTTGCAGACGTTCTTGCACCTGGAGAGGGACTTGAAGGACAGCCTTGGGAGGATGTTGAACCGAAAGAGATCATCATATAGAACGCGAGAGCCTTTCGCTACTTCGCCGCTGCCGCTGTTGTTCTTCGGGGACCTGTTCTTCCTGGATTCCTCCATGTCCATGAAGAGAGAAGGTCGAAAGCCTGAAGACGAACGAATTAAGTAGCTATAGTCGTAGCGGCCGGGACCCCTCTATATGGTAGATTGTTTGGGTTTCCTGGTAATGGGAGTTCGAATTTCTCTAGGAAAGGGCCGGAGAATCCGACGCCCTGATCGACACTAATTCTGATCACTTTGGATATACTTCCCCCCACGTCTTTAGGATTCGCGCTACCAAAGGTAAACGGAGGACGATGGTCCGTTTCAGAGCGGACAAGGTCTCTCTCTCTCTCTCTCTCTCTCTCTCTCTCTCTCTCCTCTCTCTCTCTTTCGATATTAACGGCACATCCTTCGCAATCTAGCATCACTTCTGGGAAAAGATTATTTGAACGTAACTGTCATTGTTTTGGGGTGTGTTTTTATGGAAGATGAGAATAAAACCTAACGACCAAATAAAATTCAATATAAAACATTGGGGTGAAAAGAAGAGAAGGATGGTGCATGAGATTCACAGGGAATGATATGTGAGAAACAAATTACTTGGAGATATTATATAATGCTCACAAAGTGGATACATAATTTCATGTCCTACAGAAGAGGATAATATGAAGCAGCCAGTCCCCAAAAAGCCAAATCCCCACTTGAAACGCTCTGCACCAACTACTACAACCGTGCTAAATTCTCAAGATGTATACGAGATTGAACTCGGAGCTGCACCCGAGAGCAAATCATGCACAACCCAACATTCATGATGTGGTTGTATTTACCGCTTCCGAGCATAGTTCGGGCAGTCTAACCATGCTGTTGTGGTAGGAGAATACTCGGTCTTCAAATGGTATAAGCCTGATCCCGTCGCTGATCGATGTCATCTCCCCCGTTCTCAGGTCGTAACACAGCACTCTTTCCTTCTCGTTCGGCATCCACGCAATGGGCTTCAGCGCTATATAGAGCTTGTCTCCTCCGTCGAGCGCCAGCGGCCGCAGAAACCACCGTGAAATCAGCCGGTCCCATAGTCTCCCGCTCCTCAGCCTCATGGGGTGGCAGAATTTAGCGAACACTTCCGGATTCCCTCCGACCATTGCTTCGAAGCTTGCCCGGTGCCTCCTCACCCAGTTCCCGCTGCTGCCGTTCCCGTTCGTCATCACGAACACCTCTACCTCCCCGTCCCAGGCTTGAGTGCACGTCACTCGACCCTCCCATACGCCGATCCAATGCACGCCCGCACTCGATGGGTCCTCCGGCAGTGGCGTCCGTCCTGCAAGGTCCTTGGAGGGGTCGAACCATATCAGATAGCTAATGCAATCCCAGTACAAGACCCCTCCAGCAAACACCGCTGTGGGCTCGCCCGACACGAAATCATCGACGAGGACCGTCTGGCTCGAGACGACCCACTCGCGGGTCTCAGAGGAGAAGACATGAAACCAATGCTGGGTCTTGAGACACCCCTCGATAACGCCATGGCAACGACGGAGGCAGACCAGAGCGTAACGGCTCGGGGAGTTGGAGGGGTCGAAGGCTAGCCCGATGAAGAAGCTGCTGTGACTTTGGGCCGCAGGAACGAGATGGGACTCCCTGGTTGCGGGATTGAGAACGTAGAGCAAGTTGAAGCAGGGACCCCCATCATTAAAAAAGTTGGAGGCCGGAGCGCGGATGAGGCAGCAGAGGAGACCGTTGGTAGAGGCCACGAGCTTGAGGCTATAGGCATGAAAAGGGATTTCGAGGGAGGGGCGGGGAACGCCAACTGGGGTGCCCGGCGCTGAAAGGAACTCGAGACCGGAGGAGCCGAGGTAGACAAAGCCAGAGGAGGCGGGGGAAGGGTGCAGGGACTGATCGGCGGCGAAGAGGGAATCCTCGGTGATCAGGGCACGCCAACTCTTGCACACAGACTCGAACCTGGTCAGAGACTTGAAGGAGAGACGGGGGAGGATGTTGGAGAGAAGAATGTCAGGTGGAACGTGAGACCTCGCTGCTACGCTCTCGCTCCTCCGGGCTTTCTTGCTCCTGGATTCCATGTCGATGAAGAGAGAAGATGAAGACCTCGCTGCTACGCTCTCGCTCCTCCGGGCTTTCTTGCTCCTGGATTCCATGTCGATGAAGAGAGAAGATGAAGACCTCGCTGCCACGCTCTCGCTCCTCCGGGCTTTCTTGCTCCTGGATTCCATGTCCATGAAGAGAGAAGATGAAGACCTCGCTGCTACGCTCTCGCTCCTCCGGGCTTTCTTGCTCCTGGATTCCATGTCGATGAAGAGAGAAGATGAAGACTTGGCAGAAGCAAGTGGCAGGGGGACCTTCTATATATAACAGATAGTGACGCTTTCCTGGCAATAGGAGTTCGAATCCTCCTGGGAATCCAATACCTGGACGAACGAGTATACCGGCAGCCGTTCGAAGTCGACGCAGCCTAGGACTTTGGATGCTTCGCCCGCGGCTTTACGATTCGCGCAATCAAGGATTGACGGACGACCATGGTCCGTTGCAGAGCGAGAAATCTGGTGGGGCCCGTTAGCCTATATCTATATAATTTAATTGAAAAGGTACTAAAGGTCTGGCAACGAACACCAAAAAGTTCGATTTGCAAACTAGGACTTCAAGGATCATTTCACAAAATTAGACTTCGGTTTTCATTGAAATAACTCATTCTTTCTGTACCAATGTACCTTCAAGCATTATTAACAACGTATTGCCAAAAAGCTTGATAATTCTTTATATTATATAGACTTCCAAGGATGAAAAGTGGCGCATGAGATTCATAGATTGACAAGCGTCAACGAAAACATATGAAGATAATATACTAATCCAATTCTCATAATCTGTTACAAGTTGGGAGCATAATCATGGACCAAACTATTAGAATTCATCATAACTATGTCTTCAAAACATCAAGTGAAAAAGAAGTAAAAATCAGCACGAGATTCATAGAGTAGCATGAGCCAAAGAAAACATGTGAAGATAACACGCTAATCCTATTCTCATAATCTCATACATAATCTGTAATAAAGGATCTGATATGGAGCAGCCAGACAATGATACCCAACACTAAGAATAAAATAATCTTTCAGTTTGCTCTCTGTCTTTCTTCTTCCCCCCTCCCCTCTTTTTTTTTGCTACAAAAATGCATTCCCTTCGTATAGTTGTAACTGAGTTGAAATGCAAAAGCTGATCTATAGGGGTTATACTGATGCTCTCACTTCTTGTACCAGGAAAGCAAACTGGAGAATCGAATGACATCAGAGAAGTCAAAGATTTTAAAATCAAGTGTAATGACTAACGACTGAAGTAATTTGTAAAGAAAACAGGCTTCCTAATGCACTAGTTGCAAAATTAAGAGAATGGAGGTGCTGAGTATAAATGTGCATGTGGAGGAAGCAAAATGAAATTGGCAGGGAACAGGACATGCTCATAAAAAAGAATAGGTTCAAAATAAGGCTAAAACTTAACACAGAATCTGGAGTTGGGGGAAAAAGATAATCAGGAGAAATCAGACACTGAAAGAAACTATCAAAGCACCATTTAAAGCTCGTGCAAAATATAAAATAAGTTTTAAGTCATCCATCAACCATAGTGCAATTTACTTTGATTAATACATGAAGTCGTGTGCCAATTTGTTTTAGTTGCATGAGATTAAAAGCAAAGTGCATCAGTCATTCCCAATGATATAGCAAGACCGCGTATCCATGACTAGTATGTCATATATGCCTATCAGGTTTAAAACACCCTTGAAATTTTTCATCAAACCCAGATATTCCAAATAGGTTTTGATTACACGTAAATCTCAACATTGCTGGTTGTCAAACTAAATCCCAAGTCATACCTAACCACTTTGTTCTAAGACAGCATAACAAGAAATCTCAAAGGCACCACATGCCACTTTGATTAAGGAATGTTTTAATTAAGCTGCTTGTTGCTTGGACTTTCTTTTGATCTCCTGCGACATTTACTGGAATATAGTATATTCAAAATCTTGAATGGCATGGACTTCTTATTCGATCCAATATGTTTTTATCTTTTTTCAATTCATTCTACCTAAACACTTTTATCTGTGCCCATCAAAATACTGAAACTGATATCCATGCAACAACAGCAAAGCAAGTTTGCAGATATGTTCGTCCATTAGTTACATTAATAAAGGATATAAAATTCAGAAAGCCAGGTGAAGGCTCCACAGTTACAACTACAGTAATGCCTATATAAATTCACAAAGCCAGGTGAAGTAGTCTTAAGAGCACTCACTTGGCAAACTCTACCTAGCTTCCAATACTAGTTAAAACGAGTTAAGAGTACAATAACGACTCATTAGTGTAATTTATAACTATGTGGCATCTTGCAAAAGCTTGCCTTGAGCATGCACCCAGAGCTAGAATTTAGAAAGCAGGAAAACAAATTTTTTGCATGATCCTGCTTAATAAGGAAACAACCTTGGCAAACTTCGGTAAGTCAGCTGTTTATAGAACATTGCTCAACAACAGAAATGTTGGGCCGAAGAATATTTGCTGCAACTTATTGGGCTCCCATTGATGAGAAGGCTGACGGCTTCGCCTTAAGCCCACTTCTGCCGTCCCTTTGAAAATCATGCAGCTCAGCATTCTGCAGAAAGATATTCAACATACCCGTTATATTCCTTTTAATTAATGCAGATGATCATCCAGGAAGAATTTGAGAAACTAGCACCCCAACAAGGACAACTGGAATGGTTCCAAATCACAATAATTGGATTTAACGTGTATATATATATATATTATAAAACAAAGGTCAATTACAGCAAGTCAATTGGAGGCCAACATCAACTAAACAGATGAAGCATAAGAACCATCAAAGTTACAATCTTTCGTTTTTTGGTCTTTTAGAGGTTTTGTTTCGAAAAATTAACTAACACGGAGTACAATTTCCTGACAAAAGTAAAAACGAATTAAATGGCACATTGATTTTGGATTCTGAGAAATATAATCACATGAAGGTTTAAGGCAAAAAAAAAAAAAAACATTTGTAAATTGAATCTAAAGCATACAAATGATTAAGCGAGCTAGAAGCTAAAACAACCCAAGTAAGTAGATGTCAATAACAAACTAAACACGTTAAAAAGAAATATTACATTCTGACTATTAAAACGCAAACACAAACAAGCTTTGATGTCATCTGTCTGCTGTCAGCTTCTTTTAGCTTTTTGCTATATTGTCCCCTGTTCATCACTGGAACCATTGCAGGACATTCCTGAACCTTTGACCAATGCAAAGACCATCAAACAAACTGAACCATACAGAAAAATCAGATCTAAAGGATGTTAAATGCATTAGCCTTCCAAACCTCGAAGAAAAGCAACATCATCTATAAGTGAACCAAAAGTTCATCTTATAATTGAGCTCATTCCTAATTCACACAATCCAACAAGTAATTTGTACATATATGACAAAAAATGAACTATAGAGTAGATATTTCATATCCAATCTCATCATTCTTGTGTCGATTTCATGGATTGCACTTCAAGAACAATCTCAGTTCTTTGAAAATTTCAATAAATAAAGTTTTCCGCAAAATTCAGCCAATACCACATCCCTCGAAATAAGTTAATTAACAGAGGATGAGATGAAAACGCTGAGGTGAATTTCCGAGTAATTCATAGGACCTCAAAAAGCTCGAATAACAAGAAACTGAAAGCTTAAGAATGAAGCTAACTCCTAACTCACATAATCCAAGAAGCTATAATAACACATAGAAAAATTAGAAGTCGTATAAGCTCGAACTTTCAGCTCTCATCTCATCTCTCTGGTGTCAAGTTCATGCATTGAACCTCAACAGCATTCTAAATTCATCATTGATCCCGCCACAAAATTTCCGCGAATCTTCTAACTGAATCAACAAAAGACACTGAGGGAAATTCCTAGGTTGCCGAATATATTCGAACAAGATGTTGAAACTTTTAAGAATCACAAATGCCACCAACGAACAATTTCACGAAATTAAAAAGAAACCCTAGCGAGCCGGGTTGGATTTAAACCTTGGGATGGCGAGGCGGGGGCTCGAGATCGACCATCCGCATGGACATCCGGGCGATCTCGGAGACGGCGGCGTCCCGGACGGCCAGATCGTCGCTGGCGAGCTCTTCGTAGGCCGCCTCAAAGGCCTCCTGAGAGAACCGCGGCAGCCGGATCCGGAGGCTGTGCGCGTAGATGTCCCACATGTGCCTCACAACCTTCTCCCTCTCCTCCATCTCCTGCAATAACGATTTCAAACAAGAGGAATGCTTGAGCGATCAGGGAAGAGAAGAGATCGTGAAGAAGAGATCGAGATCGCGGGCGAGGAGAAGATTGGGAATTTGCAATCGGACCAGGACATCGAGATCGGCGTCGCGGAAGGGGGCGCCGAGGAGATCGTCGGAGAGGCGGTTGAGGTTGCCGGCGGACCATTTGAGGGTGACGGTGCCGGTGAGCATTGACCAGAAGGCAAGGAGGATGATGGCGGCGAGGGCCCAGAACTTGTATCGGCCCTTGCCGAAGAGGGCGGCCTCGGCGGCGGACGAGGGCTTCGCCGCCGTCGTTAGCTGATCGCCCTCCTTCATCTCATCAGAGACCGGAGAAAAAAACAGCCTGCTTGCTCTCTCTTTCGCTTTCTATTTCGGTGGGAAGAGAACGGGAGCGGCCGCCATCGTTGAGTAGAAGAGCGGAGAGTAAGATCTGGGAGCTTCTGCGTTTCGCTCGTTGAGTATTACAGAGAGATGAAGGGACTTGGAAGTCCGCTTCGGCTTACAGAGATGGTAAAGTTGAACGTGGATACTCTTTTATTTGGTTATTATAAATTATACAAATTTACGTGCTTTTTTTTTTTTCTTCTGGCACAGGTAATTTACGCGGTTAAAATACAAAGTTCTGGAGCCGGTTATGCTTGGAGAACAATATTTATACTTGATGTATTCAACAGCGTTAGGCATGGGACGCATTTTACTTTCATGCGAGAGATAAGTAAGATGGATAGGAGAAAATTTGAAACCGCGTGAGCCAATCCTGCTGAAGTCAAATAGCTGGTGTGAAAGGGTACAACCCCCAATGGAAAAATTATACCCTACTCCAGGTGCGCCACCCGGGCGGTGCAGCAAGCGAACCACTTTTGCAGCTCATTTCGAATTGTCGCGTATCAAATTGATCCTATGGTGCATTATATTGCAATCTTTGTGCAATCCCAATCTTGAACAATACATGCTAAAGTGGGCCAGGAGGCTCTAACCCATCACTTGGGTTAGCTGATTCGTCGTCCCATGGTCCTTCGTTGTGAACTTTTTCAGATTTGGTAGACGGAAGTTCAGTGAAAAGATCAGCTTCCATTGAGATTCGTCTTCTTTTTGGTTTTTCTATGATCCGTGTGAGAACAAAATCCCCATTGCCATTGATAGAACCCTTGCTTGAGGATCGATTTCCCACATTCAGCTACCCTCTCCCTCTCACACTATCATTCGCCATCCAAAAGCCCTTCTCTCAACCAAGCAAAAACCAATCAAGCACTTCCATTAGGTGGGTGCTTTAAAAGCGGTGCACCACACCAACTATATGTCTCGTATATGCGGGCTCCATTCATCATGTGCCTTATCTTGGATTATCGCCTCGTCACCTCATCTCGGATTGTTTCTGTAGTGCACCGCTGACATGGTGCACCTGGCATATGGTATAATTTGCCCTGGGCCATGTCTATACTCTCTTGTATTATACACTAGGAAAATTAATTCATGTGAAAAGAAGAAGATCAGCATTGAAGATGACGGCAATTGGCACTAGAATCAGAGTTAACTAGAATAGTGTGCTAAAAAGAATTACATGTGCTACCCAATACTAAAATGCTACTCTGCTGCTCCGAAAGCCAATATCCTTATCCCGCAGGAGTTCAGCCATGGTGTCTTTGAGGACCAACCACCACATTAAAAGGAAAACTCTTAAAAGCTTCAGACATTGAGACATTCGAAACCCGCCATTTTCTGAGGGAGGGAATAGGCCAACACAGCAGGCCCACAGATGAATTCCTCCATTCCATTCTCAGCTGGATAGGGCCATCTCTTGCATGGATTTCTGCAGAGAAGCTGCAGTAATTGGCAGAACCCACAGATGACTTCATTAATTTTGGCACTTTGAATTGCTACACAAAATCTTGGAGTGACAGCCGCAGGGAATTGGAAAGAATCTTCCAACCGATATTCTCCAAAGAAAACAAATAATAGAATTCAAAAAAAAGAAGAAGAAGCAAGCATGGGAGCATATTATTAGGTATGGCTGGGAATTATTAGCATGTGGACTGCATTGGAATCAAGAAGCAGATTAGATCAAATTTAAAAGCAAATGCAATGCATAAATAAGCTATAAGGATTCTGCATACAAGCAAGATGTAACCATCACACCTAATCCATGCTTAAATGCTTTGTGAACAAATAATCCATTTGCAGTGGCATGGTGTCATATGTACATGGGTTGCTGGTGCTCTCTCAGAATCCGGAGGTGAAAGTTCTCCTTGGAATCACCACTAACAGAAAATTCACTTTTATGACATCGAGAAAGATTGCATAACCTAAAAAATTCAAGAGCGAACAGTTCATGTCTAATAAGAAGATTACTTTCAGATGCCAAAATCTGCTCAATAAATTATGGGTCCTTTCAGTTATTCCTTCTTGGACTAACAATATTTGAAAAGCTTTTATAATGGTAGCTATGATTGTTATGACAGGAAATAATGGACACTGAATAGAGAACAGAAAGTCTTATTTCCAACATCTCCTAAGGGACTTATGGCACATAAAGAGTACCATCCCCGACTGTCTTATTTCGCACAACGCACGCCTTCCGAGAAGCAAAACAATCAGCTGATTCGGTTGCTGGCAGGGGGCTTCAGGAGGATTTTCACTCCCATGCTGAGATTCCTCCTCGACTTTCATTACTTGCCAATGCTGAATTCATTGGTTGTATTTTTAAACACTGTTGAGGTTTTCAACCTCACATATTACCAAAATAAATAAATAAATAAAATACTTGGACCAACTGGTACGGAACAAAATTTGTTAAATGATCACTAAGATAGTTGTTGTTATGATGGAATAACAGACAAATTAAGGCTATTGTTTAAATTCCCATTATTATTAGATATAATATAACGTATGGTAGTTATTATTTTTTCAATCCTGGTCTATGCTCTATAGACAACCCATATCCAATGGGAAAATGCTGGGATGTTGAATATGACGACGACAACTTCTGGGACCAAAAAAAAAAAAAGAATGGATTGACATAACAAGAGGCTGATAGATAGCACCTAGGAATGATGCCAGCTGAGGATATGTACATCTATGGTAAAGGGAGGTGGAATCTAGTCTTGCTCACATGGAAGCAGGTCTAAGACCAACGAGAGGATCCTTTCATTGCAGGGTGCTGGATTGGCAGAATTTTTACTGGATGACTTGGGTCTTATAATGCAATCCTATATCCCATTAATCCAGTCTTTCCAAGGAAAAGAAGATAAACCCATCCAACAGCAAATCTTTCGACATATTGACATGGAAATGCTATAAAGGGAGACTAGGAGTGTTTAACTTCTTTCTACAGCTTAACCTCTGACCTATTTAGAAAAAGAAAAATAGCAGCATGCCTATTTTGTAAGTAAATTATGATATCTAAGGTACAACCACAGAAGGTCTAAAAAAGAGTGAAAAGGGGCAGAAGGCAAATATATAATCCAAATAGAGCTAAGCAGGATCCAACCAACATTACATTAGCATGGGGGTGGGGGAGAAGAATAGCAGCTAGAGGGACCACGATATTGTTTGCTAGAGGACATGTATATTAGGTAATTTATGTTAAAGAAAGGGAGTCCAATCGAAAAGCTAAAAGTAGCTGTCAAACAAAAGTATATGAAATAAATGGAGAACAAGTGCAATATCAAGCATAAATTGAAAGGTGGGGAGAAAGAAAGTAAATAAGCAATTTGACAAAGGTTGGATCAGAAATTAGTGATGGCACTAAACCAAAAGGAATGGCAGAAAATTAAGAAGGCAACCTGAGGACACCTTTTCCAGAAGGGTTTGTTACTGAAAAGATGACTTTCCAGTTGAGCTAGATAAGGACCTTTACGAACTAGTTTTGTCAAACAGGATGCCAGTAGAATTTCTTAGAGCCAGTTTTGTCAGGCCAAACAAGTAAACATTTTCCAGAAAAGCAAACAAAAAATGGCTGCATTAGAGTTGACTCTAATTGTGATCTCGCAGTAAGCCTAATTCAGCATGTCTGCATCTCCCACAAAAGCTGATGCTGTATTTGATAGATTGCATTAAAATTATGGATATCAAGGAACTGGATGAAACACAATGCTTCTAATATGACTCAGGTCTTTAAGATGGCTTAAGCTAAACCCTTCCAAGCAGTGACAAGGAGCTGTCAACATGGTGATGACAAATGAGTTAGGAACGATGATAATAACAGAAACCTCCAAAGCCACTGATTGCTATACGAGATTTTTTTTTTCCAGATTATTTTCTTATAAGAAACTTGAATCCATGTAATGAATGAGAAGAGTCTACAACTATGCATCTGCAAAGAAAGTATTATGATTCATAGGATATACAGAAAATCCAAGATAACAGTAAGAAGCTGTTTATAGTTTGTTAACATTGTAATTAGATAAATACACAATTTCAGGAACACAATTCATCTATTTGCTAACACTTCCAGCTGTATCTACTAAACAGAAAGCTTAGCGAAGAGAAATATAAAAGTGGTTCTACAAGCAAATGCAGTCGTAGGAAATTAGTGATTTTGCTTAGAGAATGGTGACAGAAATTTCAAAATCCTAAGTATTTACTTCATCACAACCTTGATATAGGAAGAGAAACGTAACAGCACTGGAATTTGAGCCTTTCACATTTAGATTGATCATTATGAGGACTAGGAGAAGGAGGGAAAGCTAGAAATAGATATGGAAGGAAATGTCAAATTTAAAGCTTAAAGCGATGGAACAAGCTGTCAAACAGTGATATTGAAGTAAACTGAAAAAAAATTGTAAAACTTAGAGCCGTCCAAATTTCTAATTGTTTACGCAGATATATAGACATCAGGCAATCCCAAAGTTGAGAATATTAATTTAAGTGAAAATGATTCAACAAGAGGTTGAATCTGTGCATAACAAGCTTTAACTTTGAGATTCAATCTGAGCTTTAACTGCCAGATAGGTCACAGAGGTAATGACTTGCAAGAATTTTTATTGTCTTCCCAACAAACGAAAATTTGTGATAAATTGAAGTCAACTGGAAAATACATATCCCAAGTTCTTAGTTGAATACCACACTGAACTACCTAGAGTGACAGGAATGAACATAATTAAATTAATGAGGTAAAGTCAAAAAATTACTAAGAGAAGAAAAGATTAAAGGGCTTATGAGGGCAGATATCATATACCAATATACCTTTTTCATTGGAGTCAAGGTTCATATTACTCCTATCAGGTTAGACATACCAAAACAGAATGGTGAAAAAACTTGTGTAACTCCCCAGAAGGTTGGTGCCACTAATGGCCTCTCCATTTAACTAGTGAAAATCTGTAATCTCCAGCCATAGAGAAGTCATTAATCTTATAAAAAAAAAAAAAAAAACTTAATCACAAATCCTTTCATCCCAGGAGAACTATTGTAGGCTGGGACATTAAAGCTATTGTTGGTGCCCCTGACGGTAAACAAGTGATCAAGTTATCAGGATGCTTCGAAAAAAGTTGCACTATGTTTAGTGTTTATCAGAATTAGAGCCAATAATTATGGGCTTAAGCTTTTGTCAAGCTAAAATACTCTTAAAGATCTTTAATGATTCAAATGTATATGAGTACAATAGGAGACTGTTGTTAACAAGAGAGCAGCCTATTTTAGCATTCAGTTCTGTTAAGTAGGTTAATGAACTATATATCAATGTCACTTCAGCTGTGTGATAGATAATGTAGATTAATCAAAAGACTATTCAGAAGTATGGTACAAGAGAAGCCAACCCAAGCAAGAGTTCTTTCAATCAAAAGGGAATGGGTTTTTTAGTCACAGAGATCTTGGCCACCACAGAAGGAGCCCCTTTCCAAGATGGACATATATCTTGGTCTATCTGCGCCGAGATAATAGAAATTAACCAAGTTTTCCAAAAAACTCAGCTGATGGTAGGGGAACTGAGATCTCAGTTAATATAGTAAACCTGGCTTAACTTCCATGTTAAGATTGTGATATGAATAATAAATAATTAAAACATCAATTTAAGATCCAAAAAGGCCGATTAGGAAGTCTTAGGCAATATTTGGATATTAAATCATCCTCTATAATAAGGGCCAAGATACATGCCTGTCATACAGGTGAAAGAAATATACCAGCACAAACCAATATCTCAGCCAAGATATAGGCCAAGATGAAAACCTTAAAGAGGGTTTGGTTGTTGAAGGCCGGACTATCAAATTCTATAGCTGAAGGGCCCATGTCGGCAGGTGTGTCAAGTGAGACTTCAAAATGCTCTTGAGATTGATGGAGAGTATTGTGATCAGGTTCTACTTAATGTTCAGAGAGAACGGGGAACCAAAAGAATGCTCATCCATGTTTTTCGTTCAAGTTTAAATAAGTATTTTTGGTGTATATAGGTTTATTTGAGTGTTAGTTGCTACTCGATCAGTTGTTTAGATGCTAAAGCTGGCCAAACTGACAGCTGACTAGGAATTCTGGATGCAGTTAACCATGATTAGCCAATGTAACAAAAGTCAATTAAGCCAAGTTTGGGATTAGTTTGGCAAATGAAGTTCTTAAACTAGGTTAAGCAAAAGAAATTATTTGGAATATAATCTGTAAGAGAATCAGGCCTGAGATAAAATCAGAAAACCAATTATACCTCCATTAAAAAAACAAAAAAACAAAAAGATGGAATACTCCAAAAGATTCAGTAAAAACCAATAAATGGTTTCACATAAATCAAGAAAATAGTTACAATGTTTCATGATTTTTTCTTGTTAAGCTACTAAGATTGTGATTACGTATTTTAATTCCAATAGCTCATATGAACTCACAATAGAACTTTCTATGACCCACTAAAGCACAGCTCCAACACATGCTATCAGTCCAGGGATCTACAACTTTACCTAGATAGGATCCTTGTTTTACACAATTTTTCAGTAAAACGCACTCTTGTAATACATCTCTGGATAATTCAGAAGCATCGTAAAGATAAACGTCATTTAACGATCCTTAAATGATATGATTATCAACAAAATAATCTCTCCGATGCTAATTAATTTAACATTCTTAGGTCTTCATGTATAAAGGAACAATCTTGAAGTCATACAACAACAATCCATAGAGGATCACACACCTATTGAGCTCCATCTTCTGAAAAGCGGGCATCGAAGGGGGCGGAGGTGTGGGGATGGGGAGCGGTCCCGGCGCCGTGCTGGAGCTCGATAACGAGCCAGCGGACGGCCTTGCTCATCTGCTCGAGGCGGACGGCGCTGATGGGCGGGATCCCGGAGGCGGCGGGGGGTCGGGCGGGGGCGGGGGCGGGGGCGGGGGCGGCGCCGGTGGCCTCGTCGACGAGGCATTCGGAGCCGATCCGCTGCTTCATGGACTCGACGAACTCCTCGGCCTGGTCGCAGGAGACGCGGAAGAGCTCCCATCGCTGCTTGAAGACCTCGAGGGCGGCCTCGGTGGCAGCGGTCTTCTGGCCGCCGGACTGCTCCTTGGCCTCCAGGACGCCGGCCGCCGCGGCGACGAACTCCTGGTAGGCGGCGCTGAGCGCCTCCACGGTGCTCTCCATGGCGGAAGTCCGAGCCAAGGATCGGATCGGAGGGTAGTCAACGGAGCCGGTAGAGTATTACCGCCCTTAAACGGATTTTTTATCTACGATTATTTTGCTCCCCCGTTGATTAATGGTAACGGAAGTAAAATTTGATAAAGACATTCATTAGTTGAAAAGTTGTCTTGTTCCTTTGTGCTGTGTGCCGACTAGGGTTATTCTTTGCATAAGGGGAGCGAGGCCCTTTTCTACTAACTCTTTTCTACCTATGATGGATGCTTGGAGATAGACAAATTAGTGGAGCATGCTTTATTTGGCTACTCTGGTGTGGCAGCTAATTGGAGCTGACTGATATTTCTTGCTGTCTTCGACTCTACCACGGTAACGACATACCTAGCTTACAGGAAGGGCTCTATGGAGAGACCCGCCAATGTGGCTAATAGTGTCAGATGCACTTATATAACTTATCATATTTGGTTGAATAGAAATACCAGAATCTTTGAGAGCAGAAGGTAGAGGTAGAGGGTTATTGTCGATAAGGCGCTCATCTATTCAGCAGAGTACATTCAGCCTGAAACTATTATGCGATATTTATGGGTCTTTCCCTCCCTTTTGTTGTCTTCTTCTTCTTAATTTTATCGAATGTACTCGTACTAGAATGATACATAGTACTGTGTGTTACCAAAAAAAAAAAAGGATTAGCACTTAAAATTTAGAAATATTTGAAGGCTTGGATTGCACCTAATTTGTGGAATGAAAGGTACGATGATTTACTTAGGCAAAAAAATTAATATTTGATGGAAGGGCATGATCATACTTATATTAAAGGTTTAAAGTACATACATGCTTTCTCATCCGGTCCATAATCATTTCTTGTAATCAACATAGAAAGGTACGTGTGCAACACTTTTTCTCATGCCTATAACCGTGATGTGAATCGGTCTGGGCCTTCGAATTTGTTCTCACCAATTTGCCCAAAGGATCCTTAATAGCTACGAAAATGTAGCTCTCTTGTCCAGCAACTCCTGCACATTCTCATATGAATTTTGGCCCCATCATCTGGCTTTCTTAAAATTAACTTTGATGGTAGCATGAAAAGGAATGGATCGGATCAGTGAAGGATGCTGGTTTTGTGATAAGAAATTATGGTTCCACCTTTGCAGCTGCAGGTGGATGTCAGCTTTTTGACACTAGCGTACCTCTCGTAGGGTTGTAAGCTGTTTAGGAGTATCAAATATAATAATGGAAGGAGACTCCAAAACTACCATTCTCATGGATTTGGGATTGGACAAACTAGAAAGACAATGCCATCGTTTATAGAGACTTATCTCTTCGTTAACTATTTTTGAAGCAAAACATATTTATAAAGAGGCGAATAGCATAACAGATTAGATAGCTTCGCATGTTACTAATCATTCGGGTGCAGGAATCATCTTCCAACATTCTCTACCTGGTAGGTGCAATTTTGGTAGCAGACTCCTGTGGTTGTACATATTCTAAGGCTAGATAATCATTGACCTCTTTATGGGCAGAAAGAGAGAGATTTATTAAAAAAATATATATACATGAAAAAACAGGATAAACCAAATATATGAATATGGGTTTCAAAAAAAGAAAAAATTGTGAAGATATGGGTGAAAAAAATAATATTTTTTTAACAAGTACTAGGGGCAAGACAAGATGGACCACAACCTAGAAATTTTAAATCATACTAGACAAAGATAGATAACCAAAACTATGCAAATACTGTTAATATATATATATTTTAATTTACTATATGCTATATTCGACCTATTGGATAAACAATTATTTTATCTAGGTTTTAAATCATAATAAACAAAGATAGATAGCCAAAACTATGCAACATATATTTGGGAAACTTTGCTCTTGAGCATGAAAATGCTGTTAATATGTTTTTTTTTAATTTACTATATGCTATATGTGAATATTGGATGACCAATTCTTTTAAGTATTTTTATACAGTCACACACCCTCAGAGCTACCTATAAAATGGGGAATATATACCATCTTACAATATCATGAATAGAGGTAGAGACAAATTTGATTAAGAAAGGATAAGCATAGCTACGTGGTGATCATATTAAAGAGCTGCTTAATTGTCACTAAGCTTTTCTAAAACAGATATTATAAAACATGATTTCTATAAAATATATTTTATGAAAAAAAGAAAGGGGATTATTTTTCATAAAATTTATTTTTTTTCAAATTTTATGACTTACCAATTTTGGCAAAAAAAAATTATGTAAAACAACCCAACAACAATTTTTGTAAAACTTATTTATTTTTAACTTTTTATTGTGTTAATAAAACTTGTCATCTAGTCTCTGGGAGTGCCCGAGAGCTAAAATTTTAACAATCACCTGAGAATGATTATACATGAGATCATTAAATTACAGACTGCTTCTGCTTGCTGAGTAAAGGCTTTGAATTTCTAAGCTCAGAAGTCCACTGGAGACAAAGGAGACAGCCAAACCACCAAACCTGCAAATTTTAGGGCAAGTCCACCACTTAAAGTGTGGAATGCCTGATCGATGAACTCTGACAGGATACCGTCTGTTTTCTAACTAATATTCTGTTTCCAACAGCCCATCAATAAGTCCAAATTCTAAGGCCTGAATGGAAAGCAAACAAGAATGTGAGAGCACTTCAACAACATGATGACATTAGTCAAAGGATTGTTATAAGTTATAACATATCTGTAGCTCGACATTCTCAAAGAATGCAAGTACTGAAATACCTCCGAAGAAGAGAAGAAGCGATCCCTTTCAGTATATTGCTGCACCGTCTCCAAAGGTTGACCAGTAAAAGCAGCATACATTTTGTCAATTTTCTGCATATGTTGTTCCATATGTTTAGATCACAAAGAATTTATCAGAAATGTAAAGAGGCGTTACAGGGGTTTTCCTTTGTTTTTCTAATTTCCAATTTTTCAATGCTCAATATACAAACTAATCTCAGGATCATGATTCAGATGAAAAATTTGGCATGGTTAAGTCCATGTAGCACACTGCACAAAAAGTCCAATGGAATGCCCTTAGCTCAGCTGGTAGGCACCCCTCCCAGGAGTGGTCCGTGGTGTTTGAACATAAGTGGTGGTGTCTCCACCATGTCTCTCAAAGAAAGAAATCCATTGAAACACGACCAGAGTAACTTGATTACAATTAACTCTAGACACAGTGTCCTCAATACAAGAAACTTTGGTAAAAGTGCATATGACATGCCTACTGACTTTACTCATTTTTCCAATTATTCAATTAGCTAGGCTTTTCGCTACTTTTATGCATAATCAGACTTCGATTTAGATGAGGGAGGAAAACAGATAGCCATCCAACATAAAATAACATGAGATTCCACTCAGGCGCAATTAGAACTTGCTTCTAAGAAACCCATAAGAGAAACTCACATGACGAGATTGAACAGCCTCTTGCACTTGCCGCCTAACATCCTCCACATGACCCTGAGATAAGATGGCACGGACAAGAGAATAAGAATAAATCCCCTAAAGGTCAGCAGCAAGAATGACATGTTAACACTTACTAAAATCAATTCTTTCAATATGATGCAATGAACTACAGGATGATATTAATGCATACCCCACATCCACTTTGTGGTTGATGTATCATTATGCGAGCATTTGGCATCGCATAGCGCATTCCCTTTTCACCCCCAGCAAGAAGAAGTGCTCCTTGGCTTGCAGCCACCCCAAAGCATACGGTTCCCACCTTAGGCTTTATCTGGTTATTCAGTGAGACAGAGATCCATCATTTAGTTTCTAACAGTTAGTGAACATTAATACTCTTAAAATTGAAGTTAAACAACTATGAAGAATATGAGCAGATAAACAACTATCTTGTGAATAGTAAAGTCCCCAAGATTAAACTGGATCCCTGCATGCCTAGATTTGTGCTACATCTGATCATTAAAGAACAACAAATGATACTATGTGCTACCTTGTAAAGTCGAGCAAAAAAGGGACAAATGTTATTGGAAATAATGCAACTATTTTGTTTTTTTTTTTTTTTTGAAAAAATGCAACTATTAAATTGATAGTGTTTCACAAAGAAAAAAGGGGGAGGGAAGGAACATATAATATGTACCCAAAATTATAAAACATTAGAAGATCCTCCAGTAAATGACTTTCCTAGATACTCATGCTGATATTCTACTGCCAAGTAATTTTAAAAGCTTCGGCACTGTATATGTTGGAGCACATTAGAAGAAAATGCTGTGAATATTATCCATTGATGCAGTAGTGAGATGAAATTATGGGAAGGTTATCTTTGTAGTTGAAGTCAGCAAGCAACAGTATCTCACTTCAAAGACTGACAAAACTTACCTTCAGAAAATTGATAGAGAACGAAAACAAGAATGTGTTATTTGTGGTATCTATCTAAAATATAGTTGGCATTGCACATAATTATAACCATCAAGCACTGGCACAAGTATTTCGGGTCAGCTTCAACACTGTATTAATCAACATTTTATTATTTTATAAAGCAATAATAATCGCTCATATCTAATAAATTTATACGGAACCATGTTCTTTCCCTATTAACAACTAGCCATCTCTACTATGTTTTAGATATTACATTTTTGTAGTTTGTATTACATACTAAAATGTTAGTATGCCTATATAATGTATGCTGCCATATATATGTGCATGTATTATGAAATGTGTGCAATATTTATCCTTCCATATGTGTAAGAAAAACTATTCTATGTATTTCATAGTTATTCGTATGTAGCATGCCTGTGTTTGTTTTATATAGAACAGGAGCTATGATTGACTCATCCTATTGATCTTCATTATATACTATGACCCTTTTTCCTAAGACTTGCAACTCAACACGGTGGTAGTGGGGGAAAGGGCCAAATGACAAAGGAAGCTACAATTCCTTCTCTCTTTTTACCACCTTAATTTTCCTTAGTTACGAAGCATGGAATGATGAACAATTGGGGACTGAGTCATGCTTGGGTCATATCAAAAATCTGGATGCAATGCCAAATTGGTTTCATGTCAAAAATCTGGATCTAGTTCAGCCCAGTTAGCTCATGGAATCAAGTTGGGCTTGGGTCAAAAACTCAAAATTGAAATTTGCAAGCTAGACCTTCCCTTTTTCTCCTAAGTGATGCTAGTCAACTCTAGTCTTTTGAATTTTAAGTACTCTGCTTCAGTGTCTTAAATAGTAGATGTGGGTGGTAGCAAAGATATGATTATTCTATGACTCACATGACATCTTGAATCCAAACAATCTAAACAAAACCCTAGGTACACAGGATAGTGAGCTTCATGAATATCCAAAAATTGATATATTTGACTATCATTTGGATGGAAATTTTGGTTGCTATTGGCATCACATCAAACCCAGAGCATATAAGCATGACAGAAAATATATTATATTGTCTATATGCCCCACATCGACCCATATAGACAATAATAGCAACAGTACAAAATTTGTCGAGTGCCAACTTGACTTGTGCTGCAGCCTAAAGCACTTAATATTTTGACAGTAAACTTCATGATTGTCATGGGAAACACAAACAAAAGTATAGAATTTAGAACAAGGTTCGCGGTACGGTACAAAATTATTTTGGCATATCGAGTATCAGTACGCCACCCGTACCAAGTACCAGTACAATATGGTATGCTCCGTACCACCCGATTCGGATTGATACAGCATACCATGATTCAAAACTTTATTGATAAATTCATACATGCAAAAGAGGCAGAGAGAGAGAGGGATAGGATATCCAGCTTTACACTAAAGATCTGGAGCATGGTCAATCATGCAAAAAATGATACCAAAAAATTGACAAAATTCAAGTTATTACCCATGACATACAGTCGTAAATTGCTAAGACAGAATAAGTGCTTCCACCGGGGCAGTTTAGGTAGACCTGTAAAAAAGGTGCATCTCCAAGTTAACCTCAGAAATTGAGAGAGGTGAGCAAAAAGGAATATAAGTCTGGTGTCGGTTAAAAGAGTCTGCTCAAAAATTTATATCAGTTAGTCCAACAAGAAAAGATGGAAAAAGGGTAGAAGAGGTATTGAAATATTCCTCACCAGAATATCGGCATCCTCATCAATAGAAGCTAGTGTTAAAAGCTGTGATATAACACGTTGTGCCACTTGTGAGCTAATAGGTTGTCCTATGAAGATAATACGGTTGCGGAACAATACAGATGAAAGATCCAAGGGTCCTCCTGGAGTCATGACAGCAGGCATTATAGGTGGGTTCCCCTTTTTTGCTTCTATAGCTGCATCATATCTGTATGCATAACAAAACTTCCTGACGAGAGAGAAATCCAAACAAATAATACAAATTCTAGTATGAGAACCTTGTTTCAGAAATTCATTTGGAACATTGCAGTTTTTCCGAATGGCACTATCATAGCTAGTAGACAATTCAAACAGCTGATGCCAGTTATTAATACGATGCTCTTCTTCACCTTGTTTCAGAAAGAGGCATAGTTTCATCCAAGAGACAAAGTCTCAGCTGTTTCAGATGAAAGAGACCAAACAAATATATTTGCCCAGAAACCTATGAAATAGAAGCTATCAACCCATGCTTAACATACAGAGTCACTTCATTCCACATATAAATATTTCATTCGCCAAAACATGGCCAGGATCACCAAAGGTAAGGAGACCTAGCATCTTTAATATATTGCAAGTTCAGATTGTTGAAGATGCACCACCCAAGACTTGAACCTAGGACTTCCGCTTATTAGGCGATATAACTGCAGCAATGTGCAGTTCACACCAGAATCACCGAATTAAATTAAGATAAGGAAATCTGACAGACCCTTTTTTTTATTGAGCATTCTACAGGATTTCCGGTCTGAACACATGATTCTTACACTTATGTTAGAAGATGTCTTAGATCTTTCCCCATTTGACTTTTCATGCATGTTCTCTATCCATTTTTTCTGGTTAATTTACCTTCTTTTAGCATAATTCATTTTACTTTCTGGTATTGTCCTAGCAATTCAGTTACATGCTGCTCATGTACGACCCAAGACCAACCCAGTGTTTCCGAAGATTAGATAAAGAAATACAAAAAAATTGTAAATTTTAAAATCAAAAAGAGAATTCCTTCAACTCAAGAGATATGACTAAATCATTCGACACAGGGAAAGAACCAAACCAGATATGCAATTCCATGACACAAGTTACCACCTCCACCATCAGAACTTTATAATCCAGGAAGTCCTAAAATAATAAATTACTCAGCCATTGTGAGTGAGATTGCATTGATTCTGGCCTTTTTGGTAGCTAAATCTAGTCTCTGCCAGAGCTGATGGACAGCTTTATCCTTTATGGTAAGTTCATGGCTTTTACTTGATGCAGAAAACTGTCAACAATTAGGCTGTTGGGAAGAATTAACATTGCAGAGGTGCATGGTTTTATTTGTGGCTCAGTCTGGTTTCTAATGAATGTTAAAAGGAAAAGCGATAAAATGCAGGTAGATTGTGCTTAAAGTGATAGAATATTTATACCCCATCTTCATTTTTCTTTACCTCAGTTTCACAACACTGAAATATATACATAATTATCAAACAAGTTACCATTTTTTGTCTGCTTCTTAACAGATCAAGGTAAATGGATTCTACAGATGCAAAGAAATAAGACATAACAACATCAAAATATTTGCCATAATAGTTAAGTAATTTTTGTATCTTCCATGTCCACTTCTTAACAGGTCAGGGTAAATAGATAGATGAGTTAGGATAAGACATAATGACATGCTACAAGACAACGATACATGCATCAAGGAGAAGGTTCTCTGACACAAATACAATAGGACCAAAAAGACAAGCTTGGAAGAGAATTAGAGATTCCCTTGCGATAGATTCTACCCTACCCTAGCAAGTAGGTCTGCAAATTAATTGAGACTCTATAAACATGATGAAAGGAAACAATACTCTTGAAGAGAAAAATGAAGAAAGAAAACTAAGTCATTGCTAACAATACTAATAATGTCATACAGTCCCCTAAACTATCCTTCTCCCATGAAGTAGGGTTCTATGAGTCACCATCTAAATATTATTGGACAAGTGAATTGTACTTGGACCATCTAAGAGCCTTCCAAATATTACCTCACTGGCTCACATACACAAGGAAGTACCCTAAAAGCCCAGTTTTGCTATTTTTTTGAGAGGCATGCATCCTGTTTCCTTCTGTAAGGCCTTGTATCCAAGATTCTGCATAGCTCTCAAGCATACCAATCAATATGCAGATATCTAGCTTCTTTCACAAGGTATCACCCCATGGAGATACCCTGCTATTTTCTTAAGGATTTACAAGGCTTTAGTTTTCAAATAGTCCTTTATTTCTTACAGGATTTATTTTACAATATTCCTTTCAGCCGAAACAAGAAAACAATGTTCTTTCTCTAATAGGATCTACACGAAGACTTACAACATGCCCAACAATAAGAGGAGATTGTTACTAACAGATCTAACGAACCAAACAAGATGAAGAAACTAAAATTCAAATCCAAAGTAATTAGCTTTGACTAGCAAGATATAAAATCATTTACCCAAAAAATTATGTGCTGAATTTAGTGGTTAAAAGTCTTGTATCCATTGATCTGCAGTTGAAGATGATGTTTCACCAATTAAACATCTGAGATAATGTTTTGGATTTTCTTGATCTGAAAAGGCTAGTTTTCCTCAATCATTGAAGTTTGCCCTTCCCAACATCATGCTGACTTCTATGTCTACCAGCATCTGGTTGCTTATTTACTTTGTATTCTATAATCTATAATCCATTGAAATTGAAAACTTTTCGTATTCACTGCCATTTCCAATTTCTATGTATGATTTTCTTTCCCCTCGGATTCTGCTACTGCATGCTTCCCACGTTACCGCAATTAGAGGAGCAGGTATACATGCAACATTATTTTGCCATATAGCAAGGTACAGTAATAGTATATGAACAATTTCTAACTTGACCAAGAAAAGAAAAACCGAGAGCAAACAAAGCTAACAGTGGACTTTAAACTTCCAAACTACTGTTGTAGATTTTCAAGTAACATGAAGTGATTCTCCATATCCAATTCTTTGCAGAGTGCAAAACATTGTGACAAATGACACCCTAATATTCAATGATCATGTGGAAGAACTTTTAAATAAACCTAGCCATCTAACCATTTTTTTTTTCTTAGAGGGATCAAGATAGACTAAGGATTTAAATCCTGTGGGATGGCGGTGTCCCGGTTTCTCCATGGAATGGGATGCCCAACTATCCCATCCCATCCTAATGGTGGTTCTAGTCATGCATCCTGATAGATATCCTCCGTCTCACTCCATTGTTTTTTCATTTCTTTCTTTCTTTCTATTTTTTCTTCTTTCTTTTCTTTCTTCCTTTTTTTTTCTTTTTCTTCTACCTTCCTTTATCTCCTTTCTTTTTTCTTTTTTTTTCTTATTTCTTCCTTTTTTTTCCTTTTTCTACTTTTTTCTCTTTCATTTCTTTCTTATTCCCTTCCTTTCTTTCTGTTTCTTCTCCCTTCTTTTCTTTCTTTCCTTTTTCTTCTTCTTCTTTCCTTTCACTTTTTTTCTTCAAATTTCATTCCTTTCTTTCTTTCCTTTTTCTTCCTCTTCCTGCATGGATGGACCCGGTCCGGTCCCATTTTCTCATAGGAACGAGATGAGACAGCCAGGATGCCACCCGTCCCATTGAGACTTAAAACCTTGGGATAGACAATGCCACCACCTATGGAAGCAAATATTCAGACAATAAAAGCCCCTTTTCTTTTCCAATACCAAATGTTATCATCATCTAGAGCAGCTCACATTTGCAACTAAAACTGCACAGAGAGCATGCCTTTTTATCAATATCATCCCTACAAAGAACTTAATTAAACTTAGGAAACCTAAGAACTCCATCATTGTCAATTTCAAATAACATCCAGATCTGCATCCAATCTGTCCAGTTAATGCACAGATAAGACATCAGTATAATGCATTTAGAGGAAATATATATAACAAGAAGAAAGAGGAGGAGGGGGGGGGGGGGGGGGGGGAGCGATGTAAATACTAAGAAGGATATACAAATAGAGAAGAATTAAAAACTAATTCTGGGATATACCTCAAAGTGCTATGGTGCTGTGTCTGCTCATTAAGCTTCAGAGATAGACCACGAATTCTACCATGCAGTCCTGGAGATAACTTGGAGTGGTGTTAGAGTATACCTTTTTAAACAGTTTGGGCTGTAAACCTAATATACTGTAACAGATTCTTGGGCTAAAATTATCTTTAAACAAGCACAGAAGCACCACCTATAACACATGAACATGTAGAATGGTAACAAGCAGCAGCACAAAGAATAAGGTTATCAAGCACCCAACATAGTTTCTAGATAAGTTGTGACTCATAAGCACTGTTAGTTAGTCTTTGACCAAAATAAAGGTCAGATGACCTTCAAAAAAAATAGTTGAGTACTGATATGTAAAAGATAAGAATAATCAAACATGAAAAAGGAATTGAGATATAGGTAGGCGTGCATTATTATTTGATCTCCAACTAATGGGATAAGGCTTCATGCCATGCAATAAAAAATTAGAAAGATGCTTGATTTTATAATCTAAGTTGCTAAAATAGTAAATACCTGAAGACTTCTCAGTTCTAAGAGGCAAATAACTGATTCTGTAAGTCAATAAGGGGCTGTTTGGTTGCCTGCTTTCCTAGATGTATGTAATCTAGATGCAGCTGCAGCTAAATGTTGAATTTGCATTTGCAAGTATAAGGCTTGCTTGCATCTAAAAATTGCAACTGCAATTCCTGTGTTTGGTTGTTTACCATGAAGAAAGTGTGATCACACTGCAACTAACATGGTGAGAACTAAGATTACCTCCAGTGATATTATTATATTATACTATAATATTACATAATTATTATAACATTATATTATAATATATCTATATTAATGTGATATAATATAAAATAATGTAATGAAACCTAATGTGATCTAATATAATATATAATACATAATATTATACCATAAGATATAATATAATATAATATAATAGATCATGATATGGTACATTGTGTTAAATGATATAATATAATGTAGTATGATATGAAATAATATTATCTTATCCTATAATATCATATACTAAAAATATTATAACATAATATAATACGATAATATAGTACGATACAATAGAATATTAATTACATAGTTATTATAATAATATATTATAATACAACTATAATATTATTAGATAATGAAATATAATATAATATAATCATATATTATATTATATATTATATACTATAATGAAAATTATAATATAATACCAATGCATATAATTATCATATTATTTAGCATGAATAATTGATTCGTATACCAATACAATATATTAAAATAGTTATTATCATATTATTATAATAAGTATTATAGCTGTATATCTTGATATTATAAATATATCATTATGTATAAATTATATGATATATTAGTTGTGATATTATGATATTAATTATTATTTTATCATAAAGAATTATTATACTAAGAATTATGATAATATTATGATAACTTTTATTGTTATAATTACAGTAATATTATTATCATATGATTATTAGAGGGAAAGGATGTGATGATAGCTTTTAATGTGGCATCTAGAGCCTACATTTGGGGATGCAGCCTTTTATGCTGCATCTCTAGATGCAGCAAAAGAGCCTTAAGGTGCAACTCAGTTGCCTACATCTGACTCGGTTACATGCAATCAAACATCTGCATCTATCCGCCAGCAACCAGAGTGCAGCATTTGAGGCTCAAATGTAGGTAACCAAACGGCCCCTAAGTGCAAAAATGTTATGTGTCAATGGGCACTCATCAAAGAGACTGGGTAATATTTAAGTTATTTTCTTTTTCTAGCAATTGAATTTTAAAACTCCCTGCCTTCCTCATTCTGGAAAGACTTATTTACTCTACTTTACACCAATTTGATATCAAAACAAGTTATAACTTTTATGAAGGATTGCCTATCAGAAGCAAGGGCTGTTGAATTCATGAATACAGTGGTTACACCCACTTCTAGTGCTTCCTTGAGTTGAAGCTCATAAACCTAGGGATAAATTTTCTACAACCAAATATATTTTAAGAGACTTGAATTTTAGTTTTCATTCTTAATTTTTTAGTATATACGTGACTGTAATTTTGTGGAATGCAGATTTGAAAGAAGAGAATGGCTGATTTGAAACTTCTTAAATCTAACTCTTCAGTTTTCAAAGTGATAAGTTTATTTTGTTTCTCAGCAAGGTAAAGTTCTTATATACCTAGGAGCCCAATTCTGTTAATGTCAACAAAAAGTTTTAGTCTAGTTGAAAGTTGGATTCACAAAGCTCGAATTCATTACTAACTTATGATCGTCTTTGAGAATGACTATCGCATCTCATATCCAGGAATCTATGGGGCTTCAAATTTGTATATAAGTGAGAGGAAAAAACATCCCTGCCCCCTTCCTCCCCTATCTTATCATAAAAGGGATAAACTGTTCCATCTTTTACTCTTATCTTTTCAAAAAGTGGAACTCAACGCAGGCTAGAAAGAGTCCTAGATCTGACACTTTGCTCGTTCTTATCTGTATTTCTTTTAATTATAAAAAAAAGCTAAGTAGAACATCTTCAAGAGTCATAGCCTTCTTACCTCTTAACATTGACACTTTTTTTGAGACATTTAGTTTACATATCTTTTATCATAGGTAACTACATCCTTATTGCATCAGAAAGCTCATCCAAAGTAAGTGTTATCAATTCTATAATGCTAGTTTGGTCATAAATAAGAGCAGGAGAGACTGTTCTATCATTCTTCCCTTATTCCAACTCTTCTCTTCTCTCTTGTCTCCTCTTTGTCCATCTCTGCCTCTATTTTAGTCTCTCTCTTTTTTTTTAGTGTATCTGTCTCTATTTTAGTCAGAAGCAGCCACTTGCTATCACTCTTTCATCCATTTATTTTTTTTATAAAAAAAAAGTCCTCTATTCTATAATCAATTTATCATGCTGATATCAAACCAAATGTGGTTGGAAAGAACCTGTTTCTTTATTTCATTTAAGTAGCTTCCTATAACTTCTTTGGTCCCATACCAACAACTTTCCACTTATTCTTTCATCGATTATTAATTCCCAAAACTTTAATGCCAGACTTAGAATTATGAAGTAGGAAGCTCGGCCAAATACTAACAGAATTTTTCTATGACATTCAGATAACAAACTCAAGATCAATTACCGTTCCATTTTCTCCATTTATTTCAAAACACATAATCTGCAAACAACTCACACTGATTGTACGAATCTTATCCGAAAGTAGAACTAAAGACAATATCTTGTCAGAAATTCATAGATTGGCATCAAAAAAGTTAATTTTTGTTGAAATCAATACATTAATAAATTAAGCGACCTAGGTACCGAAATCGATCGTCCATTATATTTTAGTTCCTCTCATACTAGAGATGGAGGGAACAGAGAGGAACTCACCCCGGCGGTCGAGCGAAGCGGAGGGGGCGAATTTGAGCAAATTCCTGAGAGGAAAACAAAATCAAGGAAAGTCGATTTACTAAAACGAACTTGGGAAATCAAAACAAGGGTGAGCGGGATTAGAGAGCTACCTGCAAGAAGACGGCGAAGGGGAGACGGAGGTGAGCGAGGCGGCCACGAAGCCGAAGGGCGCGGAGATGGCCATCGACGCCATTAGAGCCGCCGGCGGAGGAAAAAGACGGGGGAAGGGGAATGGCGAAAACGAGCCGGGCGAACTTCGGAGATTGGGAGGCGACGATATGCCAAATGGGTTGAGCCAGAGCGCGGAAAATGAGGCGGAAGGCTGGCCGGTTCGGGTTCGGGTTCGGGTTCGGGTTTGATTCCGCCCGCATCCATCTCCAACTGTGTTATCAGATTTGCATGATTAGTAACATATATATATCCATCAGATAAAAGAATCATAAAAATCCATAAGATTTGCATAAGACTTTTGATGGACTTTGGACATGTCAAAACCTAGAATGAAATGAATAATAGTTTCCTTGCATGTTGTTTTATTGTGTACCCTTCTATGCTTCTTAAGCCTATATAGTGATAGTATGATCATCAAATAGAATATAAAAATGAAAACGTAACAATTATAAATAGGTTATCATCTAGTATTTGCTTGGATGGTATCACCTCTTATCATTTGGATAAAAATGCTAAGTCTAATTCTAATTAGCATTGACCCTTGAGGAATGACATGGGTATAGAGTGGAAGTGAGGATTGACCTCTCCACTTGAAAACCAAAAAAAAAGGGTTCCTTAATTGTTGATTGAAATACGGTATAATTAGTTTTTTCTAAAAACATGTATAGCTATCGGGCTTGTGTATGCTAGGTCGTTTCTCTCAAACTAGTGAAGGAGAAAGATTTTTTTACTCTCTTTACAAGCTTGAATAGAATTTGAGCATAATTTTTGCAAGGGTTCGCAAGCATGAGGCAAGATTTAAAGTTGGCGACAAACAAAGATTGGGAGGAAGAGGGAAGAAGTTTGAGGAACCAACAACTTGCAGCTCTTGAGTTCTTAACAGTATAAATTCTTCCTGTTAATTGACTGAATCAAAAGTTTTTAAGTTAATGCAGAAAGAATCACGGGTGTATATCGGACAACAATCTGAAATGGCAACTTTTCAGCATCTTAAAACATTTGAGGTGGTAGAATTCATAGACTTCCAAAACCCTGGTTCTCTCCATCCTTTTGATTAATTTCATCATACTTTCACACTTATAACAGGCATTCTGACATTTTTTTTTAAAAAAAAAAGCGATACATCGTTATTCTTTTTCTTTTATTTGAGCAATGGCTATCACATGAAACATCACTCCTAACGGTCGACCTTGTTAAAGCTTGCATTAAGTGCAGGCCGCCCCTTTTGTACTCGAAACGTAATTAGCAGTTCCTTTTGTGATTTTTTTGTAAGAATTGCCAATTGGATTCGCCCAGGAAATCGTGCATGCGTTGGAAGTGGGTGGTTCTGTATACACCCCCCCTATTGCTCAGGACACCCCCCAAAAATTAAAAAAAAATTAAATACTCTCTACACCCCCCCATTTGCTAAGGACACCCCTAAAAAATTAAAAATTCCTAAATTACCCCCCACCCTTCCCACCCCCTCACCTAAGTTGCTCTCTACACCCCCCAAACCCCCCCCCACCCCGCTCTTCCCCTCCAAAACACCCGCCGGCTTCTTCCTTCCGCCCAAAAAACCTCGCCTCAAGCACCTCCCCGGCCATCTCCCGAGCAACGAGCACCTCGCCGGCGGAGGAGGAGGGGGGAGGCGGAGGAGGAGGACGGGGAGGCGGGGGGAGGCGGAGGGGGAGGTGGGGGATGGGGAGGAGGAGGAAGGAGGACGGGGAGGTGGGGGAAGAGGAGTGAGAGGAGGTGGCGGAGGAGGAGGGGGGAGGCGGAGGAGGAGGACGGGGAGGTGGAGGGGGAGGTGGAGGACGGGGAGGTGGAGGGGAGGAGGGGGGGGGAGGTGGGGGATGGGGAGGAGGAGGAAGGAGGACGGGGAGGTGGGGGATGGGGAGGAGGAGGAAGGAGGAAGGGGGGGTGTACTGAGAAAATTTCAAGGGCAATATGGTAATTACACTAAAGGTTAGTTTGGGTATTTTTTTTTGGTTGTTGGGGGGTGTCCTGAGCAATAGGGGGGGTGTATATAGAACTTCCCGTTGGAAGTTGACAGCTAATGCTTGCTCACAGAGCCAGTCTCCATTTCATGCAAACATGACCATCGATGGTTCAATATTATTCATAGAGCATGAAGATAATGTCATGACAGCCCACTCGTGATTCCCATGAATTAACAACTACAGGGGTCAAAAACTATGGAATTTTTGAATCGTCAGAATGATTAAATTCATGTCCATGGTACTGGATGTCATGGTCTAAAAAGCAAGAGAGACTACCCCTTGTCCTGCTTGATGTCCTTACGCAGAAAAAACACACAAAAAAAATTTAAATCATTGTGTTATTATCTTGGGCCCTGGTGACTTATAGACTTTCCCAGTAGCTATGGCTCATGGACTTTCACATTGGATTAATTAATGTGGTTGGGTGACGCGTCTATCTCACGTGCACCCCATGATGTCCAAGAAGGTGCATGGCAATGGAGGTGCTTCAAGTATTATTAGGCTTTTGCCAAGACCTGGATACTTGATAGCCCACGTAGGGTATCATGGCTATATACATAGGCAAACTAAAAAGTCTTGCCAAAACCGGTTTGATATCGGTATCTGATGTAGAAGACGTACCGACACTCGGTACATTGAAAAAATTTTGTACTGTACCGTATCATACCAACACAGTGCTAGCGTGTTACCGATATGGAGTTTGGTACCGAAACGACAAATCTTACTTAAAATAATGGATAGAACCCAACTTGAACTAATCCACGAGATCACAGGTATGGTTGTTTGCCGTCAGTCTGCGATAAAGCCTCTTGATAGATAGTAAGAGGCTTCATAGAAGAATTCAAGATGAAATATGAACAGCAAAGTGCAAATTTAACTGTCGTCAAAAGAGCCAGTTTACTTTCATGGATTAGATTAATGTTTTAAAGAGGGATTTTCCATAATTCTAGTGTACTCAAAAAAAAGTATTCCAATGAGAAGCATGATTAATAGTGTTTGGTATGAAAACATGTAAGTCATCAAATATAGATAGGCCCCAGCAAACTAGATTTCTTATGTGACTATTATCTGGCACGTGGCATGCCTATCCTTGTCTATTGATTATAGAATGTAGGAAAGGGGGAAAATGGAGCTTTTATGAAGGATTATTTTTGCTTTTGCGTGGATTTTGAGAAGAGGAACTACCCCTGCCCCCGGGAAAATGATGATGATGTGGAGCTTCAAGCGCTTATTGAGAAATTAAATTTATATTCGCAGCCACGCTCATTTATTTACACAAAATATTTTGAATCATGTAGCATAGCAAGTACAACATAGTATCAAAGATGTAAGCCGAAACATCATGGCTACAGGCTGAAACACCAAGATATGGATTGAATATATGATGTGCAAATCTAGAAGATAAGAGCTATCGATCTAAGACAAGATCTTTAGTAGAACAGGACATAATAGAACGGCTAGCTATTAGTTACCACTACCTAGAATGTAAGAAGAATAGTGGCACTATCTAGAATATAGAAATAGTGAAAGAGAGGCAAATGTCATGCGAGATAAGAGTGGCCCATTCAGCGAAAACTAGAAAGAATAAGTCTCAAAGCTGACACATATCTTAATAATTAATAGAAACCACTTATAAGTACTAAGTCATAACTTTAAGAAGAGACCTTTCATTGAATCAAGGATCAACACCTTTATTATTTTATATTTCAATTATTTTTATTGTTTATCCTTTTAATTTCTAGTTCTTATCTTTTTAGGTCCATACTCATAGCTTCCTTCCTCGAGAGTGCGACATCCTAATAGAGAAAGTATTTGACGGTCAAGACAGTAGAACTCAATATCATATATTTGTTCGAACACTGATGGCTTGTTCGAGCACTTATTCAGCCAGGTCATTGATCTATTTATCATTTATCTTTCTGCAATAATGGATAACACCACTCTAGAGAAATATTAAGCCAACAATGAAACAAAATCTTCACTTATTGGAGGCGGAGAAAATTTGATTATGAAAAGAGTAGCTCTACCCGAAAAATATTACATTACATAACATTGGACTAGCAAATTATTCTCGCTCAACATACTACTTTATGCTTACCATTAATGAAAACAATACAACGAAGCATGTTATTTGGGTAAGGATAGGATGAGTGAAATACGTTAGTTGGGTAATTATTGTTTGGGTAAAGATTTGGATAGGTCGCATTGCGTAAAACAACCAGGCCGTCAAGTCCACGTAACGGAGAGTTTACACACGATTTACTTTACACGGATACGCGTTATCCCCATAAATAATATTTTTATTTAAAAAAAACAAAGAAAAAAGACGGTCTGCCGCCATCCAGCGAAACTCGCTTCAGATAAACACAACGCATAGAACACCGCATCCACCGTCGGAATTGTCCACGTCAGCGATCCGCGACTCCTGATTGAACGGTCCCCATTGGCTCTGACACCGAAGAATAAAACAAGAGCGCCCCTCCCTAGCCCGTGTGGATCCGGTTCAACCCGCCCAACAGACGCCGGCCTGGAACCCGAGACGTCAGCTCGAATTCCCGATGCCAACCAAAAATTGAATAAATGGGATTAGAAATTCATTAAAAATTAGAAAAATCGAAATAAAAAGCCCAGGGAGGGATCGAAAGAGAGGAGAGAGAGAGAGAGAGGGGCCACGGAAACGAACGAAAAAAAGCATCTTGTGAGGGTTCTCTGGAGAACTCTGGGGAGAGAAGGGGGAGAAAAATAGAGAGAAAAAATTCTTAATTTCCCCAGCATCTGGAGTTAGGATTAGGGTTTCTTCTCTCGTTCTCTACTTCCTGAATCTAGGGTTAGAGTTTTCTCTTTTTCGTCTCCATATTTCCTTGCTTCCTTGATATTCGTTGACGAGCGGAATCGTTTGATTGTTTGGTGCCGGTTGAAAAGAGTTTGATCGATTGCTAGGGTTTGATCGGATTTTTTTGTTGTTGTTTTTGGGGGGTTTTTGTATTGGGATTGCGAATCTAGGGTTTGCGGATTGGTTACAGGGATGGACGAGGCCTGGGAGAGAGCCGTGGAGACGGCCCTCGAAGGACAGGCGGACTCGTCCTCGGCGCCGCGAACCCTAACCCTAGACGGGGCGGTGAAGTGCCTCCAGGGGCGGCTTCCGCCGCCGAGGCTGCTGGAGAGGTACCAGAGCCTGGAGCACCTCTCCATCGCCAACGTCGGGGTGTCGTCGCTGGAGAAGTTTCCACGCCTCCGGAACCTCCACAGGCTGATACTCTCTGACAACCGGATCGCCGGCGGCCTTGAGTTCCTGGTGGAGGCTGGGCTTGATTCGCTCCGTGATCTCGATCTCTCCAACAATCGAATCCAGTTCCTCGAGGATCTCGCGCCTCTCGCGCAGCTCCGGCTGGTGTCGCTGGATCTCTACGAGTGCCCGGTCACCAGGGTCAAGGACTACCGATCCCGGGTGTTCGGGATGATCAGGACGTTGAAGTATCTCGACAAGATGGATGCTGATGAGAACGAGCGTCCGGAGACGGACGACGAGGAGGAGGATGAGGAAGAGGAGGAGGAGGACGAGGAGGACGCTGGGAGCGGCGAAGTTGATGGTGGGGATCGAGCCGGGAGGTCAGTGAATGGCGTCGGGGGAAGTGCCAGAGGTGATGCGATTGTCGATGTGGATGAGGATGAGGAGAGTGACGCCGATGAGGAGGAGACTGAAACTGGTAGGAGTGTGGAGGCCAATGGACTGGGCCGGGGGCCTCATCACCATCTATCAAATGGGTTCCGGGTCGCGCCAGTCGGAGCAACTTCCATTGATGTCGAGGACGAGGAGGAAGAAGAGGAGGACGTGGAGGACGATGATGAGGAGGAAGAGGATTTGGTGGAGGAGATCGATGAGGAGGAAGGGGAAGATGATGATGTGGTTGAGGTGCATGATGTTGGGGATAGTGATGAGGATGCTGATGGGGTGGAGGAGGATGGAGAAGAGGCGGTAGATGAAGAGGAGGTTGATGAGGAGGATGGGGATGGAGATGAAGAGGAAGAGGAAGTGGAGGATGAAGAGGATGATGGTGAGCCAGGGAGCACGGGGAGGTTGATGAGCACGGAAGGGGAGATCGATGGGCATGAGCAGGGGGAGGAGGATGAGAATGGGGAGATCGGCGAGGAGGATGAGCAAGGAGTGGAGGAGGATAGGGAGTATGAGGAGGGTGATGGTGAGGATGAAGACGAGGTATATTCTCATTTTACCCTGTTTTCATTTATGTGTATATCTTTTTATTTCAGGCATACATCTCTTGATTGATTTAGAGATTTTGTGGGTCTTACTTTACCCTGTTATTCTTGTGTTATACATAAGAAAATTTTCTATATTTCATGTTTACTATTTTGATCTGTAGAAATTTATTTTCATAGTTTAGAAGCAGCATGATTTTGTCCTTTGATGCAATCTTTTGGCATAATTTCTCTGTGTGTATAATATTAAATATGCAAACAAATGCTATATCTAAGTAGGCTTGACATATAATTCCATGTTTTGGTGTTGTCTCTCTGATTCATTTATAAGTGGTACAAAACTAGAAGATGGTGCCCCATTTTTTTCCCCTAACTTTGGTGTTCTTAAATTTATTCCGCAAAATATTTACGGTGATAGCATGCTTTTATTACTGAGTAGCACATGAAAATACCTAGCATTGAGTATTTTGATTTATCTGTTGATGGAGCTCTAGTTGGGTTACTCATAGTCTAGCTGCAGAGTATGGATTGGCATGTCTATGGTCTGGCAGCAGAATTCTTTAGATATCCACTGCATGTATGCGTAACAGTATTTTTTTTTATGGATATATTTAAGGCACACAATGATGTTTTACTTCCTCACCAAGGGGAGCTTCAGTCTTTCGATTGCGATTGTTTAATGTTTCTAATCAAATCAGTGATCACTTATTTGTGGACTGCTTGTTTGATATTAACAGCATCAAACTTAGGAATATAGAGGTTGTCTGTAATTTTTTTTTATCTGACATATTTTTGATGATTTTATGAGTCATATGTTTTGGAAACTCACAAGCTCTGTTGGTTGTTGCTGTGGATATTAGTGCCTCTAGATGACTAGATCGGTTTAGGATATTTGAGTTCAGAAGAGTTGGACGAATATTGGACACATCTAACACATGTTTTTAGGAGCCTGTTGGAGCTACTCTTGGTTTTTAGGGCTCGATGTGAATGTCTTAATATTGGTTTTAGACTTTAGGGAATTTTTTATGATTTTATGGCTAATGGCTTTTACCTAGGTCATTGACTCTAAATATAATTCTGCTGTTACTTTTTTTTTTTTTGTTTATGTTGTGCGTTCTGTTAGTGCTTTCATTCATTTCTGAATCTTGTTTTTCCTACAGCTTTTGATGATTGTTTTGTAATGGTTTTATGTTGACAATTTATTTCAGCTAATTGGTCTTGGTTAATAGAGATCAGAGAAATTTGGCTGATCATGTATACTTTCAAATCAGTATTCTTAATTGATTATTAATTCATAAAAATAAGTAAATTGTTATTAATTTATTTTGTATAAGTCTGTTACTGATGTATGTGCTTTTGTGCATGTTATATTTTTTGTAAATTAAAAGTGTCCTTTCTAATCATGCAATTTTGCTTACATTTTGAATGCCATGCTGAGGAATTTTGAATTTAGTATAATTGTGCCTGATGTTTGGAGTACTTTTGTTGGAAGCATTAATAAAATTTCACTTCTGCTATTTCCCTGCCATTTGGGATTTCTTCACTCGGCTGGATGTTGATATGCATAGGTTCAACTTTGTCCTTTAATTTTTTAGAACTATATTTTCTATTTCATGCATTTTTTAAAATAAATCTTTAGTGGATGCTCTGCTGTTGTTTTCTTACTCCTTTTTCTTTTTGCCTATATTATGCTCTTTATTTATTGTTTTTCATGCTTTTTTTTCCAACCTTGCTTTCCCATTTTAATGCATGCAATAGCTTTTTTTTATATATTTATAAATTGTGATTTTATTTTTATTTTTTGCAGGAAGAGGATCTTTGAACAGATTACCTTTGTTTTTTTACAACTATATTTTCTATTTCACGTTTTTTTAAAATAAATCTTTAATGGATGCTCTGTTATTTTCTTACTCCTTTCTCTTTTGCCTATATTGTGATCTTTATTTATTATTTTCTTGGTTTTATTTTTTTTTCAACTTTGCATTGCCATTTTAATGCATGCAACAGGATTTCTTTTTGATATTTCTAAATTGTGATTTTTGCAGGAAGAGGATCTTGGAACAGAATATCTAGTGCAGCCGATTGTTCAACCTGTTGATGAGACTGGAGGAAGTGATTTTGATGCTTGCAGCGAAGATGATGAGGACGAAGTTGATGATGAGGAGAATAATCACAGCAATGGTGTCCAGCCACCCCTTCCCTCCTCTTCTCAACCCAACAAGAGGAAAAGAGATGAAGAAGATGATGACAGTGTTGAGGATCTGAGGTCTTCAAAGCATCACTGATGATGATTCAGCAGCATTGTACATGGATGCTAGTAGAAGTAACAAGGGTGGGTTTTTTTTTTCTTTTTCTTTTTTGTTTTAAGTTTGTGTAGAACTTGAAGTCAGTAGTTTAAAAACTTGGAGGGAATGCATTGTGTAGCTTGGTTTCTTCCCTCCTTATTTCAAAAGTTCGTTAGTGTTCTTGTCAGCGCACGGTTCCTTATTCGACCGTTGCATCCCTTTCAAGTGACGGTTACATATACATATACATATACAGGGTTTGAGTTTTCCTTCCAAATAGCTCAGGAAGTTCAAAAACAAGTAGCCGTTGGACACTGTTTGATTTTTGCGGACTCGGCAATTCGCAAGCTGTTTCTCTTGGTTAGCTTCTCTGGTATCTGCTTGGAGTCCCCTATCTCAAAGCATTTATTCTGACGCTCTTTGTGTGTGGTGTTGCGTGGCGTCGGTAGGTGCTTTCTTTTTCTTGCAGGTATTTGCGGGGCATACGGACGGGGGGAATTGCACAATTTGATGCCTTAATGAGGGGTGGTAAGCTTCTTTATTTTATGACTATCTTTGTTGCGTGTTTCACAGCTGGATACTTAAAGTTCATTTCTTTTGCCTCCTATCCACCAATCGCGAGCTAAAAATGTCACGTTAGAACAGTCTTGATGTATGGGATGACGTCTCTCTCTCTATCTTTAATTGTGCGGGCCTGGACGTTGCCACCCGTCCGCCATTTCTGGCTGGAGTTCCACCGCCCGCTCGTGCTGCCCAATCGGATTGAAAGGAATCGTCCAGGAGCTGTGTTTTGTCTGGATCTAGTGCAGGATACAGCTCATAGGCTCATTTGTGGTGCTGAGATATGAGGAAGAAAAAAAAAATCAATGTTTTCAGAGATAAGGTGGCTCCAATCTGGCAATTGACTGTTGGATACCCTTGGTACCCCAATCGTGGTTGATTGCTTTTGCTAGTTGGTGACGCATTTCTAAACAACGGTTGTAATGGGCCCGGTTGGAGCGGTGGTAAAGGGAGATGAGAAGGGGTTTTGACATTTTGCTAACATTGGGGACCAAGAAATGGACCAAAGATTCGATCGAATCCTGTGCTGCATCCCGTGATGGTTTCGCTGACAAGCTTCGTCCTCTGATTCAGGGTGTGATCTCTGGTTCACCCACATGAACGTGGGCTCAGATCCATGACATGACAGTTTTGGCCTTGGATGTATCTGAGACAGGTGGATCGCTCCACTGGCCTTTATCCAAAATTACCCTAATTTAAGCCCCTTTTTTTTTAATTTTGGGGCATGTGATTAAGTACTTAGAATTTTTCTTTTTTTTGGGCAGAAACTTAGAAGCATTGAACAAAATAATCAATAAATTTGCCCTCCTTAATCTCCTCTCTCTGAAAAGGAACCATCACGTGCCAGTGGGGCTTGCCAGTGGTCCCGTTCTATTAATAAATATATACGAATCCAACCAAACTTTATCAGACAAATTACCTCTGCCTTGTGACCTGCTCTGATTAATCGCCACCCTAACATCGACATTTGGTTATCCTTATCAAACGGGCGGTATCATCCTGTAAAGCAGATCATCATTCCGAAACTTCAATCGTACGGTCGGAGTTTGCAGGAAATGAGTGGCCACTTCCAAATACACACCGATGAGAGCAAAAGATAAGATGACTTTGTATGTCACCGGCTATTCCGGTGGTATGGGTTGGGAATAATGAGCTACCTACCTAAAGTGCTCTGAATCTTTTATTTTCTAGTTTTATTGAATATATCGGTACTAGAAATATATAGGTCATTCGTGTTTAGTATAGCTTGGAGCTCTAAATTTTTTATTTTTTTAATTTTATTAAATATATTCATACTGAAAATACATGAGTCATCCGGTTTGGAAAAAAAAATTATAAAAGATAAGCCGAGCATAAAAAGATAAGGAAAGATCGAGGGAAGGCGAGGCTGGAAATGGCGTCAGCTCTAACGACGCTTCTGACCTCGCCCGGAGCTGGGCCGCATGCTCATAACGGGAGGAATTGGAAAGGGAACGGTCACGTGCGGAGTTTGTCGGTCACGTGCAAGGCGAAGGACGCCGAGAGCGGCGAGAGCGGAGCGATAGAGTTTGCGGCGGCGGTGGGGGGCCTGGTGGCGAACCCGGTGATCGGAGTGTCTCTGTACGCGCTGAAGACGACCGGTTGCGGCCTCCCGCCGGGGCCCGGGGGTTCGATCGGGGCGGCGGAAGGGGTGAGCTACCTGGTGGTTGCCGGCATCGTGGGGTGGTCTCTCTACACCAAAGTCCGGACGGGGTCCGGCCTCCCCGCCGGGCCCTACGGCTTGCTCGGGGCCGTGGAGGGCCTCTCCTATCTCACCGTTCTTGCCATCGCTGTGGTGTTTGGCCTCCAGTTCCTCGACAAGGGTTCCCTCCCCGGCCCACTCCCCGGCGACCAGTGCTTTGGTTAAGAGGCCATGAATTAGTTCCTTGGTTTCTTCTTCTCCTCCTCCTCCTCCTTTTCTTTTCTTTTCTTTTCTTTTTCTTTGGTTCGGTCTTGTTCTTGCCGTTATCTGACTCCAGTAGTAATATCCATGGTATTCTGTGGAACTGTGCTTTTTCGGCAATATCCATAACCACGAAAAAAATATATAATCCTAAAGCCTATTTGAATTCAAACTAATACGAGTTAATTACTGCATCTGTGGCGTTCGCAGCATGGAGTTCAAGAGTACGAACCTCGTCAAAACCAACTTTCGTATTATTAATTGTAGCCGGCAATCGAAAACGATTCATTCCAGCAACCGCACATACGAACTTCAATTCGATCAATTTATCCAAGAAAAGACGAAGAAGAATTTGAAAAGCAAAGGGCATGCGGTAAAACTTTATCTCAACTACGTTCCTGTGCATCACTTGTTGGCAAAATGATAATTGTAGGTTTCTAGAGTGTTATTGTAAGGGCCATCCTCGTTTGCTCGAAGTATAACAATGTCATCAGCTGTATACTGCGCCCGAAAACAATTAGATAACTTTCTTAGTGATGGACCAATTGAAAAATGACAATATATCTTTTTAAAGATATTCTCTAACACGAATGGAAAAGGACACTATAAGGATCGAGGTTCAATTTACACATTAAAATTTGGTCAATTGAAGAAAGGCATTGTCAAATTATCGAAGCTGCAAAAATAATATTAACAAGCTCAAGTTGTTTGCTTCGAATTATTGTTGTAGTTTATCTATTCTAGTTTGTTGGCGGCCACAGGTGTAGTAGCTGCAACAATAAAAGATAGTGCCAAGATATCCACGATAACCTATTGGGTCAGCCTAAAGAAGCTCGGGACTATTGGATTTCACATGCTTTGCATATGCTAGCGGAGAGAAAGACTCCAATTAGTAATCTTCTTCCCTCCCAACTCCGACGAACTCCGAGAGTCCTAGAGTAAGGCAAAGTTAGGCTAAACCCTAGGATCTCATCTATTTAAGGGTCTCCTCCCCCTACAAACTCCATCAACGATCTCTCGAAAAATCACCGCTAGTTCCAAGCCCTTTTTGTAGATATATTTCTTGGATTGCCGCCGGAAGAGTCACCAAAACATCTTTTTAGACCTCGTCGAACTGAGTTGACCACTTTATGCCTCTTTCTCTTTCTTTTCTGGTCTTCTAGCCGTTGTCGACGCTAGGATTTAGACTAGCGAGCTACCGGATGGGCATGGAATAGAATATCCCCCATTTTACTTTCCTTCCTTTGCTTTTACCGATCACCATCGGGCACTCTCAGCCATTGTCGCCCCTTGACTTCTACTTGGCTACACGACAAGTGAATGATAATCGATCATGGGTTAAAAGAAAAGGGAAGGAGGAGAAGAGCAAAACCCCCCTTTATCTATTGTTTCTTGTTCTTTCTCTGATTTTCTTTCCATCGGCCAATCACCATAACCGATGATACCACAGGTGGAAGACCGCCCTTGGTTGCCATCACTACGGCCGGGCTGCCCTTGGCCACTACCACCTTGATGACTCCCGCCTTCTTCTATCTTGAGAAGAGATAGAGAGCTTTCAAAGCTCTCTTGTTTCCTCTCTCTTCTCTTTCTCTCTCTCCTCTCTCTATCTTTCTTTCTTTCTCTTTCTCTTTCTCTTTTCTCTCCCGCTTCTTTCTCTTGCTTCTCTCTCTAGTTGATCCAAGAGATTAGTAGAAGAAATTTGAGAGACCGAGTGACGGACACCTAGTAGACTCTAGTAGAAGGTCTAAGCTGCTAGTCCACTGTATGATGTTCTTTTGATAATTGGGTTTGACCGTTTGTTTCTATAGGGGAGAAGTCGTCCGCACAAGAAAGTTTTGAGCAGGGTACTCAGCATCCTGGTTCATAGATAATAGTGTGAGACTATACTTACTATGTCGAGTCTGTCATCATAGAGATAAGAATTCTTGTACTTGATCACTAGTATATAAATATTTACCGATTTGCACCATTAGATTTATATCGTGAGATTTGTATCAATGGATTTGGTTTTGCACTAGATAATATGCTGCTATATGATTTTCGGTATAAGCATATTTATATGTTTATTATATGTTGGTATCTACTATTGAATATACGATTATGTGAATTATGTTCTATTTATCTTGGAATTATAAGGAATACATGTATATGTTGTTTTGAATATGAAAACCTATTTTATAACTCATAGATTGGGGTACAATCTTGGTTAGTCCAAAGCTAGAAAATAAGTTATTATCAAACTTGAAATTAAGATAAAAAGAAACTGATGATATGACATATGAAATTATTGTTGAATAATGGCTAAATTTGTTAGTATTTGTGATGTATATTTCTTTTAATAAAATGGATATTGATAATACATGTATATGTTGTTTTGAATGAGTTTTTATAATATTTATTCCATCTGGCATTATTTATCTTATTATCTTTGTTATTAATTTATTTTATTTATATTGGTGTGGTTGTTGGAGATCCTTATTTGATCGGAAAGCTCATATCCATCAGTTGCATATCTTTTTTAGAGTCACAACATGCACACTTTCGGATGGATTGAGCATGGAGTTCAAGCATTGGAGCTATTAGTTAGTTAATTAGTCTTTTTTTTGATACTAATGAATATTTGAAAACTTTGTAATTGAACAAGTTGGTTATTTGATCATGGTAGATCTATTTAGTTGAATTATTTGGCTTCGATACTTTGGCACCTTTGATGGAGATTATGCCTGGGTTTTGCAGATCGTTTGAAAAGAGGGAGTAGTAGATGTAAGCAAATCATCTCTCCTCCGTTATTGGAGATATTCCTGAAGTCACGGATGAATTCTACTGTGTTTTGGTTTCACACAAGAGATTCCAACATGAGTCGGCTTACTCATTTATATAAAGGTAGAATTGGCTGCTCTTTGTATGTGAGAGATAAGATGAATTTTACCATATGATTATTCAATCTTTCCTGCAACTTAATAACCTACTACAGAAAGCTGGCTTTCGCACATCTGCTGAAAAAATTATATCCTACACCATATGCACCAATGTGGGCATACAGTAAGCATGCCGCCTAGTTTCTTTAGGCCAATCATTGAGACCAATGCACGGTAAATGGAGCCCACATGAAGGAGACGAGATGATTGGCATAGTGCACAGCTATATGGTGTAGAATATAATTTCTACATTTGCTGATTTGTCACTTTTCTAGAGGGATTGATAGAGTAGATTAACCTACCCTCAAAATATGATAGTAAATAGCATTACAAACTTGATTATTCAAAAAAGAATAAAAGAAATCACAACATCTTACTTTTGATATACCAGTACATGATAAATCGCAAGTTTTTGCTCCTGATATGATGGAAAATGCTCCGAACCGCCTTATCGTTTCCCAGCCGTGGCAATCACGAAGCACCGATTTATTTGGCGGACCCATGAGACGACCATCTCGGTGCATCCTCGAAGAATCAAGAGAAACTCTAGCGGCCAGCCTTGAGTAGATGATCCCGAGCATCACAAAGACTATCTAGGCCCTTGTAGAGGTTAACTCGGGCAAACTCGTTATGGGTCTAACTAGGCCCAAAATCTCAATTTGAGAAACCTACTAGCATTGATCTATATGACCATGAATTTTACAGCAATAAGACAAGCAAGGTGTATTAGAGTAGTGTAGAGGGACCCAGTTAATTAATGTGTGTTGGCTCGTGCTAGATGGGTTTACTGGAATATTTTACTAATATTTTTAAAATCGGCCAAGATCGGCCGTTCGACCGGTTTAACTAAGAATCGATCGCCAGTTCAGTTTGGTTCGAAGAATATCTTATGCGAGACGCACGCTAGGGGCTGCTAGCATATTGCTTGAGGATGACTCTTCTATGGTGATTGATTGGATCCGAAGAGTGGATAGGTATGAGGATGGTCATCCGCTGATACGAAATACACAGATTGGTGCGGAAGTTCATCTCCTTCCAGATACCTCACATGTATTGGAAGACGAATAATGCAGCAAACCGGGTCGCCTCCTATATATGTAGCTCGGAACTCCGAGGAGGCTATTTGGACGAGCTTGGTATACATTCCACACCCTTTGTATTGTTTACTGATCTGGCAGCTTGTACTCACGTTAGATTTGTTTGAAATGCAATGTTGTCTGACCAAAAAAATAAAAAATAGAGAGATATTTTAAAATTGGTCAAAGCTTGGTCAAAACTAGAGAGAACAGGACGAACCAGTTAAACTGGCTGGTCTAGTACAGTTCTTATAGGGCAAACCCCATGCTCTGCCCGTCTCCATGCCCTCCATGTCTATCACTGCCTCGTCCTCTTTGCCTGGCTCCACTTTGAGCACTATGAGGATTTTGAGCTTGACCCCTCCCCTCCCCTCTGCCTCTACTCTACTCTGCACTATCCTCTCTTTCGACCCCCTCTCCCCTTATTCCCCTTGCCCCTGCTGCCGGCCCTCTTCCAACTCCCTCCCACTGCTACTATCAAGCCCTTGACCACCAACGAGGAGGAAAGCAATGTCTGGTCCTATATTGGCGACGAGGAGCTAGCCTCTCTTGACGTAGCTCTACGACGACTTCGTGGAGGTCCAGCTGGAACATATCAACTTCATATGAGATTTTCATGGACACTATGCAAGTGATTAAAATATAAAATACTATAAATCAAAATAGGAAAGATCGAAGAGCACCTTGAGAGCCATGGCAACCCTTGATGATTGCTGCAGCAATATCCTGCAGAAGAAAAAATTACAAGAGCGGGGTAGATCTTCCTCTCCTTCTCCTCTTTGATGCTTGTCTCCTCAACGGAATAGGTACTCCTTGGAATGTAAAGACGTTGATATCCTAGATTTTCTCTATAGAGTGGAGTGAGGACCTAACCTAGTTAGTAGTACTAATAGATTCATCTCACCACACCATATGACTAAAATAATAGGGTCCAAAATAACGATATGGTCACAAAATAATTATGGGCACCTTAAACATTCATTCAGAAGATAATTTAACCCGTATTATGTTATAAAAAATCGAATTAAAACCAGTCCATTATCAGTAGAAACCTATCTTATAAGAAATTTCAATACTTCACCCACAGCAGCATCTCCACCTAAGACACAAAGGCTCTGAACGCCTAGAGCGGCATCGCCTGCCTTGACGACCTCCCTCAACACCGTCCTTGAGTCTCTCTCCTTCTCCCACAAGTTTTGCATCACTAAATGGATCGGCCGGTCAATTCAGAAATCGGATAGCTTGCCGATTCGTTGTCCGATATTTAAAATCATTGTGTTTTAAATGTAAACGATGCATGAGGTGATGCTGCACCATTTTAATGTGCACCAGTGCATGAATGGCAGAAGAGCCACATCCAGTGGGATCTGCCGTTGTAGGGTGGGCTTGTTTCCTTCTGATGCGAGTTGAAGCTGGGGGACGGCATCTCATGAAGTCCCCAAATAGGCTACGTGGTGTGGAATCGGCTATGAATGAATCTCTGGCTCCTGAGATGGACCAATTGAAAGGGTGCCCAAGTCTACTGCACCATAATTAGCAAAATTGTCGTTGTACATAGTTATCGACATGCAATCTAAGCATCGTTATTACAAAGATTTGTCGAATTAAATGGAGCAAATTTGGATAGATCAGGGCATGTAAGGGCGGGAGAGGATAAAACAACAAAGATCTTCAATCCACCAACAAAAAATACTTCAAACTACAGAGCCTAGAGGCATGCACCTTTCTATCCGCATTGAATCCAAAATCCAAGGAAGTGGAGGTTTGAATTGCTTCTATATTTGTATTTCGGAGCAGCTTATAAGGTATAACCTTTTTTCATGTTGCTAAAGGCTTGCCCTCGCAAAGAATCTAAGATTCAGAATCCTGGATATTTTTTGAAAAAAAAAAAAAACTTTGCTTACCCTTACCTAAAAATATCCAAAAAGCGAAGAATAAAATAGAATCAAGTTTTCAACGTTCCCTGGTTTCTACATGTTGCTTTCTGACCATAGCTAACTTCGACATTCGTGTTTCCAGGATGAATGGTGATGCAAGCGCAGCTGTGCACTGGACACGCATCTCAAAACATTTCAACGAAGTTTCGTGTGTCGCTTCTTCTCCCCATATCCCAGCCGTCCGATCAACCCCATCCACTGTGCTCTGATGAATGAGGGCGCCCTCCTCGGTCCTCGTCCTCGTACCGAAAACTACCCTATAAAAAGCCCCCGAAAGGAAAATAACTCCCCCTCCAACATTAATTCCACCCCTCTTTCTTCTTGCTTCTTACAAAGGATTTCAAGAGCCGCAGCGATCGAGCGCGCCATGGAGTTCGAGGACGGCGACTGGGTGATCACCGACGGCGCCGATGTCGACGACCCCGCCATCGACGGCGAGTGGGTGGTCGACAATGGCGACGAGGGGGCCGTCGCCGGCGTCTTCTTTCACGCCGTCTCCACTGCCGCCCGACGCCCCGCCTACGCTCCATTCGGCCACTGCCCCCGCGATCTCCCCGATCCGGCCCTCTCCTTCCTACCCCCCGCTGTCTCCGTCGGCTCCTCCTCCCACGGCCTCGTCCTCTGCCGCGGCGCCTGGTCCTCCTACTACATCTGCAACCCCGCCACCGCGCGCTGGACCCCAATTCCCCGCCCTCCCCGCCCCCACCCCTTTCTCTCTTCTCCTGCCCTCGTCCTCGTCTCCCGGTCCGATTCCCCTTCCCTCTTCCACCTCGTCTGCCTCCTCGAGTCAGGCACCGGCGGCGCCACCGCCTACCGTTTCGACACCTTCTCCTCCGCGACTGGCGAATGGCGGTCCGACCCGGCGCCTTTCCCCGCCGACCCGATCGTCCCCGGCTCCGGCGTCTCGGCCGCCGGCATGGCCTGCTGGAGGACGGCCTCGACGGCGGTGCTCGCCTACGATCCGGCCGCCGGCGCTGCCCGGATCGTCCCGGCGCCCCCCGGGTGCCGCGACGACTGGCAGCTCGGGGAGGCCGGCGGCGGGCGGCTATGCTGCGCGCGCGTGACGGAGTCCGCCGTGGAGATCCACGCCCTGGGGCCATCGGACCGGTGGACCCTTCTTGGGCTGTTCGCTGTGGCGGCGGGTGCGGACGGCGGGGACAAGTGGGAGGGCGGGGAGCCGATTGTGTGCCGCGAGGCGCCGCGGCCGCTGAGATTCCAGAGCGCGAATCTCGAGGTGGTGCTGTGGGTGGACGGGCGGTTGGTGGCGGTAGACCTGGGGAGCCGGTGGGTAAGGGAGCTCCGGTTCGACGGGCCGGCGCCGAGGCCGGACGAGGAGGAGTACGTGGCGCATGTCCTGGAGCCCGTCTCATGCTGACTGACGTCATTTACGTCTCCCTCCCTCTGTTTCATTCCCGGTTCCTCCCTCCTACTCTTTTCCCATCTCCCTTTTCAGGTCTTGCAGCGTAGTTTTGAGTTTACTGTCATTAGTCTGATCGTTAAATGAACTACTTCTGAAGACCCTTGGCAGTAATTGATGTGAATTCTTGTGCATAATAATAATAACAAGAGATTTGAGCTTAGTTTTGAGCTTACTGTCATTTTATTGCTAATTTTGCAGTTAATTTCATGTGATAGCGAGATATATGTCATGTGTGTCTTGGTTAGCGTCCCAATTTTAATAGTAATACCGACTTTATTTCTTCTTCAAATTTTAAGTAATCGATTTCTTGACCCGCATCTAATCGACATTTATGGAATTTTGGTTTCGATTTCAAAAACAAGAAAATGGACTTCTAACAATAAGCACTTTTTATCATTGAATAAAAGCAAATCCCTGTATCCTTATAATAAGTACGAAATTATCAGATTATAAGAATAAAAGTCTTACTCCTGTATAATTTGATCCGACCTAATTTTAGATCTTGATTGCTTGATTACTATATTCCCAAACTTAACACAAGTGTATTGGCTTTCTGGAATAAGCTTTCTTTTTTTATATTCAATATTAAAATACATGTGTCTGAATAAGAAACTAATTTTGGATTACTGTCTTCACTGTTATTTTGATGCCTCATTTTGAATCAGCTGAGGTTTTGGAATAGTCAATAGAACAAATAAATTATCATTGAAGAAAACTAAATCCTGGTGTTCGTATGTTAGAATTTAGATAGGGTTGGGATATTCCAAATTATCATTACCGTCCGAGATGAAATTTTGCTACTTGTGCATAATTTGTTCTGACATATTTTGCTACACAGTTGTGTAGTCATAATACAAAATTCAATATGAAATAAGTTTTCTTTAGTGAGAATGGTACAATCTTCTCTTTAATATAACAAATTCAAACTCTCCATCGGCTATGGTTTGGATCTGACCCATATCAAGACATAAAATTATTGACAAGACCTATAGGATATCTTGATGATTAAAAACTTGTTTGGAAAATGGAGCAGGATTAGACTGAATTTTCTATAGAAAATAAGCCTACTGATCTTCTCTGCCGATATTCTTCCAAAGGCCCGTCAAAATCTTAGTCTAAAGTTCCTACAGAAAATAAGCCTACTGATCTTCTCTGCCGATATTCTTCCAAAGGCCCGTCAAAATTTAGTCTAAAGTTCCTACAGCAAATGAGCCTACTGATCTTCTCTGCCCATATTCTTCCAAAGGCCCATCTTAATCTTTGTCTAAATGCTATCTGTAGACCTCTATGATTGCATGAAAAAAAAAACGCTCATGAGATTTGGGTTGAGGAGGGTATTTGTCTATATAGGCTCTATCTAACTAGATTGTCCACTCCATAAATCCAAGAGAAAAATCTAGCCCAATCTTATTTGATTTCCCAAACAAACCAGAGTTTCAATATCACATTCAATATGAAATAAGTTGTGTAATAACTAATAAATACAACATGATGCAGAAAATGCGTCTAGACTGAGATTTACCAACTTGAGAATGGTTACTCCTTAAGCACAAGCATACGGTTTTCACCAATCACTTAATGAGTATCATATTAAGCACCACCAATTAAAACAAAATTTAATTTGACAATCAGCAAGTTCCAATAGTTCTAACGGAGTTCAATAAAACAAAAGAAAATTGGTCCGATAATCCACCCTTAATTTTCATTCGCCTGTCAAGTTTAGAATTCTCAAATATCAGGCTGAAATCCTATAAAATCTTCAATTACATACATCTCGAAAGCTATTAAGTTTTGGGTTCAGTCTCAGAGTTCCCATTCCCTAGCTAGCACATTCACTATTGGAAACCTTGCATTTCCTTTTGCTTATGCTCGCTGTTCATGTCACAGAAACATTATGTAGTATATTACACAGTGTATTTTGCAATGTCGAACATGAAATAATCCCTAAGAGGAAATCAAGGCAATAGAATTTGTCAAGAATCTTCTTTCTGAAATAAAGGGAGGAAGGCTCATTTGAAGTTAATTACCCAAGTTCAAATACTTGAGGTTGCTGTAGAAGTCCTGATTGAATTGTTAGCCACCTGTGTCAGCATTGTCCAACCTCCATCGCAGCTGGCCAACTGGCATGCAATTTAGGATCAATTTGCCACTAGACAGGAATCTAGCATAGGAACTGGCTCTCATAAAGCTGCTGCAGGAAGCTGTGGCAATGATCTTATTGTGCATTGGGCTACATAGTTTGAACTTTGAAAATAAATAGCACTAAGCATGGAGTAAACTGGATAAGAAAAAAAAAACGACACCAGGATAGCACCAAACAAGAGGGATCATTGGTTTCTCACCCCCCAGCTCTTTTACTATTGCTGGAAAATTTGTAAGCAAACATTGTAAAAGGACTACTGAAAACTAATTCAACAAAACCGCTCGAGCTGGAAGCTCATTGTTACTGAAACTACATTCTACAGAGGGCACAAGATGAGATGAAACCTATAAAGATTTTGAAAGAAGAGGGGGGGCGTGGAAGCATTTACAGATGGTTATTCAGACAAATGTATGTACAATATTTGCCCTCTAGGCTCCTAATCCTCAACAGTTTTAAGGCAATTTATCTAAGTATTTTTTTAGGAGGCTACCACTCTTTCACAGCCATGCTGCTTTTTTTTTTTTTTTTTTTTTTTTGGTAAGAACGGCTACTCATTCATATAAGTCTAATTTGAGTACACCCATCTAAGTCACGAGAAAGTAAAGACAACAAAGCAAAAGGAACATCTAATCCGAAAGTCCAAAAAAAATCCCCGGAGTGCCGAGCGACATAGAAGGCGACCCAGTATGCAGCCCTGTTCGCCTCCCTAAACACATGAACAGCCTGAAAACCGCCCATTGACTGAGCCATCCTGCGTGTTTCTCGGATAAGGGGGTGACCATCGCCATGCCTGTCCACCCCCGGATCCAGTCGATTACCACCGCTGAGTCCCCCTCAAGGTGCACCTGCTCCACACCAAGCACCTGCCTGGCATAGGATAACTCCTCCCAGGCAGCTCGCAGCTCTGCCCCAACAACAGTGAACCCAGGTGTCCGGCGCCCACCTGCAACAAGCATCCTACCATAGTGGTCTCTGATCACAAAGCTAATCTCTCCAGTCACGCCATCCGCTGACCTGCTTCCGTCAAAATTTACTTTGAGATAGCTAAGGGGTGGGGGTACCCAAGAAACAAGGGCAAAAACGGGGCGCTGAAACAGCGTGAGTACCCCAGGTGTCCTTGGCTATCACAGAAGAAATCACAACGATAGCCGCAATAACCTCCCTCGCGTGATGCGCCGCTCTGTCTACCACCATCCACGGAGGCGACCGCCTCCCCTCGAAAATTCCATCATTCCTATCCAGACATATATGTAGGGGTGGCAAAATAGGACCCGACCCGCCAACCCGACCCGTGTTCGACCCGCCATAAACAGGTTTGGGTTTGGCCTAAACAGGTTCGGGTCGTAAACAGGTTGACCCATTTAACCTATTTATTAATTGGATCGGATACGGGTTTTAGATGTCTGACCCGTTTAATCCGTTTAACCCGTTTAACTATTGGGCTGATAGATGAGAGTTATAACTTATAACCCACAAGATAAAGTCCAGAGCCGGCCCAACTCTCCGCCTAGGCCCGATTTCACTCCATAGCCCGATTTCACTGTCTAGGCCCGATTCACTCAGCCCGATTCAGCCCGATTTTAGAATTAGGATTTAGGGTTTGTGAAACATTGAAATGGCCGAGCTCTATTCCCTCAGCCCCTCCCCGAGTCTCCTCTCCTCCGAACCTCAAGTCCACCTCCCCATGGCTATTCTCTCCTCTTCCTTCTCCTCCATCCTTTCTCCTCCTCTTCCAAATCGACAGTTCTCGCCCTTCTCCTCCTCCTCCTTCTCCTCCACCCTTCCTCCTCCTCCAAATCGATGGTTCTCGCCCTTCTCCTCCTCCTCCTCCTCCCTCTCCTCCACCCTTTTTCCTCCTCCAAATCGACGGCTCCGAAGAAGCCTTATTCCAGATCCAACGGCGTCGAGGTCGTCGGAGACGCGGCAAGGCGGAGTCCGCGGGTGGTGCGGGGTGGCGGCTCGGGCGCAACAGGGACGCCGCGGGCGGTGCGGGGTGGCGGCTCGGGCGCAACAGGGACGCCGCGGGCGGTGCGGGGTGGCGGCTCGGGCGCAGCGGCGACGCCGCGGGCGGTGCGGGGCGGCGGCTCGGGCGCAGCGGGGACGCCGCGGGCGGTGCGGGGCGGCGGCTCGGGCGCAGCGGGGACGCCGCGGGCGGTGCGGGGCGGCGGCTCGGGCGGTGCGGGGCGGCGGCTCGGGCGCAGCGGGGACGCCGCGGGCGGTGCGGGGCGGCGGCTCGGGCGCAGCGGGGACGCCGCGGGCGGTGCGGGGTGGCGGCTCGGGCGCAGCGGGGACGCCGCGGGCGGTGCGGGGAAGAAGATGAGCGGTTGTTTTTTTTTCTCCTTTACCCTACTGCCTCTCTCTCTCTCTCTCGGTGTCTCCTCTCTCTCTCTCTCTCTCTCTCTCTCTCTCTCGAGTCTCTTCCCCTCCCATCCCGCCGGCCCCCATCTTTTTTTTCTTTTTTTTTCTTAAACGGGTCTTAAATGGGTCGGATCAGGTGACCTGTTTATTAAACAGGTCGGGTTCAGGTTGTAATTCCTGACCTGTTTAATAAACAGGTCGGGTTCGGGTTTATAATTTTTTGACCCGATTGGTATCTGACCCGACCTGTTTATGCCTGACCCGACCCGATTGCCACCCCTACATATATGGTGGACAGGTACGCCCTGAAGATCCCATCTTCAACAGATCTAGGACTCCTTATGGAATCTCTCAAAAGCTGCATCAGGTCCTATGCTGAGCCCACCGAGTTTGGTAGTGGGGCCGATGACCTCTGCCATATCTCATAGGCCCTGAGGCACTGCAGAAGAACATGCTCGATGGTCTCCTCAGTATCACCACATGCCTCACAATACTGAGGGACTTGCATACCGCGCCGGACCAGTAAACTTCTGGTCGGAAGGCATCCTCAAGCCATCTTTCAAATGAAAAGTGTCACTCGGAGATGAATCCGTAGCTTCCATATCCAACCACCCGCATGCTGCTGCTTTGCTATGGTTCTATATTCTACAAGTAATTCACAACATGAGTCTCCTGCTTTCCTGAAAAGCCACATGGATCAAAACCAACCCTATAATTGCACTCGATGCGGCAATAGAGATTGCTCAAGGGGGCGTAGTTGCATCGCTAATCTTATTTTTTAGATCATATTTTCGTCCTACACGTGATAGATGTTTTGGCTTCTTATAATGCTACGACCACTATATACATGGGCAGGGACAAAATTTATTAGCCAGCTTCATAATTTCGGAATGAGAAAAATTCAAATTTTCAACCACGATGTCTCACCGATCACATGAAATAATTAAAGTCCGCAGAAATCCGAAACAGAAACCAAATTTTCAAAACCTCGAGATAGAAGAACCTATCGAAATAATGTGACGTATGATAGCAATAAACTAAACCCTAGAAAAAGGTAGAGATCGTCCAGAAGAAACCTCGGCAACACGTACGGTCTCCAAAACCTAGGATGAAAAAGAAGGGGAAGCACAGTAGAACCGCGACGAGAGAAATCGAAGAGGGAGTTAGGGTACACAAAACTACTGGCGTGGAGGAATAGGGGAAGGCCGGATCCGAGACTGGGGTAAGAGGGGCGGAACCTTTGGCGATCGGAGGCGGAGGCGGAGGCGGCGGCGGATACGTGTCCACGGCGAGGAGCGGCGGAAAGCGGCATTGGTCCTATCGGCCATCGTCGAGGGCAGGGGTAGTAGCGGAGCTTGGAGGCGGAGGAAAACCATACCCTTTTACTCGCTCTTCCTGTTCTGTGACGGCTCTCGGGGAAGAGAAGGAAGGTGGAAATGGGACGGTTAAAAAGAGCGCGATGATATTATCGTGGAGATACTTAAAAACTGCTGATTTATAAATCCGTCCTTTGCGGGGTCTCAAGCATGAACCAAAAACCAAATATACCGCATGCATTTAGACGACTTCTTTTTTTTTGGGTTTGCAGAAAGAAAAACTAAAAAAAAAAAAAATTATAGCATTTGGTTGATCAAAAAAAATAGCACATGGTAAAGTGGGCTTAAAAATAAATTTGAAAAAAAAACTCTAATTTCTAATGGTTGGAAAAATAGCTTTTTTATGTTCTTCATAATTTTTTTTAATGAAAAATTGAATCTTATTCACAAAGAAATGCTATTTTTTTTATTTCTTTTACAACCAAATAAAAAGTATTTTTTATTTATTTATTGACCATACTTTTTTTTTCCACGAACCAAACGAATGCTTAATAGATAGAGTTGGATAGTAATTTGAAGTCTTTTGCATACGAAAATGTTGTTACAACCTGGAACATTGCTGGAGAACCATATTGATTACATTTGAGCTCCAATAAGTAACCTAAGTTGGAACTTGCAGAACTAATTACGCTTTTTGTTTGTGAATAAATTAGAATGCAATCAAGTGGAAAAATATCTGCTCTTTTTAAACTTGTTTCTTGTATTTTGAGTATTCTTAGACTAATTACGTTCTTTATTTGTGAATAATAAGCATCCTATTTTTTCTTTTCTTGTGTGTGTGTGTGTGTGTGTTGCACGTGCTTGAGAAGAGCATTAGATTAGAATACTATAAATTTGTTTGAATCTCATTGAATGAAGAAGAAGAAAAAAAAGGGAATAAAAAAAGTGTATATCTCACGAAGACAAGAAAGAAAACTTTGGAGTGAATCGTTGTTCATGTTCTTGCTCTCAAGGGTTCCTTGGATTAAAGAACAATCAGAAGAATGAAAAGTTCTATCTACTCATAGCACAAGACTTGTGTCTTCTCAAACCAATGGAAGATGCTCTTCGTTATTCTATTTTCCTAACTCTCTCTCTCTCTCTCTGATCCAAAAAGTGGAGACGAGTTTTAATTACGTTGAGCAATTTTGGGTGGTTTTCCGCCCGCTAAAAAATGTTCCTCCCTTGTTTAAAATCAGATTGAGTTGAGTCGGGTCAACCCATCATGGGTGTCCAACCTCGACCAAATTCCAGCATGGTTGACAGCGCTCTTCAACTATGTGATTATATGTAATAGATAGCACTTGGTTGTAATCATCTTTCGCATGGCGAGTTAACTTGTTTCTCATTATAATATGGCATTAAGTGCTTCATTGCAAAATCCAATTGTCTGCCAGTAAACATGTTCATAAGTCCTAATTATATACTATACAATATAGATATAAGGAAAAAATTGTCATAGGCCATCATTATTTATCTGACATCTCAAAAGGAATAAACATGTTCAAAAAATTAAAGATTGTTAATCAATTCATGTGAAACAAATGCATTTGTTATATAAGAAAATGCTTTGTATGCTAAAAAAAATATGCTTATGTTTGAGGAGCAATTGGTATATTAGTTAGTCATTTTGTACATTATACATCATTCATCTGCAACCAAGTTATCCCTCATCTTCTAAATTCGCAATATAACTAGCTTACGTAACTGTGAGGATCCGTGCGGGCGTGTGTTTAGTCCCACATCGGTTATTCGCTGGGTAGATCTTGGGTATTTATACAGGATCAAGGAACCCAAATAATAACTTCCGGCTAGCTATTTTGGATGAGGTCTTGGGTTGTTACAAATGGTATCAGAGCGGACCCGGCCTATAACCTATGTAGACTAGGGGACACTGTAGCACGGATCCATTGGGGCTGATCACGGGCCGATCGTGGTGTTTGTGATTAGATTTGAATGGATATGAACCCTTAGCCTGACGAGGACGTCAAGGCTTGAACGGGGGAAGTATGTGAGGACCCAGCGGGCGCGTGTTTAGTCCCACATCGGTTATTTGCTGGGTAGATCTTGGGTACTTATACAGGATCAAGGAACCCAAATAATACCTTCCGGCTAGCCATTTTGGGTGAGGTCCTGGGTTGTTACAGTAACATTATTCGGTCCTCTTATAAATATTTTAATGCGTGTATAAGAACAATAGGGCCTCTCTCATGACACAATGTGTGGATTACTTTCATGTAGAGTTTAGAAGATTGTATAATCAAGTAAGAAAAATAATGGAAGGGTTTGCATACTTGTCTAATCTTGAACAAGGAGTGGTTGTCAGGATTGCATGCCTAATCAATAATATGACAAGCTTGAGCTAAGCCACTAACTTAGGTCCATTTTGAATTTGTTCATGATGTGCAACATATTAAGAGAGCGAGTGGTAATTGAGGTGCCTCATAGCAACAATAGAAGGGCACTTGAAGATGGAATGGAGAAAGTGAGGGCAGGTGAGCAATTGCAACAGGGCAAAATAAGGAAGTGGGTTTCAGTTATTCAAAGTTGTGTCATCGATGAAAATAGACTCATAATATGGTGCCTAAATAACATTCTCTCCCCCTCTCTAGAAATTCACCAAAATTTCAAAAAAAAGAGAAAATAGTTTCCTATCATGTTATGAAGAAACCATATCATTCCCAATTTTAGAAGTGGGATTTTTAAATTTAAAATAACCTATCTAGAGCTTTTCAAATAGATATAACTGTAAAAAGAATATAGGTTAAAAAAGAAAAATTTACCGTTTCTTAACTAATCAGAATTATTCATAATTGAAATTAATTAAAAATCCTCTCCACCTTATTTCTTGTTCAAGGAGTCAGATTTTGAAATTTAAAACTACGTGCCTATTAAGGACTTCTCAAATAGATATAAGCGAAAAAATAAATATTAATCAAGAAAGAAAGAAACTGTTGTTTTTAACTAAAATCAATTAAAATTCTCTGGGCTTCGATATTGTCTCAAAGGATAATAGCAATAAAAAGAGGGTAAAGATTCTTGATCAAATCGTTGCTCATAGAATTAAATCAAATCAAGCTCTCTTTGTTTCTCTTTATCTATTAAAAAAATTACTCATTATTCTTTTTATATTTTTGTTTGCTCATTAGACCAATCTATCCATAAAAATGAAAAAGCATAGTGCTCGATGAGGGCAGACTCTTTAAATGTATAATTCTTGATTTATTCCATGCTTTTATTAGTTTTCTTTGAATATTTTAAATTTCAGATTTTCGAGAATTGGAATTTGCGGATAAATTTAAATGTTGAACTTTTAGTTTTTGCTTGGTCTCTTGATTTTTTTTTTTATTTATTTTTGTTGGAGGACGACCATTTGCTATTATTCAATCATTAAGATTTAATTCAAAATTTACCTATTAATATTTTATTTTTAATATTTTATGTATTTATTTTTTTAACCTTCTTGGGCATTCCGTTTTTTTTTTTTTTTGATTGTTTTATGTTTAAAACTTTCCTCTTCTCCTTTTTTTTTTCCATTTTTTTTCTTATTCCACCAATTTTCATACTCCGTCCAGCGCACGATATCCCCCATGGCCATCATCGAATAAATAAGTAATTAAATAAATTAATTTCCGGGGGAAAAAAAAAGAACACCCAGAGTAGACACGGGAAGATTTTTTTTAAAAAAATAAATAAAAGGGGACTGGGGTGGTGGTTTGGGCGTGACGGCGGCCGCTCTCCCCACAGACGACATCGCGAGCGAGCAAAGGAGAGCAAAGAGAAGAAGCAGCCTCGAAGAGGCGATGGAAGGTAAAGGCCGCGACGTCCCGCCGGCTCCGGCGAATTCCGAGGCCGCGCCAGCGGTGGCGGTGGCCGAAACCCTAGTCGAAGGGCCTCGAAGGAGAGCCGGCGCTGCCAAGAGGAAGGCCTCCACCACGTCCTCCTCCTCCGCCGGTCCTTCGAAGCGCCACGCCAAGGAGCGGAACCCTCTCCATCACCTTCCCCCCGTCCACAACGGCCCCTGCACCCGAGCCCGCCAGTCCCCCAACAAGGTCGTCGCTGCCGTCCAGAGGACTACGGAGACATCGCGGCTGGCGGATTCCGGGGGAAAGGGCGGGTCCGCCGCGGCAGATCCAGCCGAGGCGGAGGTGGAGGAGCTGGTCGAGGAGCCCCTCGTGGATGTGGACTTCGATTTGGTTCGATCCCGTGGCGCCAATGTGCATGCCGTCCCTACTCCTGCTGGTGAGCTTCTAAACCAGTATAGGATCTTTCAGATCTATTTAGAAACCCGAGCAGGAGTCTTTGTTTCGGCTGCCTTCGTTCCATTCTGAAGGGTTTCTGGCCAGTTTGCTAATACTGGGGTTTTGGCCTTTTTGGGAGTGCAGTGCTCCTGCTTCTGTTTTCATTGCGAGAATCTTGTATCTCTTATGGTTATTTTGGAGCATCCAAGAATTCATCTAGTTTATTTAACACCATTCTTCTTATAGCTTTATGTTATGCTTGGTGGGAAGCCAATTCTCACTGGTGAATTCTTTCCATTTTTAACAATAAAAATTTGGATTTTTGACACACTTGCGGGAAATTCATATGTTATCTGTTTCCAATTATAGGATGGTTTTCATGGAAGAGGATCCATCCAATCGAGAATCAGATGCTGGCTTCATTTTTCAACGGGAAGTCGGAGAATCGGACACCTGAGATATACATGGAGATAAGGAATTCCATCATGAAGAAGTTTCACGCTGACCCACAGACACAAGTGGAACTTAAGGATTTTTCTGACTTATCTGCTGGAGATATGGATGCGAGGCAAGAAGTAATGGAGTTCTTGGATCACTGGGGTTTGATTAATTTCCATCCTTTCCCACCATCCAAACCTGATGTGGCCAACTCTGATGCTGATAGTGGAGCTAAAACACCATCCTTGGTTGATAAACTGTATCAATTCGAGACAGTTAATTCATTCCCTCGCTATGTTCCCAAGAAAGCAGAGCTGTCTGTACCCACTGCAACACCTTGTTTGCTTCCTGAATCTGCCCTAGCTGATGATTTGATTAGGCCTGTCGGACCTTCAGTTGAGTACCATTGCAACTCTTGTGCAGCTGATTGCTCCCGCAAGCGCTACCATTGCCAGAAACAGGTTGGTTGGTTCCTTAATGCTGATAGCTGTTCTGACTTCTTAGCATTTAAGTTACTTTACAACATTGAAGTTTGGGCTTCGTTTTAAGACCATGACATTATGTGAAACATAGTGCATATAGAATTACTTGTACCTTATTCTCTATAGATTCTCATGGATGATACAATTGTTTTCATGACATGCTGAAGTTTGTATGAGATAATTTTATTAGAAATTAAAAATTGCCATTTGTCGTGCATTGTGAATTTGAATTCGGAGTGTCATAGGTTGATTGATTACTCTCTACTGAGGATACTAATACTAGTTATGGAAGTCAAGTAAACCTACACGTTAGATGTTCTCATGCTAAACTGGAAGCACAATACAGGTTTACTTACCAGCTTATTGCCCTTCACTAATCACATGTGACCATGTATTGTTTTCTGATGTTGTCTCTAGTTTATGGAGACATAAACAAAGATAACATGGGTGTAACTTATTATCGGTACTCTATGGAGTACTTCATATGTGTTGCCTTCCGTACAGGTTTCAATGTTTTACAATGGCCTTTACATGTAGTCAAACTTTTGAAACAATGGGAACTATAAGTGATAAATGTTCACTCTTGGCCATTTGGAGATGTGGATAAATGTTCATATCTTGAAAAAATCACCACCATAAAACAAATAATATATAAAGTTTTAATTTCGACCTTTATTAATCAACTCCATGGTTTGTATATAAGTAGTGATTCTCTCCATGTGTCTTTAGTTTTGGATATTGTATGTTCCCTTCTAATTTACGTTCTGTTGCAAAACCTTTGAACACATCCATCACCTTGTTGATACCACTAGTTTGGCAGGGACCACATAGAGATGGTGAGTGGAGTGGTTTTTTTTTTATTTTTCTGGAATTGTTCTTCTTCTTTAGCTTTTATGAAGTAATATTTTGCATCAGGGTTTAGTGAAGCCTTGCAGAATCTTAGCAAGGCCTATATCCTTTTAGAAGCAACAATGAAGCCTAATGTGGGCCTTGAGAGGAAGGTCCCTTAGAATACTTTTGATGTTTGGGCCAGAGCTTCCTTTTCATCAAGTTCCCTTACTAGAATCTTTGGATCTGCCTTTTATGGATTATTATGTTAATCAAATCTGGCAGCTTGCTTTTGAAAACTTTGTTATGTTGGATCTAGACTGGCTTCTTTTGTCAAGTTTCTACGAAATGTATCATCTTCATGATTCGCACCCTTACAAAAGATTTTCAAACAACCCACACCTTGTACAATTGGCACGAAGGACTGCTACTATGTGGTGGGACCCTTGTTGATATGAGTTTTGGATATGTTGGAGCCTATATTGGCTTTGCAATTGGGGGCTTCTATCCCCCTTCCTTATGTCCCTTTTTATCTTGTCCCCAGCTACTATCTCTACTCTATTCATAGAGCTTATGTATTGGATTTTTGAGGTGAAGCGATATTCCTGTATAGCATGTTCAAGCAGGCATTATAATCTTTTGGGTTTCTAATATTTGTGATTGAGTAATTCATAGATCACCAATTGTTTTGCCCCTTCCCCTTCATCAAAATCCTAGTCTGCCAGTGCTTAAAAGAATAGAGAGGGAGAGATCAGTTGCACTTTGCTTGGCATTCTTGTTCAATTTACATGGTTAGCTTCACACAACAAGGATAGTTATCTCTTCTTTGAAATAGCAAGCAAGTTTGGATTATGGGCAAATGAGATGATAAGAGTCATATGACAGACAAAGTATGTTCTATGTCCTGCAAGGGTTTTGAGATGATGACACATATAAATGGTATTCATACCATTGCATGACTGATTATCCCTTCTTTATGGGATCATACTTATGTTTTGAGTAACTTGAAGGTCTTCACTTATCCTCTAAGCCAACTTATGAGGGCTAGAGCTAGTTTGTTAAAGGGGAGGGGGATAAAATCTTTTATCTCCAACGATATAGGCAATAGAGATCAACAAATAAGTAGTTCTTTTCATAAAGAATCTGCATTTAAGATATTAGGCCAGAATTAATGGTTGTACCAAATTGTTTGAAGGGTAAGAATTACATGTCATTCATAAGTTTTGAATTCCCAAAATTGTAAAGCAATAATTTCTCGACCTTTGCAAGGAATTTGATTTTATCTATCAGCTTGAGGGAATCCTTATTTTGGAAGTAACTCCTATGGACTTGTGAATAGGGCAGGATGGTGATCTTGTGTGATATGCAATGGTGACTGAGATGCTGACTGAGGTGACTAGGGCATGCCTTGGTTAAAGAAGGCTCTTTGAGTTGTACTTGATACCTTTTTTTTTTGTGTGTGTGTGTGTGTGGGCGGCGGCGGCGGCGGCGGAAGGGGTGGGGGAGTTATTATCCAAATCATGCTCTTGCATTTAATCATTCTAGCCAGGTTGCTCCTTCCGCCAAAATTTGTTTAAAGATGTAAGTGACAAAACTCAAAAGGTAAGGAGACAACATGTAGGTTGCTTGCTATATTGCACCTCAAAGAAGGTCATAAAAGGGTTATTCTAGCTTCTAGGGCCTGTTGTTTGTTCCCTTGTGTCCTTCCCTCAAAGCAAGTCATAGAAGTGTTATTCTAACTTCTATCGGGCCTATTGTTTGTTCCCTTGGTCCTTTCTACCTATTGGAAAGCAATCAAGTTGATCTGCATGGGCAAGCTTCACTTATTTTAGGAGAATAAACTCGATCGCATGCAGAGTATTAATAATTGTTTAACTGTCCTGGCAAGATTATAAGCAATCTACTGTTAGTGCATGGTTTGCTTGAAATTCCTCTACATGGTCCATTTTTTTCCCTTCCCTCTACCAAGATTTCACTTCTTAACTATATTGTACTGTATCAACCCCATATTGACGTGCAGGAATATAGTGGTATCTTCCAGTTTGGCACGTTATGAGCAGATACGGGGCATGTATCACCTCTCGTACCTGTAAGACTGGTTGCGCCATTCTTCGCTTCTTGTTTCCCTATAGGTGAACAACCAAAAATAAGGGATGACAAACAAAAGTTCATATGAAGAGACCAAAGAGTTTTTCTCTCTCTCTCTTTGTGTGTGTGTGAGAGAGAGTCTGCATTTGGTGAACTTGTCATTATTTAATCGATGTTTCTAGTGATGTCATAAATAAAGAGTGCAATTATCAACTTATGTAAATCCCCAATTTTGTCTTATCTCGAAAGGTTTAAAAGTAGAGATTGTAGGAAAAAAAGATAACCAAGATTAAACTCTTAGATTCCAACTATTTCTGTTTTCCTCTCTCCCAAGCTCCATTTGCTGATCGAGCTTTAGAAAAGAAAGAGGCATGATTGTTGTGTCTGTGGAGTTTCTTTATTGCCGTCACTGCCATGTCTTTTTTTATCATTGCTGATGCTTCCCTAACATGCTGTGGTGCTGCCAATGACTCACTGTTCTAATTTTATAGCAGTTAACTGTTGATTCTGATTTTGTGCTTACTGCTAATGCTTTAGATTTCAAAAGTAAAGGAAATGAGAAGGTGGGTAAAAGGGGACCGTAAAAGCCATATTTTCCAATTGCTTACTGTTAATCTACTTGGGAGATTTTTTGTGTTGTTATGCTCTGGCTGCGGGTAGGAGTCTCTTTCTAAATAATGCCAAATTCTGTCACTATTGATACAACTGATTTACCTGGGCTTCTTGCAAAGCGGCATTTTCCAATTCGCATCCATGTCCATGGTGTTCCTTGAGTCATTTTACTTTTACAACGTCTAATTCACCAGGCGAAGTGTTTATATTGCTGTAGTTCTAAAACGTGGATCTGAACTTAGTCAAATGAATGATTTTGATGAGGCTAATAATTCCAAATATCTAGAATTAAATTAAGTATGAGGGTCTCTTCAGATTCGGCAATCAGGGACACTAAAAGTGAGCTTAATGGGGGACCCTAAGGTTGAGTTAATGCCTAGCTTAATGGGGGACGACACGGGTGGCGGGGGTGTGGGGGTGCAATGTTGTTAAAAAAGAGGCTAGGAGGTTGCAAGGCCTTGGCCTTTCTTTGACGTCTTGCAATCATGGTAAGACTCTTTAATGCTGTGAAAGACAAGTCATATAGTGTGGCAATTTTTATAGTGGGTTTGGCAGAAGAGAGTAATATCCATTTGCAGGGTGATGCTGCTCTCATCAAAATCTGAGTTCTGCTATTAGATTCCAAGATCAATTTTAGTAATGGGTTTTTGTATATTTTTCATGATGACTGCTTGAACGATCAGCTTGTGAGGTTGGCTGAAATACTGCATTGCTGAACAAGGTATAATTGTTTGGAAATGTGACATGATTTGCTTTGCAAGCTTTTACTTCCTTTGCACTGTTCAAAACATTTTAGATATTGTAAAATGAAATAATAATTATAAAATGAAAATGTGACATGATTTGCTTTGCAAGCTTTTACTTCCTTTGCATTGTTCAAAACATTTTAGATATTGTAAAATGAAATATAACACTCCTTTTTCAGGGCACAGATTTTTCAAATGAAAGAGTGTTAATATTAGCCTGGTATTAAAAGATAATGCAATAGTTGGGATTTCTTTTGACAGGACTTGCTCATTAATAGCTCTACTCTAGAGCTGTGCTGATTATCATTTTGTTTCCACAGGCAGATTTTGATTTATGCGCTGATTGCTACAATGATGGGAAATTTGGTTCAGGCATGGCACCAGGTGATTTCATTCTTATGGATTCTGTGGAGGTTGCTGGTGCTAGCGGTGGGAGTTGGACAGATCAGGAAACCCTGCTTCTTCTAGAAGCCTTAGAACTTTTCGGGGAAAACTGGAATGAGATTGCTGAACATGTTGCCACAAAAACCAAAGCTCAATGCATCTTGCACTTTCTTCAAATGCCTATCGAGGATTCCTTTTTGGAAGGCGAAGACGATGCTGGAAACAATATCCAGGAGAATAGGGACCACACTTCAGCAGATAAAGAATTGGCTGCTGTAAATGTTCCTGAACCAATGGAAGATGAAAATGCTGAAGCAAAAGACCCAGCTGCTGTAAATGTTCCTGGCACGGCAGAAGCTGAAAATACAGGTGCAAAAAAAGAATCAACTGCTGCACATGTTTCCAGAACAACAGAAGCTGAGAATGCTGTAGTTAAAGAGGAATCGGCTGCCATAGATGATCTTGAAACAAAGGAAGTTGAAAATGCAGGCGATGCCGATCAAGCTATAACTTCTGCAACAAATGCTACGAAGAAAAAAAGTACTGTTGATGTTGAGATTTCTTATGAAACTGGTGTCAGCATTGCTCTCGATGCACTGAAGACAGCATTTCATGCTGTTGGTTATTTTCCTGAAGAAGGAGGATTAGGCTCATTTGCAGAAGCAGGAAACCCAGTCATGGCACTGGTAAGTGTGCATAGGTGACTTGGAAAATAATTTGGCATCTTTTTTTAGTCTGTGTGGATGCTAAACATGGTTCAACGTTCGCTTTGCAGGCGGCATTCTTAGTAGGTCTGGTGGAACATGATGTTGCTACAACCTCATGCCGCAGTTCCTTGAAAGCCATGTCAGAGGAGTCTCCTGGCATCCAGCTTGCCACAAGGCATTGTTTTATTCTCGAAGATCCACCAAATGATGGAAAGGATTCACCAGCTTGTGCAAGGTTTGTGAACTAGCCATATGCAATGGTATCCTAGTGTAATACTGTGATAGACAGCTTGCAGTGCTTGTCTTGATAAATAAAATGTAAAATGCAGTGTTGTTGCTGACATGGTTCACGAGGAGTCTCATAAAGATGTGAGCCAGACACCCAATTTGGAAGGTGCTGATAAATCGAATGATTGCACTGACAAGAATGAGGAGAATGCTGTTTCTCTGGAGAATGAAAAGAACTTGTCCATTGCATCACAAGATTGCTCGCAGAAACAACCTGATGCAAATGAATCATGTGATGTAGTTTTCCCATCAGAGAAAGCCCCTAGCACTATTAAGGATTCTGCTGATCGAGCTTCGTCAGGGGAGCCGATTATGTCTAGTGCTCCAAAGGTTGCAAGTGATTCTGTTTTGCCTGTAGTCTCTTCACCAAATAATACAAAAGAACTAGGAGATTTAGCTTCACCAGGAGAGAAGTCACCAAGTGCAGAGAAGAAAATAGATGATTTAAAGTCTTCAGAGGACAAACCTAGTATTATGAAGGAGACAGGTGACGTAGCCTCACCAGACAAGGTCGAACAACAGTCAGATACACTGAAGACTTCAGATATGAAGGCTATTTCAGCTGGTCTGGAAGAACAGGAGCCGCAGCAGACAACTGGAAATGGTTCAGCAGTTGAAATTGGGGAGAAAACAGGTACGAAATTGAAGTTCTCTGCTAGATTTCATATAGTTGCCCCTTTTTGTTCCTATATTGAAGACTCTCCAATGATATCTCTTCCTGAAATCTACGAGGGCATCATGGTAGAAAGAAACATATCTAAAAATTTAAGTAGCAATTATAGAAATAAAATATCTGAAGTCTAAACAACTCATTAACTCAAATAAACCTTAATCCCCAACTTGGGATTGGCTAGAAATACTTATCTGCAATAATATCCGCATTCAATGGACTGATTCCTTTGTATTGACGTTTCTGATAATTTTTGTATAGCATTTCTTAGTTACGATATTTTCCAAGTTTTTGACTGAAAGTTTTTCAATCCCACCTCCTTGATTCCCACTGCCATACAATCTCAGAACTTAATGCTGAGAATTATTGATGTGCTCTTTAGAGTCCCATGCGTAAACCTTGGAAGTCTATTTAATCTGGGTGTCATGCATGGCCAATCATGAAGCTTAAAAGTGCTCTTTCATATGGAAATTTATAAATTCTATCCATTCATCTTATGTGGTCCACTAAGATCCCTCTCATTTGTGGGAGATCTTGACCATCGATCTTCATTTATGAAATAGTTATTGTGTTATTATCAAAAGGAAGTAGTCCTATACCTAAGCATCTTCTATTATCTGAGATAGAAATCCTCCAGACCAACAAATCAACTCTCATTGTCTAACCCTGTACCTTAGCTCACATGGCTGTTCTCTATAGTTTGTTTTCTTTCTTTTCCCCCCTTCCAGAAACATGGTGGAAATGCCACCACTTGGATTTGAACCCAAGACCTGTTCCAGCAATATTGGGATGCCAACCAGCTGATTTTTATCCCATTTGCCAGGTGGAAACTGCACCATCTGGCACTCGTGGCATACAAACTCTCCTTGTAGCTTTTCTGCTCTCTATAACTAGGTGATTCTGTATTCTTGCTTTCCTAGTTTCTTTTGTTGTTATTGATTGGGACCTTTGAACATTTGATGCCGCACCAATTCTGGAGGAAAACTTCAGTGGGATTTTAAATCAGAACAGAAGAAGAGGGAGAAGAGAAAGAGGAGGAGGAGGAGAAGAGGGAGAAGAGAAGAAGAGAGGAGGAGAATAGGTGGGGAGAAAATTTCTTAATTCTTCATTAAACCCTAATCATGAAAATAGTTCCCTATATATAGGGCCCAAATACACAATTTGCATAAACCCCCTTACACAGAAATAAATCCTAATAAACCCACAAATAACACAAATAAACCACAAATAAGCCCTAAAATGCAAATAAGCCCAGAAATAAAATAGACCACAAATAAACCCTAGAATGCAAATAAGCCCAGAAATAAAATAATAAAATAAATATGCAAATAAACGGGTCTGACTCAATCCGGGGGCTCAGGATCATCTGGATGAAGGGCTCTGATGTCCCCATCAACATTTCATTGGAATCTGGCCTGGCTACAGTTATGAGATATGCAGGGTCTACCGATAGAAATGTGATACTTGAATGTGTTATCTTTCAGTTGGCTCAGTAACATGCAGATAAGTAGTAAAATATGCTTACTACTTCTTCTTCTTCATCTGCATGAATGTTATAGGCTTGCTATAACTTGCTTATTTCTCTTTAAATGATTCAGTCTGCCATTTTTCTGTAGTGCTTCAGCTTATATGCTGTATCCCTTGTCTTGATATTGGGGACTGTTGTTTTGTCTGACATTTCCGAAGGCTCGTAATGCACAACCTTACATAGCATAATGACTATGATGAAATGATAACCAAATTATGGGACAATTGCAGTTGCTTCTGCAATCATAACCAACTTTCTTCCTCCGTCCCAGGTCATTGGTACAAACATACCAATGACTTTACCAACCAAGCCAGTTGGCGCCCTCCATAAAATGACTTATGTATTGTCTTTTTTTAAAAATTTTACACCATCTCTTCCTTTTTTTTGCTTTCAAAAATTTGTTTGCTAGTTTTATATTAGTAGAGAATGGGAGGAAGCCTGGTCGGGATCAGGTGATGGCAGTATTCAAACCCTGGTCATTGGTATCAATGTTCCGGTAACTTTACCAACTAAGCCAATTGGCACCCACCATAAAATGGTGTATTATTTTTTCTTTTTGATTTGCCGGTTCCTCTTTTTCCTATTTTTTGCTTTTGAAATTTTTTTGCCTATAACCTCTTTAGCTAATTAATGTAATTTTCAGGTTATTTACATATCGAATATCTAGGAAATGACAATCTACTAATTTGCCTGGCTGAGGTCAGGTGATGGCATGATTTGGAACCAAGTTGTTGGTATCAATATCCCAGTGAGTTTACCAACCGAGCGAGTTGTCACCCTCTGTAAAATGACTATTATATTTTTTTTCCTTTTACATTATCTCTTTTTCCTTTTATTCTTTGAAAGACTTTTTTGCTAGTTTTTTATAAGTAGAGGCATTTCCATTTATACTTTTAAAGTTTTTAGCTTCTTAATGTAAAATTTAAGTTATTTTCACATTAGATATCTGGGGAATGACCAATCTATTATTTGCTTATAGCACAGCTCTGTTTACCTGCAGTTCACTTGACGGCTTAATCTTCTATCAACACTAACAACCAATTTCAAGCATCTTGCATATTTTCATGGGCCACCCTAGCTTTAGGCTTGTGAAATTCCCTCATTGACCTAGCCTTCTCTAGTCATCAATTATACCTCCGCATTACATCACATCGTGATTTCTGATTGCAATTTGCAAATGATTTAATGAGTTATGGGGAAATTTAGCATCCAATTCTAGCTCGACATCTCTTGAAATTTGATTTTGTTTCCTTGCATCTTGTAGATGAGAGTAATAAAAAAGAATCTCCGAGCAATGATGAGAAGAATTGTGACTCAACTGCAGCAAATGATGATCATAACATAGGCAGGTTAAAACGTGCTGCAGTTACAGCACTTTCAGCTGCAGCTGTGAAAGCTAGGCTTCTTGCCAAGCAGGAGGAAGACCATATTCGGCAGCTCGTCTCCCTTGTTATTGAGAAGCAGGTATTGTATGGGATCATGGAGGTGGAGATTCATACATTTTCAGGGAGGTTTATTTTTTTTGGGTTTTCAATGGATGATAGACAAGATAGTGTGAGATTTGATCATGAAGCTATCATGTTTCATTTTGTGACAAATTGCTAGAGTGATGTCACTGCTAAGTTTGGAATTGCATTTTCTGCAGTTGCAAAAGTTGGAGGCTAAATTGACGCTATTCGCGGACATTGAAAGTGTCATCATGAGGGTGAGGGAACAAACAGACAGAGCAAGACAGAGACTTCTCCATGAGCGTTCTCAAATAATTGCAGCTCGACTGGGCCTGCCGACATCCTCGTTCAGAGCAAATCCACCTTCCCTACCAACAAGCAGACTTGCAATGGGCTATGGTACTGCTGGTCCAAGGCCCCTTAACATGGCTGCTCAAAAACCACCACCTATGAGAAGGCCGTGAGGTTTGGCCAATCAAGATGTTCCTTTCATGATACCATGCATCGAGTCATTTTTTAAGCACATCAGAAGCATCGGGATGTGTTATTGCTCTTGGTATTCCGCTTTTGCAAATGTACCATACTGCTCCCTGCAGTAATTTTACATTGTAAGTAATCCTCTCTCCCCCTTTTAGCATGATCAAATGTTCGAACAGCTAATCTTTTGGTTTAAAGCTGACAATTTTATGATCATCAGAATTTTCAGGTTTTGGCATCATCAATGTATGATGGGCAAATTGGTGTTGAGGTGGTATTCTTCTGCATTTGTGAGCTTAACATATCCTGTACTCTTTGGGGGAAGCCTACTTTATTTTGTCGAGGTGTTCCTTGTGTCCTAAGATCCTTGTATACAGCACATGTTCATCGGATTCTTAGTGCATTCACCTGAAGATCTGAATGTTCTCGTATGTGCTGTTATTATCTGACTTTCACCATGTAAGCATTTATTTTTAATAGTGGAAAATCGTTGAAGGACTAGGTGCAAGCGAGCGTTGGAAAGTGACGAATGCTTAAAGACCATGTCCAGAGCCTGCCTAACTGCCTTTCCATATGTTTTGGCCGTGCAATTTGGGTTGTCAGATACCTGGCCGAGCAGAGAATTTTGCTTTCATCAGGGCCACATGCTTTAAGGCCGAAGAAATACAGTCTTGTCAGCTTCGTCGTGCATCATTAAATGAAGCAATTAACTGAAAAATCTTTGCTCTGTTTGCTGCCAACATGCTTGAAAGATCCTCCTCATAGATCGAGCTCAATATCTGCTGTTCTAAGACGCAAAAGGGGACTTCTGGAACAGTTGATTCATGAGCATATGCCCTTGTTTTAGACTTCTATTAAACTTACCCTTAAAACCGCCCGGAAAGGATTCTAGGAGTTTAGTAAATAAGGTGGTAGAACAATTTCCTCCTCGTCTTATCAGCCAGCTCTTGAGGAATGGGTTTGCCGTCCATGAGCAGGTTGCTCTCAGGCTTTGCTCATCATGGGAGGAAACCGCCAACTGCTTCCTGTGATATATCTGGGATGCTCTCCATGGAATGGCTGTGCTCTTACCAAGGTGTGGAAAATCTGAGAAAGCTATTACTAGCGAGTCAATTCAGGATGATGAGCAAGTTTGTTTCCATAAGCATGGTAGAGCTGTTGTTGAAATTCTATTAGTAGATCTTGGTTTGCGACCCACAATTATCAGGATCATATACAGTAATTCAATAAATATACATATACTATGTGTCGGACTACCTTCCTTCTGGAAGGATTGAGATTTCAATCGTGCTAATCTAAAATCAATGACGGAGAATCCATGCCATTGTTTATGATCTGCATCACAGTATTGAGAAACGAAATATCAAGTCTTTTAGAGGTTATTTACTTGTGTATCAAGAGGTCCAAACCTATTAAATTTTGGTAGGTACGTGCTCTATGAGTTGTAGATCATGATCAACAGTCAAGAACTTGAATTTATATGGCCAACAGTATAGTTTGATACAGTAATACTATTACAATATTAGGAGGTTACCAAAATATACAATTTTTAGTTTCTTGATATCTTTTATAATGTAGAATATGATTAACTGCGTGGATTCCCAATTTAGAATGCCCATCATCTATTTTGATCTGGTAGGATTGATTCAATCGAACTTTATCTATCTTCTCTTGGGGTGGTTGGTTTTGTTTCTTTTTTTTTTAGATATTCAATTTCAATTCCTATTGTTTTCCCATTTGAATCACTGCAAGATGGACCATATTAGTTAGATGATGCGAAGGTAATCTATAGTATTCCGAAAATTCTGTCCAAGGTTCCTGGCTGAAATAAAAATTCTGCCTTCATTAGGGCCAATAGCTGCTTAGCTTTGATGTGTATCATTTAAATGAAGCAATTTTTACCGAGAAAAAACTTTATTTCTGTTAACTGTGAAGATGCTTGAAAAATTCTCTCTAGCTAATTAAGTATTTAATTTGCTGGTTTGTTAGTTTTATATTTTATCCTCTCCTTTCCAAAGAGCAGAAACAGATTCCTGGGGCAGATTTGGAGAGCTTCAGCAGTTAATTCCTGCGTAGGTATCCATGTTGCAAAGTTTTTAATTATTAAGCTTATGCACTTGCAAAATTCTATAAAGCAAGTTCATATTGTTAACTGGAGCATTATAAAATTATAAAATTATTACATGATAGTCAGTCAGTATACAATTGAAGAAGTTTCTGCAAGCAAGAAGCAGCTGTTATTTCTTCAAGAGGAAAAATGCAGCTGCTGTCGAAAAAGGAGCAAAATATTAACTACTAGATGTTAGAAAGGAGAATTATGGGAAATATTGGCGTGAGTACAATTTGAATTTAAGAATATAATTTCATTCTAATGAACATATCATATAACAGCTTTTTTTTTCCTTTTTTTTGTGTGTAATTATTATAAAAGCTCATTATGGATAAAATATGGCCTTTAAAATCTTATTATAATTATGAATGTCACTACTATTATAAATCTTATTTCCGAAGGCTTGAAAGGGTCGTGAGTCTAAAATGGACAGGTTGGGGAGCAGTTGACAAATTTATTTGTTGAAGTCTGGCTGTGAAAGTTAATAACTTTGCTTAGCAAAAAAACAAAACAGAGAGGATTTCTCTATGGCCGAGATGCGGGCTTCTAAATAGGAGATGTTATGAACCCAACACCAGATCCAATCTCCTCCCCGTTTTCCCGTATAAACTCGGTTCCTTCGTCGTCATTGCGACTTTGCCACGATTGCGGCTTCTCCGGAGTCCGGACGGTGGGCGCCCTCTTGTGGCCGCAACTGCGGCACGTGTCCCGAAAACCGTGTATCGCACGGTCGCGCGGGAATGAGCTAACGACCGGTCAAGAATAGGTAAAAGCCGGCAACCAAAACGCCGGTGGAACCAAAAGGTCGGTTTTTTTTTATTATTACTATTTTTTTTCTTTTTAATCTTTTTAATTGCTAACCTCCCAATTGAGAACGAACACAACTAGATGACAATGAAATAAGTGAACAAAAATAGCAAGTCCCAAATAAAATCCCTGGAGGATGGAGGTGGTGGTTGGAGAATGGTGGAGCCAAGCCATAGTGCTACATTTCTTCCCCTTCTTCCATCTCTGAGAACCCTTTTCCTCTTCTAAGAGACAAAAAAAAAAAGGTTTGCTTGGCCTTGCACTCTCTCTTCTCTTCTTGTTATAAAAATTTATTGAGTTTCTGAAGCAGAATCAAATCCAGATGTGGAGGAGAGATTTTTCTCTTTTTACATAATATATAGAATAGCATAATTTTTGTTGCGCATTGTCGCCCCGAATTCATGGATTTACCTCCCTTCTCGTTATAAAAATTTTGTTCTATCTTGTAACACAATCAATTGGAACAAGAATTCTGGAAACTTTTAAGAATATGTCCCCCTTTGCTAAGGCTTTGTCTTTGTTTATTTCTCTTTTTACTTTTTAATATAGAAGTGCATCACCTTCTTTCTTACCGGCCTTTCGTAGCACAAATCCATTTTAAGCATGCTTGGATTCTAGATTTTCTCTACGAAGAATGAATTCAAGATATCTTAAAAGAATATTTGGCATTGTTGCAAAGATTTCCTCTTTTTTTACTAAATATGAATAGCATTCTTTTGCTGCACTTTTTCTCACCAATGCATGCACCAACGTCCCTTGTTATACAAATTCATCCAGTTTTGTAGCACAGATCAACGTAACTGTGTAGAATATTTCTTTTCTGAAAAGGAATTCTTGAATCTTAAAAGAATATACGCTCTTTTTTTTTTTCCGACGTAGAATAGCGCATGGCGTTTTGTCTTCCCATTGTTCTTAGCCATGCATGGTCTCTGTGAAGTGCAATCTTTTTATTTCTCCTAAACGATGAGTATAAAAGCAAAAATTTCTTGCTTCATTTATTTCTCAACCATCATAGTCTGCATCGATCTGTTTTAAATATTCTCGTCGCTTTTGCAAATTTCTCTAGGGGTTCTCAGTGGCGTAGAGGAGCAACGTCGAGCAGGGATGGGGAGGGTGGAGTCCTCTGAGCCGGCACTCCTTCGGAGAAACATGGCCGAGTCTCCCTCTTCTTCCAACTCTACATCCCCACCACCTCAGGCATCACCACCCCCAGCGTCTCCACCACCATCGCCACCACCCTCGACGCAACCTCCACCGGTCACCCGGACTGCTCCACCGCCACGGACTTCCCCGCCTCCGTCGTCGCCCCCACCTCCGCCGCCATCCCCACCATCCCCGTCGGAAAAGTCTCCCTCTCCGCCGGCTCCGCCAAGCCAGCCTCCTGCGACACCGTCATCACCGCCTGAGTCTGAGTCCTCGACGCCCCCTTCTTATTCTGGTGCAGTCCCGCCCCCTCCAAAGAGTTCCGGGAACGCATCACCTTCGTCGTCGATCAAGGGCGACTCGAAGCCATCGAAGAATGGCAAGAACAGCGGCGGCAGCGGCGGCGGAGGAAGCGGCAAATCTGACCCAACTGATCTGCCTCTTATCGTAGGGGCCGCAGTGGGCATCACGCTGTTCGTTATTGCTTTGCTGGCTGTCGCTTTATACTGCTGCCTTAAGAAGAAGAAGCCTCGCAATAGCATGCGGTATTATGATTCTCCAGCGCCCAAAGGTACTTTAAGCTAGTTTTAGCTCTATGGTTACCTATACTATATACCTGGCAAAAAGCTCTCAAGTTCTTTTATTGCAAGAATACCAGCATGGAAGGAATCTGAGCATTCCAATTAGATACTGAATTGATCATCTGCTGTTAGTCTTTTTGATCGCCTTTTCTGCTGCTGTGTCATTCATTAATGATGATGCCTGAAACCTCGCTGAGATTAATTTACAGTTCTTGTTAAAGATAGTTGATTTCAATGTAGCTGGACGGGCTATTGTGTTTGATGCAAACAAGTATATTGCATTTGACTAGTCCTCTGCTTCTTTCTATTAGAGAAAAGAGAGGTGACATTGGTAATCTAAAATTAATTTCCTAAACTATCATAAGAAGAGTTATGAGGAGCAAAGGATGGGAGAATTTGTTATTAGGTAATGAATGGCTTGTGAATTTTTATGATCTCGCTGTGTTATAATTGTTGATGTCTATGGTGTTTTATTACATGTTTCAAGCACTCTTGTATGTGGTTGTAAATATGGTCATCTTTGTAGGTGGTGCATACTATAACAATGGATCGCTTCCAAAATGGCAACCCCAAGGGATGGACCGCATGGGCAAGATCCCACCACCTCCGGGTGCAACTGCCCCAGGCGGCGGCGGGTGGCAACAATCACCACCTCCGGTGATGATGAGTAGTGGTGACATGAGCTCGGGCTACTCCGGCCCTCATGGTCCTCCATTGCCGCCCCCTTCACCCAACATCGCCTTAGGGTTCAACAAGAGCACCTTCACCTACGAGGAGCTGGCATCCGTAACGAACGGGTTCTCCCAGGCCAATCTCATCGGACAAGGCGGGTTTGGGTACGTATACAAGGGCGTGCTCCCTAATGGAAAGGAGGTTGCAGTGAAACAGCTCAAGTCGGGAAGTGGGCAAGGGGAGAGGGAGTTCCAAGCTGAGGTCGATATCATCAGTAGGGTCCATCATCGCCACCTTGTGTCCCTTGTCGGATATTGCATTGCTGGGTCGCAACGGCTGCTTGTCTATGACTTTGTTCCCAACAAAACCCTTGAATACCATCTTCATGGTTAGCTCTCTCTTTTGGTAGTTTTTTTTCATTTAAACATGCTCCAAAAGCACAGAATCTATATGTTTATGTTGCACTTTGTTTTAGTGGAAGTAGAATAGCTAGTCCATATAATTCCCTGCAGGATTCAAAAATTAATAGTTTGCATTCATCTTTTTCAGGGAAAGGCCTTCCAGCAATGGATTTTCCATCAAGACTGAAGATTGCTTTAGGATCAGCAAGGGGTCTAGCTTACTTGCACGAAGACTGTGAGTTTCATGTTTATATTCTTGTAGTCCCAATTCATTTTACTTGGTTGAATTAACATGTCCGAGTATTCTTTTTCTCATGTATCTACATAAAGGCCACCCTCGTATTTTCCATCGTGACATCAAAGCCGCTAATATCCTCTTGGATAGTAAATTTGAAGCCATGGTAAGATGGCCTACCCATAGTTTTTCTTGTTATTGCAAGTGCTTTGGGTGATAGTCTTTTGTTTCTCTCATCATTAGAAAGGACTTGACCAGCTACACGATTGCATATCCAGGTTGCGGACTTTGGACTGGCCAAGCTAAATTCCGACAATAACACACATGTTTCGACACGTGTCATGGGAACTTTCGGGTAAGCAAGATCATCCATATAGTAATTAATCGAAGATCAACAGCTAATCCAGATGAATTCCATCTTTTTGAGACAATCTTCTTCCTTCAATATAGGTATTTGGCTCCCGAGTATGCATCAAGTGGAAAGCTGACAGAGAAATCTGATGTGTTCTCATTTGGCGTGATGCTTTTGGAGCTGATAACCGGACGGCGTCCTTTTGACAACACTAGCACATTTATGGAAGATAGCTTGGTTGATTGGGTTAGTATGCTACTTTATAGGTTCATTATTTTTCGTATGCACCAACTAATAAAACCGCTGACTATGCGCATCTAATATGTTTGTTGGGAGCAGGCAAGGCCCCTCTTAAGCCGTGCATTGTCTGATGAAAACTATGATGAGCTGGTAGATCCGCGCTTGGAGAACAATTACAATGCAATCGAGATGCAACGTATGATAGCATGTGCTGCTGCTTGTGTTCGCCATTCTGCGAAAAGGCGCCCCAAGATGAGCCAGGTATGGAGCCTTTGCATCGCCTTGTTGCTCGATAGCTCGCAAGGAAGGAACTTTAATCTTTTTAATTCTAAAAAAAAAAAGTTGACAGGGCCCATAAATGATTGTCTTGAAACAGATTGTGAGGGCATTGGAGGGTGACACATCGTTGGAAGACTTGAACGAGGGGGTGAAGCCTGGGCAGAGCACTTATTTCAACTCAAGCTCAGACTACGAGTCAGGTTCATACAGCGCGAATATGAGGCAATTCAGAAGGGTTGCGCTTGGAAGCGAGGAATTCAGCAATGAGTACAGTGGACAGACCAGCGAGTATGGGCTCAATGCATCCGATACGAGCAGCTCTGGGGACTCGAATGCTCTTGGAAATCAGAGGCATAAAGCTCGTTAAATGTTCCTAAAAAATAGAAGAAGAAAAAAAAAGAACAAAAAAGATGATCATAATAGAAGATATGTACTCATTCATGAAAGCAAGAAGCTTAATGAGTCTAATGCATTGTAGCCTTCTTTTGTTGGTGGGAGAGATGATTTGGTTGATGTCCTATGAGTGTTTGTTCTTATTAATATCGTAATTATTGGACTTGGCTTCTACTATTTACTAACAGCATGGGCAACTATTGTTCGAATTAAGAAAAAGCTGGGGATATCTAGAATTGTCTTGCCCCACTGACTGCATGTTTTTGATTCTTGTTTACAGGAAAGGATGTGAAAAGAGAAAATTGGGATTCTTTTATTTGGCAGTAGTGTCCATGTTTGCAGCCTGGTTTTCTTTTGTTTCATATTTAAGTGGCGAGCCTTTCTTTTCTTTTTTTTTGGTTGGTTTCTAGTAAGCTTCTGGCATGGCCATACACACTCACACTAGATCCATCAACTAAAGAGCAAAGCGGCCTCTCTAAGTAGCATCTCATAGCACTTCCATACTACCAAGTAAAAGGAGAGACTGACCTTGGATAGATCTGTTTTAAGGGAATTTCATGCATTAATGTGTGGTTTCTTCTGTTTTAGATCAAACCACAGTCCATCCCCTAAAAAAATAAATAAAAAAAAAACATGTAACCATAGTCTAAGCCTCTCCTCTTGTTTGGTTTCCTAGATTTAACCTTTTTTTTTTTTTGAGAATAGAGGAAGCAAAAAACATCCATTATTTTCTAGAGAATAAAAGAATACAAGCAGAGTAAAATAACAGATGTGAAAATGAGAAGAATCACTTATTCTCACTCAGAAAAAAAGGCTTTCCATAGATTAAAGCACCTTAAAACAGCCACAAGGATCGAGTTAATGGAAGTTGTTTTGCTGGAGAGCTGTCTTGCATGGTGCTCTTTAACCTTTAACTTATTAAAATATAACAAATACACATTAGCTTATTTGGTTGAACCAATGAATCAGGTTAGGATGTATTAACCTCTTCTGACACCAAAAAAGACCCAAAAAATCTGAAAGGCTGTTAGCTGAAACAGCAACAAACTAGTCATCTCAGGATCTGATGGGCATTTATTCAATCTTGTGTGAGACAATAAGGGAATCATCTCAGGATCTGATGGGCATTCAGAGTTTAACATGCCATTTTGGGCTCTTATTAAGCTGACAAAACTGCATCACAGTCAGCAAGATGGCAGATATCAGATCAGGAATGCAGCCAATAAATCAAGTTAGATTGCAAGTGGTAGTCCAATGTAGCATACATAATGAGGAGGTCCACCCATATTCAAATTGGAGGAAGGTTTAGAGGAAGCAAAATGAAAAGGACGGATGAACTTCTACACTATGAGAAAAATGATTGGCAAAGACTACCAGCTCTTCTTGCTAGCCCTCCACCCTCACTTTCACTCCCAGCTCAAACCAGAACCTGCACTTCTTTTGTTAATGACTTGATGCTTAATTTTTTTGGGCTGTCTTTGATCAAATGATATGCAAGATAAGATGGCAAACACCGCAGCTTTAACAACTTTCAAAATTCTGCAACAATGGTCATGAACCCCAGCCATGTGCTGGTCCTGACATCCACAAATTGTTCTCAAAGGCATCCACTTATCTTGAACTTGATCATCAAGCCCTCTTCCATCGGTTTGGCTTCGGTCCATGCTAATAAGGGACCAGCTCGCAAATTACTCCAGGGTTTTCTAAATCCTTCACAATGTCCATCCAAGTCAACCTAGGCATTCCCCTTCTCTTTCTAGATCTTTTTTGACCCAGATTTGAGCATCACTCTTGAATCTTCAACTCTTCGTCGCATTGCATGCTCGAACGGCATTCGAATTTCCCCCTTTAATCAAAACCAGCCTTCCAATGCCGAAGAATAAAACAAAATCATGGCCTGATAACCCGAGCTAGACGTTTATGCCGGTCCTGCATCCTCAAGAGCTCTCTGGCAAATCCTTGGTTCCTGGTCAATAACAAGCCATTCAGAACACGATTGAACATGAACCTCCTTGGGAGATGTCCCCTCTCCACCATCTCCATCACCATCTTCCCGGCCACCACCATGTCCTCCGGCCTCTTCCTCGAAAACATCGCACTTATTAACACGTTGTATGTATCCAAATTTGGCAAGCAACCCCCTCGCTCCGCCATCCTCCCAAACAACTCCAAACCCTTCTCTATCTCTCCCTCCTCGCACCAATACCTTATCAATATATTATAAGTCTGCACATTGGGCTCGCACTCCTCACGCTTCATCCTTTCCAAGAATTCCATGGCTTGGTCCATCTCCTCGGCGTGGCAAAGCCCTCTGATCACCAAATTATAGGTAATGGCATTGGGGGTGTATCCCTTCCTCACCATCTCATCAAACACCAAGACGGCATCCTTGACGCAGCCCTTCTTGCAGATGACCTGAATCAACGCATTGTAGGTCGCCACCGAAGGGAGGCAGCCCTCGCCGACCATTTCGTCGAACACGTTCCGGGCTTTGTGGAGCCGACCGGCGAGACCCAGTCCATGGACCATGGTGGAGTAGGAGACCACATCCGGCCGGCAATTGGCCCCCGAATTCGAATTCTCCTTCCTCCCTCTCTTCTTCATCTGAGAGAAGAATGCCAGCGCCTCCTTGATCTGACCTGCTCTGAAGAAGCCCTTGAGCAAGATGTTGTAGGTGTTCAGCGTCGGCTCGAGGCCAGAATCGACCATCTCCCGGAGAACTTCCAGAGCTTTTGGAGTGCGTTTGAGCCGGCACCAACCGTCGGCGATGATGTTGTAGGTGATGGCGTCGGGTAGAAATCGGTTCTTCAGGGCTCGGAGGAGGGAGGAGGCCTTCTCGACGCGGCGGGACTTGCAGAGGGCGTCGAGGAGGGAGTTGAAGGCGGCGAGGTCGTGGGGGCAGCCGAGGCGGGGCATGGAGAGGAAGGAGCGGACGGCGCGGTCAGGCTTGCCGGCGGCGAGGTGGCGCTCGGCGATGATAGCGAAGGTGCGGGGGGTGGGGGGGAGGCCATGGCGTCGGCGGAGGGAGAGAAGGCCGTGGAGGGCGCGGGGGTCGCGGAGGCGGCCAGCGAGGTCGATGGCAAGGTCGAAGGAGGAGGCCGCGGGGCGGGAGGAGGGGAGGTGGAGGAGGGAGTGGAAGAAGAGGAGAGCGCGGGGGGCGTCGTTCCAGAGGCGCTTCATGACGCGGTCGACGAGGGCGGGGGGGAAGGCACTGGGTGAGAGGCGGGAGAGGGATCGGGCGAGGGTTTGGGGGTCGTCGTCGCCGGAGTGGCGGAGGACTGCGTCGGCGATGAGGACGGGGAGGTCATCTTCCTGGGGTGGTGAGGATTGGGTGGTGGGATCGTTTGAAGAATGTCTTCTGAGAGGAAGGAGGGATGGGAAGAGGCAGCGAGGGTTTGGGTTCTGGAGGGAGAGAGGTTGGCCGGCGAGAGATTGAAGGCATGACATCGGGAAGTATGGGACCAGCGGAGTGCTCTGCTTTCTGCACAGGCTTGCCATGCCAGACAAATGGTGGTGATTCGATTCCTTGTTTTGTTTTGTTTTTGTTTTTATTTTATTTTTTTTCACTCGCATCTCACACTAATCTCCCACTTAATCGAAGGCTAAAATACTCCATACTGGTGGAGGAACATATACACACCGGGTCCAAAAAATATCTCCAGAATGATGAAAAGAGGCGACCCAGTCAGCAGCTCTGCTTGCCTTCCAAAATACATGCACAACCTAAAAGACGTCACACTCCTACAATAACCATCAGATATCCTCTGAGAGTAAATGGTCGGAAACCCCCAACCCCTTCTGTAGAAATTAGAATCCACTCAACCACGTTCATCGAGTCCTCCTCCAAGATGATACATCGGGCCTCCAAAACTCGTCTCGCATAAAAGACGCCCTTATTTTGATTGCATTTAATTGGGTGAGCCAAACACAAGGCTGGATTCTTTCATTTCAGAGTCAAAACACCAACCCGTATCTAAACTATCGAGAATTCCTACCATCTGAATTAAAATTTGATGATATCATTACTTAAATTCTATCTTAAAGTATGTTATGTTGTATCAATTGGGCAGCATGGCGTGGCAGCCGCCGGTTGTTGTTTTAAGATTTGAGGGCGTTAGGTTGCTAGGAAATCTTTGCTAGTGTAGCTGCCCGCATTCTAATCTATATATGGATTTATCTCCACCAAGAAATATATGCGCATATCTGCAAACTAAATTATGTATCATTTCTACAGCACTAGAGAGATCTGCTTTATTTTCATTGATTTTACGATAAATGCAGAACTTTCATTGATGAATAATTAATTTCAGAATCTGTGATGCTGATATTATTGTAAAGAGTATATATTAGGGTCCGTTGATTCAAGTAATGACTAAAAGTTGGAGTTTGTTAATGCTACTGTATGAAATATGAGCTATGGCGTATCAGCAACATATTTATATCCATGTCCTGTACCTATATTAATACTTCATAGGCCACAAGTGAAGAGATTCTAGCAGAAGCTGAGTATTTGAAGTATCAGCCACCAGATCAGTAAGAAGTTATGTTTAAGGCTTTATTTCTTCATGACACATTATGGAAGATGACACATCAGACAAATTGTGTCATCAAGGTGCCAATTGCGGTTGGTGTTACATTGTATGAAGGCAATTGCCTTTACAAAGGAATGAGGACAATAGCCTAACATGGAGATGGTACCAGCTTTTTCTATACTGCTTCTGTGGTGTTGTAGCTAGGATAGTTGGAGATCTGCTTGCGCTCGGAGGCGGCTTCATCTGGGTCACATTGTTTCTGGAATTGGAGTCCATACTTAGGTTCTACTCCTCTCCTTACACCGATTAAGCTGGACAAAATGTTCACATTTTCCATACTAGAGTCACTTGTGTTGTATATAAATGTCAAGCACCACAACTATTGCCTACGCTTGCTGCTCGCTCAGTGTCAGTAGAAGGGAAGAAAAGATGGTCACTCCTTTTAGGCAAGAATGCCTTAGGAGAGCATTATCTTTGAATTAATGAACTAATATAGGTACCACAAAAGAGCAGATAAAAAGGCATTGTATTATGTCTATGACTAGAGAGTTCCATGACAATGACATCATATCCTATTGTCTAAGTATTTCTGTGAAAATACTATTCGAATCAGATTTTTCAGATTTGGTTAATGAATTCATTTGGATTTACTGGAACCAAAAATAAATTGAATGATCAATTTGATTGATGTAATTGACCTGCCAAATCAATACAGTCCAAGTCCTTCACTTTATTTGAGATGGATATCATAATTCTTGGGCATATTTCTAATGATTTACAGGAAAATATACCCATTTAAGTGAATCTTGAAGGTTCTTAAGGATTGCACCACCTTTTAAACTATTTTCTGCTAAGATTTTTTCTTAAAAGCTGAAGAATTTTGTATTTTTTTCACATAAAAAGTTTTAATTATATATATATATATATTAAAGCATTTTCATGGTACCCAGACCTTCCCACCAATAAAAGCAATTTATAGAAAATAGAAAAATTCAGAATGATACATCTTGAACATTCTGTGATGCAGTCTGCCAAGCTTTTCTCCTCTTTCTTAGGGCCACGCGCTAGATTTCTTACTGGATTCATCGATTGGGAAGTTTATTTGGGTCGGGGCCCATATCAACCCGACACCCCTCCAATCCAAATCTTGTGGACAGAAAAAAAAAAAAAAAAAAACCTCGGTGGATTTTTTTCCTCCAAAAGGATTCGGGCCAGTCTGGTGTTGGGTTGATATAGGCCATGCTCCAATGGGCTGCCCGATTCACGAAGCCAACAAGAAATCCGACCCAATCCTGCTGGATTATCCAAACAGACTCACAGAGATTGCCAAAACAACATCAACTTTTGCAATGATGTTCTCATCATCTATGTCTGTTATAAAATATTACCTGCTAGATCACTTCCTTGTTCCATATGGTGAGTAGCAGCAGCCTCCGTTCCACACCAGTAGCACTGCAATTGCTTGCACATATGACTGCTTCAAATTTCTTCAGGCAAAATCTCGTTGTTTTTGTTGCAGCTGCTTACCTTTTGCTTCTAACAACAATTGCTGCTTTCAATGATTAGCACATTGTTTGAAAGTTTCTAGTGATACGCATCATTGATCATATTCATCCTGGTTGTGAACATTTTTATGAGTATAATCTGTTTAGGTAACTATGACCTCGATTCCAGTTATGCAGTGAAGGTTATGACCCAATAAATTCCAAAACTAATATGATGCCTCACTGCGGTTGTATGGATATAGCAAACATGGTAGATAAGCTAGAATGGGAGGAGTATATGGGTTTTGAGAACCTCTCTTACCAGCCTAGGTTCTGTCAACTAAACTATCTTGTAGTATTCATTTTTTAGCAAGTAGTTTTTATTCCAGCTTTTTTTCTGCTCAGCCAAGAAGGTTGTAACTGTTCATGTAGCAATGGGAGCTGAGACTCAGAAAAGATTTTCATTGTATAAATTAGTAGGAAACTTCTATGTATGAAACCAACCGAACATATTATCTAAAAACAAGCCCAAATTGCAAATTAACCTATTGTTGCTACAATCTGAGATGGTTTAAAAAAAATAGGGGGATGGGATTATTGGGACATCATTGTCAAATATCACTAGTGATATGTACCATGTTGGCTAAGGAAGCTTCACACACTCAAAAAAAAATCTAAGTGACATTCATATACCTCTTCCATCAAACTGACTGAGAATTGAATTCACCAAACATGCTCATTGGTATTTCAACAACGATTGCATGTTAATCCATAACGAGTTAATGACTTGCAATGAAAGTGATGGACCAAAATAAATTGCTCAAAGAATGCCTTGGATGATGTTTCCAGCCCTTTCTCGCCATTATCAGCCATCAGTGATTTTCTGAGTGTATGACTTTGTGATTGTTTGATTCGATCTCTAAGTTCAATTTATGAATGGTAAAACTACAGCTTAGCAACAGTCTTTAAACTCTTTCTGATATTACCCGGAGCAGCTATTGCCATACCTATCTTAGTTGTTTATGAGTTTCTCTCATGTTTTGAAAACCCATCCCCTTGATTGTGATGGATAAAACTATCCAGCTAATGCCTGCAGGGTGATAAACATCACTTTTGCTATCATGACCTATCAATTCACCAAAATTTTCAATGAAAAACTGGTAAATTTTTAAATTCCTTCAGAATTTAAGCAAGAACATGAACACTGATATCTTAAGGAAGAGCCTTACTTATTCTAGCATTTGAGATGCTTGTAAGGATGAAGAAATGATTCGACGAATGATTACTTTTCTATAATGGTGGAATTCGTAGCATGATCCTTGGCAAATAAGTGAGCAGGAAAAAACAATTTTCTGTTTCAATTATAGACAACAGATATTTTGCAATCACAATCAAACTAGCAAACAACAAACAACTTTTTGTTAAGATTCTAATTCACCAATTTTACATAGACATCAGCAAATTGTTTGTTATAATATGCATTCCTCCATATATCCAATAAAAATCTCTAGTAAAACAGAAAAATAAAGGAAGGAGGACAGAATCATACTGCCTCGACATGCTTCACTTCCATTTAGCATAAAACCGCTCATCGCTCCACAACAGCATCCTCTGCAATGGAATTTGAACATTCCTCTGCTTCAAATGCAAGTGCCTCGGAATTATCCTCTTCTTCAAACTGAAAGCAAGGTACTGTGGAAACTTCTTCAGCTCAGCCACCGACCTCCCCATATTGTTCACCAGGTACTCGATCTTAGGTCTCAGGTTATTTTCCACACTGTAGCCAAAGATTGCTGGACAGCGGGCACAAAGACCAGCTGACTCCTCGTAAGAAAACCCCAGATTCTCTAAAAATCTGATCTTGGAGACAAGCTTCTCGATGGGGGTATTGAGGAGGTGGGCATTGAGATTGGTGGGGGAGTTGAGGTTCTTGAGCCCCAGCTCGTGGAGGAATTGAAGGGTCGGCCGAAGTCGATACTCGACGTTGGAGACAAGGAGCTCAGGGCACCGGAGGATGAGATCACGAGCTTGCTCGTGATCGGCTGAGAGGTCGGTCGCCAGGAAGGCAAAGACAGGGGCGAGGGTGCGATCGATGTCGGCCGAGGAGAAGATCCTGGGGCAGAGGAAGGAGAGCCGGGGGAAATGGGAGTCGGAGAAGCCTTTGGATCTGAGGTAGTCGACGATGGAGAGGATCCAATCGAGGGTTTCCAGCGAGGAGGAGGAGGAGGAGGAGGAGGTGTCGACGCCGAGGGTTTTGAGGTATTGGATCTTCTGGCGCCGCGAGGGGCGGAATCGTAGGAGGAGAGGGGGGTGTGGAGAAGAGAGAGGAGGGGAATTAGGGTTGGGGTTAGGATTTTGGGAGGAACAGAGGGTAGGGAGATGGAGGGAGTGCATGAGAGGCATGGTTCCTGCGTTCCGTTCCGTGTGGCGGGAGGAAGCAACGGCTAAGTCGACGGAGGCCAATCCGGCCATCATATGGGAGGTCTTTGGCATAAAACAACAATGACGTGTGGCTCTAAAATCATTTCTTAGTAGTAGGCTTTGAAGAATTATCTTGAAAAAAAAATAAAGGATAGAGCTCTACGCCACATCAAGGTCATCATTCTCCCACTCAGCTGAGTCAGCGGCCAGACTTGTCTTTGTTTTCTAAAAGCCCTCGCATCCTAGCTTTCTTAAAGGTAGATTTCGATGGTAATATTGCTAAGAGAGGTGAGTGGAGGGAGTGAACTTTGTTATTAGAGACCATTACTTTGAACTTGTGGCGGTCGGTAGACGGCACATCTATATATGACGTCTTTGCTCTCGGAGTTGAGTTGAGAGTGGCGTGAAAAGGCATCTCTTATGCGGGGCACACTCTGGGTGCATGCTGCATCCACTTCGAATAGGATTCGGCTACTGTGATCAAGTGGATCTGAGGTTGGCACACGATGACAGACGGATAGATTCTGCTCTACGACATCCAGAGGCTTGCTGGGGGTTGTGGCTCTTTTTGAGCTACTCATGTTTATCGAGAGATGAATAGTGCAGCTGACTGGATAGCCTTCTTTGCGGCGCATCACTCTCATTGATTTTTCTAGACGAGCCAAGTGGAGGTTCCTTACTCTTTTCGCCATTTTTTTTTTTTTTTTTTACTTTGTTGGCTGTACTTACATGAGTGTTGTGTGAGGCAACGGTGTACCAAAAGAAAATTTAAATTTAAATATTATAGTGTACCTAATTAATTAACCCACGGCTTAAATGGGTGCTCTTGTGCTAATGAGTGATTGGTCATTTGTGGATGCTATGCATATCATAGCACCATCTTAGACACACAAGAAGAAAAAAGTTCTAAAAAAGGGATCAAAGTGAACCTTATTTTTATTTGTCTTATGCATAGCATGTATGATAATATATATATATATATATATATATATATATATATATATATATATATATATATATATATATAATGGATGGAATCCGAATGTCTATAATACTTTGAGGTTCTGTTTGGTACATGATTGAAATTGAAATCATAGTCAAAATCAGAATGCTCATATTTTCCAATATATTTGGTTCATGACCAAAATCGAAATCTAAATTATTATGGAATTTGAATATTATGGAAGAATCATTATTGAGTTTTAGAGGATTGGAGTCTTCATATTCTATATGGGACTCTCTCCAACCAAGTAATTGGAATGAAAGTCACTCGTTTCTATCCCTATTTCAAAACCATCCTTGGGTGGATAAGTATCATAAAAAAAATTGGTCAACTTTTTCATCGACCAACTTACCCATATTTTTATACTTCTTTAAATAGCTAAGTTATTTTCCTATAGATAACATTTATCTATGAAATATGGGAAAGCTTTACTCACCTAAGAGATAGATAAATCATTTTTTCATTAGCCAAAAAATAACATTTTTTTTTTTGTTTTTAAAGTATCCTTAACCCTATAATAATATAATAATAATGTAATAACATAATAATGCTATAACGTATATTATACTAGTGTAATATAATATAATATATTATCAACATTATATTATATATTATTACTATTATATTAAATATAATATAATATGATATTATTATCATATAATGATATGTTATTACTATAATATAATATATTATACATAAGATATTATGATATTATGTTATAATATAGATGATCATATGTTATATTATAATATATTATTATTATATAATATAATATGATATATAATAATATTTATATAATAAAAGATATTATAGAAAATATAGATAGATCTTAGCAATATATCTAGGAAAACCAATGCATAAAAAAATATAAATAAAATATTTTTTTATCTGAATATTATCCAGAAAATATTTATCTGAAAAAATATAGATTTCAGCCAAGTTTTTTTAGTGAATCACATTAACTTGTTGTGCACCACTGAACCGCCTCTGACGTTGTAAGCCAATTTTGAGTCCAACCGTACTGAAAAAGCGTGGCCTGGCACATTCCGTAGACTATCTTATGCGTAGCCACTCACGAATCGAAATAAAAAACCTTGTCCCGACGCAGAGCGCCGGAGAACCAATTGCCGCAACCCACTAATGGACCCGTTGGGGCCTTTTCAAATCCCCACTCCCCTTTGACATTGCTGCCCTCACGACCTTCTCTAGCGGTCGGACCGCGCAGACCGGGTGAAATCTCAGTCAAATCACCCTCACCCTTGAAACGGCATTCTCGTAATTATGTTCGATCCCCAGGCCCTTTTGAGTGTAGCGCTTCGCACAGGCTTGCATTTTCCCGCTCAAAACCCAGGGATCTGCCCTAATATGTCAAGAAATCTAGCCAAGCGACGCCGTCCCTCCCCTCTTTCTTCCTCTCTGCTTCTCGAACTCATCTCGCTCTCCTCTCGCCGCTTAGGTATGGAGGAAAAAGATTTGTATGCTTTTATTTTTTTTTTTCCTCAGAGAGAGAGAGAGAGAGAGAGCGTGAAAGGAAATTTTCTTCCTTTTTAATGGATCGTTATTTATAGCTTTTTCTATGTTCTTTTTTTGAATTTGGGTTATTCTAACATGATTGATTAATGCCTTGTTTTATTTTTTCTTATTTTCAGGTTTCTATTTTGCTTAAATCTCAGTAGAAGAGATGGAGAGGGAAATGGAGAATGGGGGCAAAAACGACGGAACAGCGGATTCGCCCACATCCGTTTTGGAAGACGAGGTATCTTTCAGTGTTTTCTCTTGCTTTCTCTGTTTGTTTGTTTCTGTTGTCTATAGTTTCATTTGATCTCAAGTTCCTTTCTTTCTTCCACTGTACTTCTAATTCACGCTTCTATTAGGGTTAGGGTTTCATTTTTTTTAACATATATTTTTAACCATTGCCAAAGCACACCCCCCCCCCCCCCCCCCCCCCCCCCCCCCCCTGTTTTGAATAATATCATCTGATTTCAGATATTCTTTTTTCCTTCCATCATCTTTTCAATTCACTTGTCCGTCAAGTTTTTTTTTTTCCCCTTTACTTTTGCCCCTTTTTACTTTCTATTTGGTTGTGGAAGCGGGAGTTACTCCTTTTCTCGATGCTATATCTTATTTGTACGTTTTTTTAATGGGTGAAAACAGGAGATGTGCAACGGTCAGGCCACTGGTGGTGTTACATCGGAAGAGGAAGAAAAACCGCAAGTTGATGGCAATAGGAAGAACGGGGTGGCCTTTGAGGAAGACTCCTCGCTGCCACTCGAATTCGAAGCAAAGAATGGTGACACCTCCCTCATCACAGAAGCCATGACACAGGAAGAGGAGAAGTTGCTGGAGGCTCGAGTGAAGGAGGATATGAAGATAAAGCAGGAAGAGGCTCAGGATGCTCAAAATCCCAACTTTCGGTTCAGCAAGCTGGATGAGTTGTTGACACAGACCCAGCTCTACTCAGAGTTCCTCCTTGAGAAGATGGACGACATTACATTTGTTAAGTTTCTTGTGGCGTATCTTATTTTCTGCAGTCCTTCTGTTTGTTTGGATGCCTGTTTGAATTTTCGTATGGGTTTGGCCAGCAGAATGGCATGGAGAACCATGCTGAAGCAGGGGACGAGGGTAAAGGAAAGAAGACCGATCGGGGTCGAAAGAGGAAAGCCACCACTCAATACAACACTGTGAGTTCATGCAGTGATCCTTTCTCAACCTCTGTGCTTTGCTAAGATTTTAAATTTGATACTGAAGATTGGATGTGACTGTTGGAGTAGTATGAAAAGGATGATAAATTTCCTGGGTCATCTTAGGGCTTTGGAATGTTTTTATTAGTCGAAGGGAACTGCTTTTGGATGTGCTTCCTACTGAGTTTGTTAGATTTTTGTTGTTTTCTCTTAATACTTGATGAAGATGTTAAGTCATGGTGTTGCTTGAACATACAAAGGCTTGATGATTGGTGCTTTGTAGCTCAATTTGGTACCAAATTTAGAATTATGCTTGCTTCTTGTTCTTAAGTATTTAGAATTAAGCTAAAGATCTACTGCAAAGGAGATACCTGATTTTTCTTTAAATTTAGGCTATATTGGATGGCTCTCTAGTGAAGGTTTTTAGCTCTGCATTCTTGCATACACTTTTTAATTATTTGATGTCATACTCATGTTAGCTAGTGTGAAAGGGTACATGGCCTACATGCTTTCCTCAGTTCCTGTTGCCCCTCATAGTCACATGTTTCCTAAGACTGTCTTTAATATGACACTCCCTGAAACTCATTTCCTTTTTTCTACTTAGACAATACTTATTGGGTCTTTTAACAAATGTTGGGTGGTAACATTATTTTATGATTTCTTTACACATATTTCTTGCTTTATATGTTTTTCTAAATTGCACCATGCAAATTCTCTCTTGCTTATGTTATATATTCTGCTTACTAGTGGGATGCCTGAACTGCAAAATTGGGTCGATCATTTTAATTTTCACATCTAAAGTTTCATAATATTCTGTTCCCTTTAACTATTCTAGCATCATTATTGAAGCCATTGAATATCTTGCGTGCAATTTCTATTTCCAACATTTTTTTGTTAGACAACCTGAGATTATATTAGAACACAAAATCCCGGTGACTGCATTGAGGGGGCTACACCCTTATAAACCATTAAGTAAAAGGGCGGTTAACATTGATCGAGTTTTGAAAAATGAGAAGTAGCTTATGGAGGCAGTACCAACTACCAACTACTAACTTCAAGTCACATAGAGTAGAAGAAAGAAGAAAAGGGTCTTACAATTGAATGCCAAGCCAATACAGAATGGTTAGTGTTGTTATGCCCAAAAGCAGCACATTTTCAGAAGAAAAAGATTTATCTATCAGTCAGCTATATATATTTATATATTCATATCCTTGTGCTTTTGTCATGCAATTCCTTTTCGGTTCCCTGTACCTGACTAAGATGTATGTCTGCTTTGCTGTCTTTAGAGGAAAGCAAAGACTGCTGTTGCAGCAATGCTTACTAGATCCCATGAAACTATTGCTCCTGAAGATGCTGATCTTACAGAGGAGGAGAGGGCTGCAAAAGAACAGGCCAAACTTGTGCCTCTAATGACTGGGGGAAAGTTAAAGTCTTATCAAACCAAAGGTGTTAAGTGGTTAATTTCACTTTGGCAGAATGGTCTCAATGGGATACTAGCTGATCAAATGGGCCTGGGCAAAACAATTCAGACAATTGGATTTCTTGCACATCTTAAAGGGAAGGGTTTAGATGGTCCTTACATGATTATAGCTCCTCTTTCTACTCTCTCAAATTGGGTAAATGAGGTTTCAAGGTAAAACTCTGTCCTTTTTCTCATTCTTTATACTTGTAAAAATTATTATCTAACATGAAAATTTTCAATTTCAGGTTTGTGCCTTCCATGAGTGCTATTATATACCATGGATCAAAGAAAGAAAGGATGGAGATGCGGAGAAAGTTTATGCCTCAAGCGATAGGCCCTAAATTTCCACTTGTTGTTACTTCCTATGAGGTTGCACTCAATGATGCAAAGGTTCTAGCTCAGTATAAATGGAAATATGTTGTGGTGGATGAGGTGATGCTGAAACTAAATTACTGTTTTTTCTTTCCATTTTTTGCTTATCTTTCTTGCATCATATCAGTGATCTGTACATGGCATTTGATCATTTATTCTTTTTCCCTTTCACAGGGCCATCGATTGAAAAATTCAAAGTGCATATTATTAAGGGAATTGAGACGCCTGCCAATTGAAAATAAACTTCTTCTAACTGGAACACCTCTTCAAAACAACTTGGCTGAGCTTTGGTCATTATTGAACTTCATTTTACCTGATATTTTCTCATCCCATCAAGAGTTTGAGTCATGGTAAGGATGCTTTGGGGTTTCATTTCCCTTCTAAATTGAATTGCACATTGTTGAAATTTGTATCTTTTCACTGTCATCATCATTACTGTCATACACATTCTTGTTTGATTTTGTGAGGCTTTGCAAGGAAATAACGTTTCCTTTTAGTAAATAGAATGTCCGCATCAACACCGAAAGATAACTGTAGAAAGAACTGAAATCTTGCATGTGAATAGGTTGGAATTACTTTTGTGGTTGATTGTTAATATAGGTTGTCAATAAGTTAGCTATGATGATTTTGTCCACGTTAAATGGATATCTTGAGAACTGGTTTTCTAGTTAGTTTTATGAATCTCATAGATCAACTATTCCTTCTTTATTTTCAACCTTTGTGATTGTCATTGCTTTTGGTCTATTTAGATACTGCTATATTCTATTATCACATCATTTTTGGCAGTATGCTCTTAAATTCTAATATGACGGAATTGAGTATCGGTTTTGGGAGTCTTCTCTGTCCATTGATGTCCATGTTACATGGACACTCGTGTCTAACTCTATGTGTTGGATACATATTGGAATCAAATATGTGTCAGGCACTTGGATGTTTAGTTTTCCCCCCATCTTTTACAGATGGATGAACAATTTGACTCTTCTGATAATGAGTTCAGCTGACCCTAATAATGTCGAAAGTGATCTTTCTCTTCTTTTCTATATATTGGCCAAATATGTAGATATTGAAATAACTTTGCAAAATATCCCTTTTCCTGTATCTGTCAACAAATTAGGAAGTCTGGAAAACACATATAGTGAAAGACCTTAACAAATAATATATATTCTAATATTTTCTTTTGTTCGATGTTGAGAAATAAAATATATGATTTAATCATTATTTATGTATTCCATATTCCTTTTTTTCTCTCTCTTGCCGAGTCAGACGCTTGGACACGTGTCCAAATCTGATTCTCGAATCCATGTCCATTGAACACTGATTGATGTTGTCAGGACAACATTAAGTTTTTATGGATCTCTAGCTGGTATATAAATTGGTTCTTCTCCTTTAGTTTCCTATTCAATTTTTTTTTAACTTTCTTCAATTGGTAAAGCATATTTCTTGTACCAAGAGATACATGGTATGTGGCTCATGGACTGTATTTTGATCATTTTCTTGTTGTTGATTTGGGTATCGATATACATTTACTTTTCCAAGGTTTGATCTGTCTGGGAGGGGCAATGTTGAGAATCAGCAGGAAGAGAGTGAAGAAAAGAGAAGGGTTCAGGTACTTGACTTTTTTGTAGATATATGTTTTATGTATTCTGCAGTTACTAACTTCCGGTAGGTTTCCCTTGTATTTTCAGTAATATCTGATGAGTTGTTTTCAGGTGGTATCAAAGCTCCATTCTATTTTACGCCCATTCCTCCTACGACGAATGAAGGAAGATGTGGAACAGTTGCTCCCTCGAAAGAAAGAGATTATTTTATATGCTAATATGACTCAGCATCAAAAGCATCTCCAGGATCTTTTAGTCAATAAATCACTTGAAAACTACTTGCAAGAGAAGGCAGACAATAGTAAGGATTTTCGATATGTGGGATAAGTTTTACTAAATCTTGTAAAATGCTTTGGACAAAGTAAAGCCTGCCTATTTGTTTTGGATTGCATTGTTCCGTGTTTTGTTTTAATGTTTGGACTGCAATACAGTAGTTTGGAGATCTGGCATGAAAGGAAAGCTAAATAATTTGGTAGTTCAGCTTAGAAAGAACTGCAACCACCCTGATCTCCTAGAGTCTGCATATGATGGCTCATGTACGTGTTTTATAAACTGGTAAATTTATAGTCAGCAAGTGGAGATGAATTCAACTTCATAATGTTTTCTTTTGCTCCTCCTCTACAGATGTTTATCCTCCCATTGAACAGTTAGTGGAACAGTGTGGCAAATTTCAGTTGCTGGACAGATTATTGGGTTTATTACTTGCTCGGAAGCACAAAGTCTGTTTTTTTTAATATTTCTTTAATGGGACAATATTGACTTTTAAAACATTATGAAATCGGGGTTGTTTTCAGGTTCTGATTTTCTCCCAATGGACAAAAGTATTAGACATCATGGACTATTACTTCAGCGAGAAAGGCCTTGAGATTTGCAGGATTGATGGGGGAGTCAAACTGGATGAAAGGAAAAGGCAGGCAAGTGACATATTTTCTGGATAAAATGACTTTTTTCCTTTACAAAAAACAGTTTTTATATCACAAAATCTCCTGTTACATGCTGGTGCTTTCTGGGTTTGGTTTTTGCTAAGTTATGTTAGTTTTGATTTATGTCTACTTTTCTGATGGATTGTTTATATACTGTGTACATAACATCATTTACCATCCTGCAATTTGTACATGCAGCTCATGAAGTGGTTTGCCTCCATTAAATTGAATTGGGGAAATTCATGCTACTTCAACATTGACATGTCTTTTTAACTGACACAGGGGACAAGCAGATATATTATTGTGAACTGGATGATTGTATCAGTATTTTACTAGCGGTCGCAGTGTAGACTATAATACATATACTGATTAATGCATTTAGATAATATGAGGTTTTTTGTGTGGGACTGTGTATGCTATCATGCAAGCTGATTCCCTTACTGTCAGAATGGTGACTTTTAAGGAAGGAGGAAAATGTGCCTGGTATGATATGCCTTCTTTTGCATGTCTGTCAAGCATGCATACATAAAATGCAAATATGAAACTGACTTGTTTTCTTTTCTTTTGACCTTTTTCTTTGAATGACCATAATTTTGAGGATTGAACCACCACATTATTTTGGATTTTGAATTAAAGAAATAAAAGTTCGTTGGGAGGATATCATGTAAGCATGTTTCGAATATCATTTGGTTGAATTCACTCTTACATTTATATTAAAGGTTTTAACTAGGGCTGCAAATGGGTTAGGTCAGACAGGTGCATGCTTGGCCCCAACCTGACTGGCTTAATATTTGGATCTTGATTCTGGACCCAAACCCAATCCATTGGCCACTTGAATCGGGTTGGGCCAGGCCTATGGAAAATATTTTAGATGGATCTTGTAAGCTGGATCAGGGTCAAGTGTGACCCAAACTTTGGTTTAAACTGAGTCAAGTCAAGTCTGCATTTTGGATCAAGAATTTAGCTATTATTTTATAGCTAAACATATAGTAATTTATAATTAAATATAAATCAGTAAAAATTTAAATAAAATTAAAATCACCTTGAACATAAATTCTTATTCATTTTTTAAGTTTTATGGAAGAAATTATCTTTCTTGAGGTACAAGTTTACACACTATAACTTTAAAATCATATATTAATATGCTTGAGAACATTATAAATAAGAATTCTCTAAAATAATTAATGAGTGTTTAAATATAATTAAGAGAAAGTAGGTTAGAGGAAATGTGGTTGTTGAGATAAACAAAGGGGGATAGTTTAAATGAGGGTTTGTTTAATGAGTTGAAAAAAAAATACATATATGGTAAAGGAGGAGGGTTTTTATATGATTCTGTTTTTCGGGTTGGGTAGGATCGCTTATGAGTTGGGTCGGGCTCTTTTTTTGTTGACCCAAATAAGGCCTAGATGATTTTTGAGCCAGGTCCAATCGGGTTGGATCAGAAAATATAAAACTCAGAGCCAACCCAGTTTTCAAATCAGGTCCAATTTTGGACCTGACCTGACCCATGAGTCTTCAAATACAAGTCATGCCAGGTCTAATTGGGTTGGGATCGTGTCAGGTCATGGATCCTCTGGCCTATTTGCAGCCCTGGTTTAACTATTTAAATGCAGGTTAAGTTGTAACTAACAGAGCATGCTTTTGAAACATTTTCCTTCTCATGTGGTCAATGTGTTCCTTAATTCTTAATTTTTATGGTTTTATTAGCAGTGTTCGGCTGTAGTTCTAAATAGATTATGCCTTGTTCTTGTGGATGGCAGATAGAGGCATTCAATGATCCAAATAGCGATGTCAATGTCTTTCTTCTCAGCACTCGGGCTGGTGGGTTAGGTATTAATCTTGCTGCTGCTGATACCTGTATATTATATGATAGTGACTGGGTAAGCTTCTTTTCTAGTTGATATTTCATACTTGCATTATAATGTAGTGCAATATTTGGGAACTGACTGATCTTTCATTAAATACAGAACCCTCAAATGGATCTGCAGGCAATGGATCGATGCCACAGGATTGGGCAAACACGGCCAGTGCATGTATATAGGCTGGCAACATCACATTCTGTAGAGGTTGATTGTTCTTGAAACCATTTATGTTTTTGAGAACCTATGCATCACAGGATGAAAGCTTATACCCTTCGTGTTGGCAGGGACGAATCATAAAGAAAGCTTTTGGGAAATTAAAGTTGGAGCATGTGGTTATTGCAAAAGGACAGTTTCAGCAAGACAGGGTGAAGCCCAACACATTTGAGGTCAGTATGGTTTTTCCATTTTCCTTTGTGATGTTTGAAATTGAAAAAACCGAAACCAAAATTGAAATCCACTGCCGCCCCCGAAACCGAAACCAAAATTGAATGATTTTGACATAAAAATCCATAACCGCCACCGGAAATGACCGCAAAATCGAAACTAAAACTGAAAAACCGAAAATTGTTAACTTTTTTTATTCGTTTCAAAATTTTCACATATAAGTAACTAAATTAAAGATATTGTCCATAATTTTCATAATATAATCCATAATATAACCAAATTAATCATATAATATTTTCGGTTTACACAAAATATAAAGGGTTTTAAGGGTATTAACTATTAAGTATCGGGTGTATTTGGTTTTGATTTTGGTTTCGACTCAGGGAATCATCAAAACTATAACCGAAACCAAAACCAAAACTGGATGGTTTTTGATTTTTAAACCCATCACTGAAATCATCCCCATTTAATTTCGGTTAAAACTGCTTGGTTTGGTTCGGGGACATGTAAAATATTTGGGTATTCATTCTTGTTGACATCTCCAGCATAGCGATAGGTTGGTTACATAGAAAATCCTTCAGCCCATAATTCATACTCGAGCTTTATAATCCTATACCTGACCCATTTATTTTATATGGACCCATATCTAACCCACCAACCCAATTAGTGGTAGTCAAATCTTTTATTCTGTTAAATAGAAATGAAATTGCGAAAAATAAGGGGACTTGGGCTAATCCTAGATACACTGTCTGATTGCCCCCTCCACCTTTCTCTACACATACTAGCTGTTTGATGATAAGTTTAAAGGTTTGTTCAACCCACGGTGACTTGGCAGGTTGGAGGCTCAAACCCATAACTACAATCAGTTTGCTAACCCCCAAACCCAGCTTGATTATTTTGGGCTGGTTGGCAGGTCTGGGTGAGAAGTTACCACCCCTAGCTGCAATCCTCTTGGCTGAATGCTTCTGAAATTTGAATAGTACTGTGCTTAGATTTCTAAAGATTTGGAAAGAACTAAAATAAATAATTAGAACATAGATATTCTAGTATGTATATTTTTTAATGAAATCATGAATAGTAGGAAAATGCTACATGAATGTTAACAAAATTCAAGATAACAATTAAATATGAATAAATGGCACACAATTAAGCAGGTCACTGTGAAACTGTATTAATTGTCATGTGAAGGTGTTGACAGTAGCGGAATGGGCAAGTATTAAGTCTGTTTCATGCTAGAAAGTTTGGTCTTTCAATTGAGCCTTTGAGAATTTTTGGGAATTGTAATAGTGTAAAGGAGGTCCTGTTTGTTTACGACAAGTGGTCTGATTCTATTTAGGGTGTAGTTTGGTTGGGTTTGGTGCATACTTGCGTCATGCCTAAAGTCCTAATATATGACGGTTCTGGATCATGCCTATACCCAGGTTTGAGCCATTTGCTTAACTGGTTTGGTCAGTGGTCATGCCTATACACAGGCTTGAGCCATTTGCTCAACTGGTTTGGTCAGTTTTGAGCAGTATGAGCCAATCTGATGTTCTTAAAACTCAACTATTTCAGGTCAACTCTGGTCACATTTTATTATTTTGAATCTGAACTAATTGGATGATGTTTTGAGACCAAACTTGTGGGTGTAATTTCCTGTTTTGAGTTTTTCCTGAACTCCGACTGACATGGTTTTGGGAGGTATCTAGGTGTACTCAATCCAGTTGCAACCCTAATCTTTACAGAGTTAATTTGATGGCAATGACTTAAGACATACTTATTGAAAGCATATGTCAAATGGTTTTTAGGACTTGAATAAGGTGGCAACAAGGGTCATCGATTTTTTGTTTATCTTCTTTTACTTGATATAATTGAATTAACTGTTGGGATTCATAAAATCTTGTTTTTTTGCTTGTTGCTTGGCCCGATCCTTGAAGGAATTAGAAGAAAGACAACCCTCTTGAAGTCTTTTTTTTCCCTTTCTATGGGAATTGGGCCCTGCTATATACTCTCTCTTTTTCTCCCTCACCTGCTCCTTCTCTTGCCCCCCTGCGCCGATATCCTGCACTTATCAGTCTGGATCCTGCGGGTTAGCCCAAACAGGCCCTTATTTTTTCTCGTCCAAGAATGTTATGTTCTACTTGATATCTATACTCATTGGGGCAATCATGGATTTTTTGCTTTAAAACCTTCAGGAATCAGAACTATTGGCACTGCTTCGAGACGAAGAGGATGAAGAGGATAAGCTTATTCAGACTGACATTAGCGACGAAGATCTATTGAGAGTCTTGGATCGCAGCGACTTGACAGGACCAGCAGATGGTGATGCAGCATCAAGTAGTTCTCTTCCTCTTAGAGGACCTGGTTGGGAGGTGGTGATAGCAGCTAAAAGTGGTGGCAGTGTGCTCTCTTCACTCAGTAGCTGACTCTTGAGTGCAGTGAACGAACCCTTTTTATTTTTGGGTGGTGATCATTCCATTGGATTCACACTATGGTAGTCCATGGGATTGGTTCATGGAACTTTTGTATAGGAAGTGCAAGAAAAAGCGAGGGCAGATCCTGTAGTTTGTTGCAATTTTGACAAGACTCTCCAGGGAAGCAACAAGCTGTGTTAGCCTCCATCCCATGAACGTAGAATTCTTGTTTGTAAGCTAAAATGATATGGCACCGTGTCCCTTGCGCAAATTGGCTATAAGATGATATGTGCTTCTGCTCATAATATATTTAGAGATATTTTCTTCATGATTTGTTAGTGTTCCGTTGCTGTGGGATTCTTTAAGATTAGGATACCCATTTTGCTTTGGAGTGAGCTAATAGGTCGAATCCAAACTTCTCAGTGTTTTATGTTTGCTTCAGTGCCTTTTCAGCATGCAGTAGGACGCCTGAGACATTTAAAGTCAAATGAATTTGGATGGCAATGGTGATTGAAAAATAAGGCTTCCATTTTATAGGAATGTTCCAGAAATTGGATAGCTTCTCTGAGTAACAATTGCCCAACAATTGTAGTTTAAAAATAGCCTTAAGCTTTTACACCTGGTTATATTTTTAAAGAAACTTGGATATTAGTCTCTCGGATTGCCATATTCCGGCTGTTTTTCTCTTTTTTTCCCTTGTTTTTTAAGAAAATTAAAAGTATTAAGTGCTAGCCGTGGAATTTTTCACAAAATTGTAGCCGGTAACAATTAATAAAGCGTGGAATTTTAGGGTGGCCTTGCCTCCCTTTTAGTCAAAAAAAAAAAGAGGAGTCATATTCCATTGCCGAGATTTTACCAAAAAACAATTCCATTGCCGGGATTTGAACCCGGGTCGCCTGGGTGAAAGCCAGGTATCCTAACCGGACTAGACGACAATGGATTGCGAAAGGTTTAATGGTATCATTTATAACAGCAGCCACAGGGCCGTACATACAAGAGACGTAACTCCTGACGAACAAGAAAATTCTGATCAAATTGTTACGATCGAAACTGATTGACGTTGATGCTGCTAAAAGTCAGGGGCTTTGGGTCAATAAGTTAATAATACTATCTTTAAGTCAGAAGCTTCTTACTACATCAAAAAAGAGTCAGGAGCTTCTAAAAAAGTATTGGCATCAGAGGCAATGGAGCTGAGGGGGAAGAGGTGGATGCTATTGAAGCAAGCAACCTTGTCGTTGGAGCAGTGAGAGCCATGAAGGAACAAGCAAGAATAAAAAAGTTATGAAAAGTACCGTAGCAAAACCCTTATCTATATGTCATTATATGGGTATAACATTGTTTCATCTTTAAAATATTGTTTTTGGTTTATTTAGTGACAAGATCGAGATATAAGGGCCGAGAAGTAACAAACATGCAGGATTATTGAAATTGTTGATCTGTCAAATTATGTTTTTTTGAATGGCAAATGTTATTTCTTCTTTATATGTATATATATAAAAGGTTGGTGATGCTACTTTTCACCGTTATTAAGATTCTTTTTCGGACATATTGTTCAATTTGATTGTTGCATAGAGGCATCTCGTTATTTAAGAGACTATTGCAATAATGGTGTGTACGAAAAGTATATTAGAATATTTAACTCTCAAGGTGCCAACCGGTTGGATTAGATCCAACTTATGTTTGATCCCACCTTTGTTCTAATTTTAATGGTACTTCCTCCTATCCTAGTTTTTTTGTTTTTTTTTTCTGTAATCAATAATGGGCCTAATCATGTTTTCATTCACAAAAACAAATGTTATAATGATGATGTTACAAACTTTTGCATTTCTTAAATGAAAAACGAAATAATTTATTTTTTGAAATATTAGCAATCTAACAAGTGCAAATGCAATATACGTCTACAAAATGTATTAATTAAATGTCATAATTCAGGTTTGTTTGTGGGCCTGGGGATGTAATCGTTTCGGCTATAGAAAGAAAGGCAAATAAGAAGGCCCGTTGGGTGGCTTGTTGAGCCGCTCGCTTTTCGTGGTCGCAAGTCGCAGCTTAATAAGACCACGGACAGCCTCCGGAAGACCGGTTAAGGTAGGAGCGCCTCAAAAAATAGAGCGCGCGCTTTGCCGTGCTCGCCCACTGGGGAAAAACCACAAACAGGTCTCGGCTCCTTGGCCCCACCCTTCTTCCAGATTTTCTTCTTCCATCCCTCTATCCAACTCAGGTAAGCTCCCACATTACGCCTTTTGGGGAAAAACAGTTTCCACTTAGATATCATCATCTGCACGAACCCTAGTACTCTGCACTTCTAAGTACTGCCCCCCTTTCCAAAAAGATTATCATCGATTAAAACGTAGAATTATCTGCTGTTCGAGTCATGTATTTTCTCCAATGCTATAAAATTTTGCAGGAGAAATGCCCTCTTCTATTGTTCTCGACGTGGTGAATTCTACGCTGTAAAAAGTGACAAGTTTGAACTGAAATGGTCTTGCTATGGCCTGCTGTCGGCTGTCTTACAATCACATCTCCTCGTTTTGGAGAACTATTGATGGGATAGGAGGGTGGATTTGGGCGAGTCCAATGGTTGGAAGCAAGATGCTATGTGGCCGGTTGCCTATGCATCTCCGTTATGGTTCGATTACCTTGTCCAGAAAGGTCCTGATATAACTTTATTTTTATTTTAAATTTAGTTGAGTCTTATGAGATTGTGCCATTCAACTTCCATATTTTGATTTCCATCCTCATTTTGCATAGTCATTTTATAGTCTTCTTCTCATCCCGGACTTTTCCCTAAAAAAGGCATCAGACCTTCAATAGATGTGACTAGCCAGAATACGTCCAACAAAGAAAATTTAAAAGCATCCTTGAAATAAAATCCTGTGTTTGGTTGAAGTATTTAACTAGATGCTCATCTACCAGGGTTGTTCCAAGCTGGCTATTTTTCCAAAATTCGAGCCACTTATCGCTGCTCAAGCAAGGCACTTGCAAAGTGATCCACTTGTTTCTTCGGAAGATTTGAGAACCACAAGGCCCATAAAAGCTGATTCTTCAAAACTTAGCAAAAGTGATGCCAGTGTAGTTCTTTTGAATAATCGAGTGATGCTTGTTGACGGAACTGCAATTATGTACAGGTCTTACTACAAACTTATTGGTATACTACTAAACTTTACCGTTAGTTACTCTTTCTATTTAATTCTTTGTTACAAATGCATTTATGTGCCTGTATATTCTTGGCATCTTTCACAAGTTTCTTCGGATGCCATTATTCTTTCTTTCTTATTCAATTGACATAGATATGCATGTTTTACTTGATAAAGCTGTGTGGTTTTTGCTTTATACAGTTTATGTCTTGATGGGGTGGGTATTTATCTGCATATGCATCCAACAAACACAATCTGTAGTCATGTGACAGGGGTGTGACAGAAACTTGAGCTGTAGAGAGATATCTTGAACAGTCATGATACTCTTGATTGTTTAAGGTCATGATTGAAACTTAAGGTTCTATATGCCCAGCAATTCACAGAAATTTCATTATAAATTTTTGCATTTGGTTACAAGCATCACATGGCAGATGAGATTTTCTAATTATGATTCCGTTTATGCTCCTTAATCTTTGCTGAAATGCTTACAAAAAGCTTTGAATTGCTTTGCTCACCATTTGTTTATTAGTCTAACATAGCTTAAATAAAGGCCCAAAAATAAATACTATGACCATTTTTAAATTTAACTTTCCATTTTCTCGTCTAGCTATCCTAAATGTAATTTTATTATAAAAATCCTATTCATCATAAAGGCACTGCATGATTTGTTGCAAAATACATTGTTACATTCTCTTATCTGTTCAATTTTTCATGTTTATTTCTTTACCGTACCGGTAAAATAACTGCTTATATTCCCTTTATTTCACTATTACCAGATAGTGAATCTTAAACTCTATTAATAAATTTTGATTCAAATGTCAAATGTTTCTAGTATGGGAAGATGGAACAGGACTGATATTTGGCACTTACTCCGACAGGCATTATTAAGATGTGCTTCAAATCATTGAATACTACTAATAGTTGCGAATAAGTTCTAGGGCATGGTTCTCCTACAACAAGCAACTACGAGTGAGGTTTGACAAAGGAGGATCAAAAGAAAAAGGTAGTGGCTTGTTATCAGTTATCTTAACAAGCTTTAGGAGACCTTGGATCTCATCCGTTTGTTCATATATCAGCGGCTAAAGATATTGATGAAGCCATCATGGAGGACAAAGACCACAAGATTACTTTAGCAAGTATAACCTGATCATAGAATCGTTAATATCGACATTGGAGTGGTGAATTAAGTGTTTGGACTGGCATCAAAATCAACTGATTGGACAATATTGCTGTCTGTTCAGGTTGGAAGACACCTTATGAAACTCTGGATGTTCTAACACCATGTAAGTGAAGGAGAAAGAAATCAGGGAAATGCAATGATACTCTTTTGTGGGTTCAATAGCCCATTAAATACATTTTTCGTGTGGCCCAAAATAGGAATGCTTGATGAATGAGGATACCTGAAGCCAACACCAAGTAGTTGGCTGAGGCTGGATTGTTATGGTTGTCCGCAGTCATGAGAGTCATAGACACTCAAATACAGAATAATGCTGTAAATGCACCATTATATACAATTGCTCATGCATATGACAAAGGTTTCTTTATCAAAAATATCTAAGAACTGTTAGGCGACTGTGCATAAAAATGATCTTTGCAAAGTAATATCTGTTCAACACACTGAGCATTCTCCACTATACTGGTTTGGTATGGGCACATCTACGGTCAATCGCAACACTATAGGTAGGCCACCTTACCATATAATGAAAAAACAATAACCAACGTATTACTAGATATTGAGACATAGGCCTATTAAAGTATGCGTTCTTTGAAAGATTGCAGCTACTAGCTTATATTGCAGGGTCTAAATATTGCATGTTCTATCCTTCTTTTTAACTGTTAGAATATTATTTCTTTTGAAAATTATTTTAAAAAGTCATATATATATATATATTTATTTTTTGACAAGCTCAAGTTGCTAGCATTTTTTGAATACATGCATATTGGTGTATTGCTTGTAATACATTTTTTGTTGAAATGATATAAATGTAAGCAATAGTTTACATGTCATCAGTTTAGTTTGGTAAATTAATAAAGTAAAAAAAACCCTCTTTTGTCATCTTGTAGACATAAGAAAAAGTTTTTTGCTCAGGTTGTGTTGAAACTATGGGTTATAGCCTGTTTTAGGTTCCTGCTTATCAAAATGTTGTCCTTATTTCAGATTATCACTGTTACTGAACTTCTGGTCACAGAATCTATGGTCGGTATAAAGCCTATTTGATGGGATTAAATTTTTTTTGAAGGATGAAATTATGAATCGATAGGCAGGTCTTTAATGATGTTATCCTTGTCCATAGTCATCTCATGAAGAAAATTGGTAGTTGAAGTGCTTGTGCTGTGTATGACCACAGCTTTCTTGGATGGTTAGTTTATAGCTTGGGCAATTGGATCAATCAGGATTCTTTTAAGGTAGACAATTTAGTTTTACCACTTGGAGCTACATATATTTTTTAATTAGCTGTTACAAAAATTGGGTCTTTTGGGGCCAGTGCAATATAATTAGGAAAAGGGTTATGTGGTGTATTTTCCCATCTTAATGTCATTTTGTTCCCTTTCTAAATGGTGGTAATATGGCAAACTTATGCATGTCCCTCTTGCTCATTGATTTAATGATGGGATTCTAAATTATATTACCAGCTTTTGCTTAACTATTTGCTTTTCTAAAGCTATCTGTTGAATTATTCTGGATCCTCATCTGTGATTTCCCATTAATAGTTTCACCATTTGCATGGTTCTAGCAAAGTTGCATCGTGGGCTTTTGGAGCATGCTGATGGCAATGGAGATTGGGTTTTAACCATATTTACAGCTCTATCGCTTGTAAGCTATACCATTTTTTTATTATCTGGCCAGTTTATCTTGCAAGCTGAGCTCATTTTTTGGAGCATACTTAATCTTAATTTGTGCATGTTTTTCAAAAGCTATAATAACCTAATATGCTTACTTTTCCCATTTTCTGTTTCAATTAACTATATTCCTATGAAAGTTGTAAGCACAGTCAAGTCTGGCTCTTGTTATGTTGAACAATTTCAAGAACTCCACAACATAACAAGTCTGAGTCTTGTTATGCACAGACAAGTTGCTGTAGTTCAAGTCCTTGTTCATAAGTTGCAGGAAGTTGCAAGTTATTTTGCTGGGCCTTGTTATCTTCATTTGATGGCAAGGATTTGATCAAATCCTGGCATATGGAAATGATAATCATATTTATATGAAAAGAATTTAAATCTAATCTCATCCTAAGAATATTTATGTCCATGCATCACAACCAAATTTATGAACCACACAGGTAAATTATCTAAAGACTTCAATCTTTATTCCCAAGTCCCAGCTATATAAAGGAGATTCGATACATCTGTTCTATTATATAATGCCAACTCCTCTAATGTGTCCATGGATGAGGCATGTCTGACTGCCTGTATTTCCCGACCCCACTTTTTCCATCCCTCGCGTTTCCTCACCTTGCCTTTACCTATCCCACATTCTATCTGAATGTTTCTCCTTTCTCTATGTGGCTTTTAACCATAAGATCAAGGATTTCTGTCCTTCTAGCGGTTATTATTTATTACATCAATTATTTTTTTAATCAAAGCAATAAAATAACATGTGCATTGCACATGCCACATTCTAGTTTTCTCTTAATGACAAGTAGAAATTATGGCTACCTGTGGTATATTGTACAATTTCAGAAGCTATTGCCACAATCTTTTATCGCTCACTAAATGCTACTTCTTTGGCTATGCTCATCAGTCATCGCTAATGATTAATAGATCTGTTCCTGTAATTGTGGTTAATAACTGACTGCTCAGTACTTGTGGTTAATAACTGACTGCTCAGTACTCACTAGCAGTTCCCCTCTCCACGAATTTTGGCTACTTCCATATTTTTTTTTTAAAATTTTTTACCATATGACATTTTTTCCTGTATACATAATGTTGAGAGGTTATTTTAGCATATATCCGGTATAAGTATCAAATCATGCAATGACACTGGCTTCTCTCTCTTAAAAATTCAAAGAAAGCTGAATGACACCTGGGTATTAACTAGGGCTGCCTAGACCATTCAAAGGTTGTCTGTGGCCTGTTTCTAAAAGCAGCAACCAGCCAGACCTTGTCTGGGCCTGAAAAGACAAGGCCCAAGCCCAGCCTGCATTTGCCACTTCCCCAGCTCAGTTTTGGCCTGAGCCCAGTGATAGAGAGGGAAAGGGGTTTGATTTATTCTAGGTCAGGTTACCTAGTTTTCCATTTGTTTTGCTTGCTTTCACGCAAACAAATATTCATCAAGCAATTAAGTTGTGTATGGATAAGTACGTACTGGATGTTGTTTCTTAATTGTATTTTGTTGATTCTTACAACTGCATTTACTCCAGACAAAAAAGGTATGCTAACCATTCTAGGTTTTCACCATTTAAAAATTTCTTCTGCATTAGCATGGATGGTATAATATCAGCTTATGATTCTTTTGCTCATTGGTTTATTAATTCTTAACTGGCACCTATTTTGTTGCAGCTATTTGACGTGTTGGAATTCATGCCCTCTCATGTTGCAGTATGTTATCAATCCTTATAAAGTTAGCTTAGTCTTTTTTTATAATTTTATGCTTTATTACAAAATCTGACTAAATATGCTTTTCTTGCATTGGCCTTTATATGCTTTTCTTGCATTGGCCTTCAAGTGAATTGGTTTTGTTCTAGATTTTCAATTTGTTCTTCCACTGCTTCTTATTTGTGAGGACATTTTTAATAAAATTTTCCACTGAATTTGTTGATTCTTTTTTTAATACATTATATCTGCTTATAGTCCTTTTCCCCTTGCTTTCTTTCTTTCTGGTTATTTGTACTGCTTGTGGTCATTGGTGATAACTTTAATTCAAATGCTGGCTGTTACTGCACTGCATCAATCTTACTTGTGATAGACTTACATGGGAGCTAAAGAATTAGGATGGTGCAATGTCTCGCAAATTTGGTTTTCAAAAGAAATTATTTGAGCTCTATGTGGTCTGTAGATACTTATGATTTAACAAAAAGAACTATTCATGCCAGAGAAAAGGTCCTTTTATATTTTCTTTTTTCTTTCTTTTTCCATGATATAAGGTAATCTTATGTTGAAATCTAAAGCGACTTTTTGTATTTACTTGATGGATGAGTCAAATGATAAAATAGTCCCATGCATGATGGACAACAGAGAAAAAGGAAAAAATGGAAAAGAACAAAGAATTTATACATATTGGCAATTACTTCTATAATTAATGTTGTATCTTAACTAAATACTCAACTGCGACACCTCCTTAGGGTGGGATCAAACACTTAACCATTGTAATAAAATATGCAGCTATTGGAATATCTCAGGATGCATGTGAGTGAGTTCGTGCATGCATGTCTTATCCTTTTTGACTAAAGAAGATCACAACTCTACTAAATTATGAAAAGGCAAAGTTCTAATGTAGTGGTTTCCTTACAGCATGAAAGACACGGTAAACGTTATGACCAAGTGTTCACATAAACATGCAAGTTACAAGATGAACAGTTGTAGGGTTGGACAAACTGAACAGTCACTTTGCAAAGGCTATTTTCTTCTTTCTTTCTTTCTCTCTCATGTCATTATAACAATTCAAATTTCTTGTTTGTAAGGCATTATACAAACCTGCACTACCTGCAAGAAAATGAGGTGGTGACTCTGGCATCCCTTTGAATGTTGTGAAATAAGGTACTGTAGCTCCGAGGAGCTGTTTAGTGGCGGCCTTTTTGCCTCCATGTGCCATTTAGGGGCAAAATGAAGGTGAAGAGGGTGAATCTTCAGAAGAGTGACTAGGCCATGGAGATTTATTAAAGCAAGGGAATAAATATAGCTCAAGCTTGTGGATTAGTGCAATTATAAACCAGTGGGTGACTTTGCTGGTTTTATGAACTATGGCATGGAAAGGAGCAACTGAGATGAGGCAGGAAAATGATGGTGCATAAGCAAAGCTAAGTTTTGTAGAAGGTTGGGATGTATGCTGCTCTTGGGTATATTGTAGTGATGGAAGCCAAGCAGCTAGCGCGCATAAATAATTGCGACTTATTTATTTTATAGTACTTACAAAATATTCCAGCATTAGCAAATCATAAAATCAATAATTATCTCGTAGTTTGAATTACCACTTTAAGCAATTGCCTATCTTTATGAATTATGATAAAGTCCATGACCTTGGCCTCAGACCAGCAGTTTTGTCAGGAAAAAAGTACTGTTTTAATGGATGATTGGCAAGAATTTTGCTTGAAGGCCCTAAAGTTTAACTCCTAACCATACAATATCGCACTAAGAGGGTGAAAAAAGAATTGTCACTGATTTAATTTTGCCTGTGTTGAATGATTTGGGCTCATATTTGTTTTCTTGCCTTAGCAATTCCACTTACTGCACTTATTCCTTTTAGGCTTCTTGTTTGTTTTCACCTTTGGTTAATATCATATTCACGATGAATCTAATTCTGATTTTTTTAAATATATGTTTTATATAACATTTGCTTTTGATTAATGCCCTTACCTTTTTTTATACTGTACTTGCTTTGCTTATATTTCAAGTAAAGGAATTGATAGAACTCTCTTTGATGCAGGTGATATTTGACCATGATGGTGAGATGTATATGTCAGTGAATGTCTTGATTCACTCTTATGCTATCTTCAATCCTGTTATAATACTTATGTATCACATCTAGAAGAAATCTTCTTTTGAAAATGTGGTACATGACTTATACATTACATTTGCTGCCTCATTTGCGCAGCTTCCTTTTATTTATACGTATATAGTCCTGCGTCTTTATTTGTATCAAATTAGAGAAATTTATCTGGGTGAGACCTGATTGACTAATTTATTGGATTTGAATATATATTGTCAGAAAAGCCTGTGGTATTAACCTATTCTATCTTTTCAAATTTCAAGTGTAACAATGGAGAACCATAAATAGGTGCATAACCAGATGATGAACTTTCATTGATAAGCATGCAACTTCTGATTGTCTTATTTTGTCTGGACTTACAAAGTAGATGAAAGAATGTGTATTGGGAGTGATAGAGTGGATTGAAAGAACATTGCAAATTGCAATCATATTGTTTACAATCCAAGGAAGTGGTCGACAGGAGCACAGTACAGACATGGAATTGATACTCTAATTTGGCGATCCTTGCTTTCTAAGTCATGAAGAAGGATTTGAATATAAAGTGGAACTTTGAAGTTCTTGTGGACTTACATATTTTATTAGAAACTGGGGACGTTTTAATAATGGAAATTTCTAAAAGCTTGCAGCATTCTTGTAACTAAATTATCCACAGATGTGTTCTAAACTGCTTAAGTATTTCATAAGTAAAAACATGGGAGAGCATCATTTTGCCTTGCTTCAAAATCAGGATCTAACCACAGTATTATCTTCTCTGATAAAATTTCACATGTATAAGAATTATATGATCTACATATGATAACTTATAATAAATTGTCCCATATATAACCACAGAATGTCTTATACTTAAGACGTGGATCTTTGAATCTTCATGATTTTTCTGCATACTCTTCATTGGAGGCAATTGATATACATTTCCACAATGCTTGCTTACGGATGATGCCATTTTAGTTTCTTGTGGCTTGCCATGCGGCGGCAGTATAACCAATCTTCTGATATCAATTGCTCCCTTCTTTGACCATATTGCTATCTTAATTCTTAGATGACTAGAATATTACTGCATTGATGGCTTTGCATGCAGCATCTAACGACCAGTAATATGGTTTGTTACAGATGTCTGATTAAGATTCATCTTGTTTGTAAGTTCATTTTTTTTGCCTCTTTCAGACATCTGAATTGCTGATTAATATACATATACACGTCTACCAAGGTTAGACACTCGAAGTTGCAAACCTGTAGTCCTACTATATCTGAATCTGTATTTCTGGAAGTTGTGAAGTCCATATTTCCATATAGTCTTCTCAGTTTCAAGTTATGCTCTCTAGTAACTCTATGTTAATGAGAAGAAGGTTTGGTTGATTGACAATTTTGATTTATGATACTGAAAATGTCTGATAACAATTGATCTATAAGGGAAAAAGAAACATTGTTAAGATGGAGTGAACTGTCGTTTGTAATCATAGATCTGCCATATTTTATCTGCATGGCAATTCTCTTATCAGTTTGCAAGATATATTTAAGGCTTCACTTGTACATTGCCGCTGCAACATAAAAGGGTGAAATGCCAGAAGATCGCACAAACTATATAATATATATATAATTGTCAAACTTTTGGCAGGCCATCCTGGAGGATGGATCTGTAGCATCGGACTAGTTCTTTTTCTACATAATGGTCTTTTTTGATTTTGAAATTTATAAGAATATTGCAAATGTGTGACCTTAAACTGCAGCTCATGGATGTGTCAGGAAGTCCTCTTCTTCCCTTGATTTATTGAGTTTAATTTACATTATCAGTGTGAATGTATAGTTGTCCACCATTATCACTCAATCAACATTATTGCAAACAAAAAAGAAAACCATTTTTGTATAGTCTGATTAAATAATTTGCTGCATGTTATTGGTGAAATTTACTTATGAAACTGCATTACCGATATTACCGAGCCTTCCTTCCTATTGTCAAAGTTATTTGAGGAGTTGGGTAGTTTAATTCACAAAAGTTTCAAATTAAGTGATACAAGTGGTCAAACTTTCTTTTCAGGAGTTCCATTTGGTCACACTACTACCATGCCATCCAAAGAATCTTACATGGCAAAAGGTAAGAGTTATCCTTTCCATTTATGTTACGTGGACTGGGGTTCGTGTGTCGGGTGCTGGTGCATGTCTAAGTGTTGGGTCCTTTCAACATCTAAGAAATTCTTCTTATGGAGCCATGCGCAAGTGTCATACCAATGTCTGAGATTAAGTGTTCGTTGCTGATACTTATAAGCTAAACCAAAGGGTCTGGGTAACATAGCTTTCCATAATTCGGTAGAATGGTTTGGACCAATGTTTTTATGTGATATGAGCAACTGAGTACAAGTCTAGTTGGCCTGAAAAGCCTAAATATGTTGATGGAATTGTCTAAATTTGTAGCTATGTCCTAGTCATCTAGTTTATTCTCTATGTTGGTGGTATGATACAAGCTTGCAGATTGTGTGTAATGTTTTTTCCACTCTTTGTTTCTGTTGTTCTAGCTGCTCATCCTCTCCTCTCTCTCTCTCTCTCTCTCTCTCTCTCTCTCTCTATATATATATATATATATATATATATCTATATATATATATATCCAAAAATTAGCCTTTTTCACAAGGAGAAGAAATTGCCTAAAATTTAAGTTTGTGGTTTTGTTAAAACTTTTTTGTTCAAAAAATTAAACTAAGTAGATTACTGTAGTCTGTAGAATGTAGAGCATTTGAGAACGAAATTTAGCATGCAATACTTAAACTTTGGGTTCCTCGATTCCAGATTATATTCAGCCAACCTTATAACCTGTCCAGTCATAGTTTAGGAATTGTTTCTGCACTTACAGTTGTCTAAAAATTGATGCTAATAACTGCCAAGGTCATGGTTACTCTAACTATCCTTGGTGTTTAATTCTACGAATACAATTCATCAATTATGCATTAATTTCCTTGTGTAATCATGTTTCTTGTTGATAGTTCTTGGACATTTATTAATGCACCAGTTCTTCTATAAGTATGTTCTGTGATTGATGCCACTTATCCTAATGCTGTTAGAGTTTTATGAGCTATATTATAGTTCTGCATCTTCTAACCATATTGTTTTTTTGCCTGAAGGCTTGACTTTCCGTCACATGTTATATCCCTCTTACAAAAGCAGCCGCATTCCGACCCCTGATACTGTTGTTCAGGGTCTTCAATATCTGAAAGCATCCATCAAGGCTATGTCCATTAAAGTCATTGAGGTAAATAACATGGATGTATTGGTTTTGCATAGAATGTTGCAGCAGTTTTCATCCTAAGGCATTGATGCAGGTTCCAGGTGTTGAAGCTGATGATGTAATTGGAACTTTGGCTGTAAACAGCGTTTCTGCTGGGTACAAGGTTATTTTCGTAGATTGTCATGTCCTTGTTCACTAATATAGGATAAATAGAACTTTGATTGTTTTTTCTATATGTTAAACACTGTGGTAATCATATACTGTTACAACTTACAAGCTTCGAGGAATACAGGGTGACACCACCATGAGAGTTCGAACCCTGGACCTCTCCTAAGCAGAGAGGGGTGTCAACCAGCTGAGCTAAGGCTGGTTGATGCTTCCAGGATCTACCTTGGGCACTTGGTAACTTGAATATAAAATACCAACACATCATAGAAATTTAAGCAGTTAATATGATTGATCATCATACTTTGGGCATTCAAGCTTTAGAGTTTCTTGAGAAGGCCAAGTTCTATTCACAAATTTTATATTACTTGTTGGCTCCTGATTGTTTAGACTAGAATATCGTATTATGCACATCAAAGTTTGATTAAGCACTTATTGTATTTTATGCTTCTTCTTATGTAATTTAGTTACTTGGGAAATGTTCTACATTTCTACATTTTTGTATCTTCCTGCCCTTCATCCGAAAGTTTTGGCACTTGGCGCAATTTTTTTTGGGGTTTCCTTGCACACTAGTTCAATTAATGGCATTTCAGTTCTCAATTCTATTAATGGCTTACCTGTATTAATTAAAAGAACCAAGCACATCTGACTAGCATGGTATTTTGTTCTTCTTTTCTAGTGTGCAATGCAGCTTGAGATGCATGTTTTAAAAGAAGACGCTATTAACAGCCAACCAATTTTAGTAATCAATACATTTTGATGTTATTCATATTTTTTCAAATATTAGAATTACATAGCAGTGTCATAAATCAAGTTTCTGGTGGCTGAATTGTCAGACGCTGTGGGGTTACCTCATTAATGCAGTAATGCCAAGTCTCATGGTAACTTTGACCAATGAAAAGAGAGTTTACAATTAGAAATAGAAGATTGAGGCATCTCTTAAATAAATTTTAGCTTATCTCTTATTCTACTGGCCGCCTATTTTTATATTCCTGATATGAAAATTATCAATCATAAATCTCCCTCCAAATGCAAAACTTTTAGAGTGTTCTAAAGTGTTGGATGTAATGTATAAAAATTATATAGTGTATCTTTAAATATCATATTAACCTTGTATTTAAGGGATCCTTCATTATGTGGTTTGTTCACCACTGTAGCGAGAATATGTGTTGTATAAATATATTAATTTAGGCTCCTTTCTTGATGAGATATGCATTTTTCTCTTTCATACTTGCTCTCCAAGTTACCATAAAGTTGAATGTTTATCAACCCACTAATTGTGCTTGGTGTGTATATCTGAGCAAGAGCAAGTAGTCCTAAAAACATTAAAGAATGTGAAAGTGGGTATGAAGTCCAGGCGATGGAGGTGAATGGATTTGAAAAAAGACTTGCAACAAAGTAAAAGTTGATCACATGTTTCAGGTGATTTGCACATAGGAGTTGCATGTGCACCAATCTAGAATGACTAAGGACTTGTTTGGTTCACAGGGAGGGGGAAAAGTGTGGTCAACATAAAAATAGAGAAATGCCTCGTATTTGGTTGGAGTTTTCAAAGGAGAGAAATGAAAAAGTAGCTTTCCTATAAGAATAAGATTCCCACATTTCATGGAAAAGAAAAATCCATCTAGGACATCGGAAAGTGACTGTCCCATTGGCTAGGAATTGGGATATTTTTTTTTTTCAAAAGTACCCTTAAGCTTTTAGATAGAACGGGCTAAGATCTTTCCCTTTATTAAGGGCATAACAGAAATTTTATAATTTTTCTAGAAAAATAGATGTTTAACCAAATATAAGCTACTCTAGAATGTGCCACTTTTTCATAGTCAACCAAACATGAAAAAACTACTTTCAGGTATCAGCTTCTCAGAAAAAACATTCCAGTGAGAAAATTTTTTTCCAACAAACCAAACAAAATTTTGATAACTTGCAAGGCAAGATCCCGGAACATGCATAGGGGAAAATTAGAACACGGGAGTGGAAAAGCAAATAGCTTAGGTGAAAGGTTTGAGCAAAAACTTAGAGATTCTAGTTACATAGATTTAGTCCTTAATAAGAATTAGTTGCAAAGGAATCAACAAAATCAGCAAACAGTGCTTGTTGATGTCTCATATTGCATCATTATCCATGCAAATATTGAAAGAAAAACTTACTATTTGAGCATGATGTTAGGTCATTTTACTGTCAGTGGAAGCATGTATGTCTTTGTGCTTGTGTGCCTATACAGGTTCCTGGATGCATTTTGCACACATTTTCATGTGCCCACATGTGTCCCAGTGTGCTGTGTGTGCTTGACAGTCTTGTTCACTTGTCCTTGGGTGTTACTTTATGTTTTCATTTTCTTGATATCTTTTTCACAGGTACGGATTGTCTCTCCAGACAAAGATTTCTTTCAAATCTTATCACCTTCATTACGTCTTCTACGAATTGCATCACGTGGGTCTGGGTTAGTATAGCTACCATTTGAATCTGTCATGGATTTCTGTATGTAACTCTTATTCTCGAGTATGAATACATATTATTATATACTTTTTGCTATGCCCCTCCTTTGCATACAAACATTGTGCATTAATTTTTGCATCTCGCGCTAGAAGAACATCTCATCCTGCAAGTCACCCCATTTGGATCCTAATTCAATATGTTTCATGTGTTCATGTCATAATGACATGAAATTTCCTTCATTGTAGTATGATTGAGTTAAAAATCGGGGTCCCAATTCTCTGTGTAGATAACTTTATAGGGAACATGCTAGCATCATGAAATCAGTGGAATTACTCAGAGATATGACTTGAACCTAGACTTGGGCTTGTTGGTCAGTCCAAATGTGAGGCCTGTCCCTGTACTTTCTGGTTACAGGCCTCAGAACTGGATATGACCTCATCCAGATCAGCTTAAAGAACTTATTTTAAAAATGTAGGAGAATCAAGTCTTGTTCTCCTTGAACCATTTCGCTGGATCAGGAATGGTCCCAAGATTTGGACCTTTTTCCAAATAAAGCTCTTGCCTGACCCTACAACCCAACCAATCATGCTTGCATCTGTGCTTTGACGGACACCTGTCTCCACGGAGAGAAATTTGACACCCATTATTGTTTTGATTGATATCGTTTGTCCAAGCATGGATGCTGTAACAATTCCTATTTTTTAACCAATGAAAGGTGAAAACTACAATTATAATCTTTTGAATTGTTGTAATATGATAGCCATAGTTCCTTTTCAGATTTTCCTAGTTGGATGAGAAGTGGTGAAGAAGCGTTTCTTTCATCAAACATAATTTACCCTTTTTTTTTTGTTTCTTATGCTGTCTGATGGGTAATCGAACTATGACGAACTTTGATTCTATTTTATTATGCCTGTAAATTTTTTGGTTTTAGTGTAAGTTAATGTATGAACTGCTAGCATTTGTTCTTTTTTTTGAAGGGAACTGCTAGCTTTTGTTATTCTGATCCAAAAGGGTTCAATCTATTGATATAGATGGGGTTTGTGTATAGGATGGTTTCTTTTGGATTGGAAGACTTTGCCAAAAGATATGGAGCATTACAACCTTCTCAGTTTGTTGATGTTGTTGCACTTGCTGGCGACAAATCTGACAATATTCCAGGTTATAGTAATATCTTATTTTCTAGTACCCTGTGGGACTTGTTGATTGCTGTATTACTCTGTTTTGAGGACTAAAACATGATTCTCTGAATTCTTTATTTTAGTGCAAGTTCAGCCTCATGGAATGTGAATCCGAACTTGATTCTTGCATGGGACAGTTAACAGCATACTTTAAAAATAATTTCCTGCATGTTGTTGGAAAAAGAGGCCTTGGCATTAAATCTGTGGTTAAAGGTTGCTAAATTTCAAAATTGAGCTTCTCTCCTTTTCCTTGATTCAAAAGTTTAGATTTTGAGAATTAAGATTTTCCAGGAACTATTTGATTGTTGGAAGGACATTTTGGGAGTGGAAACTTGTAAAGTGAATGAAGAAGAAAAAAATATGAACTCGACAAATCTATTAAAACTAGAAATTGCCAATTCCACAATGTTCATCTTATGAGTTCTTGTGGCACAATAAAAAAATTAGTACTGTATAAATTATAACTTGTAACTTCAAAAAGATCATGCAAAATCGCAAACTATCATGATTTTATAGTATCTTCTGATTCTAGAGTTCATACAATCTCGGCATTGAGAAGTTGCTTGTGCCTTAATAGTTGAAATATATATAGCCATGTTACTATTTTTTCCACTCAGCAATTTTCGCATTATAGCTTTTTAATATCCTTTGGATTCTCCTAGAAGATGTTTCTTTGGCAGATGGATGGCTTTTTTCTTTTTCATTGATTTCTGAAAGGAAGAATTTTTATGCTGACTTTGCTTTATGATTGCAACCATTGTTTGGACAAACAAAAGTTCAGTGTTGGTGAAATAAGCAGTAGAAAGAAAGGTATTGAAATAATGTAACAAGAACATGGAATTGGAAGAGGTAGTGGAGGGAGGACCAAATATGACCAGAAATGCTAAGCTCTCTCTCTCTCTCTCTCTCTCTCTCTCTCGGTAAATAACATGATTTTTACCCACTCTACATTGTAATTTAACTATTTTTTTAGTTTTTCTTCTAAGTGGAACTGTTATTGATAGTTAAAAACACCATATAAAGGGGAGTGAAATGAAATTTGTAAGTTCATAATTTTAAGATGGATTCTTTTAAGTTGTTTAGGGGGTGTGATAAGTTGTTTCAAGATGCTCACAAGTTTGACTTTGCTTGATGGTGCTGCCACTTTTCTCTTGATGGATGATGTAATCTTTTTGTCACGCCACCTTTTTATTTAAGTTTCTGCCAGAGAATTTCCCATATTTATTATAAATTTGGGGGAGTGAAATGACCTGTATATGTTGATAGCCAAACTTTGCACTTATTTTTGTTGAATTATTCAATTTCCATATTTATAAAATTGTCACTATCATTACCACCAAAACCATTTCTCATCAGAAAGAGGGTCTGTAATGAGCACATATCTTAGTGGAGGAGATTATGGAAGGATTGAGCAAATTTATGTGAGTAGCTGTTAAACCAACATTGATCCTCTAAACTATACTATAATTAAGTCATATTACAAGGAACAATGTGGTCATAGAAATCACACTATAATGAACTTCAGCGATAAATTATTCCTTGGAGTATCACATAAATTTTCTCATCAAATCTAACTGTTTTCTCTTCCTTAAAGGTTACGTAAGGAAGTCGCTGGGAAATACATTTGATCAAAGCACTTTGCATCATAGTTATGTTAAGTCTTTATATAAAAATTGCAACTTCAATCCTCAATATACACGATATTGTTATATCTATATTCTTTATTTGGTTAATAGGCGTTTTGAATTGCCTCTCAGTGAAAGTTCTACTGCATGTTAAGTGCTATTTTTTGATTGCTTTTCATTTTATGCAGGAGTTGAAGGCATAGGACATGTAAATGCTTTAAAACTTATCACTAGGTTTGGTACGTTGATTTCTTTTGACCTTCTTTCCCAAAAACTTATTGGATTATGTGTTATGAATGCAAAATGATAAGCACTGCTTGTCTGGTATGGATAGACAGTGGTGCAGATATAGCTTGCTTATTGATGGCTATGAGTTATCGTTGTTTGATAAAATTTGAGTACCTGGTATATTACAGACAGCATTTATATATCCCGAAATATTGGTACTCAAGCATTTCAGATTCAACCATGACATTTGTTCTGCTACCTTGACATATATCTCTTTTGGTATGTGCACCAGGACTGTCAAAAGATATCATAATTCAGTAAATGGAAGTTTTCAATCATCAACATACACTTTTCCTTTTCTCAGTCGATGGTTAAAGTTTGGTAGGCAACCTGGATGGATAAGGCTAATAAATTGTGGACGAACCATCGATTGGTAATTGTCAAAAAAAAATAAAATTGGAAAGCTTACATTGATCATTTACCTTTAGGTATGTAAGAAACTTATATTATCATATTCATACGTTCAAAGTTCTCCACACCCCCCACAATTATACAGATTATTAATGGTTCAAGCATATTGGTTTTCACTTCATGACAATTCATTGTTACCGGTATTGGTGTTGAACATTTGCATGACATGTTTGATTTTCCCAAGCTCAATGATATTGTCCTTATAACAATATGAGCAAACATGCACAGGAAGCTGTATAATTTAAGGAGGTAGATATTGGTTTTGAGTTGTATGTGGGGTGAGTAGGTTAGTAAGTTGAACTAGGTTGGCTTCATTAATAGATCAACAAAAATGTCCAAAATGTTGTTGTGTGTGCCGGACTGCTGAATAAAATCTAGTTGATATGTTCTTCTTGCATCATTCGCATTGTTCAAGAAAGGAGTCCTTGAGTTCACTCTAAGGTCATGCCTATGCTGCTTATTAAATTTCAGCAATACTTTAGCAAGCTCCTCACATTTCAAAGTTAATGCACCCTTCTAGCATAAATGTCTCGTGTTATCCCCAAAATGAGTCGTAACACAATGTTTTTTCAAAGCATAATGAATTCTTGTTTTGGAGCAATGCTAGAAAGGTGCTTTATTGATAGTAAAGATACAAGCCATCAATCTTGAAGACAGGAGCAGGTACAATTCATCTGGCAATTATTTATGGTATGCGTTAGGCTCCAACTTTTATAGCTGAAAAATCAATTGGTTCATATGGTGCATGATCAATAGCCAGGTACAGGTGGCTTAGTTGAACATGGGACTATCAATGTGATTTGGTCCTTGCCTCTGAAATTATGGAAGGCCCAACTTCTTTTATTGCAGCTTGCTATAAGTGCTAGTAGGATATCTCTCTACAGTGGCATGACATAACAAAATGCTTTTGAAGTCTCCAACTTCGAACTTTTCCTAGTAATTCTCTGCTTTTCACATATTTCTTGGACTCATCTCTACATTCTTCAGGGACTACGCTTCGATACTGAATTTCAGTTCATAATTTGTGCATCAAAGATGAACAAAGTTCCCATTGTCAAACATTGCCGTTTCTCTGTCTTCACTCTTACATCTGGGAGAATCTGGGTCTTTGTTTTTGTGGTCTCAAGCTGCAACTAAAATAGTAGGCATCTTACCCTCCAATTGGCCTTACAGGTTTCATCTTAGGCCCCCCTCTTGTTTAAAGTTGTCTTTGCAAGGAAATGGCACCAATTCTTGGAGGACTGACTTCAACTCAACAGTCAAATATATGAATTTGCTCAGTTCTTTGTAGCCTTCTCTAATTAGAGCTGTTCTCCATAGTAAACCATATTTTTTGTCAGAAAATCTTGGACGCTAATTTACTTTTCTTTATTTTGTTTATTTTTCTTCTTTTTGGAGCAATATTATCTAGTTGTTCCCCGTGTCTACATTTGCTTTCTATCTTCGCAATGTTAATTTTCTTTTTACTCGGAGTTGGTTGTTATAATCATTATGTAAGTTGATTCTTCAATTTTAAAAATCTTGTTCATATCCAGATCACAGTAATGCACATGCATTATGTTGTATGTACACCCAGGTTCCTTGGAGAATTTGTTGCAATGTGCTGATCAAGTTGAGGAGGAACGTATCAAAAAGGTGCAGTCAATATGTAACAATTTTCTTTAGTATGTTGAGTAGTTTGCTTAGATGCCTATTTATCATAATTTATGTTTGTTCTTTTTAGCTTTACTCCTTTTGTATTATTAATTCTATTGGCCTTCCTATCGCTACGTAAGTGATAAATCTTTGCGTGTCCATTGCACTTACGTGTTTCTAAATCCGGTCCTGCAGGCATTGTTATCAAGTGCCGATCAGGCTCTTCTTTGCAAGAACTTGGTAATATTCTTGCCTTTTTCTGTCTTCTACATACTTAGCTTTTAAAGCATTATCATGTACTAACCTTTTCCTTTTCCCATCAATTATGGGTCTTCTCCACATCGCAGACAATATTTTGGAGCTTGTTACTTTGTTGATACATGATTGGCTTTATAAAATTTATATCTTCTAGTCACGTTGATCCCGCTTCCGTGTAGTAGTAAAGGCTGTTATAGCCAGTGGAATTTGAATCATAAAGCATTTGATGAGAAACGGCTTGATTGATGGTGTGTGTGGTGGACTTGTCAATGATCCTTTCTAAGCATTAGATTTACTGCATTTGCAGCAGAGCTGTGAAACCCTTTTTGGTGTATAATCTTTGAGTCTAATGAAAACTGAACTGCCAATGTAGTCTTATTTTAATATAATAACTATCTGGAGGGTTTATTTTATAATACCAGCAAGAAATCTAATTACTGGAAGCTCATTGACCATTCCTGTAGTGCCTCAGAAATTGCCATTTGATGAGCAATCCTAGCTTCCACATTTAGTAGATCAACGTTAATGCATTCGATGATAACGAAAAGTCATATCCAACTAGTACTTGGTAAAGTTGTAAAAGCTACTACATTGGAACATAATGCTACTTTTACATGGATAACTTTTGAACATGTGCTATACTTGAATCTTCTGAAGAGTAAAGATGTAGATGATCTTTATTGTTTTAGATGATAATTCATCAAATGTGCATTTTCGGATGTGCATCCAGATTATATTATCATAGATTAATTTGGTGATACGAGGCCTTAGCGAAGACTTGTTGAAGGCTATTAATGTATTTTATCTTGACTCAACTATCATAATGCTTGCTATAAAATAGTCAGTTATAAGTTTCTGCAATATTGTCATATTACCGGGAGTCTCTCTCTCTCTCTCTATCTGTGTTTGCGCGTGCGCATGCATGTGTGCGTGCATGGGCATGTGTGACAAGGGCGTATCATGTAGAATCTTTAGTTATTATAAAACCTAGCTGAGAACAAGTCAAACAGAGAAATTGGTTCTCAATCTGCTGTGCATGCTCGATGTTTCTTCTGCCTTTCCTCTATTGAACTGCTGTTTTTTTATATGCGAATTGTTAATTAGTATATGTAGGTCAGAGTTCTCAAATTTGAGACTTCCATTAGTTCAATTCTTCAGTAGCCATAGTTGAGCATTTTGTGATAATCATTCAAGCTTCTAGAAACTGGTCCTTACCGAATTCTTTTTTCCCCCCAAGGCAACTTTGCGTTCCGATCTTCCATCATACATGGTTCCATTTGAAACATCTGACCTCGTGTTTCAGAAACCGCAGGTTTGTGTTATTTTCCAAATTATCTTGACATACTGAGTTTCTTAGAAGAAGTTTGGTGCGTCCATTTCTCAACCATGTACTTCTTTATCTGTATGCAGGACAATGGAGAAAAATGGATAACCCTCTTGAGAGCTTTGGGAGCATATGCAGAAGGTTTCTCTGCAGATCCTATCATCAGAAGAGCATCTTATTTGTGGAACAAACTTAGAACATGATTAATTTGTGCTGGTCATCGAGAATATCAGAAGTCCCCAGAGAGATTATCCTGGCCAAGAAAGGGCTATCTAAGTGAATATCTTTTATCATTTGAGATACAGTGCCCCTTCTGTGATATTGCTGCTGTTGTAAATCGAACTGACAGTAGTGCTCACATGCGATATCCAGCTTGCCAAAGTTCCCACTGTTTTTCCTACACCACGAGGTATCCCCTCGTTCTCTTTTGCTCAAAGGCCATTGCTATTGTTTTTTTTTTTCTTTTTAAATGTATTGGAAGAGTATTTTTTCTTCTTCCTAAGATCCCATCCTGAAACACCATTGAAGGGCGGCATTAATGCTAACAAGTGATAACGATTGCACCCTAATAGCCTCTTTCTGTCAGATTTCTAATTGAATATGGAGGGGGCATATATGTATGTGTGTGTGTATATAAGTATATATATATATTAAAAGCCTATGCTGTATGTTGGAGGTTTGTGGCCCTCCGTGGATGTTGGACCATTTTGTCTCAAGTTGCCAGCCCTCATGAGTGCACCATTTGCCGAAGTTTAAAGACAGGATATTGAAGGGTGGGGGCGTCTGATTATTTAGATCTTCGATCGCAGTGATTCCACACTTGCATTGTACATTGCATGTATTTGATCTAACTTAATTATCTAAATCATTTTAAAGGCAAGATGTTTTCACTATGTTGCAATAGATGATCAAAATAGTCCAATGTACTGGAACCACCCTGCTCTCCTGGCAAAGGTTCTGGGAGGTCACAAAGGAAATCCCCCAAACTATGGTAAGTCTGTCAAGAGGTAACTTCCTATGGTCCTTATCGTGTCTTCCTGCCTCGTTTCCGTCTCTCAACCTCCATGCGGAGAGATCACAAACATTATTGTGCGATGTTTTATAATAATCTAAGCGGGCCCATAAGAGCTGCTAGCTGATAATCCACATCCTATTAATTGCGACGTTTCATAACAATCTATCTTCAAATGATCATTCAAACAAATGTGTATTTTGTGAAAGGGTTCATGCAGTTCAATGCTTCTTGTGTCTGGTATCACACTACCAACCCCTTATTGCACAAGCGTATTCACATTGTTGCGTTGTTCTTTGTAAAATAGCATGACACGCTTCAAGGACATGACTTCATCCTCCAAATGCACGTCATGGTTGGTGTCATGCATGTATCAACCAGTGAAACAAAGCTCATAAAAAGCATCCCACCTAGGTCACCATGTGATAACGAAATTTTCTTACACAAAAAGGCACAAGCTAGAACACCCAGCCCCATAGACACACCTAGCCCCAAATGAGGAAGATGAGAAGATAACACGATTCTATAACCACAAAAGCTGCATCACAACCTTTTAACTTCTTTTTGTTCCACTCGTGCGATTAAAGACGAACACGTTGACGCACGTCGTCTATCCGTTCTCCTGCAACCCAAAATCCAATTGCCTTGTGGCTCCCACATTAATTAAATAAAAGTTGGCTCCCCGGATATGTACACGAATTATAATAAACCAATGCTTAGGGTCAACTGGAACATCCACTCGGGACAATGCTATTATCTATACCCCTGAAACGCGCATAGAAATTTACATAAGGGACCCTCGATCCGCCGGGTATCTGACTTGAGGCTTGCAGCTAGCCTATGAGGACCACCCATCTCATGGGACTCAACCATACCCGATTTGGATCATGGCATTTGTCATGACACAGTCCCCCTCATGTCCCTCGTTTCTAAAAAAAGGGGCAAAGAAATGATACAAAATACAACAGTGGAATTCATTGTGGAGATTACTTATTTAATAGAATGAATAGGTTTGGATCTGAAATTTTTCCATATTTAAAAAACAGATTGGATTCAAATTGATAGATTCTTAATATGACCCGTATCCAACTTGACCCGTATCTTATCTAATCTAACCCGACTTGTCCCCAAAACTAGAATCCAAGTTCCCATAATATTCAGATCCTCATAAGAAGAATTGCACATCTTCCTAGGAAAGAAAGAAAATTGTAGAACATCGAGGACAAAGAAAAAAGATAGGCAGTTACAGGCCATCGAGAGAATTGAAAGGGGTTCATGTCATTGAATAATTTCTCTAATGAGGGGTTCAAGAGAGTTCACAATGCCTATTTGATGTTCTGTATCAACTACTAAATGCATCTATCATAATGATCAAACAACTATAATTCATCTTGCTTACTGATTAAATCAAGTAGTGGCTTTATCGACATACGGAACTATGGGCATGCCCTTGACTACTCACACGTCCATCCCAATACACTTACGAATCATGAGAAAGGCCCATCTCATTTGTTTACACAAACAAATGGGCCTATCTGCCTCTGTTGATATACAACTGGGGGATTCCAACATGTACCACTACAATACATATAAGCAGGATCTTTTCATGAGAGATTGTCGTGCATGGCACCGGGGATGTTAATAGGCAATCACCATTGCAAAATGTGCAGGTCAAGTATCTATGAACTCCTATTGTTCAAATTAATAGCAGAACACCAACAACAAAACCATGCATATGATAAAGAACGAGGAGATAGAAAATGACCACTCGGGCTGCTTTTCATGTACACAAGGTAAACAAAAAGCAAAAGAAAAGCTTTGCATCTTTCCAAACCAAATAAATCACAAATCGGCAAAAATAACAAATCCACAGAAATGAAGAGGGAACGAAAAAGGGCTGTTTCAGTTGCAGCATAAACTTAAATGCAGACTTGCAAAACCCACTAACACGACTGTTGGTCTTATTTCTCTCTGCCATGGAATAATGCTATTAGACATAGATAGGGATAAAGTTGGTAATAAGCACAGTTACCCGCCAGAGTGAGAGACTGGAGATGTTGTGAACCGGCCATCCTTGAAAGTATGGACATACTGCTGTGGCAATGCATGCTCCACCTGCAATCATCAAAAGCAAAAAATTTCAATTAAGTGACAAAGCGTTTTATTCATTATTATCCACTCCCAAGGTTTTTAAAGGCTGAGATCACCGTCATCTTAGTGGGTGGCCGAGGCTGAGATGAACAGAGATCTTGGTTTATCTCAGCCAATATAGATATAGACAAAAAAAAAAGAGAAAATTCCAAAGAAACTGAGATATTCTGAGATCTCAATACGGTATATCCAATATTACCAACTATTTTAAGGTACTGGTGCTGAAACTTATACTTAAAAAACCTGTTTGAAAAGGCAAAAAGATGAAAAATATTAACTGATAGATTTATGTCGTACCAGCCAATATCTCATGATTTCTTATATCAGCCAAGATATTTGGATCTGAGATAATCTATCTATCTATCTATCTACCTATCTATCTATCTATCTATCTATCTATCGTATCAAGGAGAGGCGCCTGATACGGATACAAACCGACATCTCGACCGGGACAAAACCTTGTCTACTAGTGAACTCTGATGCAGAGATGGCGACAAAACATGACCTCCTTTGATATCAATGCAAATAACAGGAATAATTCCAACAAAGCTGATAACAACCAAATAATGAGCTGCCTCTGAAACTTTTATTTCCTTTTATCAAAGAAATAGTCACTGTAGTTCAGCCTTGGGCTCAGTTTATTAGGAATGAAGATAATGGTTGTTGCTACAAGCTTTCATTAGCTGTTAGAACAGGAAATAAGAAACAGGCAAATAGCAGCAACATTATTTGCTCAGCTGTCATGGAGATCAGACTATAATAATATTAATTTATTGAGATGAATGCTTAAAATGTCCAATTACAGCTGTTATCCCCATTACACAATGGCCGTTATAATGGAACAACAGCTAAATACCAATTATTGTGCGAACCCCATCATATACATTTAAAATATCCCCCATTGCATGATGTGTTAATTTCTAAACTTTAGTAATGACTTGGATCCTTAGATTGGATTTGAGGTCTTTCTAGGATTTCGAGATACAAAATGATTCATTGGTTTCTTATTCCAGATCTTATTTAACTAATCTCTTGCAGGTCCCACAAAGTGCATTCAAAATGGTATGCATGTAAACATCAAACATCCATTTCCTACCTACAGGAATGCCCAATAATAAAGTGGATTAGTCATCCATAGATCGCTTCTTCATAAAAAACACATGTATAACTCGCATTTTTGTAAATGGCAAGTCAGGCAATCACTTGTTCTCCGTGAAGAAGTTACTACAATAGTCAGATCAAACTTTTCTACAAATTGCCATATGGCGGTTCCAAAATGGCACTGAAGCTCCATTTTTGCATGAGAGTCAGTCCATCTGGCTCAAGTACAGGGCTACAGGACCTGACACTAGGTATGCTAATGAGGATAGGAGTTTGTAGTTTTAGAAGTCTATTCTAGCTAAAACAAGTCCTACCCACACTGAATTCTTTTGACATGTTAAACTACCTTTAATTAATGACATGATTAGGCAGCCAAATTTAAGCATACAACCAAGAAAAGAAATATTTTTCCATGTTTCCTTATCTTTCAGAGAGGAATGTGAATATGGGTCATAAATTTGCCTACCTGGTTCAAGGTTCAAGCCAGAAGACAAATGGAGTCAAATCTAATATTCTGTAGAGCTAAAAATAAAATTCTTTCCCAATTCTAGTTTGAAAAACAAAAGCCTGTTTCAGAATGATTTCCTCCATCAAATGCTAGTTTCCATTTACCCTTCCATCTGGAATCCTGGTTCTTTGACCTAGTGCTATTTCTCAGGCCAATGCTATATGGATGAAATAAGGACCATAAGGCTTGTTTATGGTAAAACCCCATAAACATAATTCATCTTGAATCATGTCATAGGCTCGCTTCTAAATCCCATTTTATAATCAATTAGCTACAAAAAAGATGAAAAAAATATAAAAATGTAATGATTTATTAGAGCATGGAAACTCATATTTAAACGATAAAGATGTTGACTCAGCCACTAATACAACATAAGTAATTTCCTAATCAAACATAAATATACTTTAGGAAGGCAAAATCATAAACAAAAGAAACCAAGCCTTCAAGGTAGACAACGACTTCATAAACTACACCATCGTAAAAGAAAAAGGATAGGCAGCAAAATTAACTCCGCTCAGGTCAGATGCATTCATCTGTAAAGTATCAAGTAAAATTCTGCTGAATCGGTGAAGAAAAGGCCAGACTCACTATAATCTAAAATGATATTGCCATGAGGCTTTTCTGGAATTTCTATTTATGTTCGTTTCATGAAGATTGAATTCACATTGCAAGGAAACATAATGCAAACATAATTTGGCTACCAATTTGATTTCAGAAACTAAGCATAAGTCTAAATGTCATAATGTAGCCATATCCAAAGGAGTCATCTTGATGTCCAATAAATTATGCATGCACTCGAGCACATTCTTAAACAAAAAGGAAGCTTTCTATTATCTGATAAATAAGAAGTGAAAACTGAAAGACAAGGTACTCTTACCCAGTCATCATTTGGGCCTGCACCAGGAATCATTACATTAATTTCACTTGATTTAGCTGTTGTTATGGAAGCCTCCAATGAATCTTTGCTTAGGTACAATTGGCAGCCTGATGTGTTGTCTATTGATATTGTCGGTGCTGAACCCTGCACATATATGATAACAATAGCAACAAAGTAAATGAAGCAAAAGATGACAAAATACACAGACTTCTAAACTGTAGATACTCTGTTAGGAAATGCTTCTTTTGAATACTGGGATTGGATCATCAAATAACCAATTCGACTAGGTTCGACTTAAATCACCCACTGTGTGTGTGTATATATATTATGCATGTATGTATATATTCCCATAATATTGATTCACTAAACCAAAACTGGTTCACTAACTTAGATTAGTTTAGAAATTTTATATATGTGGAGATGCTGATCATGTTGTATGCTAGATAATTAAAAATAGCACAAGGGGAGAACGAACTCCTTTGCCTTATATTTTGTTCCCCTTTCTATGAAACATATCTCCATATTCCAAGCCTGAATCCCCGAGCACTTGAACATTGAAGAGTCATGTTTTTAAACCAGAATCTTTGGAACAATTCCAAGATGCTCACATTAAAGCTGTTGTCATAGTCCTATTATGCAGCACAAGCTACAATGACTCCACTTAAAGGGTGTTGGATTGAATGTGTGTGCTGACTTATGCCTTGAATCAAGTCTTTGGAGTGAAATGAGAAGCAGAGCAGCATGGGTGAAAGATTTCATGCCTTTCTCTAGAAAAAAACAAGGAGATAGATACTCCCAGAAAAAAATGAACAGAGCACCTCTTCAGCTCAACCGTTGGTTAAAACAAGGAAAATACTCCGGATGGCTCGTATGCTATATGGCAATTACCTTTTTTAATCGTGGATACCTCAAATAACAGATTCCCACAAATACAAGGTTCTTAGTTCTTTTCTGATTCTATGTTCCAAATCAGAAACAGCAAGATACCTGACATTGCACCTCCACACCATTGCAGTTCACAATCTCGCAAGCTGCGACCACATCCTGAGTCACAATCATGAAGAGGATGTGTTGTTATATTATAACATGATTTTATAATATATAAGCATGTTATGAAGTCCTTTACAAAATGCATGTGGGCACTGACCGTAAACACGATTCCCATTTTGGTGCACTTGTCAACAGTTATATTGTTCACTTTTCCTGCATATTGTGAAATATATGAACCGCATTCAAGACTAGAAACAAAGAAAATAAATACACAGACTATATAATTGTAAAGCTTGAGCTAGAAACAATGAAAATAAATACACAGACTATTAAATCATAAAGCTTGAGATTACCTTTGACTTGCAAAACAGAATCCTTGCACCCAAATACATATACAGATTGTTTTGAGTCACAGTCATCAATTACCAAGTCCTTCTTTCTGATCTGATTTTCAACTGCCCATCTGCCAAAAGATGTTTGAAAAAATGAAGAGTTGCAAAATATTATCAAGATAAGGAAAAGCAAGCCCGATCTTCCAATAAATAAATAAAGTAAACTAAACATTCGAAAGAAAAGTGAAAATTTTCTCACTTGCGACCCATTTGAAGCTCCAATTTCGGAGGTCCTGTTTTAGAAAAGGAAAAGGAACTGGCACGAAAATCTTTTTCAGTCGTACTGACAGCACCAGTTCTATCAGTTCGATTCTTGGTCTTCATGTCATCACTAACCTTCCTCAAACCTGAGCAGCATGACTCTGGATTACACCCTATCCATTTCCCCCAAAATGAAGAACAGAAGTGTGATCCATTGTTTTCAGAAAAAACAAGCACGGATACCTGTAGTCACAGACTTGCCCAAGTTTATTTCCTGAAAGACAGCAGACATCCCTTGTTTAGGTTGCGATGGTGCAGTCTCAGAACTGACAAGAGATGGTGGAGGGGCAGGGGCCTTTGCTGGGGGAGCTTTTGAAGTGGAAGAAGCAGATCTAGGTGCAGAAACAGTTGACCCGGCAGGACCCCAAACAGGGCCCAAAGGATAAAAACCTTTGACATAGTCTCGTAAGCCAGGCAGATAGAGCTCCTTCAATGCTTTTGCCCACTCTACATGGTCTGGATCTTTATTTCTGTATGCCACAAGAACCTGAATTTGAAAGGAGGAAGTTATTCATTGGTTTATGAACTAGTGTAATTCGTAAAATTCTGTATATCTTTCATTGAATTACTCAGATAGTTGGAAACTCAGGATTTAAGATTATATCAAGTGCAAAAGATTGCAATACGACCAAATTCTGCAGGAGCTTCAATTCGAAGCCCTAGGCGGTGCGCCTCTTGGTGCGACCGGCGAGGGAGGTCCAGGCGATGCTAGTGATGTTGCACAGGATGAGGAACTTTGGGTGGGGGGCATCTTCGTGGTGGTGAAACAAGGGAGGCGTCAAATTCGAACCCTAATCGTGGGACGGCACGATGAAAGGACGGAGGGGAGCAGATCTCGATGGAGAGGCGCGGATCATGGCATGGGGCTTCTACTTTCTCATGAGGGCAGCAAAGAATTTCCCACGACAAAGGGGGGCAAAGACGATGAGATGGCCAAAGGCAGTGATGTAGGCCACAATTGACTGTGAATGGAGAAGGGATTTGGGAGGCGGCTGTTGTTGGAGGCTACGAAGACCGGCACTAGTGCAATCGTGAGCAGTAGGGCTTCAATGAAGGGCTGGCAGCCCACTGGCGACTGATGGACATGAGGGGGCGATGGTGAACAAGGGACCCCCCCCCCCCCCCCCTCTCTTTTTTTTTCCTTTTTCTTGGGTGTTAGGTGGGGTGCGGCCAACGGATCTGGAGAGGGTGGTTTGAGGGGTTGCTAGAGCTACAGTGATGGAGCTGCAAGGTACAGTAGTGGTTGTTGATCAAACTGATGCAGGACAAGCTTAGGAGGCAAGGAGAGTAAGATACTTTGTTACCAAATTGACGTAGCATAAAAGAAGAAGAAGAAGGAGAGAGAAAAGAAGAGGAGAAAGAAGAAGAAGAGGAGGGAAGAAAAGTGAGGGAGGAGGAGAAGGCAGGGGGGAGAGGGCAACTCAATATTATCAAATCTCATTAATACAAACTTATATTCTCAATTAAATAGCAATAGATTTATATAGAGCCAAAATCCTACTAAGAGTCTGCATAGAAATAAAATAGTAGAATCCTCATAAAATTCTAGTCCTAGAGCCCACATAAAAAATAAAATTCAATAATTCTCTAATAAAAAAATTCTAATTTCTATAGTTGCATCCAATAGAAGTGCACCTAGATTTTTTATTAGATGGTCCTCCATTACACAATCGTTTGATTTTTGCGTTACAACAAGAAATCAATAATTACAATAGGCTATGGCCCATCTCATGTAACAAACAATGCACATGTTTACCTATATTATCGTATTTACATTAAGACCCTAAACATATAGAAAGATAGACAAAAAGTGTAGCTTCATCTGTCAATGCATAGTATCCATAAAAGAAAGACTTTACACAACAAACCAAGGTAAAAATAAGAACTGATGTTTCAATTAGACCGCCAATCATCTTGGTAAGAAAAAAACTGACATGCTGCAAAGTACTATATATATATATATATATATATATATATATATATATATATATATATATATATAGGTTATAATTATGCATTCAATTAAGCTTACACAAAAAGTCAAAGGATACACCACATATATTACATGCAGCAAATAACAGGTTAATAAACAAGACCTAGGAAAGTATTATCAACTTAGATTACTAGATGCAAAATTGGGCACACTGAAAGGTAAACCAGGCTCCAGTCAAAAAATATAAATTCATAAAATTTTCTAAGATTTTTAATCATTGCCACAGGAAAAATCTTTACTTACCTATTTCAGCAGCAAACAGTAAAAACTCAAACAGATGATATGAATCATTATGCACACTCCAACATTTTTTTAATATCATTTTTCTTTCTAATGGACTACCAAACTATTTGGTCACCTAAATATCCAATGTTGCATGTACCTTGTTGTTGTAGAATTCAGCCATCTGCCAACATTCTTCGACATGTGCAGTTGGAAGACTCATGCCTTCAAGAAAGACAGGGTATTAAGAGGGATGAAAAAAGAACTTGATTCAGGCACTAGCATTTCCAATAACAGGAAAAAGATGATTCACCAACCGCAATCTTTTCCTGAGTAAGCAGTCCATGCCAAAGCTGTAAGACTGTCAGCAGCTGCCTTCAAATGGTTAAAATAATCAGAGCGCCTTCCTTCAGTCAAAGTACTTGCGTTGAGGATCACCTCATTGAGTGGTTTCAGAAACTCTTGCAAGCCCACAGCGTCAGGTTTCTGCAACATCAACAATTGGTCTTGATTAGATTCATAACCACCTACATATAATAGAAAGAAGAAAACAGGAAGAGGCATTCTGATGAATGCTAACTTATCAGCAACTGAAACCGTTTTATGAGAGCAAAAATAATAAGAAAAAACAAGATGAAAGAAACCTATTGAAAAATATCCTAAAGTAAAGCGAACAACAACCTGCAATAAGCATAATAGAGTCCGAAAATGGGTAACTATGACCATCAAGTCTTGTTCAAGTATTTGGAGCTGGCTTCATAAATCCTTATTAGCAAATGAAAGATAAAGTGGCAGATTATAAACTGGAATCTCTTCAATGAGGAATTGAGAAGATAAATGTGATTCCAGCTGATTTTAGATCAAGCTTGCAGTATTAGTATATCTGCATGTTGTCTACACTGAATGGCGTCATCCTCCATTAAAAGTGTGAGGGAACGCCAAATTTTGGGTACAATTAAGCAACAACCTATGGAAATCGTACACAATTTCGAAAATCTAGTTGCAAGAGAAGGTATACGTTTGCAATCAACCATTGGTTAAGATATATAAAAATGATTCGATGTGCCCTTGCATTTTAACAAGCCGATCCAAATCTCAAGCATTAATGGAATCACTCGGCACTGACCTTCGATTAAAAAAATGCGCAATAAAACGAAAAAAAACAGATAATTCAGTGATCGATCATCGAAATGAACTGCTCTCTTGTTTAAATTGTTCAGTGCCCCTTGCTAATCGCTTCCAAACCATTTTCATCACCAGATAACAAATCACGTAAATCTAATGCATGGCCGATGCTCCGGCATTACAGAACATAGAAAAGCAACCACAGATCATCGGGAAAATGCCACAATAACGTGGAGATCGGATCGAATGACCAACCTGGCATTGCTTGGCCTTGACGAGGAGGTCCTTCTGAACCGCGAACGCCTCCTCCACTATCTTGGTCACTTCATGGACCTGCCCGCCGATCTTCCCCGCGGCCGCGGAGACCCGGGCGAGGGGTCCGGACATGAGGTCGTCGATCGCCGATATCGCCGGATCTGCGGCCGCCGCGTCGGCGAGATCGAAGGATGTGCCTGCGGAGCGGGATCCGGCGGCGCCGAGCGCCTCCAGGCGCGCGACCGCGGCCTCCAGCCTACCCAGCAGCTCCTTCTCCATTCCTAGGGTTAGAAGACTCGCGCGCACCTCGCCTTCTCCCGCTCCCTTATAGAGCCCACTGGTTTCCACCGTGTTCCCTTTAATTCGCGATGATGAGATCAAAAGACTAATGGCTCGGCGGTTGGCTCGCCGAAAGGCGAAAGGAGCACCGCCCCCTGATAGCTCTGAGACATCCATCACCTTTTTCTTTATTTTATGTTGATTTCGATTTTTGAAAATCCGTTATAATTATTTTAATGCGAATAATATGTCTAAGGTTTTGCTACCCACCCACATGCACGTGATTTCTTAGAGAGAAAAATGATTGCAATTGCATGGGTATGAATATTTTAAATTTAATTTAATAGATATATCTTTGTTTGAGTTCATGCCCTTGAGTTGATTTGCTGAAAAAATAAATAGCAATTTGATTACCAAACTAGGATAAATAACAATTTCAAAAGCGCAAATGAGCTATCACTGTACTGTATTGTATATATACATTCTTTGATTATTGTGCTCACATTTTGGTTAAAACAGCTATGTGTATCACCACTCGAACTATAAAAACAATGAAGAATTATACTTAGAAGCTTAGGAAAAGGTAGCAAAGTATTATTTGTTTTTTTCAAGCAAAAAGGAGAGGCGCATAAGAGCAAGAGATAAGAGGAATGGTAGCTCAGCTAAGGTACAAGACACTCAGATGCGCTTCCAGTCAAATATGCAATCAAGCAAAGCATTTCTGAAGACATTGACGTCTTCTTAGAAAGTTCCGCTCCAGTAACACTGGTTTTGTAAGAGTTATCTTCCTAAAGAATTTTTCGATCACTAGTTTAGAGAGCTAAAAAACAATATTTGGATACCTACGTAGTAAAATTTCTAAGATACTCATGTCCAACAACTATGGTAGAAAGGGATTGAAGACGTAGAAAGCTTGAGGATTAGAACCTTATGTCTTTTCAGCAACAAATATGATCATACTCTTCATGCTTTGGAGAGACTAGTTTGAAAGGTTATTTTGGTGTGTTAGTATGTCGAGGACTCCTGATTTATGCTATTTGAGTTAGTAAAGAAAATAACCAATGTTGCTTCGGAAATACTTGGGGGAAGAAAGTGAAAGATATCCGAAAGCATAGTGAATTGAAGCAATCAATTTTTTAAAAAAATATTTGTTGAAGCATAAACATGGGTTGGAAGGTAATTGATGTGCTAAGTTTCTCTATGGTTTTAAGCTAAGGATCAATCTTTGAATTGGAAGGTTTCAAATTATTATTGGGCTATATCAATCTTGTTTGATAATTCTCTTCTTTACCAATCACCAGTACAAAAGGATGGCTTATTCACCATCAGCAAAAGACATGGTGCGTCACTTTGGTTTTCTTGCAAACTCAATCACGCAAATCTTTTCTATCACATTGTAGATGACTTGTCTTCGGTGAGGATAGCGGAAAGTTGTCATAGAATTTTGGAACCTGGTTTCTGCAAATGCTTTTCATGATAGATTCTGCTTACAAAATGGTTTTCAGTCAACAGTTGGCTCATTTCGTTCGATGTTGGTTCGACCAATGGAACAGGTTATACACCTAGAATCTCATGTTGCTATAAATTCCCAAATACTGTCGACAATTTGGTCGAAACACTGTTTTTAATCTAATTTTAGGAGATGTATGAACCATGAGCTTTCGCCTGAATGTTGTATCTGCGGTCTAATGTAACACAAGATTCCAAGAATACAGCATTTCATAATGCTCTCTTTCCAATTACACTTCCTAGCATGTCCTAATGGAAGTTTCTCAAAGTGTCATGCTCTTTCATACGCCTTGATATTTTGTTTCCTCATATTATCTTCCTACGTGACACTCGATTTCAAATACTTCAGACTATTGGATGTTTTTTTACGTCTCAGAGTTCTTCTCTTTACATTTCTGAAAATTTCTAGGCATAGAAAGCTTTCAAGGAAAAAAGAGAAAAGAATGTTGTTATCTTTGCCAATGTGAATATTGGTGGGAGATCTGATAAATTTTTCACTTGACAACTTGGCTAAATAGTGGAGAGTCATTCAACTCATATTACTGTATTGAGTTTGCGCATCAAAGATTCACATTTGCTTCTCACTGCATATGCCACCACTTTTTTTTCTGGGAGTCATCATGGTATGGCTTTTCTCTCTGTTCAGTCTTGAAATACCCTGTACTTGAGATATTACCTTCTGCACTTCATGCTGGCGCCGATATTAAAAGCCTTATAGACTCTGCCGCTAACTTGAGTATGTCATCAAATCGATTCCAATTTTCTGTACCTAGTATTTGTTGGGGTGTAAAATATCAACATTTATTTATTAAACTGATCTATCAGTTCCATTTCTGAAAGGTTACTTTCAGTAAGATCTACACCATAATCATAAGAAGCCTTATTGTCTATTTTAGGATCGAATAACTTAATCATTAGGCTTAAATTGATAATATTTAATGTTAAAACCTTAAAAGAAAAGGGATTAAGATGCTTGCCCCTTTTGGCTTTGTCCAGCGAAATCCAGGTTAGGTCGACAAGTTTCCTTTTCTCGGATAAGTCATGAGAATTTGGTTATGTTGTTTGCTTTCAAAATCATTTGTCGTGGGTAATTGAATCTTTCTTGAAATGTAGTTGTGCAGGATGTGTCATTTTCACCTCCTGTGTTCTGGTTTACAGATTAGAATTAATGCTTGGCTTTGTTGAATCTTGTTTCTCAGAATTTCAGTCTTTTAATGTGAAAGCAAAACATTTGGCTACTTGCTGATATTATACTGAAAAATGGACAAGAACACTATAAACCAAACTCAAATTATCTGTATGATCACAGGCTTCATTAGGTTCCACTCAACTCTCGATGCTATTGAATTTCATGTTGGTTTACCTTATCTAATAAGTGCTGATCTTGGACTTTGAATTTTAAAATTTTGATAGGATTTTTTGTGGATTTAAACAATGCAGTATTGCATTTTTTAAATTTCAGTCTTTGAATGTGAAAGCAAACTTTTGGCTACTTATGGCAGAAAAACTGGATGAGAACACTATAAACCAAACTTAGACTTGCTGACCCCTAAATTGATCTGGATGTCCACGAGCTGCATTAGGTTCCACTCAACATTGAATGTTCTTTCAAACTTCGTGTCAGTTTTCCTTATTTAGTAAATTACATGTTCGTTGATCTCGGGCTTTCGGTTCTATGATATTGACGGGACTTTTGTGGATATGAACAATGTGTTGCGTTTTGTAGAATTGTTGCCATCAAATTCAAATGTGTTTCCTTGAACTAAAGAATGGCAATGCTAAAGTCGTAGAAAGACCTGTCTCTGTATATGCATTAGGTTGTGTCACCTGTTGAAAAGAATAGCACAAAATGATGTTAATGAGCCTTCAGATGTTGTACATATCACTCCCTTCCAATGTTCTAATTGAATCTTGCATTTTACCCCTTCTTTATAATAATTTTACAGTTATAATATATAACTTTATGTAGCAAATTAGTTCAACCACATCTATGATACTTAGGTGCATCAAAATGTTATCTACTTGGAGCATGCAGAAGAGATTTTGTGCCTATTACAAGAGAAATTGGACTGCAGGGAAAGGATTTTACAGTATGACTATTCATGCTGAGATCGGTATTTGTTGATAATAGCTAATCTATTCTTTTTTAGCAATTATCAAAGAAACTATAACTTGTACTTCGTGTAAATTAATTTGGCCATTATTTAGAAATGAAGCAATAAAAGAATGTAAGAAGAAACAAAATTTCAGAAAATTGCTTGCATGTTCTATAGTTGCAGGATAATATCAGTTTCGGAGTTGAGAGAACTGATCATTGTAGATGTGCCAATAGTGCCAGATAGGAATGCTTAAACTGTGGTTACCTGATTGAAGTATATCCATGATATGCACTCTTAACTCTTGTGGTTGATGACTTTACAGTGAGCTCAAGCACATAACAATGACTAAGATTGAATACTTTCACTATGATGTATGAGTATAAATAATTTCTTGTGATGCATGTAAAAATATCAATGAGAGGCCTTGTCTCATATGTTTGTGGTTGGCTTTATGGATCCTTCTCTACCATCAATTTCATCAGAGGCCAAGTCCTGAAAATCGGAATTATCTTCAAACACATCATTTCTGCTGATGATAAAGCATCTGTGTATCATCATATTTTGTTATAAGCCGTCATATCATGTGATTAATGTGCTAAGCAATTTGGTGTAGCTATTTCTAACCCCAAGAAGTATATAAAAATATAGTAGGGGAACCAAGAATGTAATTTATGTTGTTGAAACTTGAAACAAGATTTAATTAGACACAGCATGCTCATCTTGCACTTTAAAGGAAATCGACCTAATATATGCACAAGATACAAGGATCTGAATACCTCAGTGGTAGATGTGGCACAATAAAGAGAGTATGTATCTACAGTCTATATGTGGTGCAACATGTGGGATATGTTTGACCCTCTCAATCAGACTCATGATGGATCATGGAGAAGAAAGAATATGCATCTTGTAAGACTGATTGTGGAGGCTCATGAACGAGAGATTTTATGGAAACATGAGGCAAATGGTAATCGATCTAGCACGTATGATATGAAATGCCAGACTCTCAGATGATTGACTAACCTTTTGATTGTCATGATGCATGTAATGATAGTATAACTAATAACTCTATGCTTGCAAGAAGATGTCAAAGGCCAAACAACAATGGAAGAGCAAGAGCAGGCTATGGTGCAATTTGACACTCTACTTATTGATATCTCAATAGTGAAGAAAGAAAAGTGGGGAATGAGAGATTATTTGTTATGTTAATAAATGTATAAAGATCAATCTAAAGGATTGTTCAGTGTTGATTTCTGATGCTTTAAGGAGATAATTTGATTAGGAATAGGAAGCTCCAGAGGATTCAGATGTCATCAGTTTATTCTAGTCTAAGCATGAGTGCATCTCAGCCAAGGAGGGGGAAGATTCATTAAAATGACGATCTAAGCAAAGTTTAGAAGAGGTGAAGATACCAAATTGAAATTGGTTGTTAGCATCACAACTCATTCTAGATGGTCAAAATGTATTTATAGTTTTTTTGGTAGTGCCGGAGAGGAGGAGGATGATGATGGTCAAGTAAGAAGAGGAGAAATGATAGTGAAGAATAGGGGTGGCATCATGACTAAATTTAGGCCATCTGAAGATAGATCCATTTGGACAATCAGATCGGGCTTGAGTAGTATTTCAGTTTAGTTATCTGCCTAGACATTTGCGTCTGGCTTCAAAATTCCATGTTAGATACGTATCTTAGATACTTGTGAAGTTCTACAATTGGTCCTTATAAAGATTGGTGGAGAATTGAACTCTTCTACTAGTAAGTTTGGCTCTCCATTTTCACGCTAGCAGTGAGTATTTTTTTTTTAATCCTTTTAGTGATTGACCAAGGGCGTAGATACCGAAATAACTTCGGAATTTTTTTTAATTTTAATTAATTAGGAAGTTTGAACGAGAAACATGCATATTAAAAGATCTTAAAAATAATGATCAGCATCTCCTTTTTTTTTCCTTCTTGTGCAGTCAGACATTTGGACATGCTCGAATCCAATTTTCATATCCATGTCCATGCAATGCTGTTTGTTTTCTGCTTGCCAGTAGTAATAAACCAACATGGAAAGACCCTTCCTTCAGTCCAACCTGTGAATAATTTGGGCTAGATGCTAAGTCAAGATGAAATTTGCATGCATGAGAGTTATATTGGGAAAATGGCATGCGAGCTATTAATGCTTCCAATGGCTCCAAGTAAGGGAGACTTTTTAAAAACTTCTGGCAGGAACAACTGCTAAGTGTAAGTAAGGTGTTTCAAAGGCATATGCTGAGAATGGTATGTTCTAACTGAGATGAAGACCGCCCGAGAAAATCAGACAGCTCTTAGAGAGGGTAATCACCTCTTATGATCATTTTCTCGATGATACTCTTTGCAAGTAGGATATATTAGATGAGAGGGGAACTTCTATACTCACATGTGTCAGGGATGGGGTTGGATGGCATTTCCATGAGTCACTAGAGAAATTTCGACAATGTTATTCTTTAATGCAAAAACAAATGTGTGGGTCATTTGCTAAATATGAAACCTTTTTGCCTCTCCACTCAGGGATGATTTCTTGTTTAAAAAAAATTGTATTTTTTTTATTTCACCTTTTCTTTTGTGCATATGAACTTGCAGCATTCACCAATTTCCTCTGGTGTTTGTGATGTTCTGAATTAATCATGTACCTTTTTTTCTTTTTCCATCTCCTTTAATCAGTCCAATTTATTAAACCAACAGTGGACCTGAGAGGCAAAACATTGAGTTAATTTGATAATGAATAGTAATGGCACTTCTAGCATGGTGATATGGAAGTTAATGTCATAAGTTCACAAAAAGTGGCCTTAGAAACCTGACTGCTCACAATTTGTGCATGTTGGCTGGCCTGTTAAAAATGCTGATCTAACTTGGTAGTGATTAGAAATGGCACTTTTAACATGATTCTATGCAATCCAATACCACTGTCGATAAATTCGCATGAGGTGGCATTAGAAAGATGATATCTAAATCAATAATTAGTTATCAGAATGAACCATGTAGCTGTGGCTGCACCTTGTGGCTTGAAAAGCCTTGATTTCTTTTGGCTCTATATCTGACTACTTATTTTATTCTTTGCTGAATAAGATTTTCCTTATTGATCAATAAGAAATATCTGTTGTTTTGCAACGAGTGGCAAGAGTTGAAGTGCTAATCAGCAAGTTTGGATCAACATTTTGGGCATGTACTTTTTTTTTTTTTTTGAAAAACATTGTTGATGTTACCTGTTGTACCTTATCCTGGTCTTTTAAGTGTTAATATGATTATAACATGCAAATATGCAGTACTGGACCATCTAGATTCTATATGCATTTTGTCCATAAATGCTCACCAGGGCCTGTTCTAAAGATTCTGTGAGATGGCAATAGCGTAGGAGGTTTCAGAATGGTTGCTTGTATATAATGGGTGGTGCCATTTCACTCCCCATATTTAAGAGAAGCAAACCTTGAAATTAAGATTCTGAAACTATGACCAGATGGAACTTGTTAACTAGAACGAGCATGTTGTTTATAGGGAGAGCAGTGTCAGGTAGCCTTGGGATGCTTAATGTGAAACCTATTAGATGGAAAATTTTCCAATCAAGTTCAGAGTAATAGATAAGAATGATATTTATGCAACTAAAGAGAAGCTAGCCAGAGTTCAATCTTAATGCAAAAAAAAAAAAAAAAAAAAAAAAAAAAAAAACAACGAAGTTCCCTCTTTACATTTGGCTGAACTGAAAGAAGATTCTTCGACTTGAGGATCGTGAGGCATAGTTTAAAGACAGATCATCCTGGAGCAATGGTCCATGTATTTTATGGAAAATGTGATCCCAAAATATTCTTAGTTGGAACCAGTTTATGCTCTGAGCTTTTGCTTGTGCTTTGAGTATCAAGAAACAGGGGAATAATGATTTCAACTCTCTTATCTGCTTTAAATCGGTACATCTTGCCTCATGTGTGATGGTCTGACTGAAGTTTGCAACTTTGAGTTCAGGATTTTGGTTCATGCCTATTTTATCTGCATTTGTGTGGGGAATATAAACTTTCGACAAGCTGGAAATTTTAATTGCCCATGGACTTGCACTGGCTTGTTAAGCATGTATCAAGTTTCTGGACCAGTTACAGTACTCACGTTAGTTCCAATTTATGGTGCTGTCTTTTATAATCTAGCTTTTCAAAAGTACCCATGAAAGGCTGTGCACATGGTGAGATGCTTTCACTACATGAAATCCATGTTTTTGCCAGCTCTCTGTCGCTCGCTCGCAGAGCTGATCTCTCCATTTTAAGTAAAGCCTCCTCCAATCTTCACAATAGATGGTTACACCATCTTTTGGCTTGGCTTGTTATCTTTTTGTTGCCTGGTTCAGAGAATCTAGCTCATTCACATCGATATCTAGCTACATCCTCCTTTTTTTATTCTCTTTCAAACATGTAGAAATTTTCATCATTCTTCATAAAAAGGGATTATTATGTTTGGTGATGTATGGGGATTAACTTGAATGGTTTCTGCACAAGATAATCAGTTCTTTAGTTGAAAATTTTGTTTGATCTTTAAATAATTTGCTCTGCTGATTAATATTATGGATATTGATGTTTGCATTCTGAACTTATATGCAAAGATCTAATTCAGGATAACCAGCCATAAATTACGACAGATTCTCCGCTGACAGTAGTTTCTTCTTTGTTTGGATGGCGCAAAATCTTATTCTAGGCATTTTCTGAGATATATTCTGCTCGTGCTCTTGAGTGAATTTTTCCTTGACTAATGTTTACGCTCGAGGATTTGTATAAAAGCATATATTTGCTCTCTATTTTTCCCTAAGGGCAGACAAATACAAATGTGCTCATACAAAGCTGAAATCATTTGAAGTCTCAAATCAGATGTGACCTTCACCTGAACTATTTCTTTGGTGTATCATTACAAGCATCTTGAACAATCCATGATTTTAGTGGCAAGTGCTCCTTGTGGCTAGGGGTGGCAAAATATGACCCGACCCGCCAACCCGATCCGTGTTCGACCCGCCATAAACAGGTTTGGGTTTGGCCTAAACAGGTTCGGGTTGTAAACAGGTCGACCCGTTTAACCTGTTTATTAATTGGGTCGGATACGGGTTTTAGATGTCTGACCCGTTTAAACCGTTTAACCCGTTTAACTGTTGGGCAGGTTAAACAGGTCTAAACAGGTTAAATGGGTTAAACAGGTTAAACAGGTTAAACAGATCTAAACAGGTTAAACGGGTCTAAACAGGTCTAAACAGGTCGGGTTGGGTAGGTTAAACAGGTTGGGTTGGACAGATTAAACAGGTCTAAACAGGTTAAACGGGTCAGGTTGGGCAAACAGGTTAAACAGGTCGGGTCGGGTTGGGTAAACAGGTTACCTGTTTATTAAACAGGTTAAACGGGTCGGATCGGGTTACCTGTTTAATAAACAGGTCAGGTTTAGGTTTGTAATTCCTGACCCATTTAATAAACAGGTCGGGTTCAGATTTATAGTTTTCTGACCCGACCTGTATATGACCCGACCTATTTATGCCTGACCCGACCCGATTACCACTCCTACTTGTGGCTTTCCATTTGAAACATGTACATATATCACATAATCCTCATTCCAGGGTTCTATAATGCCAAAAGTCATGTGAATGGAAGACTTGGTGCAGAGGAAAGCACCTTTTGTGCAAAAGTCCATAGAAGAGAAGGGCAGCTGCAAGCTGCAGGAGGAACCATCTTCCATAACATAAAAGATCCAAAAATCTCTTGCCCCATGTATTGGGGGGCCAACTTCCCTTCCTTCTCTGTCAGGCTTTCTATTGTGATTGATAAGATTGCACCCAATAGTTGCTTTTAGGCCAAGGTCACATCCTAGCCCAACACCTAGATCAGCGCTCCATTAGCATTCTTACTGATTGTCTCAACAATTCATAACCTTCCCCCAGCCTTCAGCCGATGGAATTGGGTGCACAATGATGCCTTCTTCCAGGGCCTTTCTCTCTCCCTTTCATCTCCCCCAACTAGATCTTGATCTGAATCCTTTTTGCCCGCTAAGACACAGGCAAATCTATGTGTTTCCAAGTCAGAGTAAAGCAAGGTTAATGGAGCTTTTCGGTTTCCTCTCTATTGTATTAGCTTGTTCACCCATGATGGTGACTCTTCATCTTCATGCTGGCAGCAAAGTAGTTCTTGTTATTGGTAAAGTTTAGAAAAAGACCAGCGTTATGCTATCCTGCTTTGGCATGCTTACAAAAGGTTCAGCGGTGGAACTAGTCCATCATTATCTGAAGAAAAGGGAATAAACCTTTTTTTTTTGGTATTTAGGGTGCTAATGAGTCATATTGGGACCAAGAGTTGGTGCAGGATGACATGGACTCGAATAATCTATGGTTTAGGATATCAAGTTCAAATATTATGGGCTAGACATGCCTTCGATCGAATTTTGGTTGGGTCCGGTTTTTCTAGGCTTAGATGCTTGCCCAATCGAAAACTAGATCTAATTCCAGGGCCCGATCATCCGAATCGAGCCGGGAGCGGATTCGATCTTGGCCTAGCCAACATACTTGGATCCTGACCTAGATAATATGTTCATAAAATAAGCTGGAGTCAAAAGGGGAACGACCTGTTCAAAGCTATCATTGAAGGATTCCCATCTCTCCAGTGCTCCAAGGACCATGCTCCTTTTTTTAAGAGATTTTTAGATGGGCATGAGCAATGATGCCAGAAGCTCTTGGAGGCACTATAGTAGTCCTATTGTGGGCTTTTCGCTTTCCACGCATGTCCCTGTGAGCTCAGGGTACCATGATTGAAAGAAGAGGCTAAAGGAAGAGATATAGAAGGGAAAGAGTGGCATGGCCAAGTGACAAAGAGCACATCCACATCAAGTCTGTGTGTTCATGGGGTGCCAAATAGACCCAGGCAATGATAGCTATAATCCTTGCCTCTGTGTTCATTAGAAAAAGAGGGTCCTTCAGAACCCCTAGAAATAAGAAAGAAGGGAGAAAGACTTGTTTTTTGGTAAAGCCCAAACGTCACTAAAAGATTGCCAGGTCTTAAGATAACTACGAGATGTCAGCTCTCTGTGCATGGGCAAATGCCTCGTGTCCTAATCATCAAATCACGATCTCTTGGTGTGGAAAACATGCTAAGGTTGGGAGGGCCTTCTCTGGAAACTTATGCAAATAAGACATCTTCAAGAGGGTTAATTACTGGTTTGAGTTTGATTTAACTTGTGGTTTTTTTCCCCTTCTTTTCTTAGAGAAACAAGGTCATCTCTCTCTCTCTCTCTCTCTATGTGTGTGTGTGTGTGTACAGGAATTGTGCATGGATTAAAAGTTTTTCCTTTCCCTGTTTTTTTGGAGAAAAGGGAGGGGATTATCGCTCAAGCTGAAGGTCATTGAGAAGCTTATTGAGAACCATAGCTCAATGACTTCACCAAATATACTATTTTGGCTCTCATTAGCACTATTTATGTACTGATATTTGGATTTTTTTAAGTTGAAAAAAATCAAGATCTTTTATTCTTTTTTTTTTCCAACTAGTGCCTTTAATAGGGTATTAATTATTTCATGTTTCATCAACATACCCCTTAGTAAGCTGTGGATTCTTAAATTGAAAAAACATACCAAGATTTTTTTCCCCCTTATCTTCTTTGTTCAACTGGTTTCATTGATAGAGGGGAAGGCCATGGAGCATGGACAAATGAAATACTTGTCCATACCTCTTTGGAGTTATTTTATTATTTTTCTTAAATTATTTTATTATTTTATGCTTCAATACCTCCTTGGAATGCCTGGTCTCTTCCTATATTCTTTGATATAATTCTTCAACAGAAGGGACTATATTGATTTTAAATATTTAGAAGTAGAAAATACTTAGACTATTATTCATCTTTCTTTTATTTTCTTGGAGGCAAATCTTATGTTGCCAAAGTCTAATAAATTTCTGTTACGACATTTAAAACTTTTGAATTGATTCAACCCCTTCTATTTCTGAATTGGTTTCCATGCACTCTTTTTTAATCCACTAGCCTTCAATTCTTTTGGTTATGAATCCACTTTGGCCTTCATCCTGTGACCTTTGTAGCACAACGCTGACCATTGATACCTAGTCGTCCAAGTGGGACAAATAAATAAGATATCCAAATCATTATACATGCAGTTTTGCTAGAATTTTATCATTCTAAGATGTTTTCAATGTAGAGCTCCGACTAGATGCAACCATCAGAAGAGAAGAGGCGACAAAGATCACGAAGTATCTATACATGGTCTAATTATTTTCATTAAATAAATAAAAGATTGCAACGAATAGCTACAAGTATCGAACTAGCCCCGGCTATTGAAGATTGGCTAATAAATTGCCGATAAACAAGTCTAATTTAGGTATCAACTAAGTCAAATCTTACTTATAGGCTATCTCAAACAATGCACAAGCAAACAAGAAACTTTTTCTAAAACATCTTTAACTTGTCTTACTTCTTAAAAATCTAGAGAGCATCCACTTGGATGGTGATATGACCAGATACCACACATGACCAAAGATATGAAGCCTTACACAGTAGCGTTAGGTCTAGAGCTCACATCCTTGAAATTTTACCAATTGGCATCATCTCCACCAGTCAAGGTAATGCACTATTTTTGTAGCATAGAGTTTAATGTACTAGCCGACAAAGGGAATATAAATGAGCTCGCATCATTTGTTTCTCTTGCATTTCTTACATGTGCTTCCATTAGCATTATTAGTTTTCCTCTACTACAGTAATCACTAACAGATGTCTCCCTAATTCTATCATAAAATTACAAATCAGGTGACCTCCTAAAATGTATCAAATTAATGATTTACTGTGCATGCCTTAGAAGGTTTCTCCATTTCAAGAAAACAATTTTAAAGGAATTGACCTCATACATGGGTAGCATGACAATCATCAAAGAGCACTATGAAGTAAATAAATTGCACACAAAAGGCTTTTAGATTTTAAATTTTATATAATTGCACTAAAAGTAAATAAACTTCTCACAAAAGATAATGCGAAGAATATAAAATATCATGAGAAGATAAAATAAATAACAATATTATTGAAATTGCTTTTATTTTCATATAGTAGATATCACGAAAGAAATTTTACGCGACAGCACCAAAAGTAATCGATAATTGTCAGCTCGGTTGATACTCTCCTCTCCAACTATGACGACCACTATATTTTTTTTAAAAAAATATAGCATCACTCATAAATTACAAATCTCATCGGTACAGTTAAGCAATCATTTTACAAACCTATCCCATTTTTTTGCAACCCATGCACATACATATACAAAATGTTAGCAAACAATATCTATACTAGCAATTGGAAAAGCATCTATTTATCTTGTGTAAGCAAGACATGCATATTAATGGCACATACTCAAACCTAACAAAAAGTACATCTGGTTTGGAGAAATACCTACAAATTTGAAAGCAGTGACTAATGTTATCGAATATATAATAATCTATGTGATCAGTATATAGCTATTTTGGGCAGATGCTAAAGTTTTTCCCTGAGCCTCACATTTTGGCACAAAGGAGAGTGGGATGCCCAACTTGCAGGGGAAGTCCATCCTTTTTAGATCTTGCAACAGTGATGCCGAAGCACAATCTCTATATGCGTGCAAATGTACCTCCCCCACATGCACGTCACTGTGCTTGACCGGTCAAACGAGAACAGGAGGCCACTACTGTTGATAAAACTAAAATCCAGACCGTCACATCCGTGGTCCCATCTCCCAAGATCTAGTCCCTGTAGCCTAACAAGGCGCTGTATTAAATACGCTACCGTCCAAAAAAAAAAAAAAGAAAAAGAAAAGAAGAGAAAAAGAAGATACTCCTTTAAATGAGATGGTACCAGTTTGGCACACGTGTGCCCTCGCCAGGCGCAATCATTGGCTCGACACGTGCCGACCTTTGGGCTCGCCACCCGCAAGGGTAGTTGGGTGATTAACTCAACTCAACCCATTGACTCGAGATGAAGACCGAAGGACACGTGGCGGTTGCAAAGGGCAAGGCAAGGTGATTGGGAATTGATTTATTAAATTTTTTTTATAAATACCCTCTAAATATTAAATTTTACATAAATATACTTTCAAAATCGATATTTATATATATATATATATATATCCTTCTAAAACACTTATTTTGCTATTTTATTTTTTTTTATTTCTATTTTTGTATATGTACTCATATGTTAAAAAGTTAACGATTTTAGATTAAAATAACTAAAATATTTTTAACGAATAGATGTGCAAAAAAAATATATTTATAAATATGGTTTTTATTAACGGTGTTGAAGAACCGTTATATTAGAGGCATTTGTACAAAAATAGTGTTTTATGAGGTTATAGAAATAAATATAAATTTTTAAAAAATATTAAATTTAAATTTTTAAAAAGATATTTATAAAAAATCTAGTTATTAAATCGTATATAAAACGAGTTAATGATTTAATGGAAGTAGTGCTATGGGGCATGGACACCGGTATTATGGAGTACATCTCCGTCGTTGGCCCGGGATTACGTGTCACTTTTGGGGGTTTTATTTTGAGTGTTTTTTTTTTTCCTTTCGTTTCGGTCGGCAAAGATTTGGGTTTGTTGGTTGGTTGGATAGTGGGCGGGTGGGGTCCAATAATGTGTTCACACGTGGATTGGGACGTGAGAGCTACGGATAAAAGGGACAGCGGCCCGGACGGTGGAGGAGCGGGGGAAGGTTAAGGGAAAGGAAGCCAACAATCTCACTCATTAATCATTGATCATTTAATGTAACAATTTCTCGTTTGGTCATTGAACTATAATTTTTTTAAGCTAAATTCAACTATAATTGTGTTTAATAAGTATGGTTGTTATCTGATTTGACTATAGATGTCTTCCCAAAACAAAAAAAAGCTTAACAAATTCTTCAAATCTCTTCCTAACAATTAATAGTTGTTTGTTGCTGGTTGTCCTTTTTTTCTCAAGACTAATGCTAAAGGGCATCGATTGGCTCAACTTGCAGGATTTATTGGCGAAAACAATCTTGTCAATTGTAGAAAAAACCAGATCAATAATTATGCTTTTTCATATGCACACCGGAGACACCTTGAAGAATTTTTTTTATTATTTTTCACCATCACAATTTGTTTTAATGGAAGGTGGTCACATAATAAGTTGATGAAGCATTTCAATGGTTGTGTTAGGGACTTGGGTTCAAAGTCAATCATCAAAAGAAGTTGGGAGTTTGGAGATATGCTAGGGAGGGCCACCTATAATTGTGTAGCCTATTATCGACAGACCTCCTTAGCTAAATCTAGAAAAACATTAAATATTTGTTGTAATAAAATTTTAAAGTTGTTAAAATTTGGAAAGCATATTGGATTTTTTTTTAGTTAACGTTGAATATTAATGCTTTTGGATACCTGTGAAAGAATCCTCAAAAGAGGAGGAGGAGGAGGAGGAGTTAGGATCAATATTTGATAACATATAACATCTTCTCAATCAAGAAAAAAAAAATAACGTAAGAGATTTTTTCACAACTAAAGGTTGAGAAGGAACATTGGGATACCATGTCATCGATAAGCATCAAACGTTTCTTTTTCCTTTTAGGGTTTGAGGTTTCCTAATAGCAACATAATATAATAAACAAAAAGATTGATTGCTATCTCAAATTAATTTTTCATTTTTCCACTTATAATAATCTTTACTTTGTATTAACAAGGTCAAACTTAATCTATAGATATGATGATTCAACGCATAACCTTCATCTCAAATTATAGTTATGGCAAAAAGCTATAGGTGGCATGTCCTGAAATAGATGAGTGAAGTTAAGGAGCCTTTTATCAAAAAGGCCATATATGTTGCCCTAAAACACCATGCCCTCAACTGATAAAGAAACATGTATTTCTAGATCTTTTATCAACAATACCTTAATCCTTCAGTCATTATTTCGTACCTATTTGATATTCCATAATAAATAAAAACTATGTTATAAAGCAACCAAGTGGTTCAAAATCAAAACAAGCTAAGGAAGATGGAAATTGAAGTGATTCAAAAATATTTGGGATAGGCTAATCCATCTTAAGATGGTTTTTCTTAATTTCAAAAAATGTTAATTTTTTGTTGATATCATGAAAATCTTAGAATTGCATGACCAACTCCAATTTCTCTCTACCTCAGCGAGAACAATAATATTTTTTCCTTGTCTTTTTAATTACTTTCAAAGTTTGGTTTTTACGCACTAGAATTCATATAGAAACATATCCATCTAACGATCAATTAGAGAAAGCTATTTAAAACTCTGTTGAAAGGGTCCACAATGTCATGTAACAATCACATTTTTGTGTTTGGGAACAAAGTTATGGATGAAAGATAATTTATATTAAATATATTTACACCTACTTATTTTTGCATTAGAAGGACGTGACTATAGATCCATTAGACACCTCATTGAGTGGCTCAATTGGTTTCGAGAAAATTTCTTACCCTCTTTCATAGGTAATATGACCATAGATCCAATTAAAAATTATGCACTTTTGCTAATCACTTGCAAATTTAATTAGTTGGGGTTTACTGGTTAACCAAGTGGATAATCTTCTCATTAATTAAGTCTTATGAATAGATTAAAGACAACTTTACATTGCCGACCTACATTCACATCTACCACCAAGTGTAAGTGTGATCTTTTCTTGTGGCAAGTCTAGAATAATGCTTAAGGTTTAAAAATCCAATGAAACAAGTTCACTTGACCAGTGGGTCACTCATCTTAAGATTGTTTAATTAATCCTAAGTGGTTTGAAGGGAAAGTCATTCCAATTGCATCACTAATCCCAAATAGCCATTGGGTATACAAAGTGGAGCATCATGTGCAACAGATCAAAATAAATGGATGGGAATCATTATCAGATATTAAACCACATCTACCTACCAAAGAGCCGCAAAGGAGGCTAGAGATTGAGGTGCTTTGATTCTCCCGAATTATAAGAATGTTTATTTGTTTAAGAAGATTTTATATCTAAATAATATCAAACTTTAGTTTCATCCTCTGATTACTTAGATAAAATTGAGTTTTCCAATGGCAATGTCATTATGATAGCATGAATGACGTAAACTGATGCCATAATCTCGATTTTTTTCTATGACACAAATGTGGATGTTGTCAAAAAAAAATTATCAAGAATAATATCATTGCATCAACTAAAATTCTATCATTTAGCTAGAGCATCAATACAAAGAATGTAAATTAAATTTATAAGCTTCAATCTATTACCTACTACAAAATTAGGGAAAATAGGTTCTAAATTTAAATAAATAAATAACTAAAATCTACCTAAAATAACAAAGCTCCTAATGATCTTGAAAGTAAGAATAAGAATGCTTTAGTAGGATGCACGTTACAACATGAAATGTATAGAATCATATCTAGAAAGCAGGCTAGTATTATAGGACTTGTTGAAGAGATTGGAGAGAACCAGTGCTTCTCAAGCATCAAAAGCCTTCATTTCGCTAATGACACTCTCTTATTCTATACTGAGAAAATAAGTAGTGTGGCTATCATAAAGCTATCCTCCTAGCATTTGAGAAGCTTCAATCCTCCGATGACTCAATTTCAAATTTCAGCAAGAGTTCAATTATTTACATCAACATGGAGGAAGAAGAAGCTAATTACTTGGCTGGCATGATGAACTATAAGAAAAGTTGTATTCCGATGACCTACCTTGGCCTTTCCTTATGTGACACCAAAATTTCGGAGCAAGGGTGGATTCCTCTTATTAAGAAGATAGGAGCTAGGCTCACATCATGGAAAGGCAAATTTCTCTCCATAGGAGGAAGGCTTACATTGATCATTGCAATCTTGTCAACACTTCCATATTGGCAAGATGAGAGTCCAATAAAATTGACCAATTGAGATGAAGCTTCTTATGGAAATAGCAAGACACCATTAGAGGATTTAACTACCTAGTAAACTGAAATTGTGTTTGTAGAGACAAGAAAAGAAAAGATTTAGGGAATAAAAACTTGCTGAACATGAACCACTCTTTGTTGGCAAAATGGGCTTGGAAAATGCTTAAAAGTTCGAGTTCTTCTTGGTCAAATCTAATTTTCTCTACCTACTATACTAGAAGAAAACTTCGTATGCCCACTAGAAAATTTCGAACCTTCCTATCTACTATTTGGAAGGATATTAGTAGACATGTTAAAGTCTTCTGAAATTACACCTCTTTCAATATGGGGAAAGATAGTTACTTCTACTTTTGGGAGGATTCATGGATTCACTTTACCCCTTTGACAACTTTCTTTGAAGATTTGTATGTCAAAGCTTTAAAATGAAATGCCACTATTGCATCATATTGGAATTGACGTACTCTAAAGTGGAATGTCAAAATTCAAGGTCCTCTCATCCTGGAGGAAACTAATCAAATGGAGCTTCTTGAGGATCTTCTTTTCCCAATCAGACCTTCTAGGGCTTCAAATGAGCCACCTTGCGATAACTTCTCAATTCAATCATTTACAAATTCATTAACTTTGGTGGTATTCTCTCTCCTTTTTATAAAGTCATATAGAAAGTAGCGGTATCTAAAAAAATGAAGGTGTTTCAATGGTTGACGTTGAAGAACATATTTCAGAGAGGAAAGTTTCTTGTTAGAAAATGATGGACTGTGAGTTCGTATTACCCTTTGAGTGGAGCAAATGTAGAAATTGTTTTCCATCTTTTCATCAAGTGTCCTTTCACAAGAAGCATCTAGTTTGCATTGAAGTTGTACCTAAAAATTCAAAGTTGGCCACCAAGCTTAAAAGAGTTGTGGATTTCATGGAGGCATAAAAGGATGCATAAATCATTTAGGAGGGCATGGGATCAACTTATCATCACCCTTTGCTGGCAAATTTGATGTGAGAGAAACTCTAGAGTCTTCCTCCAAAAGCAATCTTCAATCAGAGTGGTCCTATGCAAGACTCTCCAAACTTTTAAGCTTTTGGATAATATTTGTTCAAGCAAACATATAGACAGTCACCAAAGAATGTTCATGCTCCTATCTCCTCTTTAGTGTACCACCTTTTCATAAATTCTGGTAAGCTTATCTTCGACCCTCTTTCTACCCTCTTAAATTCCGATATTTTACTTGTGTGTACCACCCATTGTTTGTACATTCATAAACTTTACATATTTTAATTCTCATAAAGAGGAAGCATCTTTCTCCCTCCATTTTCTCCAAAAAAAAAAGTTTGTCCAATTAATCTACTCTTAAGGTGATGCTTTCCATCACCATCCACATTTAATGCCATTAATCTACTCTTAAATTTTTTTAAAAAAATATGATAATAAAAAAGAAACTCTTGCTGTGAAGGATTCAGCACCATTTAATCAACGCTTAAATAAAACAATAAATATGAATAGGATAACCGAAAAGAAATAAATAAGTATTCGATCCTATTTAACCCATTCTTAGATAAAAAATAAACATGAATATGGTAACCAAAAAGAAAGTCTTCATAAGAAGGATTCAACTCCATTTAACCAACTCTCAAACAAACAAACAAAAAAAAAACTCTTGATAAGAAGGATTCAATCTAATTACCAAAAACAAGAAAGAAGGATTCGGTCCCATTTAATCCACTCTTTATTTCTTTTTCACAAATAATTTAGAAAAAAAGATGTTAACAATTTATAATGCATTTAAGAACATTTTAGTTAATTCTACAAGAAGAAAATTTCTTATTTGCTTCTACTAGTAGTATAAATTATGAAAAAAACAAAGGCAAATTATCCTTTTCTCTTAGGGATCTCGAGAAAAACAAACTGATGGGGGTTTGTCCCAACACCCAGATCATAAGCCTACAACCCCATCTGTTTATTATGGTGGGCCCTGCTCCCACCAAGAAAAACAAATTCAAGGATGGTTTTTCTCTTTCTTATGTTTTCTAGCATTACCACAAAACCAAATCAAAAGCACATCCTGTGGTCAAATTCCCTAATTTTTGTCCTAATAACTTAAACACCCCTCCCTTTATATCATATCACAGCCTTCCCCACTGCAAGAGCGCTACACCTCTCCCCCGTGAATGAATATTGGTCTCCCCTTTCCATATACAAATAGGAACATGGGACTTTTAGGCCAAAACCAAACAGAGGAGTTTTTTTGTTATTTTGCCCTCCAAAAGAGGCCTTTAAAGCCAGCCTCAGCTTTGCTCCAAAATCTCATTTCCCCTCACTCTCCTCCAATTAGAGCTGCAGCTAGAGGTAGAGATAGAGGTGAGCTACTCTTCTCTCATGTCTATAATAAAAGAGCTTCTCTTCCTCCTCCCTCCAGCTCTTCTAGCCCTCTTCCTCTATATCAACCTCATCAAATGGAAGAGAAAGAAGCCCAACCTCCCCCCTGGAGTCTCTGGATGGCCTTTTCTCGGCGAGACCTTCTCCTATCTCAAGCCTCACCCTGCCACCTCGGTAGGCCAATTCATGGAACAGCACATATCAAGGTGGTCCAATTCCAACACTAACAAGATGGGCTAAAGGTTTACATATTGTGCCACGCTTTTCTAAGAACTCTTATGTAAGCTACCATGTAGGTATGGGAAGATCTACAGGTCCAGTCTCTTTGGCGAGCCAACGATAGTATCGGCCGATGCAGGCTTGAACCGGTTCATACTCCAGAACGAGGGGAAGTTCTTTGAGTGCAGCTACCCAAGGAGCATCGGCGGGATACTTGGGAAGTGGTCGATGCTAGTTCTCGTCGGAGAGATGCATCGAGAGATGAGGATGATCTCACTCAACTTCATGAGCAACGTGAGGCTCCGTTCGCAACTCCTCCCCGAGGTGGAGAGGCATGCTTTGCTTGTTCTTAGGTCTTGGAAGGAGAATTCAGTAGTCTTCTCGGCCCAGGAGGAAGCAAAGAAGGTATCGCCATCTATATCAACGTTTTTAATTTGGTTTAAGCCATGATCGAATCATTTGCTGCAGATGAGTTCTAAGTGCGTTTATTGGATCCTTAACCAATTGCAGTATACTTTTAATTTGATGGCGAAGAATATAATGAGCATGGATCCAGGAGAGCCCGAGACCGAGAAGTTGAGGCGAGAGTACATAACCTTCATGAAGGGAGTGGTGTCTGCCCCACTGAACTTTCCTGGGACTCCATATTGGAAGGCTCTAAAGGTTGGTCGTTAGATCAAAATCTACTTCCTTCTTTCTCTATATTAATAAAAAGAATTCTAAAACAAAATCATCGGGAGTTAATCGGCTAAATCTTCATCATGTGATTAAATCATATTATATGCGAAAACAGTCCATTGCTGCATGATTGTGTAAGATTATTTAATTAAACAACACTCTAACCTTGATCGAATAGTGTTTATTTTTTTCTACTTGAACCATGGTGCTGAGCATATATATAAGATGTTTCCACCTCTAATTTTATGCAGCCACCTTCTTATATTCATTCCTCCAGCTTCCTTTATCTATGCTGAATCTATTTAACAAATAACAAGCTAGATGACCCGCCTCATAATTAGCCATGATTGTGGGTTCTATTCATGATTTTTTTTTTTTGACTGATCATTGATTATACCATGCTTTACACCGAAACCAACCAATGTCCATTTGTTATTTTAGGCAGTTGCCCGTGCCCATTACATTATAATGTGCAACAATCTAATGATTGGTAGGCGATACAATAAACTACTTTTAGCAGCTAATTACCATGGTAATATGAAAATCAAACAGTTTACACATCACTTCTATGTTATCTTTATTTTTTAATAGGATTGATATTAGGTGAAAAAGATTCATTTACTCCTAATGTTGTTGTCACTAAGAGCGGCATTGGTACTACAGTCGCGATCGACGATCCTTGGGGTGATCGAACGGAAGATGGATGAAAGATTCCAAAAGATGAACGAGGGACAAGAAAGAGTTGAGGAAGATGATCTCCTTGGGTGGGCTCTAAAGCAATCCAATCTCTCTAAAGAGCAGATCCTTGATCTCTTGCTGAGCTTGCTCTTTGCTGGCCATGAAACATCATCGATGGCTTTAGCTTTAGCCATCTTTTTCCTCGAAGACTGCCCAAAAGCCATTCAAGAACTGCAGGTAAAAACTTAACAATAATCTCACCTTTTACAATATTTTTTTCTAGGTAGTAGGTCTTTACGACGATTACTTACAAATTTATTTGGCTTAATTCTTTAGGAGGAGCACCTTGAGATTTTCTCCGGAAAGAAACTAAAAGGAGAGTCTGGACTAAACTGGGAAGACTACAAGCAAATGGAGTTCACCCAATGTGTAGGCTCTCTGAACACCACTGAAGAAACAAAGCTTAGAGTTAATGCTTCATTTTGATCACCTATAGCTTAGCATTCTATTTATAAATATTTGGTTCATGAAGGTTATAAATGAGACACTACGGCTGGGGAACGTGGTTAGGTTCGTTCACAGAAAGGTTCTTCAAGACGTCCGGTACAAAGGTAAGTTATTAATGTCTCCTGGAATATTCTTTCTCAGAGGGTTATCTGTGCGTCTGTGTGTGTATATATCTATGTATGTATGCATGTATATATATATGTATATTTATGATTGTTGCCATGTGGAAGGGTATGACATTCCATGTGGATGGAAGATTCTTCCTGTGTTTGCGGCAGTTCACTTGGACTCTTCTTTGTATGATGATCCTCATCAGTTCAATCCTTGGAGGTGGCAGGTTAGTCCCCTATCCTCTCATATCATGCATCTTATGCATAAGTGCTTATATTAAGTGAAAACCCTTCTTCTTCTAAGCCTTAACTGATATCTTATTGCATATATTTATTGAAGAAGAGTAGTTAGGTCCTGATCATTTGATGGGATTACATGAGAAGATGCATGAGACTTTCTGCTCTTGTTCTTATATGGTTCATATGACGTGGATAATAGACCCTACGCCTTGGTAGTTCAGCCCAGAAAGTTGTATCCTATCTAAAGAAGGTTGACGAATTGCTTTATGTACTGTTCTTCATGTGAAAATTATTTAGGCGTGCGAACAACGTAACCACACACCAAACGAGACACCAAACGAGATACCAAACGACATCAGACTTACGTGTTTTCCGACGAGAATTGATTTGATTGGTTTAATTGATTGCTCTTGATTAGTGCCAATGTGTGAGTAATACACTTGCACTTCTCCCACCTAAGATATAGACGCCAACTTAATTTGCCTTTAAGCCCAATATGTGAGTACTATATATAGCTTCCTACACCGTCAACTTGCTATATGCACTTGATGGCCACCCTGCTTCTTTGATTTTAATGCCAAATGACATTACCACTTTAATCCCTATTTCAAAGATTGATAATTTCGTATCTAACTGTATAAAGGTAGGTGCAGATCCTCGTTACTGCCCATAAGAGAAGTAATAAGTACGGATGACAGGATTTGAACCCGTAACATTTTGTACCCAAAACAAAAGCGCTACTAAGCTGCGCTACATCCCTTTTAGTTGTCTTCGATGTCTCGTGTTTGGCTAAATTTTACTAGAGTGTAACACGCATTCATATCGAAACCCTTAGAGGTTAGGAAGTGTCATCGATGAACCATACATAAATGCAATCTTGTCATACATGGCTCGAAATTTGCATTGCATTGATGGCATGCTTTTAGATGCTTGTTAACCTTTCACTTAGGTAATCAATATTGATAGTTTGATGAGACATTTTATTTGCCAATCACCCCAATCTTCGATAACGAGGTGCTAATTGTCACATGGTGACAATGGCTTAAGTTAATTCACTTCCGTACTAATTTCACATCACAAGCCCGATGCTTGACCAAACATACATGACATGGGCTTGAACCTTGACTCATCATGCGTCTCGTACATTTAGATACATGATGTGAAGCTGACATTGCATTAGATGGGATCGTCCAAAAAAAAAAAAAAAACAGACATCGCATTGGATTATCAAATGGTCCCATTAGTCTCAGACGATGGTCACATACACAAGGCTTGGAATCATGCCAATGTCGCTATTCTTTACTTGTCCTTGGAAATACTGTGCCTGTACTTATCCTTTCTGATTGAGAACTATTGCAATCAGAAGGAAACTATTACGTTATAGTGATCCTAAGAATTCCAACAAGTGCCTTCAATGGAGTAGTACTTGTCAAAGGGCTCGTCAGTAGTGACCTGACTGAATTATTAAGATTTTACTTAATCTAAATAAATATCTTGTAAGTCTAATAGTAGCTTTAACATTAAATGCCTGCTTCAATCATTCACTAGTATGGCCACTGCCAACAATTCAAGGCAGATGGGGAACTTGGATCTAGTCCCTGGTCCTCATGGTATCCATCACAAAAATATCTATTTTTTAGGTTGACAGGGCATCTCCATAGCAGCCACAACTCTATTTTGTGGCCTTCCATATCTTTAGCCATCAAAAACTCTTAACTTTCAGATTACGTTCTTGCAAACAACTGGTGTTCATAAACCCCTAGACTTCTGCTGGCTTGGTATTTGGCCAATAGACATTTTGTTTCAGCCCAAGCAATCTGAACCAAAGGCAAGTGGGCTTACCACCACAACATGGACGGCCTTCATGGCCCAAATGTTCTTCTCCCAAGTTAAGCTCCACTCTGAGTTTTGACTTATATGCCATCATTCTTAGCTAATAAATTGGGGTTGCAATAGTTTTCTTTTGTAAGGCAAGATTGTAGAATAAATCCTTGGTGAAGGTGGGATTTAAATCCATATCATTGGTATAATCACATTAGGCATACTATTGAGGTTTATCTTCTGGAAAAGTTCAGAATAATGTGTGTGACTTACAAATTAAAAAGTAATTCGCAATTCTAAAAATTAGAAACAAGTTATTTCTGTGATAATAATTTCATTGCATGAAAAAAAAAACTATTTAGTTATTTTTTATCATATGGGTGGGGCAAAGATCGAACATGGCCATGATATTCATACTGTGGAGCATGGTGGATGATGATGTTGACGAGCATGAGTTGGGAACGCTCATGGTCCCACGTACTGATTGGGTTGGCCATGCACGTGCATGCCTTGCCCACATCAAAACTTTAGTGAAAAGGACTCAACATTTGATGGTGATTAATTTCGCGGACCAGCACCAAGGTCCATGAATGGGGCTCCCGAAACTTATGCCATGAACCCATGGGACCATTTATTTTTGATGGAGCAGCGAAGCTTCGCAAGGATATATAGATTCAAAGAACATTTTAGTTAGATCCATATGAATCATAATAGCTCGTGTTTCGTTTACTAGCAGAAGGTGCAAGATTAGTGCATCAACTGCTTGCTTGTGATGTGTTCTTGCTTTCGATGCTTCAAGTATAGTAGCTGGTTGATATTGAATATTGAGGATATATTTGCAAGGTTAAATGTCACACATTTTCTTTGATGTGTTAAAATGGAGAAGAGTAGAGTATCCTGAGAATTTAGAACTAGTCTGAAAACCATTTAGTATACTGTACTTTTTCATTGATAAGATAAGATGCAGGAACTGAGGAGTGATTTGCTGGTGGTGGGAAAATTGTGGTGGGTTTCTTGAACTGGATTATAAATGTATTTTGGTAATAATTGGACTCTATATTGACCTAACCTATTGCAAACTATGACTAGATAATGACTTTACCTAACAAAAGAGAAAAAAAGAAAAAATCTTTTCTCAAACATGGCGGGTATCCATTGCACTCATTTATCTCTCGCCACACACACTCCCTCTACTCAAACCTAACCCATGTATTGTTTGATGTCTAGTTCAATCATGCAAACAAGGTATGGCATAAATCAGAAGTGAATTAAAGCACCACAGGTTATTAGAATAGTCTAAATTACTGCAAATTAGCCAACAAAATAGGACAAACCACAATAGCAAGTCCTGTCCATTAATGAAAGCTATTTCAGTTAAAAGCTTAAATATTCCTTGTTTGATCTTTTATTCACTGCATTTTTGTTGGCATTTTATTTTAATTTTAAAAGTTATATAAGAGCTATGAAAAATTACAAGGTCCAATAATGTAGGACTAACACATATTTTTCAAAGAAATTCTCATCTATTACTTTTTAATTTTCTTGAGCAAAACATGGATTAAAAATTTATGATGCTATTGCTCTCTTCTTTTTTTAGCATCTCTTAGATTATTTTTGCGTGAATGAAATATGATAGATATAAAATTCATCATTTTGAACTCGAACAAGCTTTCCACAAATTCCTTCAAAAACTTTGAATCTTCATCCCCAGAGAAGAAAAAAAATATTTCTAAGCTCCTGTATAAATCCTATTGCTGAAACACTCTAATCAAAAATATCCAAAGGAAAGCAGAGAAAAAAAACACATATACTTGAGAATAATGTTAAATCACTTAATAGTAAGAAGAATGACCAAAATTTTAAGATTAAGTTCATCATTTATGAAATCATTAGTACTTGAACAAGAAGATAAGATGAAGTTGTTGTGTCTGTTTTTTTTTTTTTTTTTGGCATTCAGAAGATCTCTCTTGGCGCAACAACAACAAACAACTTCATGCCATATGGTGGCGGCCCCCGTCTATGTGCAGGCTCCGAGCTCGCCAAGCTGGAGATAGCAGTCTTCATGCACCACCTTATACTAAACTATCGATGGGAATTGGCGGAGCCTGACCAAGCCTTTGCTTGCCCCTTTGTAGACTTCTCCAAGGGTCTACCAATAAGGGTCCAATCCATAACATGACACAGTTTTTCTAGGAGTTGGAGAGAGATTCGAAGTCCATTTGGGGATCAACAAGAATGTAAGCAAAGGAAAAAAAAAAAACAAAAAAAGATGCATGCATAGGTGCTAAGACACATGCAAGCTTGCATTAGAGCTTCTTCTGCCTATGGTGTATATGTTGGCCAAGAGGGATAATAGGCATTAGTGTTTCTTAAGCTTTCTTTTTGTCATGCATTTAACTTGTCCTTTTGCCATTGACCTTTGATGATTACAGCCATTACAGAAGAGAAGCAATTGTGTGTGGAGATACATATATGTATATATACATATATATTGAGAGCCATTTCTCATCCACGAAACAAGAAGAGGCATAATTATATGTTGATTCATTGTGCTACACTATGCTTGGGAGATAAGCAAATTGTCGAATTGCCATGGCAAGTTGGTTTGGATCCATACTCCTGACTTCAACTTCCCATTTCGCATCAATTAGAGTGTTGGTAATCACTAGCCTATTGATTTCAGTGGTGGACAACATTGGCTTATGACATCTTGGATATTTTCAGCCCACATCTGACATGCTTTCATTCTAATTCTTAGAAGGAAAAATATATCACCCATGTAAAATATATTTGGATATGGCCATATGCCCTTGGTTCTGGCTCTAGAAATAGAAAACCACATACGACCAAGCCCAACTGGTCCAGTCCAAGAAAACTGGTTCAGGCTTCCAGCTATTTGACCGTTATTTGGGCCTGTGGCTAAACGGGCCGCTTTTTATGAAAACCCCCTCCAACTGATCCATTTCTTTGAAGCTATCAATAAAAATATCGAATTTTGCTTGTGCTGTATCTAGTTTCTGCCGCAATAATTCGATATCGGATATTTTTAATGAGGACTAGTTGTAACAGGTCACATTTACCAATAGTTGAACCTCTGCAATCCAAATGATTTCTTCTAAATAATTGTGTTCATATAAAGTCCCAGATGTCTTCACCATCAGCCTTTCGAACAGACCGATGATCTTGTCCTCTTTTTTTTTTTCTTTTGTTGGTATGGAATGATCTTTTCTATTCTATTTCTTTTATAATCCCAGCCATGCGGTAGCAGGAAGCAGATTTCATCTCGCCTCTTACAAATCCATTCTTTGATGTGGTTACCAGCTCAATATCGACTGAGACCTGCTAGATTCGTACTTTTGCAACGATATCTTCGACTACAATCAACATACGCAGGATCAAAGACCACAGTAGCCTTCTAAAAATGGCTGTAAGAGATTTATTGAGCTATAAGCTCCTTAAAACAAGCTAGAACCACATCAATCGAATTCAAGGATACCAAACCAAAAGAAAGGGAAAGAATCGCGCACTATAACTCATTTTTTGCTAGAAACTGTGAGTATTTATACTTCTGGTGAGGTGCGCATGACTTCTCTTTTTTTTTCGAATATTGTTGCTCTCTTAATCCCAAATCTTTTAATGATACGGTTAGTATTCCATCCACAGAGTTCCTGAGCAGTGTTTTCTTTTTTTATCTTTTTGCTTGCGATGAGATTTAATTTCACTCATTTGGATTGCAGTGTTCTCTAGGAGTTGGAGAGAGATTTCACTCAGTTTCATGTCTCAGGGCCTATAACTCCATCCATCCATGCAAGTAGGTCACTCTAGGACAGAGAATAAGGATGATGCAATTATGACAAATAGAGAAAATAATAGGGGTAGGACAATGGTTCGACGATAACGTGAGGTAATGTTGCTGTGCTTCTGTATAAAGACGTGATACTTGGGCAAGATGGCTATCATTACCACATGAAACGTACGATAATGGAGGACAGTATACAAAGATGAAGACCATACGCAAACATTGCTTGAAGGATATAGATCTAAAATAAACAAGAATTTATAGACTCGTTTCCATAATTTATGTCAGTTTGAGTACCTTGCCTAGAAGAAGCTTTTATATATGGATGTGTACAAGTGAAAGAACAAGCATCGTCTAGAATTGAGTTGCAGAAGGTGCTATATATCCTCATTGTAGCTGTTTATGGATACATCAAAGGCAAGAGAAATCCCATGATTCCTCATGCAGCACTCGCACATATCATGCCATTTAACATATTCTCCATATCAAATAGAATTCCCCGCCATTGAAATCAAATAGAATTCTGTTGGCTTCTCCATATACGTGTTCAAAGTTCTGGTGAAGTGGTTAAGTGATGGCAAGCCAACATGTTTATAATACCTTGATCGAGTCGAAGATCCCGCGGATCCTCAAAACAAATTTGAAAATATATCTCCTGATTAATCCTCTGCTTGCGAGATTGATCTCTGTGATTCACACCGCCTCCAGCTAATGGCCAGCTGATCACAGCTCGGCCTGAGACTTCAGGTAACGGCCAAGACCCTCACCATATAAAAAGGGAGTAGGAAAAGACCTTCGATAAGCCATTATAATCCATAAAAAGCCATGAAAAAGCAATTCAAAACACCCAGAAACCTTTCAAAAACTCTGCTAATTTAGCCATCGAAGGGTCTTCGCCGGAATTCCCAGCTAAGGCTTTTTGCAGGTACACCACTGTGCAGGAGGTGGCTCCCTTTCTCCATCCCGACCAACGTCTTCTCGGCTTCCGCCGGTGTGGTCACCCTCAGGCCAAATTTCAACCACAACAATATATATATATATATATATATATATATATATATATATATATATATATAGTATCTTCAGACCATATATAATAACATATTTTAGGTGTGCAATTAATAAAATATTGTACAAAGCAATACCCTCTAGAATAAAAAGCATAGAAAGACATTAGATTCATTATTTCCCACTCAATTATTTGTGTTATACCTCAATGATTCTTTAGCATGTGCGCAAGGTATGTGTTATTGTCATCTTGCATATAATTTTTATGTTAGCATAAATGGCACAAATTTATTATGGGACAGGAAATTCATGTGCAGGATGTATCTAATCAAATAATGGTCTATCTCCCCAATCTTTAAGCTTTGGCACATAAGAATCTAGGGTTCTTTCCTCTTAGGGAGAGATTGACTAATATCAAAATGGATAGTATTGTAAATCTATACTTGCGTCTAATAGATTGCCAAAGTTATATGATTTCATCCACAATGCTGAATTGATAGCCGTCACCAACATATATTGGTGTTGCATGGCATTAACTGCACCTTACAAAGAGTGTATTATCATCTAGATAGAAATGAAAACATATGTTAATAAGGGGAAAGAAGAGCAAAAAGAAAAATGAGAAATGAATAGTATTAAAAAAATATGAAAAACTAGATAACTCCTACTTCCTTACTGTTTTAGTATATAAAAAAGAATATATATACATGTAATCCATGATAAATTTAGCAATACCTAGAACTATATAGATGTAAGTAAAGCAAGCAATACTCATACTAATAATAAGATATTTTTTCTAGCTAGGATGGTGTCATCAATCATAATATTCTTTTTTATGCTATTATACGTGTAGATCTTGTTGAGCCAACCCATAGCTTGGTTTTTCTAGTCACAACATTATTGCCATGTTAGTATATTATCAAAACATGTTGGGCATGGAAATAATTTTGATCGTAGTAATATTATTTAATTATTAGATTATTGAACACTTGTGCATTACATTTATGGATGGAAGCAAATTTGATATAAAGGTTGTATCATATAAAGAACTTTTCTAAGGATATTTTAATATTCTTGAATAGTTAATGAACATATACCATAGATATTTATTTGGCTGGGAGTGTTGGCTCAACATATTGCTTTTCTAAAAAGTCCAAGGCACCGATGATGGCGATCATATTTCAACTCCATTGATGAAGAAGAATTTAGATAGCATATATAGTAGATAATTAATGTATCCATAATTCCTTGCTTTTCAAAAACTCATATACACAAATATACAAATACATATATACTTTATAAATTGTTCCCATTATAAATACAAAAGACCCAAAATAATAAACTATCCTCTATTTTCATTATTTTTTCTAAATAACAAATCTTTTCGCACAAGATATTATAGTAAAAACATTGCATGCATGCTGGGATATCTTAGTACATCTTAGTACTTAGCACAGTAAAACTTGAAGTTAAACATTTTAAGAAGTGGCTACAAACATCAAAATTGAAAATCATCGCATTATTACTAAAATACACAAGCATATGTTTGGCCAGATAAAATCAGAGCACCTGCAAGGCTAAATACTGTTGTTAAATTTTAAAAGACAAATTGAGAAAAAAAAATTCTAGTAGATAAATGAAATTACTTTCATGACATTTTTTTTACTAAAGAAAAAAAAAATCTACTTACTGCAAATGATGCATCCCTGGTCCAATTCTTACTGCAAGTCTGGCTCCAACTCCAACAAGCCATTGAAGTGATGCAACCTGTCCACGTAACCAAACTAATCAATCAAAGTTCCCAAAAATGCTAAAGTTACAATATTTCCAATCTTGCACAACTTTCGCAAATATATAGCTTCTTTCATCCCTTGCAGCCAAACAAGTCTTAGAGGAAAAGTCCCTGTCACATGTTCCCTACCATATCCACTGAAAATTATATATGGAAGTGCATCAAGATATAATCTCAAAGAACCCTTTATCTAATAAAGGATAGATGAATTAAGAGGACTCCATGAATGGAGAGACGTCTGGGACATCAAGGGGTTCTAATGTGAAAAAGATTGAGCTGAAGCAAGCAATCCGAATTGACCTTAATCCCATGGATACCGACCTTCTTTTGTTCCCTCGTGGATTCAAAGAAACTAACTAAAGTGAGCGGATCAAAAACTTTAGGTGTTAAGCGATCCAACTTTCGGTCCGGGTAGAAAACGACACCCTCCCTCGTCCGTTCTAAGGAGCTGATCACATCCGTGTGAATGAGCTTTCGCGGAAGCAGCGACGATCGGAGACGTCTTCCTCCCCGATCCCTATCATTCTGCACGCAACACCACAATGTTTTTATTTCATTATTATTATTATTATTATTTTACACCAGCTCCTCACACTATACGTATATGAGTACAGCTATACATATCAGAGAAAAAAACTGGCTAAACAAATAGAAAGCATTCGTCTGATTCACTCAAAAAAAAATTCTCGAATAATGTACCGCATAAGAAGCCATCCAGTCAGCAGCTGTGTTGGTCTTTCAAAAAACATAGGTGGCCCTGAAGGAGTCATAAGAATTGTCCGTCCAACTCGGAATATCGTCCACAGACTCTCTTGATCACAGAGACCGAGTTATCCTCCAAATGGATGCACTCGGCACTCAAAACGCACCTCACATAGGACATGCGCCCGCAGCTCTTCAGTTTGACATGGTAAGAGCTAGTTACATTGATCAAACAATGGTGGCTGCTTTCTTCTCAACCTTGTCTTCTTCCAGATACCCACGAGCCAACAACATTTATATCAACTATTATCCTGATTCATATAGATTGAAATATTTCTGAGAGATTGTCTGATACGATGATATCGGTTTTGCTGACCAACTTTTTTTTTAAATTTATCAGCAAAACTCTTTCAAAGATTTAAAACTATTTCATTGTTTTAGTCTCGTATCCAATATAAAAGCAAATCTTCTGGCTTATAAGAAATTTTTTTAAAAGAAAGTTTGAGTTGTGTTTTGACTTTTGAGGGAGTGTGCAGGTGATAAGCTCACTGTATATATATATATATATATATATATATATATATATATATATATATATATATATATATATATATATATATATATATATATATATATATATATATATATATATATATATGAAGCTTGCTATTCGAGTCAGGTGAGTTAACTCAGTTACCTCCTAAAGGAAGCTTGCTCCTGAACTGGGGTTTTAGAGATGGGTGCTCTTTTTCTCAGCCCATCGCTTTCCGTGGGCCCTCCACAGATCAATCACGGCCATATTGGTGGTCCACATCTCATCATGCGGCCGTCCAAAAGGCGTGGCGATTTTGCTGGCTGGATGACAACTCGGCCACCTGCCTCTCCCTTTAGCGCGCTCTTATCCTACGGAAACATGCGTAAATTTTGTTTTATGCCTTAAAGCCCTATCGACCGTCCGTTTGATCTGGAGACGATATCTGGCCTCTGAGCGCACAGGAATTTCTATGCGGTCGTGCCCGCTTCGACTGGATCGTGGTTGTCTGCCCTCAAAACGTCTCGTCCTCTCAGTCAGCGCAACTATTGCGCACTATTAAAAAGAGAGGGACGGGACGAACTTTAAGGGACCCAAATTTAGACCCATTTATTATACGGAGACCGTGTGACCGTAGGATGTGCAGATAATTTAACGGCGGATCAGATCTACGGCTGTGTGGTGACGTGAGGAGTCAGGGGGGACGCAAGAGAATTGCCGATGGGAAATATCAATCCCGGAAGAGGCAGCGAGGACAGCGGGGCCCACCGTTGGCGCCAAAAAGTATCCGACGGCTTTCATCGGGTGACGCCAGCAGGGGAGGAAGCGTCCTACTACCACGCGGCGCGCTACTGCGGGTCGCTGCGTGGGCCCCACCGGTCGGATCGGATCGGACGTTTTGGGTGGAACACGCGCGCATCGGACTCGTCCAGTGGGAGAAGCCATTGAAATCGACTCACGTGAGAAGCACCTGCGATTTATAAGCAAAAGAATTAATAGTTCATGCGATGGTATGCACCTAAATGGAAGTATTTGATAGGCAGGGGAGTCCACATTCAATGTGGAAAGCGACGGTGCAGATAGGTCTGCAGGACACATTGGATGCCTCGAAAGGACACAAGCCAAGATAGCAAGCTCGCACGAGCTAACCACATCATATTAACAAGGTTGCAATAAAGCTGAAATCCTTCTCCTTTTTTTTTAAATTATGATTGTGATTATGAATATTATTATGATTATGATTATGATAGCGGGAGGGTGTAGCCCATTAAACCAGAAAAAATTACAACGTATAAGAGAAAAGGGACACAATAGTTCTTCCAAATAAAATCTTCATAATGATAGGCCACATAAGATGCCACACAATCCGCAACACTATTCGTCTTCCTATAGACATATGTAGTCTAATAGGATGCACACTAGCCCAAAATACTGCATATGTTATGGAGCAGCTAGATCCCTGCCAATCTCTGACCCTAAATCCACTTGATCATAGCGGCAGAGCCTCTCTCCAAAAGAATGTTGTCTGCACTCAACACATGCTTTGCATAGGTGATGCCGTCTCATGCTGCTATAAGCTCATTATCCATCACGAACTAATCAAAAATCCGTTGGTCCCCAACCGTCACGAATCTGGCCTTCTGATCTCGGATTACAAATTTCGCACTACTGTTACTCCCTCCCACAGAGGTGGGAGCTGAAATCCTTCCTTAGTAGCTCATTTTCAACACTATAATTCGTGGACTATGTACAAACGCACTTTCTATAGCCTTGCAACATTAAAAAGAAAAGTTATTTTACCAGCCTAAACAAGCTTTTATATTTACTCTTATAGTTGGATTTTTTTTTGAAAATAAAATTGTGGTTATTACGGTGACAAAATATAACAGCAACAGTGGGTAGCCATGACTATAGCGGGACAATGATTAACGATTTATGTGCTCGTACGCATCCACAGTGGTCGCCTCCATCCACACTTCTTTAACGGCCCGTCAACTAAGCCCAGTGCTACGCTCCAATGGCGACTCACGTGACCCGTGTGACATGGTTAATTGGTTCCCTCCCTGGGGCCCAATAAGGAGCGCAGAGTGGCTGCCGCTGGACTCGGTAACATCATCTTTAAACCAATCCCCATTCCACGTGTCGAGTCAAATTGCGGTTGGTGTCTATTCCAGTGGGGACCACACAGCAGACCCACCACGTCATGCATGGCGCACCCATCGTCCCAGTGCTCCCGACTCCACTCTGCCCTCTCCGCTCCCCATCTTTCCTCCAAAATTAGCACCACCACTTCTACGGCCAGAGCGAACGTAACATAAATGAGGGAGAGAATAGAGCTGTGGCCCCTTCCCTCCCTTTTATCGTCTCTTCCGGGCTCTTCTCTCCGCACTTTTGGACAAATTTCGCACCCCATCTAATTTCTTTTGCGTTCTTTCCTTGCATAGCTAATTTTCTTTCCCCACTTTGGGTGGTGGGCTCCTGTAGACCCCACCTCCGTATGCCTGCCTTTTAATTTTCCCCCTCTCCTCCGCGCTCCTCGAGAAGTCTCTCCCCAGTCCCCAGTCTCACCACCGCGCTCTCTCATCCTTTCTTTTAAAAAGCCCACGGCTCCCCAACCCTCAAAGCCTTCCACTCTCTCCCTCAAAGTACCGACTCCAAGCTGCTGTTGCCTGCCAGCACATACACTGACATACCTTCCATCACCAAGACCTCTCTATCTGGGCCTCAGTGCTCTCATGTGAGCAGAAGAACAAGCAGCTGGAAATACTTTCCGAGGCCAGAGAAGGTGGTAAGAGAGGAGAAGAGAAATAGAGTAGCGGGTGGAGAGAATGGCTTACATGTGCGCTGATAGCGGCAACTTGATGGCCATCGCCCAGCAAGTCATCCAGCAGAAGCAGCAACAACAGCAGCAACGGCAGCAGCAACAGCAGAACGTCGCTGCTTCCGTTAACCCACCGCCGTGGGGGGCCCACCACCACCCTCCCATCCCCGAACATTTTCCCTTCGTCCTCCCCGACTCCGCCACCTTCCCGGACCCATTCGCCTCCGACTCCGGCCCCGGTTCGGTGCTCGGCTTCAATCCCCCGGTCCACCTCGACCATGGCCCCTTCCGGCTCTCCGACTTCGGCTCCTCCGCCTCCGCCGCCGCCGCCATCGCGGGGGACTTTGACTCCGACGAGTGGATGGAGAGCTTCATCGGGGGGTCGCCGGCGGAGAGCTCCGATCTGATGAGCGACGCCTGGCAGGGCGGTGGGGCGGCCGTCGCGGCGGAGCTCCCGCCCTTGTTCGCTGACCCCTTTGCCGCCTGCTCCGCCGCCGCCATCAGCGTCCCCTCGCCCGCCTCCACTTCCGATCTCAACCGCGTCGTTTTCTCCGACCCGGTCAAGATCTCTCCCCCGCCTCTGGCTCCCCACCAGGCGATAGCCGTTCCTACGCCAAATCCGCCGCCGCAGCAGGTTCAGCTCCAAGCCTTGTCCTTCGATCCGCCCCCGCCGGCCCAACCGAAGAACGATGCCGTGTTCCGAGATCCGGCGGCGGCGGCGGAGAGCAACTCCCCTTCGCCGTCCCCGCCGCTGCTCCAAGCCCTCCTCGAGTGCGCCCGGATCGCCGACTCCGAACCGGATCTGGCTGCCAAGTCCCTGGTCAAGATCCGGGAGTCGGCGTCCGACCTCGGCGATCCGACGGAGCGGGTCGCCTTCTACTTCGCGGAGGCCCTCTGCAGCCGCCTCGCCGCCGCCGCCGCCGCCGGAGGTGCTCATCTGAAGGATCGCTCCTCTCCACCGCCTTCGTCGTCGTACGATTCCTCGCCGGAGGACTTCACCCTATGCTACAAAGCCCTCAACGACGCGTGCCCTTACTCCAAGTTCGCCCACCTCACCGCGAACCAGGCGATCCTGGAGGCCACCGAGTCGGCGTCCCGGATCCACATCATCGACTTCGGGATCGTCCAGGGAGTTCAGTGGGCGGCGCTCCTCCAGGCCCTTGCCACCCGCCCCGCGGGAAAGCCGGCCAAGATTCGGATCTCCGGCATCCCCGCCCTGGCGCTCGGCGACTCCCCTGCGGCCTCCCTCGTCGCCACCGGCAACCGCCTGCGCCACTTCGCCGCCCTCCTCGACCTGGACTTCGAGTTCGAGGCGGTCCTCACCCCGATCCCGGAGCTCACCGAGTCGACGTTCCGGATCGAGCCGGGCGAGTCCGTGGCGGTCAACTTCATGCTCCAGCTCTACACCTTACTGGGCGAGTCGACCGAGCCGGTCGAGCGAGTACTCCGGCTCGCGAAGTCGCTCGGGCCGGCCGTTGTGACGCTGGGGGAGTACGAAGCGAGCCTGAACCGGTCTGGGTTCGCGGAGCGGTTCGGGACGGCGCTGGCGTACTACGCGGCGGTGTTCGAGTCGCTCGAGCCGGCTTTGGACCGGGAGTCGCCGGAGCGGGTCCGGGTGGAGCGGCTCCTGCTGGGTCGTCGGATCCGAGCGGCGGTGGGGCCCGGGGAGGGGGCGAAGCGGAGGGATAGGATGGAGGGGATGGAGGAATGGACGGCCATGATGGGGCGATGCGGGTTGGGCCCCAAGGTGTTGAGCAACTACGCGGTGAGCCAAGCGAAGCTTCTCCTCTGGAATTATGACTACAGCTCCCAGTACAGGCTCTTGGATTCCCCGCCGGGTTTCCTCTCGCTCGCCTGGGAGGACCGCCCCCTCCTCACGGTTTCCTCGTGGCGCTGACGACGATGTAAGCAGTTGAAAATTGAAGTGGGGGGATTTTAGAGAGAAGAATGTTTTTGTGTTGTTCCCAAAATCTCCACTCTTATGCTCTTCTTTCTTTTTAGTTTAATTGAAGTATTGATATATGTGAGAAAGTTAGGCTTGGTAATGGTGGCGTTATGGGAAGTCAAGTCACCACAACCATTTGTGGACTGATTGCTTGGTGTGCTGCGGCGCTAATTGCTTGTTGATTTAGACTTGCTGTTTTGGGGGTTTTAGTGGTTTAGTGTGAAAGGTTATAATACGTCTGATTGTAAAGATGAAAAGAGACGTTACATCTATTACGAGTAGTCTTTTTGACTTGATTCGATTCATCTATAAAGTATTAAAAAGTAAAGAAAGTGGATTTAGAGTTCTGACTGCCATCATTGTGACAATATTACAAAAACTGGCTTTATGTTATCTTGCTAATTAATCTTTGATTAGAGCTAAGTGCTTGCCGGTTGGGGAAAAAGCAAATGTTGCTGTTCAAAGGAGATGATATCAAGTGGTTGGTGGCAGCTGGGTCCTTTTGATCTTGCAATTTTTGTAGTTGTGAATGGGGAATCAAATTATATTTAACGTGGAAGCGAGGTGGAAGTATAATGGAAGTAGGTATCGAGTCTCAGCTTGGAAAAAGATAGAGAGAGATCGGTTGTAACAATCTACAATCTCATCCAAAATAATTAGTAAAAAAATATTATTTAAATTTTTTTAATTTTATATAAATATTTAAAATTTTAAATATATTCGTATTATAGTGTTTTTTAATCCACATAGATCATAGGTCGGACTCGCTCTAATATCATTTACCAGAATTCAAAATTTTATCTAAAATAGCTAGTTATAATGTATTTTTTGAATTTTTTTTACTATATAAATTATTGATATGGGGCTAAATATGCAAGTTCTCACATTGGTAGCGATTAATTCCGGTTTTATAAGCACCAAGTAGGGAGGTTTGTCGTAATGGTGATGTGAGCTTGCTAATAGGGAAGTGTGGGGATTTCTAACCCCTTCTGCCTTCGTTGAGCAGAAAAGGGCTGCAAGAGAAATGAGACAAGCTTATCTCGGGATGCAGGTACGGCTGTGATAATATTATCCATCTGGACGCTTTTATTCATGCGAGCTGGTCACTTTTTAGATGTTAGCATAAAACCCACAGGCAATTGCAATTCCAGAGTTCATGAGAAGAAGAACATCTTCTTCGCAATGCTTTGATCCTAGAGTTCAAGCAAATTGTTGCCACTGTTTTTTCCTCCTCCACTCCCCCTCCTTTCATTGGGTGCTCAATCTAACTTCTTTTGCCTTTTCTTTTTTTTCAATCCGTCTTTCTCTGGAAAAAAAGAAAAAAAAAAATCTTAGACGATTCCATTCAACCATCTCCATCAGATAACTTACTAAATTCTTCTCTCTTTTTTTCAGTAATGGACAACATAAAAAGAGAATAGGAAGAAATCCATATATTAAGTTCCCTTCATTCATAGCTATAAAGAAAAATCTCATTGATTCATACAACAACATAAAAACTAATAATAGATGATATTTGTGTGCTGAGTTTGTGAGGTGATAAAAGAAAAATACCATATTTTTAGTTAATTGATTAAACTATGTTATTCCTGAAATTACATGAAGAAGTACATCATGACTGGGTCCGTAACTATAGCTGTTGTGAGAATCTGTGCGGGCGTGTATTTAGTTCCACATCGGTTATTCGCTAGGTAGATCTTGGGTACTTATAGGATCAAGTAATCCAAATAATAACTTCCGACTAGTTATTTTGGATGAGCTTCTGGGTTGTTACAATAGCTTTTTCTTCTCTCTCAAACAAAAAAAAAACTTAAATATAACACATTTTTTTGGTATCAGCGCAACTAGCAGTAGATAAAATCAGAACTTTGCAATAGTCTGAGGTCTTAAATGTCGAAAAAGAAAACAGAGCTTTTTGATGCAACTGAAACATTTCTCGCACAGACATTGTTTAAAGCTGAGTGTCCAAGGGAACATTTCGTAAGCTCATCTGGAAGGGCAAACTACGGTCCGGGTTGAAACATCTATTAACTTAACGTGCCGTACCTTGAGTCGTTCGCAAGCATTCGGCTGGCATTTACTCATGTTGTGAAGAAATCGTACGTGCATGGGGGTTTTGTACTGTGTGAGTTTTTTTTTTCTTTTTGGGTACGATCTTGGGGTGGGTGATTTGAAGGAAGGGAGGAAGCGTAGGGGAAGCAAGCCTAGATCTTAGGCTTGGGCTCCTCCGACATTTATACGATGTGAGAACTCTTTGATGAGTAGTACAAGAATTGGAAAACGTGTCAACTGCACAATTACTTGGTCTTAAATGATGTCCGCAACTTTTTAATGAGCAACAACGAGGGGAGCAAGCAAAATAAATTTTGAAAAAAATAAATTTATTTTAGATAATTAATAAGTTTTTATTTTTAATAAAAAAATGAATATATTTTCTCCTGAATATTAAAATTTGCATGAAGACCTTTCCAACATTGATATTTGCATGTATACCCTTATAAAATATTTATTTTATATGTATATATTTTATTTTTCTTTTTTTGCATATATGCCCATTCCATTTAATGCGGTTAGAAATTAACGGTTTAAAATTCAAAATGACTGTAATATCCTTAATAGATAAATGTGCAAAAGATATATTTGATAAGGATATATATGTAAATAATACTTTGCGACAGCAGACAAGTAAATATCAATTTGGAGAGCATTTGTGCAAATTTTAATATTGAGAGGAAAATTTATGCAAAAATCTAAGAATTTTTTAAATATATTAAATTATACGGATACCCTCTAAAATTACTATTTTCATGTATATCCTTATAAATATTTTTTTTTGCATGTTTATCCATTAATAGTATTTTCGTCATTTTAATTTTAATCCGCTAAATTCTTAACGGGGTTAAATGGCATGAGCATACATACAAAACAAGTATTTGATGGGGGTATACATACAAATATCAATTTTAAAAAGGTATTCATGCAAATTCTAATATTTAGGAGGGTATGTACGAAAAGAATCCAAAAATAAATGCATAGAACAAGTAGGGCTGATAAGATATAATTAATATGTATTGGATTTTGAGATATTTTAATTATTTTATGAAAACGAAATTATTTTTCATATTTATATATATTTATAGAATACAAATGGATAAAATATTAATTGTAGGGAAAAGAAGCAAGCTTATTTGGTATCATGAATCCATTCCATTAAAATGGTGGAAGGAAAATAGACCGGGGTCTCTGTAAATATCCTCACCGATTGCAAACTTGGATATCCTCAAATGTAGTACAAAATTAGATTTAACTTCGAATCCAATCCAGTATTGTTCTAAAAATTGATTACTTCATGTTTTAATTGCTAGATGATAAATGGAGCAGAGATAATCTTCAAATAATTAGTCCAAGAAGAACTTATCCAGCAAATTGAAATGAGTACAAATGCGTCGAGACTCTAGCACTTAGGAAGCTCAGCGCTCGTTTATACCGCACCATATCATTCTAATTAGTAAATACTCACAAGTAAAGTATATGGTTGTCATTTTAGCTACTATGTCAAGCAATCTACTCGTTGGTTCAGAAAGGAGTTTGAACCTTCAAGGCGTGACTTTTGCAACATAGAGACGTAACCCAAAGCCACATCATTCATCTTCGATGGCAAGTAGTTTTTATTATTTTAGAAGATATTTATGAGCTTTTCAGTGTGATATACAGTGCATGGGGTTCAAAAGAAGAACCGCTTGATGAACATAATACCACATTCTGTGGTGCAAAAGTTGAACCGTTAAGGATTCCATTTCATCGCAGAACGGCCCCATTTACACTGCAGCTGCGTCTCAATGATAGCCTTGCAGCCAATGCGAGACTGACGATAGCAGTGTAGGCGAGGGAGGGACCTGCGAAGGTATGGCTTCGTCATTAAAGACTATGATCCTAGACTGGTGGCAGCAGAAGAACGACGAATCTTTGACGCGTTTGTTGTATGTGCCAAACTCAGAACTATATGGGAGGGTATTTTCTATACGAGATGAATGCTGAGCGCAGACAGCATCCTTCTCGAGAAGGACTCGATCATAGTGATCGAGTGGGCTGGCACTGCTGAGGAGAGGCTGTTGCTACACAATATTTGTAGCCTACTAAGAAAGTATGACTTCCTACCAGACCATACATGTTTTCATAGAGGCAAACGATGCTGCTGACTGGATTGCCTTTTTTGCTGCTCATCACGCTGAAGGATTCATCCAGACGGACTATGTATATGTGTCGGAGCCCATGAGTACTTTCTTATTTTCTAACTTTGTAGGCTGTATTCACAACCATTTAAGCTGCCGTTATATATATATATATATATATATATATATATATATATATATATATATATATATGCGACCGTGACGGAAAGAGACGATCGTTAAGTTATTTTTCTTCTTCGAGTTGGGCCCCGCCGCACGTATTTCCAGAAGACTGCCGCGAACCCGGACCAAGTTTTATACCTGTAAACGTTCCGAGAAATACCAGGGAGATGGGGACCGGGTGTTTCTCGAGGATTTTATCTTTTTAAATCACCAACGGATGCTTGAATCCCTGCCCAACGGTCGAGTGGTCCCGAGTGCTGCCATGTTGCGCTGGGAATGGTTTGCCACGAGTCACTGTCACGTGTGAGGGAGATTTTTCTTCTGCGCAAAAACTTGACAACAATTAAACACGCTTTTCTACACTCTTCACGTGTATATGGGCCCCATAGCGTCTCCTCCCCAAGTGGAATTACTTTTTTAAATCAAGGCGGAGATAATTTTCCTTTATTATTTATGAGATCATATTCAATGTATAGAATGAAAATATAGAATTTTTAGGAATATTATTTATATTTATAGAGTTTTTGATCTCTTTATTTATGAGAACTACAGGATCTACCCCGTTGTGGCTGGGTAATGCATGACGTGACTACACCCTATGGTAATTTATTATAGAGAAAAAATCTCTATTGTTTGAATGGACTTTCTATCCACTGTATTTTGGTTTAATTAGCTCCACTTTTTTGTCACTCTACTATTTTTAAGGGCAACCCGGCCAGGCTGAATTCAAGATGAATATAGTTATGTTAGTGGAGGCTATTCTCTGCTTCAAGATATTCGAACTATGGTGAGCAATAGAGTGGCTTTTCAGACCAAGCATCTATTCAAGAAGGCAAATAGGGTCACAGATTGGATAGCTTGGCCAGTCACTCCGAAGACATTCTGTGGGTTGGAGAGAAAAAGTTGTATTTGTACCAGATATGTTTCGTTCTAATTAGATATATCAGGTGGTGATAACCACCACAATAGAATTTATTATCGGATTCAAGATATTCTTTATAGGCAGGGCTGGCCCAACTCTAAGGCAGTCCTTAAGGCCCTGGGCCAAAAAAAAAAAAAGAAAAAAACCGCAGCATCTTGTAGAGCTACAGTAAAAGTAAAACAGTGAAAGCTACGAGCTACCGATTATCTTAGCAATACGCTTCTTTCCATAGCTCGACGTGACTCTGAGGTACAAATAATCCGTCCTCGGACGGCGACAGTGGATTAATTGGTGTTTTCTTCTTGGACATAGCATTATATCAGGTTCGCGTTAGATAAAGAGCGGAACAAGAACATATTAAAGGACAAAGGACATACAGCCTTTTATATATAAAAAAGAGTGCAAACTACAATTCCATTCAATTATTCAGTTTTTTCCTTATTTCTTTAAGAAAGACAACTCACGAGAATCAGCAATATATTATTCATTTGAGCTCCGGTCTGATTTATGAATAATGATGTTGCGGAAAAGATTCATATCCAATCAAAACATAAATTTTTATATTATATATATATGAATTATATAAAAAAATTTGCCAATTAAAAAAGTAATATCTATATGCAATATTCAAATTACAATAAAGCAATCCACCATAGTGCCAAGTTCTTCCTCTACGGCGAGTTCATTTAACTGCATGAGGTGGCCCAAGTTGCGGAGTGGCCAGAAGAATCCAGCTGCTTCTTATGTCTCCTCCTCCTTCTCTTTGAGATTCCCTCCACTTTTTCTCCATTGCATATTCCATGTGGTTATTGAAGAAAAGAAAAATAAAATTGTTTTTTAAAAATGAAAAACTATAACAACCACCTAAAAAATTGCAAAACAAAAACCAAAACTAAAGTAAAGAATTTTTACATATAAATATTAAAGTAAAGAAATTATCCATAATACATATATTCAAAACTAATAACCCCATCATTTAACAAACTCAATAATTTAAAAATAATAATACAACCAACAAACAAACATAATAGACTAAGTAAAATGAGACCAACTACATTAAAAAAAAGAAGCATAGTGATAAATTTTTCAATACAACAGAATTTTGGTGAATATTTTAATCCTTCTATTTTACCTTCATCAATCCACAATTATATCATGCTTAAGAAAGAGAGAAAAAATATATAAAAAATAAGCTCGATTAATAGGATGGTTGATAATATAATTTACAATTATTGATTTAAAGTTTCTAATTTTATTAATATCGAGAAAGATTCTATAAATTATCTTATCAACAAAAGAGTCATCTTCACTGTTATCTTCTTAAGTTTCTAATTTAGATTTACACTAAATGTAAAAAAAAAAATAATGATAATAATTATTGAGTATTTTTATTTCAGGTTCAGTTTTGAATCAGGTTCGGATTGAAAAATTCACTAAAATAAATACTGAAATCAAACAGTATTTGATCAGGTGTTTTGGTACAGAACTACATAATTTGATGGCTCCAGGTAATAAAATAATTTGATCAATTGCACAAACTTTTCTCTGAGTTATTTTTTGTATGTGTTTCATTTGTTATGCGGACCTGTCAGGATAATCCAATCTTATTAGGGTTTTATTATGCTCGGCGCCCTCATTCACCAACCCAAAGACATGAGCGCCCTTTTTATAAATTTGGTAATTTTGACATGATTAGGGTCGCCTAGAATATGCAAAATATTTCAATGGAGCTTACTTGGAGAGGCAATTAATATTATGTGAGGATCCGTGCGGGCGTGTGTTTAGTCCTACATTGATTATTCGCTGGGCAGATCTTCGGTACTTATACAAGATCAAGGAATCCAAATAATACTTTCCGGCTAGCCATTTTGGGTGCGGTCCTGGGTTGTTACAAGTGGTATCAGAGCCAGCGGCACGGGTTCGATTTCTAGGATAAGCGATAAAAAAACTCCCTTGCTATGGGAGGGAATTGTTGGCGGAGGCTGGTGTGGGCAAAATCAGCAGGGCTCGCTTGCTGGGGGATTGTTGGCAGAGGCCGGTGTGGGCCAAATCAGCAGGGCTCGCTCGCGGCGGAAGCCGGTGGGTGCCAAATCGCAATCGAACGCTGGGGGGCGCTTGGGATGGTCGGTTTAAAGACCATGGTTAAGCATTCAGTATCACTTGCGGGTTTTAGTGAGATGGCAGCGCCTACGGCCCTAACAATGGTATCAGAGCAGATCCGACCTATAACCTATGTGGATTGGGGGACACTGCAGCACGGATCCATTAGGGCTGACCACGAGCCAATCGTAGTGTTTGTGATTAGATTTAAATAAATTTGAACCCTTAGCCTGACGAGGTTAATGCTAGGGCTTGAACAGGGGGAGTATGTGAGGATCCGTGTGGGCGTGTATTTAGTCCAAATCGGTTATTCGCTGGGTAGATCTTGGGTACTTATACAGGATCAAGAAATCCAAATAATAACTTCCGGCTAGCCATTTTGGATGAGATTCTGGGTTGTTACATATTTCTCATTGAGTTGTATCAAGTTAGGATAATAACATAAAATCTTGATTTATATTCCACATAGTCTAATTTGACTCTCATGACTCATAATTTATTAAATTTGTAAAACTTAAGCTCAACCAATCCAGCCCAATCTATTCAATTTAGTTCAACTCATAATAACTCAAGAAAACTCTTGATAACTTATTTCCAAAATAAATTAAATAATTAGAACTAAGATGTACAATAGAATTTTACTAGCATAACTCCAGTCTGGTGGACACTATAATTCATGACCAATTTGTTAAAATCTTTAGAATTTAAAAAAATTATGTACGATAATTAGAATTAGGAAAATAATAATATACAATATTTAGAGATACTTCCTCATCTTTAAAATTTTCAAACTGGCCCTTGAAGTTTTCAAATCGGCCCTCTCCACCTTCTCGAGTCTGCCTCCTCCAGCAGCGAGGCCCAGACCAAGGAGTTGGCCTTCGATGAGGTAGCAAGGAAGGTCGGCGAGGCTTTAAATGTCCAAAAGGGGGAGGTTTTTATGGCGGGCTCAAAGAAACTTAGGCAAGAGAATCGGAGAGCTTTTACGGGCCAGTTCCATTATTTTGGAGAGAAACTTAGCCACGATCATCAACTAGATTCGAGAGGGTCCAAAGAATAATAATTGTGTCCACCCTTAGCTTCGAAATATCTTAATAATGGTGAGGGATGGAGGGGTCTTGCAGGCTAACCATGTTTTCTGTGAAGTTAATGGGCCCGCGAACTAGGTGGGTGCTCATGTAGCCAATCACTCGGATAGTACCATGTGGACTGGAGATGGAGAGTTGCATCTGACACTCCGAGATATTTTGTTTTTTAATTTTATTGGGTGCATATATATTCGTCTATTATCCATCCGCTTTAGCAAAATAAATAAATAAATAAATAAATAATAAAAAGAAAACCACAAGAGCGGAAGGCCGTGATGGTTTATTAGAATTTATCATGGAATTTACCAGCTTTTTTGAGATTGGATAAAGCGAAAGCATGTAGAGACTTGAGTCGGAGAAAGTGTAAGAGTTTAAATGAATAGCAATAGGAGTGATCCGAATTGGCAAATTTTTTCGCTATATCACACCTCGAATCTAGAGTATAACATATGCCGTATATATGTATGGCAGATCATACAAGCATAAAATGCTATATACTATATTAAAACAATAATAAGTTTTAAAATTTTATTTAAATATTTTTTACAAAAAATTTAATATGACATAAATAAATATATGCTAACTATTTATTTAAATTAAATTAAATATTTTAATTAGTCTGAATAGTCTAACTCAAGATTTAGCTCGTTGGTGTCTTTATTTGGTGACGGATCGGGCCAACAGGCCGGCCTAGCGTGTGGCTGGGCCTCATAGTAGCAATGAATAAGTTTAAGAGAATAGTAATAGGAGTGATGTGACTTGACAAATCCTCCCTCCCTACAACCCTCCCCTCATCCTATTGCTTTCTTTTCTCCTCCCATTTGCTATCCTCTCCCTCGTTCTCTCTCCTGTTATTCTTCTCATGTCTCTTCTCTCTCTCTCTCTCTCTCTCTCTCTCTCTCTCTCTCTCTCTCTCTCTCTCTCTCTCTCTCTCTCTCTCTCTTTTTCTTCTCTTTTTTTAACTTTTATATCGACAACTCACATTAGTCTCATATAAATATTACCATTAAAGATGAGAGACAAAATATTCTACAGAAATAAAAAAACATATACAAAATGGGTCCAAAATATTTCTTCAAAATGGTGAGCAGTAAATAAGGCCATCCAATTAACAGTTTGATTCGCCTCTCGGAACACATGCACAACTTGATAGGCATTGCAATTCCTCAGCAGCCTCTAGATATCATTTAGAAATGGATGATCAAAAACCCCTGACCTCTTTTATAGAATCCGCTTAATCATTTTTACTAAATTACCCTCCAAGATGATGTGCCCAACCTCTAGAACTCGTTTTGCATAGAAGACTCTCTCTTATGCGGCTCCGAGCTCCGCTCCACCAACTAAAGTCTCAAAGGTTTACCACCTCCCACATAAAGGTCGGATTGAAGCAGCGGAAATTAGGGACAATGAAAAAGATATTGAAAGATGCCTGAATTTAATAAGAGTATTTCGGTTATTTGGAACGATGGGCTAATGGTGCTGGCTAATTGATGAGTTAAATAGCCATTCTGATATGCTTTGGAAACTTGCAGTATCAATTTAAAAATACTTAACGATGGAAGGGTGTTTCTGATAATCGTCCAATTTTTATTTTTTCATATAATATAGGCATAAAACGGGCTGGCTTCAAAATTGGATCAAAGAACGAATGTGGTTCGTAGATTGCATCACCTACACGCCATAAAGTTAGTTGCCGTGGAAGGAATGCAAGCAAGAATAATTCTACCCGTCTCCAATCTCCTAAATTTGTGCATTAGTTCAAATCGATCACAGCAGAATGCGATAATGGCTCCATAACTGAACGGACGAGATTGCATCCAGGTCCAATTCGGACGGCTGATGATATCCCGCATAGACGTTTCGTATGAGGACGGTTGCAAGAACGCAACGGCCAGCCTTGCCATTCCCTTAAGGAACCGCCAAAGGTGGTTTCGTAAGCAATGACGTCAAATTGGGGATAAGGACTCGCATAAAAGTCGAGTCGGTATACGCCGAGCGTGGCCCGCCATTGATGCCTGCCTCCACCGCCTTAGCTGGCACGACCAATACTGTCCAAACACGTGGACGGATCCTAGCGCCTCAACACTAGCACCGCTTTAATCCGGCCGTCCATTTTCTCCAAGCGGGTCAATAAATACCATGCCCCTCTCCTCCATTTCTTCATCCCTAGGGCTTCCTTTTGTTTCGTGTTCGGCGGTGGATGCCCGTTCGTATTTGCGTTGTTTCGATCATTCTTAATGCTTGTCTAGCTTTTTCCGTTTGGTTTTCTTCCATCTTGTGTGTGTGTTTTTTTAAATTTATTCTAGACTCGACTCTTTTTTTTTTCCGAGCTTATTTTGAATAATTGAATAACTCTTCAGTTTGTAGCGATCTAACTTTTTATATGGCTTTTATTTTTTGTCTGTTGCATATATTTGTTTTCAAATTATTAGAAACATTTCCTCCAAGTTGTTAAAAATATCGCTGCCTTATGGTTTTTCTTTTCATTTGAGGAGGTTGTTGGCTGGCTATTTTGTTCCCCGATCTGCTATCCTATATTTCTGTGTTTATTTGATTTTTGTGTAAGTTTTGCTTATTTTTTGAGAACGATTTCGGTTATCCTTGCTGTTCTGGCAACCATTATTCTTCGTTTTTACGCATCTGTGACGGTTTCAGGTCAAGCGGTTTGTTTTTTTACTCCTTTATTTGGTTCGGATTTTATCTGGTCTTAGATCTTCTTCCACTGATCTACGTCCGAAGGATGGGGCTCCGAACGAAGGAATCGAGGATCGAGGTTTTCTTGTTTCAGATCTACGGGATTCCATGGGATCGCGGTTCAGTTTTGTGGATCTCTGCGCCTAGGGTGTGATCGTGGCGATCTTCGTCCTTCGATCGGATGTAAACAAATGAGGGTATTAATCACTGAATCTCCACCTGATATCTCTTGTTTTGAGAAATTGAAATTAGAGATGTTAAGGGGTGGGTTTCTGTCTCTTATGTAGAGCAAATGGAAGCCAGGGAACTCCATGAAGGGGAAAGGTAAGGGGTGGGATGTGGGGTATATCTCTATTGGGTCTGTTTGTCGTTGTTATTACCGACCTTTGCCATGTTGGGTGCGCTCGCATGGCAGGTCACCAGTCCCTAATAAAATTTTTTTTTTCTTGGTGTTGTCGGGGGGGATCGCACGGGGTTGTTTTTTTTCCCCGGGTTCTCCCCTTCTGCTGTCTTCTTTCCCCTTCTTCCCTCTGTCTTCTATCCTTTTTTATTCCTTCTCTGCTTGGGCGCAAACTACGCCATCATATTTTCCTATCGTCCATCCTCGACTTATCATTACGAAAGCATTGACGGGAGCTCTCTGGTGGTCGTCGTCAACCTGCGAACGCTGAGGTACAAATGAATTAATATCTAATATATCTTGAATTCCATTTTATAAAGAAAAGAAGGATATTATTGGATATATTTTCTGAATAATTTATTTCAGCCAATTTTATCGATAATCTGCATGCGAAAAACTATGGATGTAAATTAAATTCACTTTGCCCCCCAAAAGCAAATGGTATCATTTCATTCAGTTGATTTATTTCCTCCAGTTTGTTCAGCACGTATCCTTTATAAAAATAGGGAGCAAGCAAAGGTATTCTTACATCATGCAATTCTTTCCCTCGGTTACGTTTTGTTGTGGTTGCGGTCTAATACCCGGAAAAATTCCTCACTTAATTATGAAAGCAAAGCACAATCATATCATTGCTATGCCGCGGAGAGTTCCATTTTGATATATTATTACTTTCTATTGGTTATTATGTGTTCTTGCTGAATTTTGCTCCTCTCTCTTTTTTTGCTATCGTACATTCAAGAATTTCTTTCTTATTGTGTTATTTGTTGTGTTCGAAATATTGTTGGCGGTGGCCTTCAAAATTTTAGTTAATTACTTTGTTGTAAAGTTTGTTATTTTCTGTAGAGGGGAGGTTGTTTGTAATGTTAGCCTCTTGGAGGCAGTTGTTGCTCCATGTGAGCGTCTGTATGGTAATATTATGGTGTGGTCGCCGGATTTCGCTGCAACATCCAGACCGCCCAGGCTCATGGTTGGTACGAGGATTCTGGATTTGAGGAACTTGTTTTGTTGCCGAAAGCCAGATGAAGGCTCTGGATGGAACGCAAGATATGTGAAAGGCAGGAACCTTATCAGCTTTGCTCGGAGAACGTCTTTTGCAGAGATACTACGACTTTGGTCGGCGAGCTTCAACATATCGACGGGAGCTCTCTACTACTATAAAGAGGAATTGAAATCTGTTGATGGAACACGGTTATTCTGCGGAACTTCAATTCTGTTCCAACTTGCATGTTCTACAGTTAGCTCGACTCATGATCTACGTTCAAGTATAATTCATCACGCTTGCGATTCTTTGCAAAATCTATTTTTAGTCGTCCTTTACGTTGTTGGAACTTACATGTGGCTACAACGCTTAGTTTCCTTTCTGAGGATGTATTATCTCAGATCAGCAAGGGATCGACCTCGAAATATGGTAATCAACTCTTGACAAGTTTCGACCTCTCAATTCATTTTTTGGCTTGTGCCATTTTGAAGCTGAATTAAGTTTGTAGTTTGGAATAATGTTTTTAAGTTTTTGAGTATGGGATACGTTAAATTTCTCATCTTAGACGGTATGATGCTGAGATGAATTCTTTATATGCTTCAATGGTCTTTTCTAACTTTTTTAAATTATTGGGTGTGTGGTGATGGTTTTGTTGGATATGCTATAGTGGAGAAAGGCTAGTTCCTGTTGTGGCTTTGTTGTCTTTATGTCGTCATATCGTGCCCTTATGGTCTTTTGCCATCATATTGTGATTGGATAGCTGTGAGGCTTTGATTTTTTTTTTTTTTTTTGAAGCGTTTGGGAGTTATCGATGTGGACGACGGGGGGATGCATGCTTTTAGGGTGTGGTGGATCGATTTTTTTAGTCGATGGGCAAATCCATGGAAGAAAAATCAATTGCTTTTCGGGGGTCTGTGTTCAGCGAGTCCTGGAGGGCGGGCGGGGGTTTGGTTTTGTTTTATATTTTTCTCATTTAAGCTCTTTGTTCTGACCTTATCGTTTGGTTGTTTTATTTTTATTTTATTTTTTATGTTTTCGCTTTACCTGTTAACTTTGTATGCATTTGTTCTTAAAAATTCTTTTACTATTAATTTTCATCTTTTTTCGTTGTTTTTCGGTTGATTGTCTTTGAAGCCAGAAACTGCGATCGTTTATTTGAACCCGTTAGGTATCCCGACTGGTTGAATTTTAATCTGTTTTAGTGACTTTGTGCTAATTCTATTTGGATTTTTTCAGCCGTTTTAAATTTTTATCCACTATGCATCCTCTGCACGTTTAGTCTATTAAATCCCTCAGATTCTCTAGTAAGTTGGCGGAGGTTTGTCTCGCACGCTGATGGCGTGTAGGGTCCTCGGTTTACATTTTGGTTAAATTTCTTGTAAATTTCATAAAGAGACCCTGTTACCTCTTTATTTTTTGTGTTGGAAATTTTTTTTAACAATATTGAAGTTTAATGCAGGAGGGTTATGTTGGACTATGGGTTATAGATGTAAGTTTTTATTTCATTGAAGGATGATTAGTGGTTTTTTGAGTTCTGAAAACATTTTTGATTTATGTGGCTTTATTTTGCTTGTCCGAGCCTGGTTATCACACTGGGTATTCACACTGTTGGATAATTATTTGCAGATAAATATGGTTCAGATCTTTAAAGTTCTATGGTAAATTTCGTTGTATTTTGTATTCTGTGGAATTTCTCGAGATGTGATTGGTCGGTCGGTGGTTAGATTGTCCCGAGAGTCGAATGATGTTTAGCGAGTTGTCCTAATTTAAGAAAGCTTTTGTGAAACAACCTCAGACGACATTTTAAGATTTGGGATCTTTTATGACGGGTTGTTGCAGGTTGTATGTCTGTCCCGGAAAGGTAACCTTGCTTTGGTAATTGGAGTTGTATTTTTCCCACTTACCGAAGGATATTTTTAAAAAAAATCTATTCACGTATTTTGGGTTTGTGTGGATGGCTATTTAATCAGATTAATTTTAAATTTAAAATCCCTCGAAAATGTCTCTTGCCTTTGACTGACGATCTGATGGTCTTTATTGCGAGAGGCGAAGCTTAGAGCAAATTTTATGCGGAGGTTACAATGGTATGTTGGATGTTTATTCACCAAGTTTGCCTAACCTGGCTTGCGGATCTTTAAGCTCTAAATGGTAAGAGCGCTCAAAGCTTTGAGGGTTGTTGATGCTCCCAATTGCTTGAGAGGATGGTGGTTCGAATCCACCAAGATCCTTTGTGTATGCTTCATTACGGGTCTTTCTCTGTGGTTTTGACTGATGGTACTTTAGATTCATAAAATTGGGGTTCCAGGTGCAGATTTTGAATTTAAGTACGGTGTCTGAATGCAGGGTTTGGGTGGATCGGGTTCATGTTGACAAATATGTAAATATTTGGATGGGTAAAGGTGCATCTAAAATTTTAAATGATCTTATTAAATGACATAAATTTTTTTCGAGAAAAATCTGGAAATATTATTTTCTTATCTTCAAACAAGAAATATTCAAAATCAAAAGTAAGAATCAAATTCAATATAAATATTAAATCATTTGAATCATCTTATAAAATGTTTAGGAATGACATGGTCATGATATGGTTGGGAGTTTTACCTCCCTTTAAACTTGATTTTTTTCGTTTTTTATCTTTATTTTTGGGGATAGATGTAAATATGGATGTCTGGTGCTTTCACCTTTTTTTTTTTTTTTGCTAAAAAGAGTTTGAATTGCACGGTGACATCAATGGACTGCTCCTAATTTTTTTTTCCTAAAAAAAGTTTAAACCTCATGGTGACACCGATCAAGTGTTCCTAAAATCTATTTCCATAATAGACAATTGGTTTTTTTCTTTTCACTAGAAAATGAAAGAACGAATGCACTTTATTTTGTTCTTTTGGATATTTCAAAAAATTATTCTTTTTTCTAAAAAATATTGATAATTTTAAGCCTTATTGACATGGCGACTAATGAGTTGATATTTAGCACCTTGACGAGGTCAAATTAGGTTCAATGACCATGGGGATAGATGAGTTTACTTATTATTTATTTATCTTGAGATTTTTTTTTTTTTTGGGGGGGGGGGGGGGGTGGGGGGATTGTATATTTTGTGCGAAGGGTTCAACTTCTTTTGTACAAATCCACCATTAGATCACTTGCCTATACAAATATCAAAGCAAGCAATGGATGATCCAATGGTGGATTAGTGCGATATAAGGTGGATATAAGGTGAATCCTTCTTTTACATGGAAGATATAACCTGAGTTAATGCTTCCGATCGTCCCCTACCTTGCTCTCCCAAAGCTGGGCTAGACCTACATTATGGGGCAGCCCATGCCTAGTGCTCCCAATATTTAAAGTATTAAGGCCTTCCAATATTTAAAGTATTAAGGCCTCATTTGGTAAATCTTTTGATGGACTAGAAAGTATTTTTTAATTCTTCAAAAGTACTTATGGATGGAATAGAGGTGTTTGGTAAAAAATTGGAAAGCTATTGTAGTTTTATCAGAAATTTGAAAACGTCTATTTGGAAAAAGTTCTAAAATACAGTTTTTTTTTTGAAAAAGCATTTTTAGTATTTGTCGGAAAGCTGTTTTAGATTTATAATTTTTTTTAGAGCAAAATACCTATAATAAAATCATATAATTAGAGAAAGTATTTTTTTTTTAAATTATAATGCATGAAGAAAGAAATCTATAGGTGTCCCAATAAACAAGGAATCATGGTCGGCCTTGGCTTTCTCCCTTGCGGCGTGATTAAGGTGTTATTTCTTTTCTCTATTTATTTATCCATCATTTTGATTTTTGTTTGAGGAAAATTTTTTTTGTCTACATTCTTTATTTTATTCCAAAGAGTCTGATGGTATTATAATATCAAAATATTATTTTATATTATAAATATAATATTATATTATAATACTTTGATATGTTATGTTATAATATCAAATTATATTATGTTATCATGCTATAGTATACAATATTATATTAACTATATTAGATTAATATTATATTATATTATTACAATATTATACTATATCATATATTTATATGTTAATACATATTTATTTTATTATGCACCGTTGCATAATTTTATGCAATATTTTTTATAATCTTTTTGTAATGTCAAAAGTAATTTCTTAGTTTGTTTGACAAACATATATTAAAGTTCCACAACATTTTAAAAATTTAGTTACTAAATAATAAATAATTTTTTTTATAAAAGTTCTATTTTAAAAAAGCACTATTTCAAAATGTTCTACTTTTAAAAGTTCTACGGGCTCTTCGAAACAAAGCCTAAGAATGGTGGCTGAAATGGGATCAAATCCTCGTTGAAACAAGAGCATCATTTTTAGTCGGTAAATATTTTACCATCTAAGAAGTTATGCATGAGAATATTTAAATTCTCTAAGAACATGATTCTCAGGCCAAAACAATCCTACATTTGAAAAATGTTTAATTGACTTGGAATTGCATGATCCAACCATCAACTTTTCATTAATATTGCTCTTGGAGGAAATTTCCTATCGAGCCTACTCACGAATCCAAGTCCAGCCAATGCAATACCAACACCCATAACCGACCTTGAATGCGTGTAAAAAAACAAATACTTCTTGATTGGTTCATGAACGTTTTCGGCTCCGCCTGGTCATCCTTTCCGGCGTGATAAGACAAAGCGACGCGGTCCACTGCGACGTGTAAGACCATGCATGGATGCAGAACCAACCCAAACGCTACGTGTCCGAGCCACCCTTTACGATGGCCGCGTGTGGCCACCCGTGGCGGTAAATTGGCTCCTGAAAGGTTTATAAAGGGGTACGAACGAGGTCTCAAGCAAAGAGATCAAAAAGAAAGAGAGAGAGAGTAGAATGCTTCTACGAGGCAGCGGGGTGGTTGGTGGCGGAGCTCTTCGTCGGAAATCGCCCGCAGTTGAGAGTATCAAGGCCATGAGTCGGAGTCCGACGTCCACCTTCTGCGCCGGGGGTCAAGCAGCTCCGTCTCGATCCGGCGGTGGGAGCAACGACGATCGCCAGAGTCTGCAGCAAGAGCCTGTGACAACCGGCGGTGGGAGCAACGACGATCGCCAGAGTCTGCAGCAAGAGCCTGTGACGACCACCGGGTAACTTACTCATAATTTATGGCTTTGTGATGATTACCATAATCTTGGATCATCTCTCTCTCTCTCTCTCTAAAAGATATCAGCATCGTTTTGATATTTATATATTCTCCTAAGAAGAGCTTTGGTTATATAATAATTAGTCAGTTCAAATGTAGGGTTAAAAAAAAAGGAGAAATTTCAACCAGATGCGATCATGTTACATTCTGGTCAACTTATAGTTACTTTGCTTTTTTTAATTAATGAATGCACCTTCTCTTAGTTGATGCAGGTCTACTTATAGATTACTATCTTTTATAATAAAATTTAATTACTTTTTTATATTTTCTTATTTTGTAATTTTTTTATAAATAGTTTTTGTGAACTCTGTTTTTCTAATAAAAACGAGATGGCTTTGTCTCTCTCTTTATAAAAAAAAACAAGACATCCTTTCTCCACTGGAGATGATTGAGAACAGAACAATAAGAGGTGCTGATCAAATTAATGAAGATGGTGTCGGACTTAGAGATTGCATTATTACAAAAAAAAAACTAAATTTGATAATTTACCATTGTCTAAGTACAACCGGAGCCTTTCAAGTCTAGTCTGTTTATTACAAAAAGGAAAAAAAAAAAAGAGAAAAAAAAGGAGATTCTGATTATGATATAATCATTGAATAAATTTCTGCATGAGGGAGATTATGGTCGAGTTGAATTTATTGAACTGATGGATTTGATTAGCAAAATAATAACAGCTTCGAGTAATTCAGGCGAAATTTTCTTTTCTATTAATTATTCCAACATTGCATTAGAAGTTTTTGTGTCTTGTTACAGGGATGCGATGTCCCATTCTTTTGGGGAGGGGTACTCCACGCGCTCGGACGAGGAAGGATTTGGGGGGATTTATGGACGGAATCAGTCAATCTCAAGACCTGGAGAGCTTGATAACCATCCGGGTAAAATATCTCGATCAAACTGTTCAGTGACAAGAAATCTCGGTTTATAGAGTTCCTTTTTTTTTTTTTTTAATGCAGCTTCGAATTATTAGAGTTTTGAAAAAAAAAATTTCTCTCTCTTCGGCCGCATGGAATGTCTTACATTCTTATATTGGAAAACGTCATCAATTTCCAAACCCAGAAAAAAATGATAGTATTCTGGTGTCTGCCTATAAGAACTCTTCTGGTGCTTCTATACTCTTGGATCCATCTATCTAAAAGACCAAGTTTTAAATAAGATCTTGACATAGTATCAAAGTCTGTTGATTCTTCTTGCCTATTGAAATCTCTCCACTCCTACTTACTAATGTACGTATCATTCCTCAGGCTCTGCATATGAGAAGGAAAGTTGAGGAATAATAGTCATATAAAGAAGAGGTTTAAATACTCTTGGATCCATCCATCCAAAAGCTCAAATTTTTGGATAGGATCTTAACAACCTTGTTGCTAACTCTGCAAACCTTAAAATTAAAATAGCCCATGTAATGTTTAGTAAACATGATAAGATCGAAACATATAATAGAAATTGAGTACACACCACATATAATACCTAGTTGAAGAGCAAATAATGAACACGATGATATGTATTTTTCCTTTTAGGCGACTCCATTACTAACTTCCTGTTTTCTTCTTCTTCTTTCTCATGCGAAAAGACTATGATAAATCGCAGGGGAGCGAAGTCAAAGAGAAGGAGAAAGGTCGGAACCAACCATAGCCATGAGCCAATTGAAGATCTACTGCCCGGGGTTGTTTTATGTTCACTTGTCTTCCATTCCATTAGTAGTAATTATGTCCCAGAGGAACTTGATGTCTTCGTGTTTGTCCTTTGTACGAAATCTTGATGTTGCTATCTTTCCTCACCGTGGTGTATTATTAGTGCTTTTGTAATGCCAAACAGTAGCGTGTGATTTTTAGCAGTTGAAGTCGGATATTTCTATCAATATTCTTCTTACTGAGATATATGCTTAGATTTTTTTTTTATACTCACAAAAGCAGAGAGAGATGGATAAGAGGGAATTGCAAGTATATGCAGAGTAATATATAAGGATTTTTGTTGGAAATGTCACACCCCTTCCTGCGCGGGGCATGTAAGGCACCCAATGCCCATGCGGGGGCTATATGAGGGGGTAATACGGGACTTTCCTGCCAGATATTGTCCGGTTTCGGGGTTCACACGCACTGCTCGGATCTTTTTTCAATTTTGTTTTCCATCTAAAACGCGTTTGCAGGATTTGGAGACACCTACCTTATATGCTTAGACTCTAAAACTAGTTTAGCCGATGTGAGATCTTTCAAAAAAAAGGCTACCATGACCTTGTTGGTATATAGTGTTTCAAGCTTTGACTCGGTAAAATATTAATAATTCCTGCAACATTGAATCTGACATAATTGAGGTCATTAGACTGCACTAAACTTTTAATGTATTTTGCTAACAAAACAGTCCATTTCGAGTTCCCAGCTTTAGGCCCCAAGAAGAGGTCGAAATGGCATTACATGCAAGATGTTAGTTAAAATTTATTTGTTAAATAATCAAAACATTATATTCTGAAAATCATTTTTGCTACGTCATAAAAATATGTTGGTTAACGGCTTCGTGTACTTCGTGATTGTGCTCTCTATATATAGATATATATTTGTGAACCATTCTCATGTATACTCCTCATTTTCAAATTTATCTTCAAGTATAGAGATTATCTTGCTGAGGACCAGGAGGAACTCTCACCTAAATTAAGGTGAGGGTGCGATCAAACCTAGATCATCTATTACTTGTATCCGACAATATTTCAATGAGTTGGTTTTCTCATCTAAATGTAATTTTCAGTATTCCGATATAAAATTTCACCTAGTCTTGGTAAAAATTACATGTTGTGCACATAGATAGATTATTTTAATTATTCTCGTATGAAATTTCAGATCATATAAGACTGATGTTTTGCCAAACGATGCACACGTCCAACAAAGCATCATCCATGAAGCCGATCCCAAATTGGTAGAAAAAAAAAAGATGATTGTGATTGGACAATGACGTCCATGAAAATTGAATGCATGTAGGCTGGCGCAGCTGGGTAGAAGAAGACTCAGAGAAGACTGCAGTAGGCTCAGGGCGGAAAAGGGTTGGTGGGAACTGAAACTATATTCAAGAGTGCTGCGCTGTTGTTGCACAAAGAGAAGACATTGTGAATGCCACCACTCCCATGTACATGGCATAAAAAGAGATGAATCTGGGTGCAATCTGCTTATACGCAGGTGAAAAGAGCAGTTCATACAAACAGCTTAGAAGGATATATGAATGAGAGACAATGACAAATGGTATAAGCAATAGCTCGAAGTAAATTTGCTATAATCTGTCATGAATTTGAGAAAGCTGACAAGAAAGAGATTTATGATGATGGAATTTGGCCTGAGCCATGCCTAGTCTTAATCTCCATCATCTCAAAGAATGTTGGCTGCTGCGGATTAGAGCTTTATAGCTGTCTTGCAGCCAAGCAAATTATCATCTGAAACATGCTACATTATTGACTGATGATCGCTGATCAGAAGCAGGATTTGACACTGCAGTGGCCGGTGAAGTAGAACATGATGTTTGGCCCTGCAAAAAATTGGAAAAATGCCCTCGCATGAGACTATGTAATGGAAGAACAGGAAAAGAAATTCTTGTTTACAAAATGAGAAAATCATGCTAGGTACTGGAATGGAAACAAATATTATAAAAAAATGTACTTTCCTATTACAAAAAAAAATCGTAAGTCTAGATTAAAAAAAAAAAAATTGGTGGGATAATGATAAATTCATTTGTGCAGAAAAGTCTGACTTTTTTATTTTTCATACTTGAGAAAACAGGACATCTGCATCCTACTTTCTGCCCAGAAAGGCTTGGTTTTAGACTCTCTAATGGACCATGATGCCTCTAGGTAAATGACATCTCTAGCTCAATTGATGCACAATATTGGCAATTAATGCACACATAATATATCCTGATGTACATGTACAAATGTTCTTATAGTAGTCATAGGGGCAGAAATGGTCTAGAAAAGTTTTAGATGGACCAAGTTGTGCAAAGAAAGTGAATATTTACTGCAAAATTCCTTAATGACAACCAAATTAGAAATATAACTCAAAGTGAACTAACAATCCAATTTTTTAAGGAAACAAGCTATGCATGGCAGACTCAGCGATGGATGTGAATTTATGGAATATATATTAGTCCTGAAATATATTGGTCATAGCTCAAATAGTAACTCGAAAAAGTTCTGAATTTGCCAACACGGTCATACAATAATTTGAGTAGTTTGAGCAGTAGTTTTTGTGCTCCAGTTTTAAAGGAGCAGGTAATTGCAATTTGTGACTTGCTTTTCCAACAAGGAATATATATATTTCTCATATATCTGAATCCTGAAAATCATAGCATGTCAAAAACATTGGAATATGCAAAGAATGAGAAAAATAACAAACTAAATATGCTCCATTTTAAGCAGTTCCAGACAGCCAAAAAAATGAACTTAGATCTTTCATGAAGAAACAACAATTAACAGGTTACAAAGGTCAAGTTCCTTCTTATGTATCTACCTGGCTCATCTCCACAACAACCTTTCTTTCTGAATCAGCAGCTATGACATTCTCAAATGAAAGTGGGATTGACTTGAGGGCTGCATTGGATGTATTCAGCTTGTTTCTTGTGCGAATCGGTGTTCTTGCAAAGCATCATTAGCTTGCATTTCCTTTTTTTACCTTTTCCACTTTATTTTTGGCAAGCTTCTCTCTCAAATTTGTAAGTAGATGGCTGCTCTTATCACCAAGCAATGTGTAATAGTGGTAAAATTCAACAATCATTTCACTTTCTTAGCAGCAAGAAATGTTTTTTACTAATTAAATTCAAACAAAATGGGGGCCAGTTGAAAACTTCATATTTCATAAAATGATGGTGAGTAAATGAATCTCTGCAGGGAGAAGGTAAAGAAGGAAAAGAAGTGCAACAGGCAAAAGAAAAAAAAATTAAAAGATAATCTCTCAAGGGCCATTCTCTGATTAAAAAAAGACTCATTCCCGACAAAAAGGAGAGAAAAACACTCTAGTCTTACTCTCCTTCCAATTAGCATCAAAATCCGAAACCTGTTTAATTTCTCTCCACAGATAGTGTACTATTTGTTAGTAACTTGGTAAAAAACTTTCAATTCTCATGTTGAAATATGGGGATTCCATATTCCATCTAGGTGGGCCAAAATCACCACCAGTGCCATGAAAAATCACAATGATGAAGCAGGTGACTATTGCAATTTAAACTATCTCCATATTCTTTATACAGATCGAATGTCTTAGCTCTTTTGTCTCGCCTTTATATTTGTATCTCATCTTTGCTTCTTTCTTAATGATATATGTAGTCTAATTCATATTATACATCTGCAACACTAGCATTGCAGAGCATCATAGTTTCACTTATCTCCTTGATAATTTGTATCAGATCCTCTACAAGGAGAAGGACCATGTGCCATCAAATCAACAATTCAACAGTATCATCCCGTTTAAACTTTAAACTTCTTACAGGGTTTAGGTTATTAATGGCTGCTACGTGCTTTAACAGCTAACACACTAAAGAAAGAAAAAGATAAAAGACTTCCCCAGAATTGTGCACTTAAGAGAAGTGTGCAGGTGTAGTTAAGTGAACCAAGGATTTAGAGGTATAAGCCTACTGTACGAAAAGGAAACTCTTATCCTTCAAGCATGTGTACAATTTGCCCCATCTTCGGCCGCTTTTCAGCATCTAAATCTGCACATCGAAGGCAAACCAGCAACACCCTCTTCCACGCTCTTGGTGAAGGCTGAATTTCCATTGATGGATCTACTACCTCCTCTCCACGTCTACTTCCTACCATCCCTTTAAACCAAGTTACCAAGTTTACCTGCAAACAGATCCAATCACTTTCATGGTGCCAGGGATAGCTTAATCACATTTAAAGTGATCTATGTAAACTCACCTCTCCAGGTGGTCTGCTATAGTCTACTGGACATCTTCCTGAAATTATTTCCATCAGTAGAACCCCAAAACTGTACACATCACTACTCTCATTAAGCATGCCTGTGCATGCATATTCAGGAGCCACATACCTGTGCAGGAATTTAGGAATTCTTTTCAGAACAATTGGAATATACGAGATGTCTGGAAGAAGGGTAACAAGTTCTTCCATTAAGAAGCGCACTTAGTTCATCTACTCACAAGTGATGAACTGCCATCATACAAATATCATAGTAGAACAGGACAAGCATTCCCAGTGTTGACTGATAGACGTGTAAAGGTGAAAGAGATAAAACATACCCAAATGTTCCCATTACACGCGTTGTTACAAAGCTAGAATCAGTGCCCAAGAGCTTAGCTAATCCAAAATCTGATACTTTAGGGTTCCAATGCTTATCCAAAAGAATGTTACTGGACTTTATATCTCGATGCACAACTTTGGGCTCTAATCCTTCATGCAAATATGCTATTCTGCAATACCATTTCAATAAGATTAGATAGCATCACAAGTTCGGCAAAATCTCTCAGGAAGAACATTAGAACAGCGTGAAGATGGACTATAAAAATGCACTTTTCTCAAATTTATGAAACAGAAACAAAAATATTAACCATGTCTTAATCGCCTCAAAACTTGAGTGCTTAAAAAACACTTCATGCATTAAGTATCAATTTAGCATTACCGAAATTTCTTGAGGGTTGGTCTTTTAGAATTGCAATTGAAACGTATCACAATGATATAAATATAATAAACATGAGAGAAAAAATGTTTGGTAAACATACTGAAACTCTCATTTCTGTCACAGAGTAATCTTGAATAGGAAGAGACATAACAAAATTAATAACATGGAGATCACTAAAGGGAACCGACCCTTTCGCTGTTCCAATGGCTATTTTCATTCTGATATCCCATGTCAGTGGACTGACAAGGCCAACATCTCCATGCAACCAGCGCTCCAGATTGCCATTATCCATGTATTCGTATACAAGCATCCTGAATTGGAAACAAAATTTTAAACAGCGATTATTTTACACACTGACTGCATTTCCAGCTAACATAGATTCAGGTGAGAAATTAAGATTACCTTTTAGCACCTTCTGCACAGTACCCAACCAGACCCACAAGGTTCTTATGCCGTACTTTTCCGATGGCTTCGACCTCCACCTTGAACTCCTCCTCTGCTTGACCCCTAGAGAAGCCTTTCGACGATAAGTAACAAGAGTGACATAAAGAAAATTACAGAGACACCCATAGTTTCTTTCTTGCACCTTACTTCCTTCCAGTAAAAAAAGGAGGAGGCGGCCCTTTGATTTGCAGAATTAGGAAAATTTCGTCTGACAGGGATTTTTTTACTATCCATTTTCCTTGCTTTAGGATAACAAATTGCATTCTTTCCTCCACTTCTAACTACCATACCACACCAATTTTAGAAACATGACATATAATTCTCAGACCAGGCAAAACAACATCAAAATTGAGCGATAGCTCGAAGCCAAATTTCGGGTTTTAACAAATTGCCAACTTTAACAATTTGTTACATCATAGGATAATCTATCAGTGCCTCCTCAAACATACAACACCATCATGGATCACAGGTGTGGATGTTTTTATTCTGAAATTAAAACAGTAAAATTATCCCTAAAAAAAGTCATCTCCAAGAGAATTCCTTTTTTTTTCAATCTCCAACATATATAAATCCAGTTATAAAAGACAAAAACTTGAACAAAAGCTAAATTAATTCGTGTTAGTTTACTTCTTCGTTGACGCTACTTTGATGACTACGAGCAATAGCTTACAATTATTCGAGGAATCAGAGGAACAGAGCACCTACATTCTAATATGGAGACAATGCCGAAAATTTCCCCTGGTTTCGTTTAGAATAGAATAGAATGGGACCATACTCACTTGTTATTAAGGAGATTCTTTACGGCGACGACGGAGAGGTCAGGCAAGACACCTCTGTAGACGACGCCGTAACCCCCCTCGCCGATCACATTCCCGGCGCTGAACCCCCCCGTCGCCGCCTCCAGCTCCGCTACCGAATACCACCGCCCCCACCCGATGTTCCCCATCCTCTCCGCCGCCTCCAACGACGACGACGACTCTCCCCACCCCTTCCCTCCGTTTCCCTTATCGATCCCCACCAACCCCTTCTTCTCCTCCTCCACCTCCACCTCCCCGGCGCCGCCCTCCGGCGCACGATCGGCGGCGATCTCCTTGTTGGAAGAGGGGATGAGGCCGGACGCGTGCTTCACCCGCGCCGCCGCCCGCCGGCGCAAGAAGCGGAGCGCGAGGATGACGCAGGCGACGAGGAGGGCGGCGGCGATCGCGAGAAAGACGTAGACGGGGAGGCCGAGCACGCCCGTCTTCTCCGCCAGGAAACCGCCGGCCATTTTCCCGCGGAGCGCAAGGTGGGCAAGCCGCTCTTTTCCTTTTTCCCGTAAGAAGGAGAAAACGTCAGTCCGAGAGAAAAGAAAGAGAGCTCTATAGAGAGTGTGGTGTCACTCTTCTCTTTTGGGGCGTAGCTGGCGAGAGGGAGAAGAGAGCGTTGCAACGAACGCCTTGTGGCTTCCGGGAAAGCAGCAACGAAGGCCTCGTGGCTTCACTGCCGGGAAAGCGTCGGTGTTTCGAAAGCTTCGGGAGCAAGCGTGGTTAAAAAGTTTTATCTTATTGTTTTTGTCTTTTTTGAAAACAAAAAGGGGGTGGTTCTATATACACCCCCCCCCCCCCCCCCCCCTATTGCTAAGGACACCCCCCAAAAACCAAAAAAAAAAAACCCAAACTAACCTTTAGTGTAATTACCATATTGCCCTTGAAATTTTCTCATACACCCCCCCTTCCTCCTCCTCCGTTTCGTTTTGAAAAGAAAAAAAAAAACACCCCTCAAACCCCCCTTAAACCCCTCGATCCATTTACATCGTTTAGGCGATCTTTGAAGGAGATTTAAGCCCCATTCGAAGCATGGACAAGCAACTAGTGATTTGGGACGAAGAATCGGCCGCAAAGGTACGTGTTCCACCTTGTTTCAAAATTTTTTTTTTTCACGGTTCGTGCTCCGTTCGGCACTGGATCGCCGAACAAAAGGCTTCTGTTCGGCTGAACAGTGCCGAACAGAAGCCTTCTGTTCGGCAACCCTCAACCGAATAGATCTGTTCGGCTGCACAGTGCCGAACAGAAGGCTTCTGTCCGGCACTGTTCAGCCGAACAGAAGCCTTTTGTTCGGCGATCCAGTGCCGAACGGAGCACGAACCGTAAAAAAAAAATTTCGGGAGAAGCCGGCGAGGTGGTTCCGGGAGAAGCCGGCGAGGTGGTCGGAGATCGGGAGAATGCCGACGACGAGAGGGAGAAGGGGGAACGGGGGGGTTTTGGGCGTTGGCGAGGTGTTTTGGAGGGGAAGAGCGGGGTGGGGGGGGTTTGGGGGGTGTAGAGAGCAATTTAGGTGAGGGGGTGGGGAGGGTGGGGGGTAATTTAGGAATTTTTAATTTTTTAGGGGTGTCCTTAGCAAATGGGGGGGGTGTAGAGGGTATTTAATTTTTTTTTAATTTTTGGGGGGTGTCCTGAGCAATAGGGGGGGTGTATATAGAACCACCCACAAAAAGGCTGTAGGCTAGTAGAAGGAGGTGGAAGGGTATGGAAATGGGGCTTACTTTGGGGAAAACTACGAAACCGTGCCTTCTTGAAGACCGGAGAGGTAACGCTTTTCTAAAGGGAAAGGCGTGGCTTTTTACCGGCGGTCAGAGGCGAGAAATTACCGAGATGGCCTTGCGCCGGATGAAACTCGGTAATTCGGGCCGAGTTATGGCACCTAGGGCTAGGGTGACTAGACGTTGGACACGATCAGCCGGATGATCATATCTCAAGGTGGAGAGGTGGAATTATCAGCTGGATGATCATATCTTGTTATATTATTTACCATATTTGGCTATCTATAAATGCTTGCATCCTTGAATATATTGATTAGGGTGCTCTTACAATTCTCATGAAAGCGCATGTGGCAGCTAATTATGTCTAGGCCCATGGTACTTAAAGAGTCGAGACAACCGAAAAAAACTAGATCTTACGCACATCATCTTTGCAACATTTAGGGTTGCATAATTTATTTGGAAGCCCCTACTCCTTAGTTTTAGTATGATTACCACTCTAAGATCATTCAAGGCTACTTATGTTTATAAAGAGATGAACATGATAACAGATTGGGTGGCTTCCTTTGCGGTTAACCATTCAGGTTCTTCCAGGAGTTCATCCAATTAATTCTATTTTAGTTACATGATGTTATATGTACTGATGCAAATTATATGGAAACATCTTTACTTCCTTCCTCATTGTTTGTTTTTGTGCAGATAGATGCTTTTAATTATACTCATATTGGATTTCAATTTTGAGACCTACCTTCCCCAATCGTACCAAATAAATAAAATAAATTTAGATAATTGAACAAGGTATAGCACAATAATTGAAGTATTCATACTATGCTGTAATGATATATTGTGTACTTTTGTTACCACATGTTAAAACAAAAAGTACATCAACATGGCAGATGCATCAGTATCCATAATTTACAAGTATTATCTAGTATAATTTGTACATCGATACATATCTATACTTAAATTTTAGCAACACAGTTAGTTATAGAAGTTCCTAATTCCAGTACATATATAATATCACACAATGCATCTAAACTTCTTAGTTGGGATGTCTAAGCATTTCACAAGAGTTTTCTCTATAATTTATAAAAATTCTACTATTTCTAATTAAAATTGTCAAACTCGCAATTTTGTGAGCATCTCGTGCTTAATCTTCCTTTGAAAAAAACAATCTAGTTTTTGTGAAGAAGCCTAAATTGATTTAAAATTTATAGAGCTTGATCAATCTTGTTTGAAGAACCATGGAGTTATTGTCACCTGATGATCCAAGGATGGAGGATATTTACTTGCCCGCTCCCCCTCACATGAGCATTTGAGTAATTTTCTGCATGGGTTCTTTATTGGGATCTTTGGGGGTATCTTTGCAATTCGAGTAACCGGAACGGCCGAGGGCACGCTTGAGTTCCGTTGAGGTTTGAGTGTCAGAAACGGGACAAGGCGGACCTGAAGAATTTAAAAACCGTAGTTATGGTTTATTTCGAGAGATACGTGAGCCTCCCAGTCTCCGGATGACTCCTGTATAGTTCCGTTTGTAACGAACTATGGTGAGCGCGTCAAAACGAGACACGTCACAATCAAAAGTGGGTCCCATCGAAACAACAGCAGGGAGAATAAATTTTCGGACACATGGCAGCGAGCGGGGGTAAAGCCAGAACACGGAAAGTTCGAAGCCGCGTAGCTCATCTGTGGCGTATTTATCAGCAGCCCAAGTGGAGCGTGCCGGGTGAACGTTTGAGAATTGGCGTCCACTGGATTCAAATTTAGCAACAGCAACGGCAACAACGGGTTCGGTTACAAGCAAGTCTTGGGGCCATTCTCGACTTTATGCACAGCCCCTATATTTGATAACCGGAAGAAGCGAATCACAGATGCAACTAGATGCTTTAGAGGGAGGGAGCTGTGTGGATATGTTTTCCTTCCATCAAAGGTGGGCATTGGGCCAGGCCGCCTATAAGGGCCTGAGCTGGCACGATTCGTGGGCCAAGCATGGCACGGCCCGCGGGCTAGCCCGGAACGGCCCATAAAGGCCTGAACTGGGCCCGGCACGGCCCACAAGGGCCTGGGCCAGGCCAAGCACGGCTCGTCCCCCTTAAAATAAATAAGAATAAAATTTTTTATTTATAATTTTTTTTAATAAATTAATAAATGTTGGGAACTAAGAACTTATTAATATAAAGCCACCTTAATGGTCGGGGGTTTGGCATAGACCCCTACCAATTTATTAATTAAAATCAAAATGGTACATGAAGGGAGGTTTGGTTTGACCTCCAGAATACGATAAGAAACGAGAAAAAATAAAGATGACTCGCTTTAACAATTTAAAAAATAAAAATGTACAATTATAAAAAAATAAGAAATAAAAATAAATGATCAAAATCTTACTAATCATCAGTATTCACTATTCAGTAGTGTTTGTATCATTATCATCAGAGGATGTTGTATCATGTCCACCTTTATCTTGAAGTCTCGCCTCAGCATCCAACCAATCTTTGAAGCAGAAAAGCACCTCAACCATTTTTGAGATGATACAAAAACGGATTCCGATGTTATTGTGGACATCAGCACAGCTAAAATATCGCGTGCAATTGCAGACATAACAGGATATTGATTTTTTATAGGACTCCATTTTCCCCCAAAATACCCCTCAAATTAGTCGTTTTATTGCTGTTGGGAGGGGCAAAATGGGTAAAAAGCCACAAATAGCCGTTATGGGCCAAAAAAAATAGCCGTTATGGGCCACCCATAACGGCTATTTTTTTTTTTGGACAGACGGGCCGTGCCAGGCACGGCCCCTCTCGTGCCGGGCTAGGGCTGTGCCGGGCTTAGCCTTTAGGTTAAGCGGGTCATGCCAGGCACAACCCATTTAGTAACAGGCCGGGCCAGGCACGGCCCGTTTGGTCTGTGGCCCAGTGGGCCTAAGTCGGGCCGGGCCCGGCACGGCCCGATGCCCATCTCTAGGTGGTGCTGGGGTGATGTACTCATACGTGGATGGCCCAGTGAAGTTTTCCACGGATTGAGGAGGGCATGTGGAAACTTACGACCCGCATCGAACATTCTCTGGTGGAAGGGGGCCTAGTGGGGGCTGCTATGCGGGTGGGGTTCTGCCCTTCCCCCTCCCCTCCTATTTTTTACCACAAAAAAAAGAATGATTTACCTTTCCTCGCACCAATCCACTTTGGATCATCCACCGCGCAGCTCTCAAAGCACTTCAAACTTCGTCGTTCGTCCATCTGTATAGATCTCAAAGCGATCGGTGGATGATCTAGCGGTGGATTCACGCAAAGAAAGGTAAATTTTTTTTTTCATGCAAACAATACAACCTTGCTCCTATTTTCCAATGCAAAGTCAAGTGCTAATCTTGTAGCTACATTCTCCATTGGGATGTGTCCTTCTTGACAACTACTAGCTCTCAAACAGATAATGCACAAAGCTAATGGAGCTCATGTCCATTGATTGTCAACCCTCGTCTTCATGTTTGCACTAGAATGGTGGCTTGCCATTGTATTTTGAGAAGAAAAGAATTATATAAAAAGTATGCCTCATTCCTAGGTTTTGTCTAGAAGACAACCAAAGGAGGGAGGATTTATTTATTTTTTTTAATTATTGCTTTTCCAAATGGAAAAGCAATAATTAAAATAGATCAGTGGTTTATGTTGACGTGTGCTATATAGTGCCGATCTATGAGCAAAATATGAAATCAAAATTAGGGCAATCTAGCTTAGCACATTTATAAGTAAATGTGGCGTGCAGTCGGAATATGGCAAAATATATGTGTCATCTGCTTTGAACATGACTAATGCATGTATGTATTAACAACCCATACATAGGGGCAAAAAATTGTTCTAGAAAGAAGAAGAAGAGGAGCAACCATAAGGTAACTTTAATCCTTTCATATTCATACAATTGGGTGCTTTGATAGTCATAGGAGATGTGGGTCACCCTCCTTTTACTTTCTAAGCTCGTTTTACTCTTTGGAGTGGTCAATCTAACTTAGGGCTTCTAATAAGATTTGATCAGCCAGTGTCTTGACAAATTTGATATGGATATATAACCGTGACTATTCTGGAGTCGAAGACAACAAGGTTCCTATTGCGGGGACGGCGCTTTGGCCGGAGCCTCGCGCAACAGCATAGCCCACATTAAGCTAGCAGAGAAAGAGGACCACGTTCCTCCCGAGGTATTGTCCGCTTTGGGCGCTCTGGCCCGCGCGTCCAACGCTGACGGGGGGAGACTGGTGCCCTCACGGGTTTGCCCTTCAAAAGGCGCCTCGAGAGGAAAGAATTTCCACCCCCCGTTTAAGGCATGGAACCTTTCCGCTACTAGCCGATGTGGGACTAAATTCAAGGCCCCCTCCCCTCCCCACAACATAGCCCCCCAGCGGGAAGGTTCCTTGCCGGTTTTTAACGCCGGGGGCCCCCACAGTCCTGAAGGGTAGTCAATGGAGGGAGGAGGCGCCCCTACCTGGCGCGCCATCTATTGCGGGGACGGCGCTTTGGCCGGAGCCTCGCGCAACAGCATAGCCCACATTAAGCTAGCAGAGAAAGAGGACCACGTTCCTCCCGAGGTATCGTCCGCTTTGGGCGCTCCGGCCCGCGCGTCCAGCGCTGACGGGGGGAGACTGGTGCCCTCACGGGTTTGCCCTTCAAAAGGCGCCTCGAGAGGAAAGGATTTCCACCCCCCGTTTAAGGCATGGAACCTTTCCGCTACTAGCCGATGTGGGACTAAATTCAAGGCCCCCTCCCCTCCCCACAACAGTTCCAAATGGTGATTCCGCAAAGAAGTTACCATTTACTATATTGTGGGTCACAATGACCATAAAAGAGTACCTTTTCCCCCACTGTGAATGGAGACTTCAAACAGTTATAGAAATAATAATATAATGTGTGTTTACTAACATTTCTAAATATTTCATTACATGATAAGATTTTTTTTTTTTTGGATGGAGTCAATAAATTAAACGAATTATTTGCTTACTTAAACAATTTTTCTTAGCTAAACTTGGAAATATTTTGGAGTGATCTTGTTTTTTTTCCTACAATGGATGAATCATACAAGTCTAGTGTGAATATATTTAAAAAAATCAAAGAGTAATAAGTCTTGAAGCGCATTTTTTGAACTAGATGTAGAAGGCTGCAACTTGAAGAAGATTTTATAATTTTCTCAATACTTTATCTAAAAAATATATATCTCAAGAGAAATTGTGTAATTTGTTGGATGATATCTCATAAATATTGTAGACAAAGCTACTTATTCCTTCGGCTCAAATGTTGAAATGATTGGGTTTAGAAATTTGGCAAATTTTTTTTTACCAAAATGGTTTTATCATTAGAAATGTCATCTTTTCTTATAAAATTAGATTTTTTTAATTACCAAATAATATAATGGCTTCATTATTTATGATTATTACATTATGTTGATCCTTGTAACTTTTTTTTAGGACTAATTGGCGCCTCACAGCGTATAAGTTGTTACAAATTTTTCAATTAGAGGATAAAGAGCATGGAGCAACATGCAAATGCACCAAACCTCGGACCCACGTTAAGACGCGGATTCAGACCCTTATCCGACTCCGACCCCCCTCCTTCCGAGTTCCGGTCCCACCGTCGCCTCTCCTTGAATCTCGGCAGCAATTCCCACGCGAATCCCGCTACTTCTCCGCCCTCCTCTCCGACGGATGGCAGCCGCCGGGCCCCGCCGGAGACGGGATCCGGCATCTTTCCCTCAAGATCTCCCCCACCGGCGACCGCCGCTGCCGCCCCTTCGACCACCACGTCGCCGTTCTCCGCCTCCTCCACACCCTCGACTTGGCCGGCGCGATCCGGTCCGTGGCCGACGCCCTGGAGTTGCTCCTGGTGGCGCTGGAGCTCCTCTTCGATGACTGCGTCCGGTTTGTCGAGGCCGTGCCGTGGACGGAGGAGGAGGAGGGGGTCCTCAGCTTGATCCCCTTCCTCCACGAAGAAAACTCCCGGGATCTCGTCGCCGGGGTTTCACCGAAGGCGGCCGCCGGAGATGGGGATACCATGCCGGAGGAGATGCTCCGCGGCTTGATCCACTCGGCGATCCATGGCCATCCGAATGTGGCCACGGGGTAGGCCTTCGTGGCGAAGCTATTGAGGGATTACCCCAGCCTGGGTTTACCGCGGAGGGTGTTGGACCAAGCCTTCTTGTCGAGATCGGAGACAGTGAAGGAACTACTAGGGAAGTATGCGAACCCGGATTTGCGGGTGGCAGGGGATAATGATGAGAGGGAGGCGATTCAGAGGCTTAATCTGCACGCAGCCATGACGAATGCGAAGCACCTGCATTGGTTGGTAGAGAGGATGTTCGAGCTGAAGGTGGCTGATACAGCGGTCAGAGTGGAGCGAGCCGGCTGCACTCGCTGCTGACTTGCAGAAGACTTTTAGGGGTGACACATGGAAGAATATAGCAGCAGGGCTTCCGTCGCTGGTCACAAAGTGCACTTGCCGGCTCGCCTATTCGGTTGCTTCTGGGTCTACTCTGGCTCCTCGAGAGGTTTCATCTCTGACATCCTTGTTACATTACTTTGTGCCTTTCATTTTAGGGAAAAATTAATAGTATCAAACAAGTTTAGTAGCATAGGAGTGATGAAACTAGAAATGGGAATTATTAAGTTTTGGAGTGGATTGATATAGGAGTATAGTGTTGAATGGATGCAGTGAAATGTAAATCTGAAGATATTTTGGGGACTTGGCTTTGGATTGGGAGTGATGCTAGGTAGGATCAGTATAACCGACTAACACCAAGCCGATAGGATAAAGGATGTTCATAATTTATGTCAATGAGAAAAATAAACGATATCTTTTTTTTTTTGGTGAAAAAATTGATACTCCAGCTGTTTGATCATGAATTATGCAATTCCAATCATTTTATTTTGCCCCTTCATTTTGAGAAGATCTATCATTCTAACTCTTATTTTTCACCATGTGGTTTTGACATTGTTTATTGAAATTGTTGAATTTATTAGGGGCTAAGCTCCTTTTGCTATATGGTGGTGCCATATCTAGCAAACAAAACCATGGATCAAAAATGTGACATGGCTGACTGAAAGAATGGACATTTTCCCTACGGACCTGGTAGCTCAGTAGATTCATCATAACACCAGGAGATGCAGGAATCCCACAAGAAACACTTGTAAGTTTGAATGAAAATTAATCCACACAAGGAGAGATTATGAGACATAATATAAGATTGAAAAAGGTAACAAATTATCCAGGCTGGCATGCTTTGAAGAGCACCATGCAACTAACCTCCAAATTTGGGAAAAGAATAATCAAATGCCTTTGTAGGAGTTGATGGAAGAATATCAAAGTTGAAAAAATTTAGAATCTTACGGTCAGAGCCATCTTGAGGTGGGTTCAGAACAGATCCAGGAAGAGCAGCAGCAGGCAGCAAGTCATAGCACTGTTTGGATAATCTGATGCAATCCAACCAGTGTAGCACCTCTGCATTTGGATCCCTCTCCACCACCACATCCCTCACTGTAATCTGTAGCATCCCCCTATAGATGGTGATCCTCCCCCTGACTCTAACTAGCTCCCCCAGCTTATCTCCCTTGCATTGTATTTTGCTGGCTGACCCTTTGGGCTGTACTCACACACGTTGTGTGTGAGCCGCCGATTTACCCAAAAAAAAAAAATGTGACATGACATATTACCTAGGAGCATAGTGAATTTGCTGTTCCTTCTCTTGGGTATTCTTGTAAATGTTTGGAGATTATGGTTTATAAAACTTAATATTAAGATATTAGTGCACAATCAAATGCATGCATCCTATTGACTGGGTAAATTCCTGGTGGCATATCATAAATAGCTATCTTCCATCATAACAACAGGAGCCAGCATGAATTCTAAAAGCTGCTATAATAATACATAAAAAAGGAACATTGTCATTAGAGAGGCTGGGCTTTATATATGCATTCTCTAGTTTTTTTTTTTCTTAACGCTGTTCTAGCTGTACTTTAAAAACATATTAATGGTGAGTCTAGGATAGTGAATGTGTAGTTAATAAAGGAGACATGAGATTCTTGTTTTCTAATGGGGTCCTGTAAAGTTAGTGAGGCATTTTTTGTTTTTTTCTGTTGGGGGTGGGAGTGGCAGGGGTTGCATGCTTGATGTCTAGAATCTATTTTGGACGGTGATGGCATAAGATAAATAAGTGGGGTAAAAGATTGAGTAGGTAGGTTTTCTAGGACATCTATGAATTTGGTAATCAATAGAGGGCCTTATCCAAGACTTTTTTCCAGATGAGAGAGGAAAAGGGAGGGGGTGGAGGGGTAAAGGAAACTGTAATTAAAAGGGTAACTTTTTCTCTCAACAGAAAAGCGAAATGTGGCTATCTCAAATTGCAAAGTTGAAGATTCATGAAGTTATATTCTTAAAACCAATGCTAATCTTCATTACTTCATTGATTCTCTTACAATTACTCCAAAGTTACTTAGTAATTAGTCTTATTTAAACATAATTTTCTGGAGTCCTACTTTCTTGATCACAAGTGTGTTCTCAGCTGACTTGCAGATATAAAGAAGATACAGGGAGAATAAAGTCCAAAACTTCATTTGTAAATTGCTTTCTACAATTTCGACCAGCCAGGATGCTGTTTACTTGTATATCCCTCCTTGTCCTTTTTTCCCCCTACACGTTGTAGTTCAAGTAGTGCTTCTATATGTTGTAGTTCAAGTGTGCTTCTGTTTTTTGTCTACCAAGAGTTTCCTATTCTTAAATTAGAGAGCTACTATGTCACTCCTAAGCAGTTACAAAAGATGCCTCTATTATGTGGATGATTATGATAAATCCGTGAAGAAATTATTTGTACTCCAATGTCTTAATGGTTGATTAGAAAAATGTCAAATTGAAATTTTAGACAAAACCTCATGACAAGCTAAATCTTGACCAGTATATAACTATGATACCATTCGAACGCTGATCTTGGTTGTAGATCTACTGTCAGAAATTCTACGGTGATACAATAAGATGATCTAGTTTGCATCTGCTCCTCTTGGTTGTGGAGAATTCACCATTAAGTTCTTGGCCTTATACAATTGGGTGACCTATATTGATTCTTTTGTTTCATCATATAGAAAATTTGAAGATGCTGACCCATGAACAATTACAAGTTTGCTACTCTGGAAACTTTTAGTTTTGGGTCTTACACCTTCTACTTGATCAATAAGGACTCGTTTGGTTTGTGGGAAGAATTTTTCCTCATCGGAATATTTTTTCTGGAAAGCTGATTTTTGAGAATATGATGCCTAGAAAAATGATTTTGGTTATTTGGTTGCACATCTATTTCCTGAAAAAGTTGTATGAAATATTTATTATACCCTTAATAAAGGGAAAGACCTTATCCATGGGTTTTGATGGATTAAGGGTAGTTTTGGAAAAAAAAGGATCCCAATTCCCAACTGGTGGAAAAGTGATTTTCCCATGTCCTTCATGAGTATTTTTTTCATAAAACATGAAAATTTTATTTCCATGGGAATGCTATTTTTCTATCTCTCTTCTTTGAAAACTCCAACCAAACAAGAGGCATTTCTTCATATTTTCTATTGACCACACTTTCCTCCCTCCTTTTCCTGCGAACCAAATGTGTCCTAAGTATTTGAAAAATTTGAATGCATGCACATGCCCTTTCTTGCTACAACATCTTTAATTCAAACCAAATAAAGTTTTGGTACTTGCAATTGTTGCATTCTTCATGCCATCTTTGAACTGAGGTTCTTTCGAATCTTGCTGAATTTCCTATCTTCCAAGGAATAAAACACTTTGAATTTCCTACCGGGAGTTCTGCCATTTCCTCTAAAGCTTAAACCACATGACTAACCTTCCATCATTTTCCTTTATCAGTATTGGTCATCTGTTTCAGTTAGCTCCAGCCGAAACTGACCGAACCCAAAAATATTGATCAGTTTCAGACCGGTCTTGTCCGAAATGGATCATTTTTGGCCATGGATCTATGTGCACATATGGGCATTCATTGATATGCAATGATATTTATTCCATAATTACTCATGCAATTGTACAACATTCTCATTTATGCTACTAGAAACTGGATTATGTTTCACCATTCTTTTGATGGCTAAATTATGTTAATCTTGGCAAATTCATTGTTGTAACTTCTGTCAAGGCATATTGTGTCCCTTTTCAGAAAAAAATGCCCCTTGCCTTGTAACTTTACCTTTTAACTGCATTCTATGTGCTTGTGACATTGCAACTAATAATTTGTTACTTCACCCAACATAGTGCTGCCCAAAGTTTCATTTATTATTTTCTTGAACTATATCTATTTGGAGTAATAACAAGACTACCTCAATTATATGGTCTTTGCTGTGCTCATCTTATATGTGGACCCTCTCTAGTTTCTAATGTCTTTATTCTGACCTATATGAGGGACTGCTGCTCATTGTCTGCTTATGACAATTCCACAACCTTAAATATTATATCTGCGGGAAGCTATGGAAAAGAGAGATTAGTGATTGATGTTTATTGCCTGCATGATTTGGGTATTGTAATTTTTACAAGTAATTCTGTGATGTGCTATGGTATTGGGCTATTATGTGTGAATATTTGTAAGACAAACTTTCACAGAGCCACGTGTATGTATGTATTCATGCATGTGTCTTGCATGTGTGCATATAAATAAGTTTGTATGTGATCTCCTTGTACATTAATGTTGCTTATTTCCAGCCAATTCAAGCTCAAGTCATTTACCCATTCCATTTCCTCTCTTCTGCCCACAAATTGTTTGGATGATATATCTCGTTGCTATGTTCGTAGAGTTTCTTCATTGGCACTTCTTTGGGTGTAGTATGAGTCTGCTAGGCAAGCATTCATGCATTACCATATCTATTCCTTGTTTTAGTGTATGATTGATTAGAAAATCCTGATATGATGACCTGTAAGTTTCTCAGCATATAATTCAATGATTGTCCTGCATATCCCTATAAAATTTTAAATTATTTATGCTTGGTCATTGATTATCTAATATTTACACATACTTCTATGGTATTTCATTGACAACCTGATGTCAGTTTTTTTTTTAGATGCTGAGCGGTATCGAGGAATTCCTGGTTAAGAAGTGGTTGTCATCATTTATGTTGGGTTAATATTTAGCATAAAACAGAAAAATCTTTGGAGCACAATGCTTCAGGTTTCAGAAATTTAGTTGCTCCTAAACTTAGACTTATTACCTGCTAAGCTATGCTTGAGTTGATAGTTATGCACTTTATGTTGGGGTGCCATTTAGCATAAGATAGAAAAATCTTTGGAGTACAGTGTTTCAGGTTCAGAATATTAGTTGCTCATGATCTTAGACTTACTACCTGCTAAGCTGTGCTTGAGCTGATAGATATTCATTTTTAGCAGTATAAAGTTCCTAATTTGAGAGCTTGATTATCTCAGGCAAGGATGAATTTTGTGAAAGGCTGGCTTCCGGTGCTGAATGTCTGCAGGGATATGGCTTGACATATGCGACCGGTCATAAATCTGTGCTCCAGGAACTGGAAGAAACATTTCTGAGGATTATATCAACCCTGCCCATGTCTGATGCTCAAGAATTGCTGCAGCAATGCCTAGGCTTCTTCATTTGATGATTGCCCCCATCTGACCTCAGCATTCCAAGCCTGGTTCAGGCGTGCAAGCTGGCGGCTGAATGATCGCATTGCTAGTTGGACTGAAACCTGCCAATTTATACAAAGCTACGACAATATTGTTCATGATGATCATGCCTTTCAGGTCAACTGGCATTCATATGTAGCTGCAGAAGCTGAAAAAATATGTGCATATTGTATCATATAAATTGCCCCATTTTGTGTTGATCAGTATGGATATTGATCAATTTTTACCTGTCAAGTGTGTACATGGCCTCTTCTGGAGACTCCAGTGTTGTAGATTGTTTTCTATGCTTTGTGCATAGTTGTTGCATGGAACTATGCTGACAATGGAACTGTACATGAGCAATTGCATCCAACCGCTGGAGATCAGATTTGAATGCTTTAATGATCTGTAAGAATGCCCCTAGTATCCAGCTTATTTCGATATTTCTAACACTTGTTTGATGAAATTCTCTTGCATTTCCGGGAGCAACAACAGTATGTTCTCCCAAACTGGAACCCGTAGTTTATGAATTCAACATGGCACCTATCTTATCTATCCATGCATGTCGTCTTATTGCTTCCTGAATTTGTTGGTTCTCTCAGCAGTTGCTATTTTTCGACCGAATCGCCTTCTTGCTAATGGTTTCAAATGATCCAATTGCCTTCTAATGTGTAGGACATTCCGCATGAGGCCAAGCATAACATCAGACACGTATGCACGGCAAACAGAACAGCAGGTACAATAACAAAAAATAAGAAATATTCTATATTTCTGACGGTTTGATTTTTTCTTTTCTCCCTTGTTACAAAATCCCCAATCCCCTCAACCAATCAAACAAAACCTCGTGCTTGCCTACAAACAATGGACGACCCTCCACGACATACAAGCTTTTCTACCAACCTTGAACGGGCCACCTCCTGTCAGGGTCCGGCAGCCATTTAGATTTCTTCTTCTCCTTCGTCTTTCCGGCGACGGCTTCGGTCGCCAACTTCGGCACGGCACCGTCTTTTCTCGAGAAGAGTCGGCTAAGAACTACCCAAGGTCTGGCCTTGCGCTGCTGCCGCCGGGGCTCGTCGAGGGCTCTCGTGGACTGCGCCAGCCTGCCGTAACCCGCGATCGCCGCGCATTCGGACGACACCGACTCGAGCACGAGCCGAGAGCTCCACGACCTGCCGACGATTCTTCTGGGGTAGGAGTCGCGCCGCTGCGCCGTGGAGCTTCGGCTCAGCTCCTCCTCCATTGGTTCTCCAAATTTGCAGGGCTCCTAGCTTCTGAAAGCCAACAGAGGAGAACAATTGATGGAAAGACGGACAAAGAGACGAGAGGACAGCCAAGAGCTGGGTTGGATGGGGGGAGGCACATCACGAAGAGTTCTGGTTTTATTTTCCGTTGACTCCTTTGTACTTGACCACCTACACCGCGTTTTCCTCGGATTGACCTTTCTTGCGAGTTGGGTTGCCGACGCCGTCGAGGGAAATTAGTGCCTTCATAAATTTCTCTGACGATTCCTCTTGGTCTTGGGGAAATTAGTCTCAAATTTAGGCACCCGAAGCTGTCTCTCGTGTATGTTGCAAACATTAGGGTGCCATCTATCCTTCCCGATCAACTCCATACTCCACATCTCCGTTCCTCCTTTTTTTTTTTTTTTTTTTCTTTTTTTTCGGCTACAATGGAAGACTCAGAGATTTTTTGCATAAATACATCCAAAATAAATAAATAAATAAATAAATTTCAGAGTCTTTCTAGGCAGCACCCTTTCTCCAACCCACAAGGTCTTCCGAATAATCAGCGACGTACAAGACCATCCAATTCATGGCATCATTAGCCTCTTTATAAACATGCTCTGTCTCAAAAGCAAAGTTGCTACTAATTATAGTCTGAATATTCCGCAGAGGGTGGCACCCGCTCACACCACCGTTATCCTCCTGAATCGAGTCGATTACTGTAGTTGAGTAATCTTCGAGCAGTATTGCTCTGGCCCGGTCGTGCATAACTCAGGCCAGCCCATATCACCCAAATTATTCTTTTGAAATGCTGGTTGTGGACATGGTTGTTCTTCCATTTCTTTTATTTCTTAAGTCGAACCATGTCACCATTTCATCTTTCTTAATCCTTCATAACCCATATGCGTCACTTGTGTATATCTCTGACCAGCTTCGGAAATGCTAATGGGCTTGGATAATGGCACAACGCACTTCCGTTAAGCTGGGCTAAGGTTAGGCGCCTGGACTAGCTTTGGCTGGGCTAGAATGTTGATAAGTCAGATTTATAAAGAAAAGATTTCCGTGATCAACCAATTCTTTGTTCTTGTTACATGGTCAACCAATTCTTTATGGCTCAGTTTGGACTGTAGATGAGGGGTGGGTTGACTGTAGTTCTCAACAATTCAGTCAAACCAGGGGAAAAGGGTCTTAGCGGTTCCTTAGGACCCTTATTTTATCCCCTTGATTAGTTCTTCCCTGCACAAATGTAGTTCGAAGTTATGGATGTTATTGTCTGCTTACCAAAGAGTAGTCATCATACGTTGACCATATCTTGTACTAGGTAATGATAAAATGGGTATAAAAACGATTATTTCAAGAATTTAATTTCATGTTATCCATGCTATCCTTCCTTATCCTACTAGCAGTCATATCAATCGGCATAACAAGAAATTATCCCTAACCATGCCTATGAATTAAATCTTTCTAGTCTCCTAGTTCCATAGCTCTAACTCTGTTGAGCAATGACTTGGCCTTTTCATTGTTAAATCCAGGGATCACTATTTGAGCTTGCCTCAAACCCTCATCCCCCTAGTTATGGTCTACTCAAACCTTCAGCACGGGCGATCGCCAACAACAACTCCTTGGCTGCAAGGTGAACATGTTTGACCCTCAACTGTTTGATCTGGTCAAATCCGAAATCACTGCTCATGAGTGTTATGGGCTGTTTCGCCTTTGCTTCCATTTGTTTTCATGGCCACAAAGCTTGCGAGGGCACGAGACTGGAAGCCAGTTATGGGTTGGGCTACATAGTTCAATAGAGTTGTAAAATTTGGGCTAATGGAGCACTTGATATAACAGGCTAGGCTCGCCTACAAACAATTTGAATCAAGGTTGGGGGCCCATTAACGGCCCGAGTTTGTTTGAGAAGTCTTGCCTAAGATCCAGTCACCGTCTCTGGCTTATTTCAGTGGAATCTTTTTTTTTTTTTTTTTTTTTTCAGGGGAGTGATATTGTCATAGCAAAAAGTAATACTTTCAGAACTCTTAATATAATGTAATAAAATTTGGCAATTGTATTTCTACCTTTTATTCCTGTGCTATCTTCTTTTCCCTGAGAGAATTCCTCTTGAGACATGCTTGGGAATTTTTGCAGGAATATCTTGTACGAATTGGAGAGAGAAGAAGCATGAGGGGTAAGGGAAGGAGGGAGAGATTGAAGGGTCGGCAATGACGAGGGAGACAGAGACTCCAAGAGAGTCTCTCTCTGTCCCCTCCCACAAGGTACAAGCTGTGATGAAGTCAGGTTGATGTGGGCTGCGTCAAAATGGGCTGTCCATTTCCAACTGGATTATAACTTCGAACCAGCCAGGGAATGCGGTATTTGGGCTGGGCTCTTTGGTTGAACTTGCTTTGATTGCCTGTAGGGGGCGTCCGGAGTTGGGACAGATTCGGCTCTGCTCCTCTTGAGGGTAAAACCATGGCTAAAGCATCAAGGGATCTTCTATAGGGGACTTCCTCCTTTGCAGCTTTAAATTACGATCCAACATTTAAGACTCATTTCCTTTTATGCTCCAATTAATAAAAGAGAAAAAGTCCAATTAGAAATCTGCCAATTGGAAATAGTGGAAGAGAACCAGTATACTATACTTATGTCCCTTCAAATATACATTTCCCTCCTTCGATTTCATGTCCAAAGACCTTAGTTAGCACCAGATTCAATAAGAAGACCCTCATGCTTACATCCTAGCATTGGTGTCGAGTAGCAAAGAGAGACTTCATGGAAGAAGGCCTCTAGCAGTTCAAATGCAAAGAAGGAATTTGGCAAGCGAACCACACCCTTCTACTTTTGGCTTGACATATGCTCGTGCTACCCATGCTAGTAGAGCTGGTATTTGGCTCGCTGGCGAGGTGAGTTTGATCGGGGGAGAGGTGGAAGATGGCGGTCGAGGTGATGGTGGTACCCCATGGGAAGAAACAATGGGTGTGAGGGATCAAGGATCAATGGAGGAGAAGGTGTTTTAGAAAGAAGTAACCGGTAGCACTCTATATTGGACTTGGAAGGCTTCCTTTTATGTGTATTAATATATTGTCGTTATTTTTGCATGTTTCATTTTTTTTTGTGGGGGGGAGTAGGATTATATGTTTCATATTTGGTGGCTATATATAGAAACATCACTTAATTATTCCTTGGAGGGCAACGCTGTAATGCCCTGGAGCCGGAGGCCCTAAAAGTTACGTGCATGGGCTCTCCATGACCAAATATCACTAAATGTAGGAACTTGATGCTTTATTGTTGCGTTCCTTGAACGTACGAATTACTGCACCAATATTACATGCAGGCAACCAAGATATTTCCTTAACAAATCCAAGCTAGCTCGATGCTTACAGCTTATACACCATACAAGACCACATGCAGAAATTACGTACTCTCGTGCGACAACTTTTTATTCGCATTAAACATCCCACCTACAACATTGGCCACCAAGGAAAGGAGCACACAAGCCTCGTGATTCATAGAAACACGCCCTCTCCTTCTTTTACTCGATGAGGGAGATCCTGCGGACCTTGATAGGAAGGCCTTTCTGGAACTCAGGGAAGGCGTAAGCAAGAGGCTGATCGGGCTCTGCCAGCTCCCAATCAAAATTAAGGACAAGATGGTGAAGGAACACGGCAATCTCCATCTTCGCAAGCTCCAACCCGGCACAGTTACGCAGGCCTTGCCCAAATGGCATGTAATTGTCAATCCTCGCAGAGCTTGTAGAGATGGTCTGGGGAAAAAGAACATATTGACAACGTACCAAGTCAGGCCTAGTTTTGAATCAAAGTGCTACTTATGACTAGCTCAAACCACTTCTTCATACATGAAGAACATAATAACCATATATATATATATATATAGGTGTCAGCCGTGTGACAAATATAACAGAAATAGAAGACAACGTAGTTCTCTAATGAGATTTTCCAAACCATGGATGAATCACCAACTCCACCCAATTTCACTTTCACTCGTGTGGATGCTGATGGGTACATAACTAGGCAAAACCATCCAATTATTTTTAAAGCCTAGTGGGTCCAAATAATATTGCCACTAAACGTTATGGGACATGGGTGTGTCAGTTGTTGTACCATGGACCGGAAGGGAGTGACTGCCATGTTACTGGGATCCACAGGCATCGCACGCGCCTTTGCATTGAAAAGAGCGAAATAGAACTTCACCCAAAAAGAAAAATTACTGGGATCCACAGGCATCGCATGCGCCTTTGCATTGAAAAGAGCGAAATAGAACTTCACCCAAAAAGAAAAATAAGTAGAATAGTACATATGCTCGGCGTAATTTACACAAGGGTAGCAGCACCATGATTTACAATTTTGAGTTACTAAAATATTTTTACTATATTAAAAAAATTATTAATTGAATCAGATCCCTACGTAGACTACTTACAAAAAATTATTACCCTTAATGTTACTTTCTGGTTGGATTGGTCCATCACAAACCTAATCCAGCTAATAATTGAGACATGGCATATACCATCGACCATTCACCACAAATGCCTAGACACGGTTGGCGAGGCCTATTGTGCTAATGGCAAACTTGATCATGTACCCAAAGTTTCTCTAAAGAGATGAAAAAGAGAAGTCGACGCATGAGCCAATATAACTAGCTCTTCAGGTAGAATGCGGATCAAGCAGACTCTTGACTCCAAATTCATAGCTTCGTATACTTTAAGAATATGATGAACAGAAAACAAGCAAATGCCCTTCTAGGGACTGGTTTGAGCACTGACCTGCCATCTCCATGGATCAAACTTTTGAGGATTTTCGTACACAGAAGGATCTAGATGTGCAGCTGCAAAGACCGGAATGATGCTCCACCCACTTGGGATGTCATACCCTTGAAGAAAAGTGTATGAGATGTAAGAAATTAAAGGTTTAAGAATGTGATAAGAAAAAAGAAAAAAAAAACTAATCTTGGAAAGAGTAATACTATGAATACAATCCTACGACATGCATTTCTTGTATAAGGGCTTCGCAGGATGATGTTTTTTTTTTTAAATTTTATTTTATTTTATTTTTACTAAAAATAGAAATATATTTCATAACATTTAAGGAGTTTCCACCCTCAAAGCATTGCTCTTTGACGGGCACCAAAACTTAGCTTACCAACGAAAAAACTAAAAGAAATATAAAGTTATCTCCATCAACCTTTAAACTGGACGTCCGTGTTTGCCTTCCTATGTACGAACTTGATAATGTTGCCCAACCGTAGAGTCTCGCTGACAACCTACACACATGAGGAGGCTGTATTGAGAGAAAGGGCCGGAGAGACGGAGACGGAGACAGAGACAGAGACAGGTGGCTTACACATTGGCTGAACTCCATCTGCTTGTAGTCTTCCCAAGTTAGAGCAGGAGGCTCCCCCCTTCGCTTCTTTGCGTTCACTATCTGAATGTGCTCTTCCTAGAATCATTAAATCAACACTAAATTCAGAAGACTTGGAACTGTTATAGTATTGCACATCTAAAAAAATGCCGAAATCACAAAGCTATGCGTTTTCCCTTTTTTTGGGCAGGAAGTAAAACTAGGATATCAGGACGAAGGACTAGTCTGCGAATAATTCCAAACAAAAGGTTTATCACTTTAACATACCCGTAGCTGCTCCACCGCTCTGGGGCTATCTTGGAGGAAGTAGATAGCCAAGGTGATAGCCGTGGATGACGTCTCATGACCGCCGAAGAGCAATCCCAACAATAAATCACCAAACTGCTCGGCGTCAAGGTTGGATTGCTCTAAAATAAAACCTAGCAGATCGTTTTCTCCGATCTCATCCGTTCCCTCTTTCTTCTTCTGGATCCTCTCGTCCATCAACTTCTCTATCGTTTTCAAAATGGTCGCGCGTGCCTTCGTCATACAAGAAAATACTACCAAACATCACAAATACACCAAAAAAGAGACTTTCTGTGTTTTCTTGAAAAGAAGTTCGTGCAATTAGCCAGGAATAACAAAAGATTTCATGGGGGAAAGAAATGTAAACGAGATGAGGAAAAGAAAGAAGAGAGAGAGATTAGTACTTGTGTGGCCTTTCTGTAAGCGGTTCCAGGGAGATTAAGAGGAAATGCCACCACCCCTTTCATGAAAGACATGTAAAGCTTTCGCAGCTGCTCCGTCTCCGGCTCACCAGGCCTCATGCTTAGTATGTTCTTCACCATAAGGTTAAATGTTACCTATCATGGCCCAAAAAGTCCAAGAATATTAAGGATGGATGCTAAAGAACTAAGACACCGCCTAAGATATGCCATCACAAGCAACTGGGTGCTTAATTGTATCACCTTGCAAGCCTCCTCTTTGGCAGGGAAGGGGGTATTCTCCCTCCATGTTCTTAGGTTCTGCGTGATGTACAGCTCGGAGTCCCCAAGGAAGTGCGCTCGGAGCCTCGCGATGCCCATGAAGTTGACGGAGAGCGACTTCATGTAGCGGTGCATCTCTCCGGTGAGCACCAGCATCGACGTCTTGCCGAGGATCTCCGACACGCTCTTCGGCCAGCTCGGCTCGAACAGCCTCCCATCATTCATCAGCACGAACCTGTTCAGCTCTGCGTCTGCTGACACAATCGTCGGCGCCCCGAAGAGGTTCGACTTGTAGATCTTCCCGTACCTGCCAGTCCAAACACAACATATCTATAAGATAAAATTCTCGACACTTTAGAGTGGAACATGTGAGTTTGTTTTGCCTTCAAGGTGTTGAGATTAAGTTAAGGGGTTCTACTTCTGCATGCGTTCTTCCATGTACTCTCCTAGACAAGTACACGGATGGAGCCTGCGGAAGGCGATGGTCTCTCCAAGGAGGGGCCATCCCATGCTTCCCGGTGGGATGTTGAGGCCTCTCTTCTTCCCGTTCTCATTGTTCCTTAGGCTCAGAGCTGCTACCGCGAGGACTAGCAGGGTTGGGAAGAGAAAGAAGAGCACGACCACGGGCGACATGGTGTCTACTCGCCCCCTCTCTTGCTCGCAAACACACGCTATGGCGATGGTTTGATAAGGGAGGCGGTGGAAGAGACATGGCATCAGTTTATAGGAGCCATGGGAACCGGGAAGAGACGACAGAGTCCGTGTGTCACATGTCCTCGGGAACAGTGGAAGAGAACGTGCTCCCGAGCTCGGTGCTACGCTTGGGATTCGAGTCACGGAAGCATCTGCCGCGTGATTCCAGCCATCCCTCTGTCATGGAGATTAATTTAGCGTTTGTAAAACTGTTCTCAGTAACCAGGGCAGCAAGTAGGGTGAAAGAAACCTTGATCTCACACTCGAGCCTCGACGCAACTTTGACTCAATCCATTCTTGAAATTAAGGTCCCTGAAGTTACACTGGGGGAAACTGCAACTCCGATGCGAACACTCCTCAACCTCGAACCAAACCATGAAATGTTTTCAAGCCACCATTAGCGACAACCACAACTCCATCGTGAACAGATGATAGAAGAGTTGAGATCAGATTGGAACGGCTTCCATGTATTGCACCACCCCATGTGTGGAACACGCAAAAAGTGCAAGTAATACGTCCATATTATGGATTGTAGATGCCCGCAGTGAACCAATATGGCTCGTAAACATCAGTTCAAAAATTAACGTTCTTAATATATATTAACTTGATTTATATAATTTTATTCTTATATCTTTAGTTTCTTCTTAAATTAAATCGGTATATTTATATTTTTCTTTACGGCCATTCCTTCGCTTCTCATGCCACGTCGGTATTACTTTGTCGCTTTTTGGCATATCTACTTTTACTGCTTCAATGGAAGAATCTATGAATCTGGATCTGGATCCTTATTTTTGGTCAACGTGAATCCAGAAGCAATCGAATTAATTGATAGTGTTTGGATCAAATTTATACTAGATCTTTCTTCAGGGTCCAAGTCCAGATTCAATACTTTCCACTGCTGACCTAGTCCAATAGCATGCCTTGTTGGGCTTCTTTTAATTACTATGATTTCCATAGTGCGATTGCATCTGTCAATAAATGCTAAATTATGCTTAGCTAGTTGTTTGGGAAGCATTTAGTATAGCGGGTTTAGTCGCTCCTGGTTCCGAATTTTGTAGGACAAGATGTCAGAGTTTGGAGCACTATTTGCAGAGCGAGTGTCAGGGTTGGTGATGTTTCCCGGGTTCTCCAGCGGGAGTCGGAGTCGGGCTCGGATTGTGGCTAGGTATGAGGTTTTAGGCTACACCAGAGAGTTACTTTGTTCATCTAGAAGGTGGTTTGGGAGCGCTTGCCGACGAGCTCAGTGTTAAGTAGACGAGGAGTGAGCATATTTCTCTAGTGCCTGAATTGCAGGATGGACGAGTTGGTGGATCATATGCTATTCTAATGTGTGTGGACAAGTGGAGCTTGAATTTTGTCTGAGGTCCCGCAGGATGCTTGGAGCTGGAGGGACTCTTTCCTAGAGGCTGTTCATCAAAGGTCTGGTATCTCTCAGATGTGTCGAGTGGCTATTAGAGCGTCTTGTATAGCCTATGAGGTATGGCTGGCTAGGAATGCTCGGGTCTTTGGCGAGCACAATCCGTCCACGCAGTTCATGATGGAGTGTGCTCGAGCACAGGCGACAGAGATCATTTATGCACGCTTAGATCATGGACATTTGATAGCTCGGAACATTTGGGGCTCCCATTCTATTTCGGCAGCTCTTCACATGGTATTATTTACTTGGGAGCCTCCACCTCTGAATTTCCTCAAGGTCAAATTTGATGGCTCAATCTTGAATGGAGGTATGAGGGGAGGAGCCGGATTTGTCATTAGGAGCCTGAGTTTTAGGATGGTGGCAGTGGGGGGGCTATCATATCTTCGAGAATGAGTTTGGAAGCTGATTGGTTCTTAGCCATATGATTTTGGGTGTTCCACTGTATTCACGAGTCCAACCCAAACATACCTATTTATAATGAACTTGATTTTGGATTGAATGGATCAAATCAGATTTTGCTAAAAATTTAATTAAAATCCATTTATTATGGTTGGGTTCGTTTTAGCTGGTACGGTTGCATCAGAATTTTGCTACTTCATTTTATTCTTTTGAATGGAAAATTGCTTGGATCTTCTACCATCCTCCCTCTTAAAAATAAATAAATAAAAATTATAATATCAATTAAAAAGACTTAGACTAGATTTTACTCAAAGATACAGGATATCCATTGTTGATAGCAAAAGTTTAGACCCAAAGCTAGGACATTTAAGTGGGTGTTGTTTGGCTTAAATGGAAAAACAAAATTTGGAGACGAACTCTGAGATGCGTTAAGTCGCATCAAGTAATTTTTGAATTATACTGAAGGCTGTCTCAAATAACCAATGCTTGATTTTGTGCTATTAGAATCATATCTTTGAGAGATCTTAATATATCTATAATGGATTTTGAAAATATATGATTTCCTCTACCCCAAAATATATGATTTCTAATAATAAAGTTTTTTCAGACTATGTAGACTGTAAAGAACTCTCTTTGCATGCTCTAATGATTATTGGGGACCACATTTATGCGGTCATTTCTATGTTCCCACTTGACAAATTTCGGGACCGGTAGCACTATGAATGCTAATAATTGAGAGGAAGATTAGGGGACCCCAGGTCCCCCATGACCTGAGGTGGCATGACATGGCACGTGGAATATAATGGCTGGGACCAAATAATGTTATTTACTGTTCATCTAGGATGGTTAGCCATAAAATGGCAATGGAGATATCGGCAAAATTTGCTTTAAAGGTGTCATAAATCATTTAAAATCTTACCATCCAAATTCCTCCTAAATTCGATTAAAAATTTATCTAAAAAATTTAAATCCATTCCACCAAAAAATAGAAAATTAATCAAATATTTGAGCCCTTCAGTTAATTGTCATTCAAATCAGATTATTCGGACGGGTCGGATATATACTTGACTGGAATATAATCAGATTTGCATAGGATTCTATTAGGATTCGGAATGAATGAGATATTTTAAAACTCCTGCCAGCTGCCATCCCAATATTTTTTTTTTCTGTTTTTTTTTTTTTTGGGTAACTTATCAGCTCTAAGCCTTTAGTACATAGGCGCTTGTTGTTTTGTTTTACCTCCCCTCTCACCCAGCTTTGATTGTTAATTTGGAGTCACTCCAAAAGAAAGGCAGTGAACAACTGAAATTGGACGAGGCAGTAGATCATGCACTATTCCTGTATGTCTGGGCGAGATGGACCTCGAGGCTATCCGGAATCCCGGAGGGTGTGTGGAGTCGGAGGGATTGCTTCCGGGAGGAGATTCGGCATTGGTCTAGCTCCCCTCAGATGCGTCTGGCGGCTATTAGGGCGTCCTGCATCACTTACCAGCTATGGATGGCCAGGAACGCCAGAGTGTTTGGCGAGCACAGTCCGTCCCCACGGTTCATGATGAAGCAAGCTCGGGTACAGGCAACAGAGTTCTTTCATGTAGATTCGGAGTATAGATCTTTGACGGTTCAAGATATCTGAGTCCCCCATACTGCTTCGGCAGCTTCTCATATGGTGTTTTTTACCTGGGAGCCCCCACCCCCGAGTTTTCTCGAGGTCAATTTTGATAGCTCAGTCCTGGATGAGGGCAGGAGAGAAGGGGCGGGATTTGTTATCAGGGGTCCGAGCTCCAGCACGGTGGCAGTAGGGGGTTGTCAGATCTTTGATACCTCGATCCGAGGAGCAGAGCTGCGAGTGGCTTGGATGGGATTGCGGTATGCACGACATGTACTTTAGGCGAGTTCCATTCTCTTGGAGGGTGATTCGGCCACGGTGATCAGTTGGATCCAGCAGGGCACTCGCAGCGATGGAGGAGTTCATCCTTTGCTCCGTGACATATGGTTGATGGTGAGAGAGGAATTACTTTTTGAGCTATGCATGTATATCGTGAGGCTAACGGAGCAATAGACTGGGTGGCGGCGTATGTTGCGAGCCACTCAGAAGTAGGGGTGGCAAAATATGACCCGACCCGCCAACTCGACCCGTGTTCGACCCGCCATAAACAGGTTTGGGTTTGGCCTAAACAGGTTCGGATCGTAAACAGGTTGACCCGTTTAACCTGTTTATTAATTAGGTCGGATACGGATTTTAGATGTCTGACCCGTTTAAACCGTTTAACCCGTTTAACTGTTGGGTAGGTTAAACAGGTCTAAATAGGTTAAACGAGTTAAACATGTTAAATAGTTCTAAACAGGTTAAACAGGTCTAAACAGGTCGGGTTGGACAGGTTAAAAAGGTCTAAACAGGTTAAACGGGTCAGGTTGGGCAAACAGGTTAAACAGGTCGGATCGGGTTACCTGTTTAATAAATAGGTCAGGTTCAGGTTGTAATTTCTGACCTATTTAATAAACAGGTCGGGTTCAGGTTTATGATTTTCTGACCCAACCTGCATGTGACCCGATCCATTTATGATCCGATCCGACCCGATTGCCACCCCTACTCAGGAGGCACTTTATGGATTGGTGATGATGATTTGTTCGGTGCATTCCGAGATCTGTTGGTTGCAGATTCTACTGGATGTATTCGTACCCTAGTTATATGAAATGTCCATTTTAGCAAAAAAAAAAAAAATTAGACCTGAATTTTCTAGAATGGTTTTTTTTTTTTTTTTTGGTTGATAAGAAGGAAGTCATGTTCGCGTTTGGCTCTAGGTTATATTTTCTTTGTTGCCTTCTATTAATATATATATTCTATACGCACCTGTCCTCGGTTCTCGTCATCAAGTTGTAGGATTAATAATTTATAAAGCTTCGTCCTTCACAACATTACTCGATGATGCGAATCCCACGTTGTGGCCAGAGATTGACGAGATGTCTACTAAGAGGCCGTGTCAGTCTAGCAATACTTTATTTAAATAAATAATATCACAATTTACGATGTGTTCAGGAGATCCAAAGAAATGGTTAAATAAAATGATGCTGATGCCACCGCTTTGGGAAAACCTAATTCTTAAATTTCTAACAACAACGGTCATATTTCTAACCATGTTCGGATTAGCATAGAGAAAGGGAGAGAAAGAGATACTCGCATCAACATGCTAAACTGTACGGCGAACTGAAATGATATCTATATAGATTAGCATTTTATTTTATTACTTCCAGAGCCCTTCCAAATTGAATGCAGGCTCAGTGTCCCCTTCGTGGTGTCCAAATTGAGGCCCTTGACCCTACCAGAGCAATTTAATGTACTTTTTTTTAATCTATAAACAAACTTACCCCTGTTTAACTACGTACGGTCAAGAGCTTGCCACCTACTTCCAGGTTTAACTCGATACCCCACTCTGCTGCAGCTGTTCGAATGAAAGGAACGATTTGGAGATGATGCCCGTGAAGGACATGGTGCATTTTTAGCAAAAAAAGGACATGGTGCATTTTTACAAAAAAAAAAAAAAAAAAAAAAGGACATGGCGCATGATGGTGGGAGGCATGCACCATGAAGCTCCGGAGCATGATTGTTCGAAGAGAAAGCAAGAGTATTTCGAAAGATAAATAAGGCTGTAGACTGGATCATCTCCTTCTTCATCTGGCACTTTAGAGAATTTTTTTTAACATTTGTAGCAGACATTCCTACTTTAAAGTAATTTAAATTACCATTTTTATCCAAAAAAAAAAGCTTGATGACTCCAATGGTCGCCTCCACCTCGCCTTTTATGGCCGATGGCCGTCTTCCCCCTTTGCCATCCAACTTTACCTCCCATGGCTGCCACAACCATGCCTCCTATGTTTCTAAGCTGCGCTGTAACATGGTCCGCTATCATTTGTCAGATATCATATGCAGAGAATTAAAAATAGCTCCAGATATTTGTGGATATATACCATATTTTTGGAGAAGTTAATTACGCAACTGATTGGATGATAATATATATAGCTAATCATCTTAGAACTATTTTGTGGATTGCTGTGTCGGTATATATTTTTTTATTTTTTATATATCTAATTTTTTGATTCATATCGATGTACTTTCTTTAGTTTGGGATGAATAAAATACCCCCCCTTCCCCCCCCCCCCCCCCACAACAAAAAAAAAAGAGATGGATCCAAACAAGGGATTGCTACTCTTCAGCATATTAAAACTCGGACCTAATGGACCACACCACATGATACCGCCTAAAGAAAGTAAAAATGTTTCAAATTTGCTTTTTTGGGAGGAGATGTTAAAATAGTGGTAAGTAGGGTTTTACGTGTCAAAGTTTGGATGCTTAGCTCTACATGTTTTGTTTTGTAGTCAAGTATGGCACATCATGGTCATCGCGACAAAGATCATTGGATGTTTGACAATTGTTCATGTCCACGATGGAATGGTGTGGCGGTGATCGGAGGTTGTGAAATACTTTATAGAGTAAAACATATACCATGAGGATTTGCACGGATACAAGTTTAGTTCTGCATCAACTATGCACTGATTAATCTTAAGTAATTATATAAAATTAAAAAATTTAAATAATTTCTAGTTATTTTTTTGGATAAAATTTTGAGTTGTAGCAAATGATATGAAAGCGGCTTTAGCTTATATATTATCTCTGTGGACTAGAGGGTATTGCAGTACAGAGTCATTGGTCATAGGTTGATCATGGCATTTGTGATTGAATTTATAATATTTATAATTAGATTTGAAAGGATTTGGGCCTGAAAATGTGGTATAAATAAAAAAAATATGAAGATACACTAGTCTCATATCGATTCTATATGGGATAGATCTTAAAACTTATACAAAATTGAAATAAATCTATTTGGCTATTTTCATGTGACAAAAGAGGATCTCGATCCTTATACTTGTCTCACTACCCAATTAGTAGTTCCACAGGCTAAGTGCAATAAGGAACCCTGACTCAACAAGTTGCCTCACTATTATCGAATACCTTTCTCATAATTTAAGATACTCTTATGACCTATCCTACTTTATTATCATGATCCAACATATAAAATAAGCTCTTTTTAATTAAGACTTCTAGCAAAACCAAGGCATAATAATCAGCCGAACTTAAATAAAATAAGAAATATCCTAGTAGAACTAGGGTACTCAATGGCTCTCAGCAAACGCAAACAAGAAAAATTTAAAAAGATATCGTATATATCTGCATGCATATATATATATAGTATTTCTTTTTTCCTTGAGCATATAGTTTGCAATAATAATTTAGAATTTGTGCAACATAGCTTGGGAGTATTTCTTCAGGGAAAAAAGAAGAAGCATAGCATGGAAAATTAACATTTTTTAAGCATCTAAAATGTCGCATGGCCTCTCAAAAAGGAGCCGGCCGAGGCCGAATGGTTTGCAGGAGAAATCCATTCAGAGAGGCAACACGACGAGCTCAGAACTACAATTGCCAACGTACTCCATTAGAGATGACCATCAAGAATATGAATGCTTACGTCCCAAACCAAAAAATACAATAACCATCAAGAATATGATTGCTTACGTACCAAACCAAAAAAGACATATATAGTAATGCTGCACACCTAAGCTAGACACGTAGAGTTCTGGAAGCTACCTAAGGATGGCATTTTTTGTGATGGTATACAAGTGGGGTTTCATGCAGACGTGGTATATATTCTAATCCTTTCTTCACTGTGTAAGTTGACCCTCTCTTCTTCTCACCTGGACGGGGAACCCTCCCTTCATCCTCATAGTAATGAGGTACTCAATCTCCCTTTCCCCATCCTCAGCACCCACCATGCCTATCTCGAACCTCTCCAAAACGCTTGCCACCACTGCCTTCATCTGAATGTAAGCCATCTCCTTCCCCAGACATGTCCTCGGCCCGGCGTGGAACACCGGAAACCGGTACGGGTTCTTCGGCTGGAACGCCCCGTTGTGCAGCCACCTCTCCGGCTTAAATTCCCTGCAGTTCTCCCCCCATATCCCCTGCATCCTCCCCATCGCATACGAGTGGTTCAACACCGACCACCCTTTCTTTACTGTCGTCCCATCAGGCAGCACGTCATCCTCCTTGCACACTCGCTGCTGCATCGGCACCGGTGGGTAGAGCCTCAGCGTCTCCGACACTACAGCATGGAGGTATTCCATCTCTCTCAGCTCATCCAATGACAACATCTCGCCGGCGTTGCCGTTCCTTGATCGAACCGAAGCAATCTCTTCTAAGATCTTTTGTTGAACCTCCGGTCGGGTTGAGAGCACCCAGAAGATCCAAGCCATGGCCGTGGATGTCGTGTCCCGTCCAGCCAGCACAAAGCTTATCACTATGTCACGGAGGAACTCGTCGGAGAAGTCCCCCTCCGCGATGAACCGCGACAGGAGGTCGTCACTCCCCTTGATCTCCTCCCGCGTCCTTCCCTTCCTCTCCTTCACTACCCTCGTGGCGAATTCATTTACGACGGCGAGCTCCTCCTTGAGCCTGCGCTCGTCGCCGAGGTTCAGCGCCCGCCGTAACTTCCATAAGAATCGCGGCTTCTGGACTCGCTTGATGCTAATCTCGGCGGCAGTCTCGAACGCCCGGACAAACCGCGCCACGTCTGCAGTTTCTCCGGCTAGGCGGGCGGCGTCGACGTCGAAGGCGACCTTGCAGACGTTGTCAAAAGCCAGGCGATCGAGCAGGTCCTGAAGGTCGATGGAATCGCCTGAGTCGGCAACCTTCGAGAGCACCGGAAGGAAGCGGCCGACAACCTCGCGGTGAAGATTATCGAGGATGAAGGTTCGGATCGTCTTGGTGTTGAACTCGAGGCTGGCGGTCTTGCGCTGGAGTTTCCAGTGATCGCCGTCGGCGTTGAAGATGCCGTGGCCAAGAAAGTCTTCCAAGACGTCGACGAAATCGTTGCCCTTGGGATAGTTTTCAAAATTGGTTTTGAGGATGTGCTCGACGTTCTTAGGATTCCCGGTGATGATGCAGGAGGGCAAGCTAATCGTGTTGGTGGGGCTCGCGACTACCGACTCCGCAGCCCAGGTCAAGAAATTTTGGGGTTGGAGATTCTTGACGACGTCGGAGAAGCCTATCTTCTTGGAGGCGGAGTCGCCATCGGCCTTCTTCTTCTTCTTTTGAAATACAAATTTGAAGGAGAGGAAGAAGAGGAAAGAAAGGAAGAGAAGGGGAAGTAGAAGTGGAGAGACATCCATGTTCTCTTTGGTGTTTGGCTTATGAGATAACCCGATTGAGTGATGAGATAAGGCTGGGTGAATGATGACATTAATATAAGGTGTCTCGTTGGAGGAACTCTAGTCTTCCACGGAAGTGTTCGTACGCGGTTGCTTCGCTGATCGTTGGCGGCGATGTCGACGGAACACGCGTTCCTTCTCCTTTTCCTTGCGAAAGAAGGAATCAGGATGCATCAGTAGGCCTCCTCCGAAGAAGGAACGACGGCACGGATCTCATTGCTCCGAACTCCCTCACGGCAAAGAGATCACAAAAAGCAGTGGGTAATCGAATGGTGGATTCGCGCGAAGGAGGGTGGATCCTTCCTTCCCAAGAAAGACACTAACCCCCGTCCTCGTTCTAGAAGGCCACCGTCGTGACCGTCGGATGAATTTTTTGACTTTTGACCATTTGGGTCGGTCGCATCCATGGACAGGAGGCTGTCGGATAAGATAAGGGTTGCATCTTTCGCGCGAAAAAAGGATTGACCACGCGAATCCTATCAACCACCGCACAACTCTAAAAGCGCTCCGAACTCTGTCATTTATCAGCTTGCACAGATCCCAAAGATACCAGAGAGCGATCCAACGGTGATTCGGGGGAAGGAAGGATTCACAATTGAATTTCAAAACAACCGTACGAATTTCAAGATGGTCTAGTGGATTTGATTGTGACCTAAATGATGCTCAACTAATAATAAATTATTAAAACCCATGGCAATTATTTAAAAATATAATACTAAAATAACCTCACCTTATTTCTCGACATTTTCGATGACATATCAAAACATTTTGTATGCAGCCATCATGATGCAGTCGAACTATTAGAACATGGCCAGGATGGTGTAAACAGGATCAAGCTTAATTATTTATACAAGCTTCAATCCAATAGCCTACCTCAGAAACATTAAGGGCTCGTTTGGTTCGCGGAAAAAGAAGGAAATAAATATAGTCAACAGAAAAGTAATGAGATGCCTCTTGTTTGGTTGGAGTTTTCAAAAGAGAGAGACGGAAAAGTTATATTTCCATTGAAATATGATTTCCACATTTCATGTACAAGTTTTTTCAATGAAAAACATGAAAAAGTTACTTTCCCATAAGGCAGGAATCATTTTATTTTTATTTTTTTTCCAAAAAGATACTTTAGCATTAAAGAAGCATTAAAGAGGCATTAAAAATCTAATTTTTATTAAGGGCATAATAGGAATTATACATAACTTTTCCAAGAAAGTGGTTGGCCAACCAAACAAAAGTATTTTGTAAATTTGTCACTTTTCTATAGTCAACCAAACATGCCAAAAATACTTTTCTACGCATTCTCTTCCTAAAAATTTGTTTTTCAGAAATCATATTTGTAGAAGAGAAAATGCTTTCCGCGAACCAAACGAACCCCAAGTGGACAAGCAAATGGCTGCATGTACTAGCTTGTTGCCGTCTCAATTTATATTATATGGTCAAGTTGTTATATGATTCCCTTTGTTTTTCCGACCGTTGCATTAGAAAGATTTTATTCACCAGATACATGTACTAGTCTTTGCTGATTAAAGCCAAAAAGACGTCCCCTTCCCTTGGTAATACAATTGCTTACGGATGTCCCTCCTACGTCCTTGAGGATAGCGACCGACGTTGGTCGGATAGGTCATTATCTATATGTTGTTTGTACTTATCCTGAGAGAGGACGGTAGAGGAAGGCGAGATAGACTGGATGGATCGAATTATATAAAATTATAATTTTTTTCTACATGAAGTTCTTTTTTTTAATCTTAAAAGAGAAGTTGTGAAGAGTTATTAAATCCAAAATAAAAATTTCTATTATCCAGCGGCCTAATGTATTTAAGAGCCTAAGATCATTTTGTCTTTTAGGGGAGCGACTTAAGGCGAACTCACATGTGAGTCTTTTTTTTTTTTCTATTTTGTCTTTGATGTCTTTTCTGCAGTTGGTCTTCTTTGGGCCGGAGCCTTAGGCGACTGCCTAAATCGCCTAAAGATTGGGCCAGCTCTGCCCGTATAGCTCCAAATCTACCACTGATTAGTTAGGTACCTACGGAGAAGGTAAATTGCTAACCTTTCTCTAACCTTTTTTATTTTATTTTTTTGGTACAACGGCTGCTCATGCAGCTCTAGTATAAGTACAACCATCCAAATTAAGAAAAAAAAATGGCGAGGAGGAGAGGCCGAATCCGCACTCATCCAAAGAACCTCTTCGGAGTGTCAGACAACGAAAGAGGTGATTCCGATCAGCGGCTTTGTTCACTTTTTGATACACATGGACAGCCTAAAAGAAGCCCAGATCCCTCGCTAATCTACAGATCTCACAAACCAGCGGATGACTATATCCATACCACTCCTCACTTCGTATCCAGTCAATCACCGTGGCGAAGTCTTTCTCAAGATATCTACTGGTCACACCGAGTACGTGTCTTGCAAATATGATATCCTTCCAAATAGTTATAAGCCCCGTCCTAATGACGGTCAAATTAAAAGTATGTCGCCCCTGCAGTGATCAGTCCGAAGGTGTGATCCCTCGTTACCAAACCCACACCTCTATAAGCCCCATCAAAAAAAAAAAAAAAAAAAAAAAAAAAAAAAAAAAAAAAAAAAAAAGGCTCCTCCCAACTTTTTGCTGTGGGCTACTACTAAGGTTCCATGGCTGTCTCGAGAAGCACGAAATATTATTTAAATAAACCATGAGCCTTTGTTTATTTAATCTCGAAAATTATATATATGAAGCCATTAGCCACCACACCAAGTACAAAGCCCTGGAGAATTCACACCACGCTGGCATGTCGGCATGCGGATATTACTGCGACTCGGAAGACTCAAACCCAGCTACAACACTTGAATAGTCTCGGACCCAATTCCCCATCCCATGACACAACTGGCCCGACCGAACCCGTTTAAGCCGCGAGAACGCCCTCGGCCGGCCTCTCCCTGACCCTGACCGGCAGCCCGCCCTTTACCCTCAGTATCATGGTAAAGTCCGGCTCCCTCTCCTTCTCCCTGTCCACCACCTCCACCTCGAACCTCTCCATCACGGTCGCCGCTACCGCCTTCATCTGGATGTACGCCATGTCCTTCCCTAGACACATCCTTGGCCCGGCGTGGAACACCGGGAAGCGGAATGGGTTCTTGGGCTGGAACACCCCATTCTCCAGCCATCTCTCCGGCTTAAATTCCCGACAGTCTTTCCCCCATATTCTCTCCGTCCTCCCCATCGCAAACGAGCTGTACATCACCGGCCGCCCCTTGGACACCTTCGTGCCGTCCGGAAGCACGTCGTCCGCCGCGCATTCCCTCGTCTGCAGCGGCACCGGCGGGTACAGCCTCAGCGTCTCCGACAATGCTGCGTGCAGGTAGTCCATGTTCCTCACCTCATCCAACGTGAACGTTGCCTCGGCCGGCTTCTGTTTTTTGGACCGCACCGACCGGATCTCGTCCATGATCCGGTTCTTTACGTCCGGCCGGGTCGAGATGAGCCAGAAGAACCAGGTGAGGGTGGCCGACGTGGTGTCCCTCCCGGCCAGAACGAAGCTGATGATGATGTCCCTCAGGAACTCGTCGGAGTAGTCCGCTTCGGCTATGAACCGGGAGAGGAGGTCGTCGCCGAGCCCTCTGGCCTCAGCTCGCTTCTTGGCCCTGACCACCCGCATGGCGAACCGGTGGACCGTAGCGATCTTCTCTTTGAGGAGCTTCTCGGAGCCGATCCCCAAAAACCGCTGGAGCTTCCAGGAGAAAAGGAAAGGGTGGCGGTAGCGCTGGACGACGAGGTTGGTGGCCTCCTCGAAGGCGTTGGCGAACTCTCGGCCCTGGTCGGTGTCGCCGGCGAGCCGGCCGGGGTCCTCGTTGAAGGCAACCTTGCACACGTTATCGAACGCGAGACGTTCGAGAAGGTCCTGGAGGTCAAGCACCTCTCCGGCGGCGGCGGCGGCGGCGAGGATGGGGAGGAGGCAACCGGCGACCTCGCGGCGGATGTTGTGGAGGACGAACGTCCGGATGGTCTTGGTGTTGAACTCGAGGCTGGCGGTCTTGCGCTGGAGCTTCCAGTGGTCGCCGTCGGAATTGAAGATGCCGCGGCCAAGGAAGTCGGCGAGGATGGTGGTGGAGCGGTCGCCCTTGGGGTAGTTGTCGAAGCGGTTCTTGAGGATGTGTTCGACGTTGGAGGGGTTGGAGGTGACGACGCCCATGAAGGTGGTGACCGTGCCGGTGGGGCTCGCCGCGAGGAGCTCGGCCGTCCAGTCCAGGATGCGGTGGCTGTTCTTCATGAGCTCGTAGAAGGAGCCGGCCCGGGCTGCGGAATTTGGTTGCTTCGCCGGGCCAGGGCGGCGATGGGACAAGTAGAGGATGGTGAGGGCGAGAACGGAGAGGGGGAGGGCGAGGTAGAGAACGGAGGAGAGATCCATAGCTTCTGAGAGAGCGAGTGTGGCAGAGAGGTCAGATTGTACGAAGGTAATGTAACTTGAGGGGAAAAAGAGTGGTACAGGAACCCTCGCTGTGGAACCTGGTCGTCGGACTTTGTCACAGTGATTATTTTATTTCAAAGTGACAAATTATTGTCACTATAACAGTCGTTATTTTGTTTCTAATGAATAACCTGGATCCTAATTAAAGACCTCTGCAGGTGCCAATAATAATATTTTTTGTTGTAATGGTAGGTAATTACAATGAGTAATTAGTTAACCGGAGAATATATCGTATTATCAAAAGTTCGGAATATATAGCTTCCTGTTTTTTTTTTGAGAAAAATCAATGGAAAGCTTGCAATTCATTTTATTAAAAATAAAATGCGTTGGTTGTACCCATATACATTATATATAATACCACTACTTTTAGCAAAAAAAAGGAAACACATTCAAAAAAAAAAAAAAAAAAAAAGACAGATGTAGGTGAGTTCAAATAAAGAAATCTAAGCAATTTCAGCAAGCTTAACGCATAAATAAACCAGTGATTCAAAAAAAAAAAATGGCGCATACATTCAAAATTAAAAATTTTAAAGGATAAAGGACAATTAGAAATCAAAATTATTAGGGTAAGATGCAATGAGACCCTTTGACTCTACTTGAGAAACACATCAACTTCAAAAATTTAAAAAATTATAATAGTTTTTTGAAATTATTTTTTTGTCAGGCAGTGTAACAACCTATCTAGCCGTAAAACATTGTTCAGGCTAAAAAGATGAAAATACCTTTTGGCCTGATTTGATTTGCATTTTATTAGAATATTTCTTCTAAAAATCTGGTCTGAATATATGATATCTAAAAAAAAATGCTTTTTACATTTTTCGTCGATCATAAAAAAGTCATGCATTACAGAATGGCTTATATTTGGTTGAGTATCTATTTTTCTAAGAAGTTATATAAAATATCTGTTATATTCTTAATTAAAAAAAATTAATCTATTTTATTTAAAAGCTTAAGAATATTTTGAAAAAAAATATTTAAATTTTCAGTCCAATAGGAATTGGACTTTTTCTGTCCTATATAAATTTTAAAAAATTTATTCCCTATAGAAAAGCCAATTTTTTTAAAAAAATTCTGACCAAATATAAAATATTTATTTATTTATTTATTTATTTTTCTCCTCCGCCACCCACTCCGGCCACTCGGTTTTGGCTACTCAGCACAAAAATGGCCTCTGACCGTAGCCTCGCTCGTGTCCCTGCCCTCCATCAACGCCGCCCACCAGACCCAGCCGACCCCTTTCTTTGGTTTTAGGAGGATGCATCCACCAAAGTCCAAAAAATACCACACCAGTTAACTCTGAGATAAAAAAAAAAAAAAAAAACTCATCTCCACCCTCCCTTCCTTACCCAAGGGCTCTTATGATCCCCCCTTCCCCCCATTTCAACGGGGCCTGCAGAATATTTGACAATATGTCAAATAATATTTTCAGTAGGATTTTATAGTGTGAGGAACTGCATTTGTTTAATCCCACATCGGTTGTTCACCGAAGAGATATCAGGTATTTATACATAACTAAAAAATTCAAAAAAATATCTTATAGTTAATATTTTTGGATGAAATTCTAGGTCATTACAAATAGTATCAGAATTGATCCCCCAATAACTTATGCGGACTAGTAAATACTGCAACATGGGCTCATTGTGACAAAGTACATACCGATGGTGTGCGTGTATTTAGTTTCATATCGATTATTCGACAGTTAAAATCGAGTTGCCAGACAAGAAATGAGGACAATATGTCTACAATAGTGATTTAGCCTTCAGGCGTAGTTTAGATACGTCCAAGCTAATCAAGTTTCTTATCACTATCTTTCCTTTTCAAAGTACGAAGAGAGGGTTTGGGAATGCTTTAAGATGAGGAGAGATGAGAGCGCGCTCATCACGATGTGGTAGCAACATCTTGCGCTGCCATGCTGATGGCACTTGAAAGTGTGCTATTAGCACTTATTCCTAGCATTTACTAACAACTATTTCATTTTACACCTTAGTGCTTGTTTGGTTCGCAGAAAATATTTTTCTTCATAGAAATATAATTTCTAAAAAATAGATTCCTGAAAAGAGAATGTCTGGAAAAGTACTTTTGGCATGTTTGGTTAACTATGAAAAGTGACAGATTTTCAGAGTGCTTATGTTTGGTTGACCATCCACTTTCCTAAAAAAGTTATGTGAAATTTCTATTATACCCTTAATAAAAATTAAGTCTTTAATATTTAGGATCAAATAAGGATAGCTGAAGGATCTTTTTGGAAAAAAAATAAAAATATTTCGATTTCTAGCTCATGAGAAAGTAACTTTTCCAGGTTTCTAATGAAAAAAACTTTTTCATAAAACGTGGGAATCATATTTCTATAGAAATACAATTTTTTCGTCTCTTTCGTTTGAAAATTCCAATCAAACAAGGGGCATCTCTTTACTTTCTCATTGACCACACTTTCTCTTCTTCTTTTTCCGCGAACCAAACGAGCTCCGAAAGTTATTGAGAGTAGACTCTTGGAGATGCCAAACAAGGAACAACGTCAATATAACTGGAGTAGGCCTTTAGACTTTATACATTACTTTCAAGAATCAGGTACTTCCTTATACCAAATGATGAAAAAAACTAGATCAATTTATAACATGTTTCAGTATAAGAAGTTTTATTATTTTTTTAAAACAAAGTTTTTAATGACTGAAATTTTCTTTTGTAGTCGGATATATACCTCTTCTATAGCTGGATTTCTTTTGATTGGAACTGATATGTTCATACTTTCATTAAAATGATAATGTAATTTGAAAAGAGAAACGGGGAAAAGCTCCCCTACAATTTGTTATCTCAATACGATAAAGGACTAGGGGATGGATTGATTAAAGTTTCCCCAAATAAATTTCTACTGTTGCCTATTTGTAGTGCATCTTTGGTGTTCTAATGCTTCTCTCGGTGATAGGTCTTAATTTCAAACATGATATGTCTTGCGCATTGGAGTTCTGATTCTTCTCCTAGTGACAAGTCCCTCCTATGGCTGGACTTTGAGTGGAAGGACTTTGGTCAAAGTTTTTATTAAAACCAGAATGTAGTTAGAAAAGAGCAATGAAAAAAAAAGAGGTTCCCTAGAGTATACTATCCCAACAAAATAAAGAAGTGGGAAATATCCATAATTTAAATTTGGGAAAATTATAGGAGCACCCATCTCCTTTGATGGATTTGCACTTACACCCCTTCCGTTATAAAAAAATTTAAATGGGTACTTTGAGTTACCATGCTAGTCCCATATGATTCAATGGTCCATCTACCACCCAATGCGTAAGTGTACAATCTTCAAAGGAGAAATTACACCCTCCTTTAGCATTTTATGAAGTCCATTCCGCTTCTTCTCTCTCAACTATCATGTTCCACTCCGATCCTTTGCTCATGTCTTTCCTTCTCCAATGATCATCTGGTGTTTGTTTGCAATCATTTGGCCAGACTCCTGGCCGTTCCTAGGGATCTTCTGATTAGCCATCTAGTCATTCCGAAAGACCATCTGACCCTTTCTTCGAGTAGTGAAAAGAATGACATTGCACCTTCCTAGCCCTATAGGTGTGGGTGTTTTTTCGAGACCTTTCTTCTCTTCTCGCTCCCTCTCTTCCCCCTTCCCAACACAAAACATCTAGGGCTTTCTTGCTTGCATTTAGGGGTGTTGTCATGCCCGCTGTGTCTCAAAAATGGAAAAAGTTTTTCATGCTTTAAGGTGTCCGATTGAGGAGAAGGTCACTTTTGCCACTTTCGTGTTGCAAGTGGAGGCATTTGGGCTCTATTTAGGAAAGCTGTTGGCAATAGAACTTTTGGAAGTAGAGCTATTGGAAGTAGAGCTTTTTGAAAGTAGAGCTTTTATAAAAAGTTGTTTCTTATTTGGTAACTATATTTTTAAAGTGTTATGGTACTTTAACATGTGTTTGGTAAACAAACTGAGAAAGTATTTTTGTATAACAAAATTATCATAAAGGATATTACATAGTATTATACAACATAGCATAATAAAATATAATATATATATTAATATGTAAATATATGATATAGTATAATATTAATATAATGTAATATAATATTATTATAATATAGTAATATAACATTATATACTATAGCATAATATTTAATATAATATTAAATTATTTAACGTAATATATCAATGTATTATGATATAATGTAATATAATATTATATTTATAATATAATACAATAATAAAATTATAAAATATTATAATTATTAGCGTACATTAATTTTTCATAATATAACATAATATTAAATTATTTAACATAACATATTAATGTATTAAGATATAATGTAATATAATATTATAATTATAGTATAATACAATAATAAAGGTATAAAATATTATAATCATTAGCATAAATTAATTTTTTCATAATATAATATTAAATTATTTAACACAAGATATTAATGTATTATGATATAATATAATATTATATTATATTTATAGTATAATACAATAATAAATGTATTAAATAATAATAGGTAACAAGAATATCTTTCTTTGCATGGAAGAGAGTCTGATCCATGACTAGGGTTCTTTGTTAGGGCTCCAGCAGATTTTTAAGTTTATAAAGGGATAAAGTATGTAATTATTATATTTTATTATGGGTATTTTGGTTAAAAATAGCTTTCCGACAAAGCTAAAAACAGCTTTTTAGGAGAAGCTCCATTTTGGAGCTTTCCGAAAAAGCTGTTTTTAGTTTTCTGAAAAAATTAAAACAACTTTCTGAAAAAACTAAAATAGCTTTCTGAAATTTTTACTAAACACCCTTTTTCATCCAAAAGTGCTTTTGAAGGATCAAAAAGTATTTTTTGGCCCTCCAAAAGCTCCTCCAAATGAGGGCTTGATTGGTGGGAAATGGAGCAAACAAAAGCTTATTAGTTCAAATGATGATCCCTTTACTTGAGACGAATTCAAAAGGGTTTTCCAGGGAAAGTATTTTTCTCAAAGTATATGATTTCAAAAATATAGAGAATTTGACCGATTGAAATAGGGCAGTATGACGGTTGCCCAATATGCGGCAAAATTTGAAAACTGTCTGGATATGTTCCAACATTGATAGCAGAGGAGAACATCCGGGCTAGAAAATTTAAAAATGGCCTTAGGGGGCAGATTCAATAATTGCTGACTGCATTTGAAATACCCACCTATAAATGGGTTGTTAATAAAACCTTGGTGATAGAGATAGGACCTAACAATGCACAAGCTGCAAAAGAGAAGTGTTTGAAAAAAGGGCCAGACCGAATGATTATGAGAGTCAAAATTGTAAACTCTCCAAGCCGAAGAACAATTTCAAGATATCATTCAATGCTGTAAGTGTGGTAGACCTCATCTTAAGTGGAATTGCACATGGCCTTAAGTGTTTTTCATGGAGTCAAGATTGGCATAAGGCTATTATTTGTCCTAGTGGGAAAGAACCATAGATGAGGTCAGTAGAGGCCTGAGACCTAAGGGTAGGTCTGTGCATAAACGAAGCAAGATACTAATGCTTTCAATATGGTGGTGATAGATAATCCTGATACCCTTTCTTGCTATTCATGTCACGAGATTTGTTTAGAATATATTATTTAACATGGACTCGTAGCTAAAGATTATGAATATGTGGTATGTGGCAAAAGAAGCTTATCGCTACTGTGCTGCCAGAACCCTAAGCGCTGCTGCCAGAACCCTAAGTGCTGATGTTGGAGGAGCTCCGCCTTTGACCACCGCCCTCCCTCCCTCTCTCTCCCTTATCCCTCGTGCCTTCTTCGCTCTTCCCTCTCCCTCGCCTCCATGACTCCACCTCGAAGGCTCGAAACGGCGAAACCCTCGCTTTCTAAATGCCTCTGAGCGACTGAGCACAATTTTACAAGTTACTGAGTCGGAGATCACAGAGCTGTGGACCGGAGCTCTGGGCTGAGCCTTAAGCACCCAGCTCCAGCAGAGTGCTGACTTGTTCAATAACTTCAGTTGTTTGGTTTGCACCCCTGCGGGTACGGGTCCAAATAATTTTACAGATTCGGGTCGGGTCGGGCCGGGTTGTAGGATCGAAAACCCAAAATTATCCAAAATTCAAATGGGTCGGGTCAGGTCTCAATTGGTTATAATTTTTGATCCAACGGGTCTTTTAGGTTAGGTCGGGTTTATGTATAACCCAGACCCAATCTAAAAAATTCAGGTCTAATTCGGGTCATGCTATAATTCATAAAGAGAAACATAATTCACTACTTTAATATTGTACTTTTTATGTAATTTTTTTACTAAAATAAATAAATTTAAATATATTTTAAAATATATACTATTTTAGTTTAAACATAATATTATTTTAGAATATATACTAAGAGAAATCTTTCACTGCTACCATGAACATGCCTCATGCCTTGTTAGCCCGTCTGAAGTATCTCCCTAGGAGAGCTGATCAAAATCCGAGCCGGATCGGGCTCGGGCCGGGCTCTACAGCAAAAATTAGGCCCGATGGCTATGCCCAGGCTCGGCCCAGCCCGACTGTCGAGCTTAAATTTTTGTCCAGGCCCGACCCGACTTTATAAATATGGTTCTAGGCTTGTCTAGCCTGGTCCGACCTGATAGGCCCGATTTTTTTTTTGTTTGGAATTTGCAAATGGGTCAGAATGGCCCGACCAAGCTCGGCCCAATTTTTTTGGTCGGGCCGCTTTTCTTGCCCAGGCCCGACCCATGGGCTTTTTTTTAATGCCCAAGCCCGAAAAATTTCGGGCCGGACTGGGCGGGCTGGATGGGCCAGAAGGCTCGTGATCAGCTCTACTCCCTAGTATGATATTTGCACCCTCCGTCCATGCAGGTGACCCGGCTGCACTCATGTACACTATTTCTAATTAGATACGCAGACAGGAGGCCCAATATAGGCCCGTACCAAGTGTATGCCCCCACTTATTCTAAGGAGAGAAGGCTTAAAGCAAGAGCGAAGCGAAGCAAACCATAGGGAGACCCATTTTATTCTTCCATGGGAAGCCGTGTCCATTGTTTGCAGGACCAGGCCAACACTCCACTCCATCCCATCTGCGCCCATCTCACCGCCATCACACCAATTAATCCCATGCTCCCACCCCGCCAACCGGCTTAATCCCCCTTTAAACCCCACGCCTGCGGCCTCGCCAACCCCCCTTGCTCCCGCCACTAAGCAGGCCCACGGAGCAAAAGCCATTCATCCTCCCGTGCAGCCTGACCCAAAATAAATAATCCCAAATTCGGATCAGATTAGATCAGGTCATTTGATAAATAATCCAAAATTGATCTAAAAAATAATGAATAAGATTGATTTGGGTTGGGTCAGGTCAGTAAACTCAGATCCGAACCGAAAAATGAAACGGATCCAATTTGAGATCCCAATGCAGCCCCATAGGTCTTTAAAAAAGGGACGGATCGGGTCTAAAGAGTCGAATCATAGGTCAACCCAACTGATTTGTAGTCTTAGTTGCGTCGGGTCTAAGTGGGTTGGGAGAAGAAGGACAATAGCTGAAGATTTACCAAAATAGCTTTCCGAATCAGGTATGGACATTATGAATTTTTGATTATGTCGTTTGGATCAATGAATGTGCCAGTTGCTTTCATGGATCTTATTAACTGGGTATTCAAATCCTATTTAGATCTATTTGTAGTAGCATTCATTAATGACATTTTGATCTATTCAAAGAGCTTACAAGAATATGAGGAGCATCTAAGGTAGTGTTACAAACTCTTAGAAAAGGAAGCTTTATACTAAGCTATCAAAGTGTGAGTTCTGGTTGGACAGTGTCACCTTTTTCGTACATATGATCTCCTAGAAAGGTATTTGTATGGACCCAAAGAATGTGGAGGCTGTAGTTGAGTGGAAAAGACCTTCCAATGTATCTGAGGTACACAACTTCTTAAGAATGACAAATTATTACCGAAGATTTGTTGAAGGATTTTGTCGTATTGCCGTGCCTTTACCCCGCTTAACTCATAAATGAGTAAAGTTTGAATGGACAAATGATTACGAGCAGAATTTTCAAGAGCTGAAAAGATGGTTGGTGACAGCTCGAGTGCTAATTATTCTATCTGAATAGGAGATTTTACTATCTACAGTGATGCATCTCGTAAGAAACTTAGGTTTGTTTTGATGCAGAATGGAAAAGTAATAGCTTTTGCCCCAAGACATTTAAAGTCTTATGGGTAGAACAACCCTACGCATGACTTGGAGTTGGCAGCTGTAGTTTTTGCTCTAAAGATTTGGAGCCAATATTTGCACGGGAAATACTATGAGGTTTTCACGTACCATAAAAGTTTGAAATATATCTTTACCCAGAAGGAGGCAAAGGAGATGGCTGGAACTATTAATTAATCATGACTTAACTATCAGTTATCATCTAAGGAAAGCAAATGTGGTAGCTGACTTTCTGAGCAGAAAATTTTTCAGTGAACTAGCAGATTTGATCACTACATAGAAATGTATCTGTTGGGGGGAATAAAATTTCCCCCCAAATGACATAAATGCCCTAGAGAAGCCGTACAACCTCCGACCCCGGACAGCAGAAGTCGGCGTCCGACCTCGGAACGCTCGGCCACGAGACGACCGACCCCGAGACCTCCGACCTAAGAGAAACCCCGATGTCCGAGGACCGTACTCTAACATCCCTCCGGCATTTATTGCGCATGGCCGCTGCAATCTTCCGGCACACTCAACAATAAATGCGGATCTCCGGCTTACTCCACCATTAATGCGGATCTCCGGCTTACTCCACCATTAATGCGGATCTCCGGCTTACTCCATAATAAATGCGCGTGGCTCCTGACATCTACGGATCCCCAGCTCTCCACGGCAAATCGACCCAGCAGGGTCTAGTCGACTATGATAAGTCTCTGATCTCGGCCATACCGCCAACATCAGTGCAATGATTCGCCTGACCGAGCACCGACCTGAACAACATGCCGAGCCATACTACGGCCTCTCCCTGTTACATCACAGGTAAACCGACCCCCGCATATAAAAGGGAGCCTTGGCCTCTCAAGGGGGGAAGGACATTGGTACCCCCAAAAATTCACTGTTTATCTTCCTTCTCCATACTATTTGCCCCCCTCACTGACTTGACCGTCGGAGGGCCGGCGCCGGAAAACCCGGCCACCGGTTCGTGTGCAGGCACCCAGACAGAGGACGCCGCCCGCCGACGGACCACCGCCCCGCCGTGAGGACTCACATCCGCTCCCTCTCTTCGACCGAAGATTGCCCCCGGGTCCAATTTCCAGCAACAGTTGGCGCTAGAGGAAGGGCCCGAGTAGCAGTCATGAAGTTGAGAAGTAAGGGAGCCTCTAACATCTCCCGGCGTCCCCCGCAAAGTCCTGGACACTCCGTCCAGAATTCTCCAACTCCAGCTGATCCAGTTCCTCAGGTCCAGCCGGAACAGTTTAACGCCCTGGTGCAGCAAGTCCAGGCCCTGGCCGCCGTCGTTCAAGGTCTACGGCGCGAGGAGGCTTTACCCTCACTTCCCCCGCAGGCCCAGGCCCCGCCGGAGTGTCTCCCCAACGGCCCGGTTCTCCCCAGCCAAAATTTGCATGGCTCCTCCAGAGCCAACAATGGAGAACGAGCTTCTCCCCAGAGAGAGTCACCGGGAGAAGGTTTCGACCGGAGACCCCAACTCTCTGAGGCGGAGTCAGCCCCGGACCGCCGTGGGCTGGCGCAAACCACAGCGACAATCCCACGGGTGGGGGAGCTTGACCGAAAAGTTGAGCATCTGGAGCGCCAGATCGCGGCACTCCACAGCAAGAAGGCAAGACAGGAAGGGGACATTGAGTTCACTACCAAGTCCCCCTTCTCCCGCCAGATCGAGGACGAGCCGGTTCCCGCGAGGTTCAAAATGCCTCAGGTGGAGCCCTACGGCGGAATCACCGACCCCCTTGACCACCTGGAGAGTTATCGGGCCCTCATGGCCCTACAAGGGTCCTCGGAGGCCATACTCTGCAAGGCCTTCCCAGCAACCCTCCGAGGGACCGCCCGGCTTTGGTTTTCTGGACTGAAGCCGAACACGGTGTCCTCTTTTGAGCAGCTCGGCAGGCAGTTCGCCACCAACTTTGCTGCCAGCCGGCGCCAGCGACGGACATCAGACTCCCTCCTGGACATCAAGCAGAAGGAGGGGGAGTCCCTCAAAGAGTACCTGGACCGCTTTACCGCCGCCACATGGGAGGTTCGCGAGCTAGACCAGTCGATAGCCATGTCGGCTTTGAAGACTGGGGTTCGCTCTTACCGATTCCTCTTCTCCATCGAGAAGAGCTTCCCGGCCGACTTCACCGAAATGCTGGCCCGAGCCCGGAAGTACGCCAAGGCCGAGGAGGCAGTCGCCTCCAGGCGGGGAGCAATTGAGCCCGCCTCGAAGAAACAGAAGAAACGCCGCGAGGAACGCGGCCGACAAAGGAGCCGGTCGCCCTGCAGAGAGAAAAATCTCCCCAGACTGAGGAGTCCGCCCCGTCAGCAGGGGCGACCTCAGCAGAGGACACCTCCTCGTCCGAGGTCTCCACCACGGCCCCGGATGTACCAGGCGAGGTACGAGAACTATACACCCGTTAATGCTCCCCGGGCCGAGATCCTGATGGAAATTGAGGGTCGGGACTTCTTCCGACCCCCGCCTCCTATGCGAGACACGGGATTTCCCCGAAATACCAGGAAGTATTGCCGCTTCCACCGAGACCGTGGGCACGACACGGAGGACTGCTTCCAACTCCGGGACGAGATAGAAGCGCTCATCCGACGGAGAGTACTCAACCGGTTCGTGAGGAATCGACCTGAGGAAAGAAGGCCGGCGAAGAATGTCGCACCAATCGAAAATCCAGGCGACAACAGGCCCATCGCCGGCACCATCAACATGATCGGGCGGGCCTCGGCAGGAACGGCCGCCCAGGGAACACCCCCGAAGCGCCCACGTACCGATGAAGTCATCTCGTTCTCGGACGAGGACTTAGAAGGGGTCGAGACCCCTCACGATGACGCTGTGGTCATCTCAATGATTGTAAATAGATTTGATGTAAAGCGTGTCCTAGTTGACAATGGAAGTTCAGCCAATATTTTGTACTACCACGCCTACCAAAAAATGGGGTTGACAGAAGGACATCTCCGGAGAATCAGTGCCCCGCTAGTCGGGTTTACCGGAGATGCGGTCTCGGTTGAAGGTGAGGCTAGCTTCCTTGTCACAGTTGGCCTCGCCCCCCGGGAGAGCACTGTGAGGATGGACTTCCTGGTGGTCCGTCTGCCCTCGGTCTACAACGCCATCCTTGGGCGCCCAGGGTTAAACACCCTTCGAGCCGTGGTTTCAACTCGCCATTTACTCATGCGGTTCCCCACCGACCAAGGAGTAGGCGAGGTCCGCGGAGACCAACTGGTCGCCAAGCAATGCTACATGGCGGCCCACACAGTGAAACAACCAGCTGAGGCGCCAGACCGCCCGACGCGCCCTTCACTCCCCATAGAAACCCTCGATGCGAGGGACACCCCCTGGAAGAAGCAAGTAGAGCCCGGTGAGCTCCTTATTCAAATCCCACTACGAAAAAATTTTCCCGAGCTAACCGTGCAGGTCGGCTCCGGCCTCGGCGCCCATGAGAGGGACCGCCTCGTCAGCTTCCTGCGGGATAATGCCGACGTCTTCGCCTGGTCGCCCGCGGACGTGCCAGGAATTGACCCTGAGGTCATGGTCCACCGACTTCAGGTGAAACCAACCAGCAAGCCTGTAAAGCAGAAGAAAAGAGGCTCCGCCCCCGAGCGACAACGAGCTGCGGCCGAGGAGGTGGACAAACTCCTCGGAGCCGGCTTCATCCGGGAGGTCTCCTACCCGGACTGGCTCGCCAACATAGTCCTCGTAAAGAATGCCAACGGAAAATGGCGTATGTGTGTGGACTACACCGACCTGAACAAGGCCTGCCCAAAAGACAGTTTCCCCCTCCCGAGCATCGACCAACTCGTCGACTCCACCTCGGGACACCAACTGCTAACTTTTATGGACGCCTTTTCAGGATACAATCAAATCCGAATGGCGCCAGAAGACGAGGAGAAGACGGCCTTCATCACCGACAAGGGCACCTACTGCTATAAGGTGATGCCCTTTGGCCTGAAAAATGCTGGGGCCACCTATCAGAGGCTGGTCAGCCAGATTTTTAAAAACCAGATCGGCCGGAACATGGAAGTCTACGTGGACGACATGTTGGTGAAGAGCCGAGCGGCGGAACACCACATAGCCGATCTCGACGAGACGTTCGCCAAGCTCAGAAAATATCAAATGAAACTCAATCCGGCGAAGTGCGCGTTTGGGGTCACCTCGGGCAAGTTCCTGGGTTTTATAGTGACCCAGCGCGGAATTGAGGCCAACCCGGAGAAAATCCGGGCACTGCAAGAGATGTCGCCTCCAAAGACAGTTAAGGAGGTGCAGCGGCTCGCGGGACGGGTAGCCGCCCTGGGAAGGTTCGTCTCCCGGTCGGCCGAGCGTTGCCTCCCCTTCTTCAAGAGCCTCAAACGGCCGAAAGATTTCCGGTGGACAGAAGAATGCCAGCAGGCCTTTGAAGAGCTTCGGAGCCTTCTGGCTTCTCCCCCGCTGCTCACCAAGCCCCGGAAAGGCGAGGTCCTTTACTTATATCTGGCCGTCTCCCCAGCCGCAGTGAGCTCAGTTCTCATCCGGGAAGAGGACAAGCTCCAAAAGCCGGTCTATTACACCAGCCGGGTTCTCAGGGATGCCGAGACCCGATATTCTAAACTTGAGAAGACCATCTTCGCTCTCATCATCTCGGCTCGGAGACTCAGGCCTTACTTCCAAGCCCACACGATAACTATATTGACCGACCAGCCCATGAAGCAAATATTGCAGAGGTCGGATCGTGCGGGGAGGGTCGCCAAATGGGCGGTCGAGCTCGGGGAATTCGACCTCGAATATCGGCCCAGGCCGGCTATCAAAGCTCAGATACTCGCCGACTTCATCGTGGAGTGCACTCTTCCGGACGACCCCGAGCTGCCATCTGAGTCCGTGGAGGAGACCCCGAAGCAGCCATGGGTCCTGCACTCGGATGGGTCTTCGACCCCGGGGGGCAGCGGGGCCGGACTTATCCTCACCAGTCCAGATGGAGTGGTGGCTGAGCAAGCTCTGCGCCTCGAGTTCCCGGCCTCGAACAATGAGGCCGAGTATGAGGCTCTCATCGCCGGGCTCAAGCTGGCGAGAGAACTAAAAGTGGGAGATCTGACGGCCTTCAGCGACTCCCAGCTGGTGGTGAACCAGGTCCAAGGAGATTTTGAAGCTAAAGGGCCATCTATGCAAAAGTATCTCCAAAAGGTGCGGGAACTCACATCTGCCCTGAATTCTTTTAATATTCGGTACATTCCCAGAGCGGAAAACCTCAGGGCAGACCAGCTATCCAAACTGGCCACCTCCCGCATGAGCGAGCTTCCCAAGGGAACAGTGCTCGAGTATCTTCAGACCCCCAGCACGGAGGAACCCGAGCCTACCATGTACGTCGACTCCGAGCCAAGTTGGATCGATGGGCTCATCTGCTACCTTCAGGACGGAACCCTACCTCATGACGAGACGGAGGCTCGTCGAATCAAGCGCCAGGCTCCCCGGTATGTCTTGTACGAGAATAAACTCTATCGACAATCATTTACTTCTCCCCTTCTCAGATGCCTCCGCCCCTCCGAGGCGGACTACGCCCTCCGAGAGGTCCATGAAGGGATCTGCGGAAATCACCTAGGGGGTCGAGCCTTGGCCCATAAGATCCTGCGGCAGGGATACTACTGGCCCACACTCCAGAAGGACGCAACAGATTTCGTCCGCAAGTGCGATCGGTGCCAACGAAACGCCAATATCCAGCGCCGACCTTCAGCTCTACTGACCTCCATCATCGCCCCCTGGCCGTTTGCCCAATGGGGGATCGACATCCTGGGGCCCTTTCCCCTGGCCACCGGACAGAGAAAGTTCCTGGTCGTCTCCATCGACTACTTCACCAAATGGGTCGAGGCCGAACCCGTTGCCCGGATCACCGAGCAAAAGATGCGGGACTTCGTGTGGAAGTCCATAATCTGCAGATTCGGACTACCCCGTATCCTTATATCTGACAATGGTCGACAATTTGACAATGTTCATTTCAGGAAATTTTGCTCTGAACTCGGCATTGATCACCGTTTCACCTCGGTCGCTCACCCCCAGACAAACGGGGAAACTGAGGTAACTAACCGAACTATTTTGCAGGGACTTAAAGCTAGGCTTGATCGGTCCAAAGGACAGTGGGTCGAGGACTTGTACAATGTCCTTTGGGCGTACCGGACCACGTTCCGACTACCCACGGGAGAGACCCCCTTCAACCTAGCATACGGCACTGAGGCCGTCATCCCGTTGGAGATCGGCCTGCCTTCTCCCAGAGTGGAGCATTACGACCCCGACACCAACTCTTCCCAGCTAAGGAGCAACTTGGACCTTGTCGAAGAAACGAGAGAGATCGCCCGGGTTCGCATGGCGAGATACCAACAGCGAACGGCCCAATACTACAACTCCAGAGTCAAGCCCAAGCTCTTCAAAGTAGGGGACCTCGTCCTCAGGAGAGCCGAGGCTTCTCAACCGACCGAGCAAGGAAAGCTCGCCCCAAATTGGGAAGGGCCGTATCAAATCGCCCGGGTACAACGACCAGGGGCGTACAAATTGAAGTCCCTGGAGGGGACTCTGATCCCACGAAGCTGGAACTCCGAGAATCTACGGATGTATTACCAATGAAACCCTAAGGAGTTCAAAACAATCAGGACAATGGACTCAGCTCCTTTTTCTGCAAATATTTCTCTCACCTTGATAACTGTAATCCTCTTTTAATATTGGGTCGTCTGTGATCCTCAGATTCCCCGGCCAAAATCGGGATGCCTCGAGGCTCGACCGTAGAGTCCCAAACTCCCTCGACCTCGGGAAGAATCGCAAGAACGATGAGACGTGGAATGGAGCAGGATTCCTCGACTTAGGCCGAGATGCCCTGAGTGTCGACAGTGCGTACCCAGACCCCTCGACACTTCGGGAAGACGGGGTAGTACCTTCGCGGCCCCCCGTGGCGCTCATCACCAACAACGGGGTAGTACCTTCGCGGCCCCCCGTAGCGCCCCCTCGACTAAGGTCGGGATGCCCCGAGGGTCGACCGTAGAGAACCAGACTCCCTCGACCTCGGGAAGGCGCCGTGAGGGGTGGAAAGGGTGGCTCCACCTGGGGCGCCACGAAGTGGACCCCCAGGAGCGGTCGACGATCCCCGATCCCCGAAGCGAGCGATCCCTCGACTAAGATCGAGATGCCCCGAGTGTCGACAGTGCGTACCCAGACCCCTCGACACTTCGGGAAGACGGGGTAGTACCTTCGCGGCCCCCCGTGGCGCTCATCACCAACAACGGGGTAGTACCTTCGCGGCCCCCCGTAGCGCCCCCTCGACTAAGGTCGGGATGCCCCGAGGGTCGACCGTAGAGAACCAGACTCCCTCGACCTCGGGAAGGCGCCGTGAGGGGTGGAAAGGGTGGCTCCACCTGGGGCGCCACGAAGTGGACCCCCAGGAGCGGTCGACGATCCCCGATCCCCGAAGCGAGCGATCCCTCGACTAAGGTCGAGATGCCCCGAGTGTCGACAGTGCGTGCCCAGACCCCTCGACACTTCGGGAAGACGGGGTAGTACCTTCGCGGCCCTCCGTGGCGCTCATCACCAACAACGGGGTAGTACCTTCGCGGCCCCCCGTAGCGCCCCCTCGACTAAGGTCGGGATGCCCCGAGGGTCGACCGTAGAGAACCAGACTCCCTCGACCTCGGGAGGTACCACAGGTCAGCAAAGCGTCCGCAGACCCGCCGACCTGACATAAGACCCCTCGACCAAGGTTGAGGTGCCCCGAGGTCCGACCACAGGGTCTCAAACTCCCTCGACCTCGCAAAGAGCTACAAATCAATAAAGTCTTCCCAAGCCCTCTCAACCTCGGCGGGTGCTGTCGGGTCCGTGAGAAGCCCGAGCCCCCTTAAAGTCAAAAATGACTCCGCAGGTCGACGAGGAAGGGAAGCAGCCTACTCCACCATGCGAAGCATAACTCTGAGAATGAAAGAGGTACATTCAACTGGACGCCCTCCTTGTCAAATTTTATTTACATATTACTGAGCGGAATCTTAATGTTGGAGCCTTATCTCGCCCCAAAGTCGGGCCTCTCTAACGGGTCGGCTTAGGGTCGACCTCCTAATTACATTATGCATGCACCGTTCGTCAAGCCTCCGAAACTGGTACAGAGAATTTCATAAATTAGTGCCCAACTCGGCTCTTCGACGTAAACTCCTACGTCCGGCTGAAAAAGTGGTCCCGGCCACGAATGTGCCAGCCAAACGCGGGTACCAAGGCAATCTCTGGAAAGCCAGCCTTGCTCACCGAAGCCTCGGCAGAGTCCGAGAACAATAACTACGAAAACCGTCGGTAATGACCTGCCTATTGGCCCGCGCTCCCTCTGAGGGGTTTGGAGTTAAGTTCGGAGACCCGACTAAACTCCCCGATTAGCGGCACGCACAGACCTAGTCCGGTCTTAGTTAAAGGGCTAAGGCCCGACCTCGACGCCTTGGGACTCCCCTAAAGGCTAAACGCAATGACCTCCACGACTCCCAAATCCGAGCTATAGGACTTAGAGAAATTTTCTAAAAAACTCAAGACTCGGAGCTCCTCTTCGTCGGGATGACTGGAACCCGAGAAGGCTAAGATGTAGCCCGGGAAGAAGGACAACTTCGTTAAGCAGCCCGGAAATTAAAATGCGAAGCTAGGCCATCGAGGCGGTTCGCTAAGGCCCTGGCCTCGGTCATGACAACAGAGGGAAAGATGAACACGGAATGGCAAAAATACTTTTTCATTAACAAAGGGCCGGAAGGCCAATCACAAAATTGGAAGTCGGCCGCTTAAGGGCCGACCCCGGATACAATGAAAAAGAAAAGAAAAATATGCTAAGTCCTAAGCGGCGGGAGCCACATCCGGGGGGTCGTCCGGCACATTGATGACCTCAAGACCTTCCTCCGGAACAGGCTCGGGGTCGGGAGCAGGAGCTTCGGGCACCACTTCCGGGACAGCGTCCGCCTCGGCCGCCAGAGCCACCTCCATGACACCGTCCGCCTCGGCTACCCCCGTCGAAGGCTCGGCGGGGTCTTGCTCATATATTCCCGCCTCAGATGTCAGGATGGTGGGAAGGGCTCGCACGTCGGACCCCCAGCCCCGGTCCTCCCTCGGACGGACCGTCGAGAAGTCGTACTGAGGGCAGTACAGGCGCACCTGCTCTCGGAAGTTCTCGAAGCCTCGAAGGAAACCGTCGACCGTCTCCTCCTCCAACATGTCGCGGAACTCTTGCGACTCTTTGAAGAGCTCCACGGCGTGCTCGGCTCGTTCGAGAGCCCTCCTCTCCCGGGCCTCAAGTTGCTCGAGTCGGAGGCGAAGGGCCCTCTCCTCATACTCGAGGGCCGCGACCCTGGCCTGGACCTCCCCCAAGCGCGCCTCCGTGCCGCGCATGGTTGCCTTGGTCATGGCGTGAGCCGCCTTCTCCTCCTCAAGCGCCCCCACCACGGCAAGACGCTCGGCCTCGGTGGCCGCCCACCGAGCCTCGGCAGCGGCCGACACCGCTTCTAGCTCGGCGATTCTTTTCTTAGCCGGCTCCAGCTGCTGGCCGAGCTGCCGAACTTCTTCCCGATACCCGTGGGCGAGGAACGCCATGGTGTCGAGCTCGAGAATATGCTGAAAAAAAAAAAAAGAGAAGAAGCGAGGGTATTGTGAGTTGAAAGGCACGTATGCACGCTAATAACTCCGGAAAATTAAGAAGGGAACTTACCCGGGCCGTGCTGCAGTAAGCACTGCCGGCGACCTCCTCCAGCGAAATCCCCCGGAACACGGCCCGGTCCGCTGGAAGCACTGCACGCCGCAACATGGAGCGTGCGACCTCGGCGTCCTGAAAGGCCGAGCTCCCCTCAGGAATGGAAGAGTCCGGCTCAACCGACTCTTCTCGGAAAGCTCGGGAAGAACTCGGCACGATCGAACCCGAGGTCCCGGAGCCGCTCGCCTCGGGGCCTCGGGCAGGCCCGGGCCACGGACGATTCCCCCCGCCGGGCAAGGGGGGCAGGGCAAGGAGGGGCCGATGGGCCCGCACCACTGACCACCCGCTCCCGCCTCGGGTCGGCCGCAGGGGCCCCCGCCTCGGGGCCACTCGTCCCGGCCGACGAGGAAGCGCCGTCTGTCCTCGCCCTCCTCCGAGGCTGGGGATTAGCCCCCCCGGCCTCGGCCTCCCGCCTCCTCAGGCGGGAAAAAAGCGACGTGTTACTGGTCGGCATACGGGGAATATCTGAAATCAAAAATTTTGTTAAGTGTCAGGCCAGTGGCAGTAAAAGCGAAAGACAAAGAATGAAAATACCGTAGCCGCCCTTACCCTCGGGGCGCGCCGAGCTCAGACCCACGCTCGCCAGGGCGTCCTCCCGCAGGAGCTCGGTCAGGTCGTTGCCCCTCCTGAGGGCTCGCACAGAGTCTAGGATCCTCAGCTCCCTCCCCGTGGGCTCGGAGAGTCTGTTGAGGGCCTTCAGCCGTGGGTGTCCCCACCTCGGCTCAAACCCCCAAGGCGCCACAGACGCCAGAAAGAAAAACTTCCTCTTCCACTCGTGGATCGAGGAAGGGGCGCCCCGAAAAAGTGACATACCGCCCCGAAAGGCGAAGTACAACCACCCTACGTCCGCCGGGTTTTTCTTTAACAGAAAACACCGACGAAAAAGGCCTACCGAAATCGGGATCCCGTGCCCGAGGCACAGGGATAAAAACCCGATTATGGTCCTCCATGAGTTCGGAGCTAACTGCGCCGGGACGAGCTGGTACTCGGCCAGTAAGTCGCTCACGAACTCATGGGCAGGAAAACGCAGGCCCGCCCAAAGTGTCTCGCAGTAGACCGCGATCCGACCTGGGGGCGGCTGCGTCACCCTGTCTTCCGGCCCTGCGGTTTCAAGGCGAAACCCGGGCTGGAAGAAGAAGCGGGAGCGGATTAATTCCAGCTCCTCTCCCGACAGACTCGACCCAACCTCTTCGGGACTGGAACCCATTCTCATGGAAGAGTGGAGCAAAAATTAAGAGTAGAAAATGGAAGTTGACGAGGAGGAAAAAAGAGGAAACCCTAGTGAAAACAGGAAGAAAACCTACTGGACATTGCCGGAAATCGCTCCGGGCACCACCAGCAAGATTCAGCTGAGGGAGGAAGCAGGGGGGAAAGACGACGAAAATAAGAGGCAGCCAAGCAAGACCTTTAGGGCAGACTCGTGGAATTTATATGGACCCCCCTGACGGCCCAGATCGACGGGGTCGGTTCTCATCCCCCCGACCTAGTTGCGCCACGTGTCGACCTCGGAAGCCGAGGCACCGTATTCACTCCGGTTTAATAAATCGGATACGAAATCGAAGCGTTGTCCCATCGGATCTCGGGGCCTCATCATGGGTCCACAGAATCAAATCGTCCTGAGGAACGAGCGGACGTAACCCCCGCTCCCCTCGTTTAATAAGATCTGGGACACGTGGAGCCCCGATGAGGCCTCCACTTCTTCGGAATTATGATCCAGTAACATGAAATCGAAAGCGTCCGACCTCGGGCCGCGCCGCGTGTCCGTTTCAAACCCCGTAACGGCACACTCATTAATGAGCCAGAAGCGTCGATTACGGAATCGAGACATCGCCTCGACGAGCTCGAGGTCCCCCCTCATTAATCCGCCGTAAAATGATCCTGGCGATTCAAGAAGCATGATGATACGGGCCCCATCATTAGCTCACCGAATAAAGCAGCCTCGAGACGAGGGCGCATATCTCACCATGAAGACTCCGGAAAGCACAAGGGGGCGGGCGAGACCTTCCCCCCAACCTTAGTGACAGATTTTACTTCCCACGTCCGAGCCCCACAAGCTGCTCGAACTCGGAAGTCGGGGGGTAGTGTTGGGGGGAATAAAATTTCCCCCCAAATGACATAAATGCCCCAGAGAAGCCGTACAACCTCCGACCCCGGACAGCAGAAGTCGGCGTCCGACCTCGGAACGCTCGGCCACGAGACGACCGACCCCGAGACCTCCGACCTAAGAGAAACCCCGATGTCCGAGGACCGTACTCTAACATCCCTCCGGCATTTATTGCGCATGGCCGCTGCAATCTTCCGGCACACTCAACAATAAATGCGGATCTCCGGCTTACTCCACCATTAATGCGGATCTCCGGCTTACTCCACCATTAATGCGGATCTCCGGCTTACTCCATAATAAATGCGCGTGGCTCCTGACATCTACGGATCCCCAGCTCTCCACGGCAAATCGACCCAGCAGGGTCTAGTCGACTATGATAAGTCTCTGATCTCGGCCATACCGCCAACATCAGTGCAATGATTCGCCTGACCGAGCACCGACCTGAACAACATGCCGAGCCATACTACGGCCTCTCCCTGTTACATCACAGGTAAACCGACCCCCGCATATAAAAGGGAGCCTTGGCCTCTCAAGGGGGGAAGGACATTGGTACCCCCAAAAATTCACTGTTTATCTTCCTTCTCCATACTATTTGCCCCCCTCACTGACTTGACCGTCGGAGGGCCGGCGCCGGAAAACCCGGCCACCGGTTCGTGTGCAGGCACCCAGACAGAGGACGCCGCCCGCCGACGGACCACCGCCCCGCCGTGAGGACTCATATCCGCTCCCTCTCTTCGACCGAAGATTGCCCCCGGGTCTAATTTCCAGCAACAGTATCTTATTAGATTTAGGGAGATCTAGAATCAAAGTAGGTTACATGATTCTAGGATACAACTGGCCACTCTCTCAATGCAGTCTTTTGATTGAGAGAATCAATTTGTCTCAAATGGAGGACTGAATTATTGAAGAACAGGTAATCTATAGAGTTAGGTGTGCAGTTGGAATATCAGATATACTTAGGGATTGTTCTCAATTGTTCGGTAACCGGATATAGGTGCCGAAGGTTATGGAATTGGAGAAGGAGATTCTTCTTCAATTCCATCCGACATAATATGCAGAGCCCTGATTAATGAATCTGTTCCTACCTACTGCGGGTGCCTCCATGCACGTGAACTCTGACAAAAAAAATATTAGCTGTTTGTAAATCTGGCCCGACACCATGATTGCATAAAATCTATCTGGTATACTGTCGTGTAGAGCGAAGGGGCTATCCCGTGGCCAGGAATGGTCGCATTTTTGGTGATACCAGTCTGTCCCCGTGGTTTGTGATGGAGCGGGCACGGGCTCAGGCAGCAGAGTTCTGTCATGCAGATATGGACTATGGACCTTTGATAGCTCGGGACACCTGGAGCCCCCACTCTGCCTCGGCAGCTCCTCATCTGGTGTTTTTCACCTGGGAGCCCCCACTCCCGAGTTTACTCAAGGTCAATTTTGATGGCTCAGTCCAGGATGGAGGCAGTAGGGGAGGAGCTGGGTTTGTCATCAGGGGCCCGGACTCCAGTACGGTGGCAGCTGGAGGCTGTCAGATCTTTGATATCTCTGTCCCAGGTGCAGAGCTGCGTGCGGCTTTGATGGGGTTGCGATATGCACGATTTGTGCTTCGGGCGAGCTCCATCCTCTTGGAGGGAGATTCGGCCACTGTGATCGGTTGGGTCCATCAGGGGCTTCACAGCGACAGGGGAGTTCACCCACTACTCCGGGATATATGGTTGATGGTGAGGGGAGGGATTCTCCTTAGAGCTGGGCATGTATATCGGGAGGCCAATGGAGCGGCAGACTGGGTGGCGGCGTATGTTGCGAGTTACTCAGGCGGCTCCCTATGGGTTGGTGAGGATGAGTTGCTTGGTGCATTCCGGGATATTTTGTATGCAGACTCTTTTAGGTGTATTCGTTCTCGCATAGTATGAATCACCGCTTCTAGCCAAAAAAAAAAAAAAAAAAGAGAAAAAAAAAAAAAAAAAAAAAAAAAAAAAAAAAAAAAAAGAGAAGAAAGAAAGAAAGAAAGAAAGAAAGAAAGAAGAAGAAGAAGAAGAAAGAAGGAGGAGGAGAAAAAGGAAAAAGGAAAAGGGGGCGACCCCATCCGACATAATATACAGAGCCCTCATTAATCAATCTGTTCCTACCTACCGCGGATGCCTCCATGCACGTGAACTCTGACAAAAAAAAAAAAAAATCAACTATTGCTGGCTTTTTCGGTGCGTCCAATCTCGGTGACTTCAACTCCTCTTTTTTTTTTTGTTTATGTCGCAGTGATTCAGGAGACCCTATCCTCTACAATCGAGTATTGATATTTAGATAGTTTGTGATCTGGCCGGACGGCATGATTGCATAAAATCTATCTTGTATACTGTCGTCTATCGCGAAGGGGCGACACGATCCGACATAATATACAGAGCCCTCATTAATCAATCTGTTCCTACCTACCGCGGGTGCCTCTATGCACGAGAACTCTGACAAAAAAAAAAGAAAAATTCAATTATTGCCGGCTTTTTCGGTGCGTCCAGTCTCGATGATTTCAACTCCTCGAGAACCGATCAGATTGAGACATGACAGCACGCAGCCCACGTGGCAACATACCAGATCTATCTAGTGAGAATTTTTAGCTACTATTTTAGTTTTGGAATCTCGGCAACTCGCATGGATTGCTTTTAATATTTTATTGATTGCAGTCAGCAGATGAAGTAACGTTAAAATCAGAATAAATCTTAACTTTAAAATAAAATTTTAATCATTTGGACCAGAACAATGTACATGAAGCAATACTGTACGTTTTAGCAACCCAGGGAACCAATAACTGCAAATATTATTCATTTGCCTCTTTGCAAGTTCAGGGTTTCGATGAAATAAAATATAATAGTATTATGGATAAAAAGTAAAGTAAAATAATATATGATTACTAAAAAATTTTGATAACTTTTTTGTTATCTAATTATTAAATCTATTTTTCAGCATTTTTTTATAAAAAAACTTAAGAAGCACATATTAGACTGATCTTATTGTTAAAATAAATTAAAATAGATAGAAATGAAATTAGAATCTTTTTATGCATATTCTTCTAAATATATAAATTTATATAAATATACTTGCAAAGTTTTATATATATATATATATATATATATATATACACGCACACACATAACTTTTACACACATTTCTTCCTGTATATTTATTCATTGAGAGTATTTTAGAATTTTCAATGTTAAACTGCTCATTTAATGACCTGGGTATACTTAATATACATGATTTTTTTGCATGGATATCCTTCTAAAAATTCAAATTTACATGAATACACTCTCAAAATTTATATTTATTTCTATACCCTAATAAAATACTATTTTTGTACAAATGCCTTTAATATAACGGTTCTTCTAATACCGTTAATAAATCATATTTATTTAATCAAATATAAAATAAAAATTAAAATTACTTTTTTGTCCTCATCTCGATCGTCATTTAAATGCTTCTTTCTGCACATCTAACCATGAAGGATATTTTAGTCATTTTAATTTAAAATTACTAATTTTTTAATAACGTTAGATGGCATAGGTACATGGATAAAAAAAATAAAATAGCTAAATAAGTGTTTTACGAAGGTATACATATTAATATCAATTTTGGAAGAGTATTATTGTATAATTCGATATTTAGAAAGATAATTATACAAAAAAAATTTAAATAAAATATATACGTAAAATAAATATTCTATATAAATATCAAATTTATAAAAAAATATTTATATAAATTTTAATATTTTGAAGAATATATATGTAAAATAATTTTTTTTTATATATCTAAAGATTCGGCTAGATATCGCACATTGGCTCAGCATAACCAGGTCGCTGCAGTTCTGACGCTTGTATCTATGCATGTGCATTGGATTCTCTGTCTCCCATGTGTACCTGATAATGGGCTTTAATTAACTGTATCCAGGATGTGTCGCTATTAAAACAGAAGAAATGTCCTACCTACAACGGCATAATAATAAATGTTTGGACGGGCGAGCTTCCCATCTCATGCCCATCTCTGTATACTTTCCAAATGGACAGAGGCCTTTGCATCCAGGAGGACCTGTAGGTATTAAAAAAAAAAAGAAGTTCTACCTACCACCAGAGAGGGCTTTTCATAATGGAGAGAAGGATTTAATTGCATCGAGGACCAGTTGTCGTTGCTTAAAAAAAAAATTGTCCTACCTACCACTAGATAACAATGCATGTGAAGCTAAAACAGGAATATTAAAGTAATTTAAGCAATCAAGAAGTAGAATACAATGGGATGCACAGTCCTCCCTGGAGATAAGATATCCAAAGATTTTATCTAGATATTTCTAGAACGCTGCCACCGCTTAGATTCCGTGTCTCTCCGTATACTCAGTGCTTGGAGAGGGGGCTTTCAGTGCGTCTCCGACCGCTTGGCCAAACGACAACAAAAGCCCTACCTACCACGAGAAATGATACATGCGCGGACGAGCGGGGGAGCCTCCCCAGGGCCGGTCCAATTTTTAGACGGCTGGGGTGGTCGTTTAAAATTCTGACTCAAAAAAAATCTATCATAATTTTTTTTTTAAAATAAAATATAAAAAAGAAGTTTCTGTAAATTTATTTTAAAATATATTGGGCCGTTTTTGGAGCCTCGTGCCCTTAATTTCCATGATAATGACAGCACGCCGGTAATTTCCATGCTAATACTAAAACGACAACCACCACGAGGCAAAATAAAAAGATATCCGGATCACATCAATAGATACTGTCGTCTTTATCACTAAAAAAAAAAAAAAGTTGAATTAGAGTCATTTAAATTAATCATAGTTTTTGATGAATCTGATTCTACCAATAATTTTAGATACCAAACAGCATCATCAAATCTAATTATTATATTATACGCATCAAGATTCACATGTAGAAATTTTAATATTCGAGCGTCCTTCAGTCCAATTTATACGCAGCAGGTGGCACTCCGCGCCACATGAACCACGTGGGTCGCCGTCGGTATTCGCCACGCCCACGTGGATTCCTACCTGGGGACAGGTGATGCCGAAATTTTCAACCCATGCACGTGACACAACCGTACAAAATTTTTCTTCGGATTCGCGTGTCTCGTGCACGCGACAACAAATGCGCAATTTTTTTTCTTGCCGGCGTTGGCGCGCTGTGTCCATGCAGCGACAAGTGGTTAATCAAAACTCTGCCGACATAGATATATTTATCGTTAGATTATATTCAGAATTTCTTTGCTAAAATAAGGAAATAACATATTATTCCAAAAAAATCTGTTAATATGAAAAAAAAAGATGACGCATTGAAAAAAAATAAAAAGTGAGCTGAAGTGATCAATCTTCGTCTCTTTGATGGTCGATGGTATTTATGAATAATTCATATGGATCTGATCTCGCAGCAAAGCATATTGAGTTGATATTTCGAGATCAAAAAAGTTAGGACATGATTGTCATCGAAACAAATCGTTGCATTAGCAACGTGTACCAGGCTCTACGGGTAAGCTTGCATGCATGCTGATGTAGTAGATAATGTGCACGTCTATTAATCACAAAGAATGAGGCAGGATTAATACACACACACACACAGAGAGAGAGAGAGAGAGAGAGAGAGAGAGAGAGAGAGAGAGAGAGAGAGAGAGAGAGAGGACAACATCCCTTGATGAACACAGTCGACAAGCAGCAGATAATTAGAGGCACAATGCCACGTCAGGACAAAGAAGACAGCATCCTACTACTAATATAATTTTATGATTAAAAAAAAAGATAAAGGGCGGGGGTAAGTGTGGAGTAGGTGGCAGGCGGGGCCTTGCTGCAGAGGACTGGAGCTGTGGTGCCCTGAAATTATAGCACTTTCGATCCCGTGAGCGTGCCGTAGTGGAGATTCAATGGCTTTATTCTTTTGTTTTCTTCTTTTAAGTTGTCGTAACACCCAGAGTCTGGGGATGGAAGGATGCATGGGCCACGAGAAACCACATCTCGGTACTCGAACCAACTTCGCCTTGTGGGGAATGGCAACTCGCTAACTACTACGAAAATAAGCATGCTCATGTGACGATGCAACAAGTTGGGGATATGTTGGTGGGAACGTAGATGCAACTACCCGCTGTATCTATTATATATAATTGAAATTTCTGAAGTTGGCTGAGTGAATCCGGATTCCGTGAATAAAATCTCTAGAATCTTAGAACAAAAAAATATTTAACAGGTCCATGTTATTATGAGTAGCCCTGCGATAATATAACCTTCTCCCATCTCCGGTTAATTTTACCCAATACTTTTCTTTAATATAAAATCAGAAGAATACATTATATACTTGTATAATCATGTAACTGCACTTCTCAAGAGAAAAATCAAAAATATTATAATACTCTCCTTTTTTTTTTATAATCTCTAATGGCACACCAACACCTGAAAAGAAAAAAACCTAATTCCTTGAGCATTGAGCATTACTCATCAGTGGAGATCTCATCACTTAAGGATGGATTGATATGTGGTAGCAATTTGGTAGATGTGTCTAAACACTTCAGCATAATTGGAGGCTCGGGACCAGAAACATAGACTCAAGTAGTTTGCAGTGTAATAACAAAATAGCTGCTTCTATCCATAGTTCCAATAATATTGATGTTCCTATATTACGAACCCCTCAGAAATCATTGTAGCGTATTACCGTGTGATGGCTTGTGTTTTAATAACAGAAACAAGCGCAACCTACCATATTTCAATAATATTGATATCCCTTTGTATTTGCCTCCTCTGAAATCATTGTTCTATGTTGATAGCATATGCCAAGTATATAGCAAGTGGAAGTACAATAATTTTATTGAAAGATATTTTTAACAATATTTATATTATATATCTTATTTTCTGATAGAGGTATGTCATGATTATTTATATAAATATATAAAATAGAGATAAAAATAATTAATATCAAGATTTTGAAATAAAAATCAGAGAGGGATATTGGGATTAAAAAGGGAGATACAGTTTTGGTAATAGGTTGCTCCAGAGGAAAATAGAGAGAAAGAGGTTAAGTTTGCTCGACAGACAAAGAGGCTGGCTACCGCTGAGAGGAGGAATTTGAAAGAGTTAGAAACAAACAATACTTCATCCATAGGCAAATTAATGGATCCCAATGCCTTTTTTAATACAATGGCTGAGTTAGAAACCACTTTTCGTTGCAGCTAGTATATATTTTTCTTTTGAGTAACGGTGCTAGAGGATCAATGCAAACTTATATATAAATTTAAATTTAAAAATGTTAAATTAATTAAAATGGATAATAAAGATGAATGTTAAATTAAAAATTAAAGTGGTTAATAAACTTAAAGCACCTTTTGAAAATCAAACAATCCAATGGTTCATTGGACGATAGCATCATACTTGGCATTGGTGTATGAACACATAGGGAATTAACCAGATCATGGCAACATGATACACTGGCACCAAGTTAGCGTAAGGAACTTGTGATGCTGCAAAGCAAAGACGTGCACCTTTGTTTCAAATCTGGCCAGCCCCCTACCCTTATAAAGAGGAAAGCAAAAAGAAAGAAAGAAAGAAAGAAAGAAAGAAAGAAAGAAACATCCGAAGTGGAGCTGTTCATCAAGTAATCTTCTAGCTATAAATACACATAAAGTTGATATGTTTTCTCCAAATATTTAGATTTATATTTTAATATAAAATGAATGTTTTCTCTACTAACTCCACAAAATTCTGTCAGGGTACGTTGCACTCAGAGTTATTGCAGGCCAATCTCTTACGAATTTGATCGATACTTTCGAGAGGGTAAACCAATCTACGGAATCAAATATGTGGAAGTCCGCTAAAACTCCAATTTGGGCATGCCTCTGCCTTCTAATTAACCAGTCCTGGTACTTGAGCCTTAGCTCAATGCTAATTTACCCGAGAGGCTAGAGGTTTCAGTCGTGTTAACTCGGAAGAATAGCATTCTGCCCGTCCAGGTATCTAATAATGGGCTGGCTCAGACCTAACGGCCCATTATAAAAAAACAGTTCAAATAAATGCAGCCAGAAGCATCAGCATGCAAAATATCCCGTAATTGAAGACGAGCTGACCCAGGCGATCTCAAAACAAAACACCTGAGTGGTTAGCCGCAAATAAGGATACCCAATCTGCAGTTCTATTCAGCTCCCTGAAGATGTAGAGATTCGCAGACTAATGCAAGAGTATAGAGCCTACCAGGCTACACATGTTTACAGAAAAGCCAACTGTGCAGCTGACTGAGTTGCTTCCTTATGCAGCTCACCACTCAGGTGGTTTTGATTGGAGGGAGTGCGACAGTGTATAGGACTCTCTAGCTGTTTTGTTGTTTTTGGATTTTGTTGGCCGCATTTACACCCGTAGAGTGTGAGCCGCCGTTGTACGAAGAAGAAGAAGAAGAAGAAGAAGAAGATGTAGGCTATTTTGGACGACCTTAGAGTGGAGATGATCCTTCTCGAGTATTCTGAAGTAGAGTGAGAGCTAATAAGAAGATCTGGAAGATCGGATAACCAACTAGTAATTGCCTTTTGAGTTCTCTTCAAAATCATATGGGGTGAGCAATTTTAAAAAAGAAATCTAAAAGTCAAAGACTTTTCTTATTATTAGAGCCGTCGATCTCGTAATTACAAGAAAAGCATGGCGTCCTCTCCCTTTCTCTTTTTCAAGACATGCTTTTTATTAGTATACTACATGGCTTGGGGACATGCATCAACCAAATTAATCATTTACCAAGTTAATATAGTAAAATCAATATACAATTTTTAGATTATTGTGTTCGTCAGTATATAGTACACGATCAAATAATACATACGTAGCAATATACGCTCTTATATACTACATAGCCACGTGATAAATACTTATTTACTTCCTAATAGAAATTGCAAGCCTCTTTAGTGCACACTCAGCAGGGATCTAATACATACTTCTAAGTAAATCAATACTTAGTTTCCAAAATATACTTTTTATCAATACATATTACTGAGCCAAATAATAGACATCAAACAAATTAATCATTTTGCAAGCCAATACACGTCTTTAAGTAAATCGGTATATAGCTTCCACAACATAGTGTTTATCATTATTAATACATAGTATACAGTTACCTAACTTTATCTAATTTACTAAATGTGTAACATCTGAAGTACTATGTTCCGAATACTATATATCAATTTACCTAAAGTTGTGTATTGACTTGTTACATAATTAATTTGCTTAGTGTATATCATCTGCTTACATAGTGTGTATCAATAAAAAAAAAAGGTATGCCATGTAAATGGAAAAAAATATATGCCATATATATATATTTGTAATCACGAGGCTAATGGCATCACTGGTAAGGAGATTTTTTTTTTTTTTTTTGCTAAAGCAAAAAGGGGTAGGGGGGAGGAAGGGACAAGCCCACCCCCGCGTAGCAGTCCCCACTGAGCCCCCGCCCCGCCGGGAGAATGTTCGATCCGGGCAGAAATGGCCGTGTGTTGGGCACTCCGACCGGTTTTACTCATACCCTCCCCACTCGTAGACCCGGCTCAGCTACTCCTCTGAGCTTTGGCTCGAGTCCCACGTATGAGTACGTCACACCCGACACCACCCCGGCTACTAGCGGTTCAAGAGCGGTCCTGCACCACAAGTCCAAGCAGTGGCCAAAGTAATGAGCTTCGGTCTACAATTTAATCGTCGCCGCAGCGATTCGAACTTGGGACCTTATGGTTAGAATTGCTACCCAGTACCACTAGGCTACCACCTTGGTGGCGTAAGGAGATTTTTTTGACTTTTAATTTTTTAAAAAAATGATTACTAAAAAAATATGGTAAAATAGAAAATATATTTATATATTTTCTTTGGTGTCCGCGAAATATAATTTTTGTGCCGTCTTCTAAGACTATGTCGGGGCTCTCGAGATAGTGGCTGCATAGACCATACCCATTTAATGTTGTTTCATTCTCGAGATGGTGACTGCGTGAGGTGTGTCAGATTATAAGCTGGGAAACGGATGGAGGTGAGAAGAAACATAATTTGGACCAACTTTTTTTTATTACATTCTTAGGAATTAGCGTTCTCGTTCAATTTAAGGGACCAGCAGGCGCCGTGAGGAGGTCGCCGCGGGATTTTAGCCGGAAGCATGGGCCGTGGTGCTCCGAAGAGATCTGTGGTTATTGAGTACATTTTTTGCAGGACTATTAAAATTTAAAATGAATAATCCTTCCGAGTTAGCTAGTATGTAATGCAAATCATGACGGAAAATTTATGTGATTCAATCAAACCATTTTCCACTTCAAATGTTTTTAGCGAAAATAAGTTGAAAGTTTGAGCTCATTGGCTTTCCTCCACAAGAAGGTCCTTGGTTCCAAACTTGATACTACTGTTTTTCTAAGTATTTAATTTTGGTGACACTTTAGGTGGCGATATTCCGTCCGCTATCCTCAAATTGGTATTTGGCATGTGTAACGCAAGTATGGGTTAGTGTAAAATGTTCAAATATCAATTCAGTGGGCTCTAATTTATTTCTATTTTGTTAAAAAAAAAGAGGTTTAGGAGCCCACTTATTTACTGAAAAAAATATAAAGAATGACGATACAGGAGAGGAGCTCCAAATCAAATCAAAGATTATAAGCAAAAAATAAAAAATAAAAAAATCAAAAGATGGTAATGGCCATTAAATAGTGTTTGGTATGCCTTGGGTTTACAAGCTCTTTAGACTATTATACTTATTTTATATGGGATGTATGATTAATTAGCCATGAGTTGCAGAGGCGGAGCCCCGTCGAATTAATTTAATTATTTTAGAATACCAGCTCATGTCCAAAATCCAAATCAACTCTCTCTCTCTCTCTCTCTCTCTCTCTCTCTCTCTCTCTCTCTCTATATATATATATATATATATATATATATATATATATATATAATAATAATTTTAATTTTAATTTTAATAAAAAGAAAGCAATTGAATGTTCTAGAAATCAGATACATAGAAAACTTGGTTCTTACAAAAAAATATTATACTCTATAAGCTCCAGATTTTTATAGTAAAATTTTTGCATCATCTCTATTCATATACGAAGATCAATAGATCAAACCATCTAAATATTGTGTGTTCTTATCATTTTCTCTTTTTCCTCATGTTCCATTATTCTTTTTCCATGTTGTAGCTAGTAGTTATCACTCTTTTCGAGGTTCCAATAATTAACCGGTAGTTCATGCCTTGTTACATACTCTCGAAGCTCTCCACAAGATTCCCAATCACCAATGAACTATAGTAAGCTAAACAGGTACCATATTTAATTTTTTTGGCTACAACGACGGCTCACACGTAACGAGTGTGAACACTACCAACAAAATCAGAAAAAAGAATAAAACGTAGTGGCCCCCGGCACGGATCCGTGGTTAGTCCAGATAAAATCACTAGAGTGATGAGCTGTGAAGAAGGTAGCCTAGTCAGCGGCACCGTAGGCCTCTCTATAGACATGCGTGGCCTAATAGAAGCCACACCCTTCCAATAACTTGCGAATGTCGTGGAGCAAGGGTTTTTCATCATCAGCGCCACCCTAACCTCGGATCCAATTGATCACCATAGCCGAATCCCTTTCGAGGAAAATGTGATTAGCACCTAAAACAAGCCCTGCATAGATGATGCCCTCCCATGGGGCTCTGAGCTCGGTGCTGATGACGGAAGTGTCAAAGATCCTCCGACCTCCGGTCGCCACTAGTTTGGCCTCATGGTCTCTGATGACAAATCCCACACCACCACAGCCGCCTCCCTCGTTAACACTACCGTAAAAGTTTATCTTGAGGAAACCAAGGGGTGGGAGCTCGTAGGAGACAAGCACTGTTTTGGATGCTACTAGAGCAGAGTAGGAGCCCCAGATTCTTCTACCCGACTCAACGGACGATAACTTAGAGATGCTAAGGACCTCCGCCGCATGCAGAATAGCTCTATCTGCCACCACCCTCTGGTGTGCATTGCCGCCCTCAAAGATCCATGTATTCCTATCTAGCAAATAGTAGTAGGTCAGATAGGCAGCACATGTCCCTTTCTCCAACAAGCTGAGCCGCCTCGAGGAGGCCTTCAGAAAGCTAAGAAAGTCCTCAATCGACGTCCATCCACGCTGTAGGTCGGGGTAGGTTGAGGCGCATCTCCAAATTAGATCAGCCCGCAGACATTCATTAAGGGCATGGAAGATAGACTCCTCCACCTCCGAGCACGCCGCACATGCCAAGGGGATCCGCACTCCCCACCCAGACAGGACACCTTCGATAGGCAGACAGCCCCAAGCAACCTTCCCAATAAACGGGGCCACACGTGGATGATTGCGTAGCCTACAGATGCAGCCCCCCTCAATCTGTCACGTCGCAGTCCTCTCGACTACTTCAAATTCGTTCCAGGCTCTCACCACCGACCTTTTAGTCAGGCTCCAGACTTCCCTGTCCATTGCCTCCCATGTAGGATCAACAGTGGCAGGACCCGCTCCGCTAGCTGCTTTCTGAACATTCGCCTGACAAGAGTCTCATCCCACCTCTGCTTTCTCGAAACAAACAGATCACATACTTTGGAGCCCTCCAGCCAGCCATGGTCGATCAAGGTGGGCCATCCCCTTAGTGGTACCTCGGACAACCACTTGTCCTCCACCACGTCGATAGCCTGACCGTCCCCAATCTCCCATCTGATTGTCGGAAATACCATCGGGGGAAGGGCGCAGATCTCCCTCTAGATGAAGAAACATCCTCGGCATGTCCGAAAGACTTTTGGATCGGTCGAGTCCTCATACTTCGTCCTCCACAGTGATCCCCAGATACTCTTCGACTCTAGAAGAAGCCTAGCCACCAGCCTAGTTGTAAGAAAATCCTGACGCCCAATCAATGAATGGACTTTTAATCCCCCTCTACTAGCCAGCTGACAAATGGACTCCAGGCTAGCAGGTGAAGACTGTTGATGTCCCTATACTGTCACCAAATGAAGCTTCTAAATAGACGCTCCAAGCTTTGCAGCGCTGCAAGTGGCACCAAAGTATTTGATAGCAAATAATGGGGATCGAGCTCAGAATTGATTGTACCATATTGACTCTACCCATCATGGACAGGGCGCTTGCCTGCCAACCCTCCAATTTACGTCTGGCGTCACGCTCAATGGAAAAGCACTCCTCTTGCGAAGCCGCCGACCCGTAAAAAGGACCCTAGGTATGTCAAGGTACCCTCCTCCTCCCTAATCTCCATGATGCACATGATGGAGGCCTTCATCCCTGGGTTAATCTTCAGGCTAAAATAGATGGCTGACTTTGCTAGGTTCACCTGCTGTCCAGATATCGCATAGTAGGCCCCTAGGATCCTTCGGATGAGCCGATCGTTTAGTCGCCCAAGCCAGTAGCATGCGGTCATTCGCAAATAGAAGATGTGAGATCTACACCGACCCCAACGCCGGCCGGTAGGCCTCCACCTCCTGCATCACGGAGTTATGCAGAGAGCTCTAGATAAGGTGTCTGCATAGATGATGAATAGGATCGGGGACAAGGGGCACTCCTACCTCAGCCCCACTGACGACTCGAAGAACTGTGAGGGGGACCCAATCACCAATAAAACAAATAATGGGATCAAAATGCAGCCCTGAATCCATCTGATCCATAGTGGGGGAAAATCGAATCTCACCAAGGAGTAAGTGACGAAGTCTCATCTCATCCTGTCATATGCCCTCTACATATCAACTTGACTCCCATCAAACACGTGCGCCCCTCGCGAGGACTGCTAGTTACTTCATGGGCCTTTCTAACTTGGGAATTGCCGTATGAAAGAAAATCTACCTTTCTTTGTGCAAATGCATCATTGGATAACCCACCGATGGCTTTAAGAGCTGTGCAGTGAATAATGCTCGGAGTACTTTGAGAGCTGTGCAGTGGGTGATCCAATGGTGGATTTGTACGCGGGAAGGTTAATCCTCGTCTACCCCTATCCATTTATTGGCCACCTAAATACACATTCTGAAGCACACGTGTCGGGTCCGCAGACAAGGTAGGTAGCTCAACTCATCAGTTAATAACACAGGAAATCTTTTCCACGAAACAAATACTAGCATCAGGCATCTCTGCGAACACCAGCCGAAAACACAGAGAGAGACAGAGAGGGATAGAGAGAGACAGAGCAGCCTCCATGGCACCGGAGCTTCTCCTACTGCTCTCCCTAACTCTCGTAGCTCTCATCATCTTCTTCACCTTTAGGAGAAGCGGAAAGACAGATAACAAGCGACTCAAACTCCCGCAAGGGAATTTGGGATGGCCTCTCATCGGCGAAACCATCTCCTTCATGCAGCCTCATTCCTCAGCCTCCTTAGGAGGGTTCATGGATCAGCACATAGCCAAGTCTCTCCCTTGCAACCAAAAAAAATATATAGATATATATATATATATCTTAGTTAAATCAGTCTCAAATTCACATCAAAGTGTAGGTAGGTTGTGTAACATTTTTTTTTTTTCGTTCTTAGCAGGTATGGGAAAATTTTTAGGATGAACTTGCTGGGGAAGCCGACGATCGTGTCGGCCGACCCGGACTTCAATCGGTTCATTCTACAGAGCGAGGGGAGATTGTTTGAGAACAGCTGCCCCACAAGTATCGCAGAGATCATGGGGAGGTGGTCGATGCTGGCTCTGGTGGGAGACATCCACCGTGAGATGAGGTCCATCGCTGTCAACTTCATGAGCAACGTCAAGCTGAGGACTTACTTCTTAGGTGACATCGAGCTACAGGCCATCAAGATTCTTGACTCCTGGAAGCCGAACTCCACCTTCTCTGCCCAAGAGCAAGGGAAGAAGGTACTCATGGTTTTAGCTAACTAAAGATCTCCTCTTTGTAACATAGTGTTGTAGAAACTTTTGGCCATGGGCGTCTGAGAAATGCTTGTTGTGGTCTGTGTCTGGCTCTAGTTTGCATTCAATTTGATGGTGAAGCATTTGATGAGCCTGGATCCGGGAATGCCGGAGACCGAGCAACTAAGGAGAGAATACATCACTTTCATGAAGGGAATGGCATCCATTCCTTTGAACTTGCCGGGAACGGCCTATAGAAAAGCCTTGCAGGTATGGTAATTATACTTCTCGATCTAGTTCATAATATCGATTATGTTCTTAACATCTACGATTTGGATGCAATAACTGGTATGAGATTTCCTTATGGCAACCTAAAGATTCGGATCCTACTGTACAATATAAATTTTAATTTGAAATTAGTAAGGAAATGATGAAGGATACTAAACTCTTCTTTTTTTTTTTTTAAAGTTCGGATTAAGGTGTGGAATAAAACAAATTTACTACATGATTATCAAACGGATAAAAAATTCAGATCTGAATCTGGCCATTTTATTGAACAAAAAATCTAGCTCGATCTATAACAGGATGAAACAAGTTAAATTGATTAAACAGTTAAGCATTGTCATCCCTATCAGCTGCTGTGAGCTTGGAGACATCATTCAATAATTCCATTTGGTGTTTTTTATTTGCTTCGCAGTCGAGGGCCACAATCCTCAAGATCATGGGCCAAAAGCTGGACGAGAGGATCAAAAAGGTTGATGAAAATTGTGAGGGCCTCGAGCAGGATGACCTCCTTGCGTCAGTTGCCAAGCAGCCCAACCTCGCGAAAGAACAGATACTTGATCTGATACTGAGCATGCTCTTCGCCGGTCATGAAACATCCTCCGCCGCCATCTCCCTCGCCATCTATTTTCTCGAGTCTTGCCCCAAAGCAGCCGACCAATTGCGAGTGAGCATCGATTCCCCTTTTTTGCGAGCATACAGTTATTGCTTATAACTTCTGTTACGTAACGGTAAGAAGCTTCACAGGAAGAGCACAGAGAAATTGCAAGGATGAAGAGGGAAAAGGGGGAGACTGGACTCAACTGGGATGACTACAAACAGATGGAGTTCACTCATTGTGTAAGTTCTCCTACACCTCACTGTTACCTTATGAGAAAGGAAGCTAGAATTGGCAGCTGAACTAGAAAAAATGGATTGTTGTTAGGTGATCAATGAAACTCTTAGGCTGGGCAACATTGTAAAGTTCTTGCATAGAAGGGCCATCAAAGATGTCCAGTATAAAGGTAATTCTGTGCTCTCGAGGGTTTTCTCTGGTCTCCGTTGTGCCTTGCTGATCTTTCTTTTAATTCATGAAGGTTTTGACATTCCATGCGGGTGGGAGGTAGTTCCAATTATTTCAGCAGCACATCTGGATCCTTCCATATACGATGACCCACAGAGCTACAATCCATGGAGATGGCAGGTCAGTACTTTGAACATACCAAACACTCTACTTACACAACACCCCGGCGAAGCCCAATCACGTATGCAGCAACGCAGGGGAATGCCACCTTTTTTTTTTTGTCGTTCGATTTTGCTGTCTGTGTAGCAATGAAGAAATGTCATTTTGGATTGCCTGACCATCAAATTTCTTGCAGGCCATCTCTGCGACCGTGACGAAGAATTGCAACGTGATGTCGTTCAGCGGCGGTCCACGCCTGTGTCCTGGAGCAGAGCTTGCCAAGCTTGAGCTGGCTGTTTTCCTTCACCACCTTGTGCAAAAGTATAGGTGGGAGTTAGCAGAGCATGACTACCCCGTCTCCTTCCCTTTCCTTGGTTTTCCCAAGGGCTTACCGATTAAGGTCCGGCCCCTCAACGAAGAAAAGCCATGAAGCAATTGGTGGCGACGCCATGTATTGATATTGAAGGCACCGGTGGCTACTTTCATTCTGTTCGCTAGGAGCCGGATGTTGGAATGGTAGTGTCCTCCCGGACATGTTTGATCGTTGCAATCCAATGAAATAAATTTGCTCCACGTTGTTGTCCCAACCAGGGAATGGCCTTCTTTTGTGCGCAAATCCTTCAATCATGTGAAAATCAAATGTGATGTGCAATCCATCCCTCAAACTATCAAAACGTATACATGGTCCGCCTCAGCCAAGTCTCTCTTTATTCTTTGCTTCATTTGTCTTATTATTAAAACTGGCTAATTAATTTTCTTTTATTTTCTTTGTCTATGCCTATTCAAAGCTAATCGCACAAAATCTGCGTGGGTCATACGCTGATCCACTCTTATATCATGTATTATACTAGAATTTCATCCAAAAAAAATGCTAGTCAAAAGATATTTTTTAACTCTATTAATCTTATATAAATATTCAAAAAAATTTTGACGAATAATTGATGTGAAATTAAAAGCACATCCATATGGATTCACACAAAGCTTTGATGCCACTTTATTTATCGCGCTCGACTCAATGGCTAGGTAGAGCACATGATAGGCGACGGCATATGTTTAGGGATTAACCATATAGGACATGCAAAGTTTGTCTTTTATTTTTTACATATTTATTAATTATAGATTATTTTTTTGAATTAATGCATTAGTTTATTTGTCTCTAACACACTCTAAGTTTGGATTGACATAAATGTACATGAATGGAAAGACAGATCTCAGAGGATGCATGGCCATCCATCACATGCTCGGGTCAAAGCGTGATAGACAGATGCCTCTTTAAATAACCATAAGAGCTCATTTAAATTTATTCTTTTTCTCAACCAAAATATGTCCTATACCTAAATGGTGAGAAATTTCAGCAACTTGGATTGTAAAAAATATGCAATGATTAAATTCATAGATAGCCTATTGAATGTCCAAATCTAGCCTATATCTAGCAGGTTAGGCTTTTTTTTTTTCGGTTTTGATGAGCGGACAATCTCATTTTTTAACCTATTCTATATCTAATCGAACTTGCACGCGGTCCAACTCAACTCGATTTTCACGTCTACCTATGGACAGAGTGGCTTATGACGGAAGGTGAGCACTAGCCCTTTCTAATCTAAAAAAAAAAAACATAAATCTAGCATGATACAGGCACACGCTAAAGGATAGGAATTAGCCTCTCATAATCAGAAAGATAAACCCAACGTCAAATGGGATAAAATTTATTATAGAGTATTTTATTAATACTTCATTTCTATCTGGGTATTTGAGTTACCTTTCTTGGATTCTTTGCAAGTCCGTGAATGTAATTAATCTTGATGTGATTGTTCTCTCCAATATTTTCATTATCCTCCCTCCACAGTAAATAATGGGGTAGTCTGACCAAAATTATTTTCCTAAAAAATGTGAGGGAGGTCCACTTGGAATTTATTGAGAAGGGCTATTTACGAGGAGTGTGCTGTATAGAATATGAGACCGCCAAAACCGGCCCGAGTTCCAAGGAGTTTAGACTACTACTTTTGTCGTTTCTCAAGCAAGAACGAGATTCTCTGGCTCTTCATTGGAGCATCAAGTACTACGAAAATGAATTCCAGTTTTGTTTTTGTGGATGTGAGCGTCGAGGCGGAAAATTCTACTATTCCAGTCTTTCCAAAGAGCCCAACAAATTGATGGTACCAAATAGTCCCGCGCCCTTTTGCCTAAATGATTTGGGAGGAGATGATCTGAGGTTTCTTCATCATTACCATATGGCGAGCAGTGATTTGGCGCCCGTAACTTTTCTTTTCTTTTTTCAAATTTTCTACGGCAAAGATTTGGTTTTGAAAGCGGAGTTTTTTTTTTTAAATACACTAAGAGAGGCAAAAGCCGATTTTATTAAAAGAATTAGTAATTATTGAGAGAATAAGTTACAGAAAATAGAAAGTCTGTTAGATCATAACTGCAGGTATCAGTTCTAACTAAATAAACTCATGAGAAAGCAAAGAAGATAACAATCTGTTAGCTGTATACAAGCCAGAATAGAAACAAAAAAAGGATTGTGTCATCTTTTGAAGAAGTAGACCAACTCTAAAATACTTTTTATTCCGTCGAGCTTTTGTTGAGCAACATCCTACAGTTATGCATTACCTTGCAAAATCCATTTTCTTCCGTCGAGCTTTTGTTGAGCAACATCTTAGAGTTCTTTTCCTCCCAACAACTGGAAGGACCCGTGTGGGTATATGTTTAGTCTCACATCGGTTATTCGTTAGGTAGATCTTGGATACTTATACAGAATCAAAGAACCCAAATAATACCTTCCAACTAGTCATTTTGGGTGAGGTCGTAAGTTGTGACATAATGGTATCAGAGCGAACGCAGCTCATAACCTATGTGGATTAGGGGACACTGCAGCACGAATCTATTGGGACAGACTACGAGCCGATCTTGGTGTTTCTGATTAGATTTGAATGGATTTGAACTCTTAGCCTGACGAGGATGTCAGAACTTGAATGGGGGGAGTATATGAGGACCCGTGCGGACTTGTGTTTAGTCCCACATCGGTTATTCGCTAGATAGATTTTGGGTACTTATACAGGATCAAAGAGCCTAAATATTACCTTCCAACTAGTCATTTTGTGTGAGGTCCTGAGTTGTGACATAAACACGAAGCACACATTCTGACTAGATTCAGACCTTTTCTCTGATGGTCGATCCGAACAATTAGTTTCAAGCCTAAGACCAGGATCAGACCAAATCCAGATCCAAGTTGAGATTCTCCCTCCTCCTTTTTCTTCCTCCAGACAAGCTCGGGGATCCTAGTGTAAGCCCTGTCCTTCTTCTAACTTGGATCCAAGTTGACCCAATTTGAAAATCTCGAATCGCCCCGGTACCCAAGCGCTAGACCGGCCATCACTTCAGCCCCAGCTAGATTTGACCACTTTTGATCTTCACCTCTAATCCGTTGAATCCTTCTTGCTCGGACCGAACTGATCTGGAGGTATGAGACTGTAATATTTAACTTTGACTTTTAAAATTATGTTAAAATTAATAATATTTTAATGATATTAAATAGATGTATCTGACAAGTTTGCATGAGCTGGGATTTAAAGCGAAAAAAGGTAAGTAACCTAATACTTCAAAGTGTAATGAGTTAGTTGATTAAATTTTGATATTTATTTTGTACTTAGTAAAATGGGTCAGGCACGTTAAATACTATTTGAAAATTATGCTATGAAATATGTGCAATGGTTTGACTAGGCAAGTTATTTATTTTGTATGTATGTATTCCCAGCATGGTTATGTTCTGGCCCCGCCAATGGAGATTATTCGTTGGCCCTATCGAGTTGTATTTGTGAGAAACCAGTTTCGACACCGTACCACCGGTGATTAGAATTGTGGTATTTGGACACCGTACCATCGATAGTTAATAATAGTAGTGTTTGACATTTTGTGCAACCCATGTTACTAGGTTTCGTGGCCCTAGCCAATTTATGTTGGAATTTTGGTTTCAAAGTTTTTGTAAAAAAAAGCTTAACAAATTTCAAAAGTAAAATATGCTTATTTGTGATTTATTTTTTTTAGTCATTATTTTGTGTTTTAATTAAATATCTGACATGCTTTGACCCCACTCAGAGGTATTATGTTGCTTATTGAGTTAGTACATCAATTTAAATAAACTTTATTTTAAGATAACTTGCGCCAAAGTTCTACTAATCGCTCTTCCATATTGGAAACTCCGATTGATCGAGCTAGTTCTCTGAATCTGTAAAAATATAAAAATTGTATAACGAGCTAAACTGTCCAATAAGCAATGATCATTTTAATTAAACAAAATCAGACAATCAAATAGATAATAATTTAGAGAAAATAAGCATATATACAGTACCAATATATGAATCAAATTTTTATTAAAATATTAAATTTTGTTTATGGATTCAATTTTTTTTAAATATTCAAATTATCTTATTGATCCTGAGCTATGGTCATATTAACTTGTGGCAAGATCATAACAGTGACTAATCTTCTTGCAGTGAGTTGTGCATCATGTTGCAGGAAAGTCTTTCAAGACTGATGGTCTATTGGTGGTATGTCACTAATTATCTTGGACACAACTTTCTGGACCAATTATGTGCGAACGTATTAGGCCCCGTTGGAGAGGTCCTCAACATAGCCATGCCAAAATTCAAATAGTTCTAAATTTTATATTTCAGTTATAAAATCATACAGAGTCAAAATTAATAAATTATATCCATAATAAGATCATATATCAACATAATATTCCAAAATAATTTTTTTTTGTAATAATATATTATCCATCAAATTCATGCATCTTGAATAACTTCAAGAATAGTAGAGCTTCTTCTTCACCACTCAGCAGAAAAAGGAGGACACAAAAAAATAACTTTGTTGCGTTTATTTTAAAGAGAGGAACAGAACACGTACATGTTTCGTCTCATGCATTGATATTTAAATAAAACCAAAACTCATATGTAGGCCTACAAATACGGCATTACACCCATTTGCATGGCACCACTTACATAAGAGCGGTACACACACAACTGGCTCTTAAAGATTTGATAACACACAACTCACTACCAACGGCTAGTACATACCAGCAAATAAATAAGATTTATTTAAAATAAAAACTACAGACACAACTCCACGTACGCGCACGATTGGTACATGGTTTGATTTGCATCCCACTTCATCAGACGTTACGCCTGTGACTTTTCACGCTCCTCCCGGCAAGCCATGAGCCCCTCGACCAGACGGCTCATATCTTCGTACGACGAGCCGCCCTCCGCCACCGCCCTCCTGCCCAATTTCGCCAGCTCTCGCACCCTTCTTCTCATGGCCGCCACTTCCTCCCCGCCGCCGACGAGCCACGCCACCGCCCTCGCCACCGCGTTCGCTGGCACCACCGCCTTCTCGCCGTCGGTCACGCTCTGGAACCCCTCCCACACGGGCTTCGCTATCTTGAGCACGTCCACCAGTAACTTTTCTGACACGAAGTGGTCAGAGTGGAGGGGCCAAGTGGCCAAAGCCACCCCGCTGCACACCCCCTCCATCACCGCGTTCCACCCGCATTGGACCACAAACCCCCCCACCGCCCGGTGCGACAGGATCTCCACCTGCGGGGCCCATCCTCTCACCACCAGGCCCCGTCCGGCGACTCTCTTCTCGTAACCCTCCGGCATCCACTCATCTCCTCCCCCGCCGCCGCTGCGCACCTTCCACACGAATGGGTGGCCGCTCGACTCCAGCCCAAGCGCCAGCTCCCGGAACTGCTCGTCGCTGAACCGGCACGTTGTCCCGAAGGATATGTACACCACCGAGTCGTCCTCCTTCTCGTCCAGCCACCTCAGGGTGGCGTCGCGGCCGCCGTCCTCTTTTTTCTCCGTCGACGGTGGTCTGGCTCCGGCGAGGTTGACCGGGCCGACGACGAATACCTTCCTGAGGCCCACCTTGTAGTAGTGCTCGGCGTAGTCGGGCTCGAAGGCGTAGAAGCTGTTGACGATGACGCCGTAGCTGGTGAGCTCGGCCTCGCGGAGGAGACCCAGCATGTAAGGGAAGTCGAAGACTTCCGGGAGCTCCGCGCGGGTGAACTTGATGGGGTGGGGGAAGCCCGGGATGGAGAAGGGTTCGGAGCGGGAGGAGACGGACTCGTAGGGGCGGTGGATGTCGAGGTCGTTGACGGCGCAGACGGAGAAGAGGCCGGTGACCTGGAAGATGAGGCGGGGGACGCCGTGATCGGCGGCGAGGGAGGTGGTCCAGGGGAAAAGGGCGTCGGAGACGAGGGCGTCGACGGGGCGGAGGTCGCAGAGGAGGTCGTCGAGGGGCTTGCGGAGGGCGAAGACGGCACGGAAGAAGTTGCCACAACTGGAGAAGTCGGGGAGGGCGGTGATGTTCTCGCAGCCGTCGGGGACACCGTGGTCGGCGGCGGGGAAGGGGATGATGCGGAGTTCCATGGGGGGCTGGTGGAGGGAGTTGGCACGGTCGAGGGTTGGTTGGAGGAGGTGGGCATTGGCCGGGGTGGTAACGAAGGTGGCCTTGACGCCGCGCTCGGCGGCGATGACGGCGGTCTCCAGCATGGGGATCATGTGGCTTGTGGCTAGGAATGGGAAGAAGACCAGATGAAGGGGTCGTTGCTCTTGAGTTTGGGAAGCCATGGCTGCTGCCTTCCCCTCTTCTCCTATTCTTCTTGTCTTCTTGGATGTGGATAGACGATAGCGTTCGATTATCATTTATATCGTGGCCGCCTCCTATCGAACCCGCCCAGGAGTGACGGGAAACGGGAAACGGGAAACGGGCAACGGGAATCAGAGTCTATCCATCTGTTTCTATTTTTATTATTTTAAAGAAAATAACGATTAAGTCCCGTAAACATTTTGGGTGTTTTCCGTTTTAAACATTTACTTTTCCTCAAGGAAAATAATAATGATAATATATATATAATTCTGACCACAGGCCACTACAGGATTTAGTTTACAGGATCATAGAAATTGAGGGCACAACCGCAAAGCTTAAATGAACTCAGCCCTAGAAATTTTTGACGTTTGAAATCTGCATGAGTTATGGTGTTGTCCAAAAATGACTATCCAAATGAAAACTATATTTTGATTATTACATCAACTCCCTCCAACACAAAACTATTTCCAATGCCAGTTTGTTTACAAACTAGGGCAAACAGTGCCATGAAATTTATGTAGACACCATAAATCTCCTAATAAATTGAAAAAATAATTTTGATATGAAAATATTTTTAACGGGTCATTAATTCTCCACCCTCCGAAGGACAGCGTCACTGGAGGAGAAGAAAGAAGAAGAAGCGCGGCCGCCGCCGGCCGTGGCCCGGCCCCCTCTCAGGCTCCCTCTCACGGCCACCATGGGCTGGCTCCTTCCGGTGCCGCCGGCTTTGCGGGAGGAGAAGAAAGGAGAAAGAAGAAGCTGACATTTCGGAATAAATACCCCTTACCCAGAATTGATGATTTATTTGATCAGTTACAATGGACCAAAGTTTTCTCAAAATTTGATCTTCATTCCGGCTATTACAAATTGAAGATAGAGGTTGAAGATGTACCAAAAATAGCTTTTCGAACCTGGTATGGACATTGTGAATTTTTGGTCATGTCGTTTGGGTTTACAAATGTGCCAACTGCTTTCATGGACCTTATTAACCGAGTATTCAAACCTTATTTAGACCAGTTTGTTGTAGTATTCATTAATGAGATTTTGATTTATTCAAATAGCTCACAAGAATATGAGGAACATCTGAGGATAGTGTTACAAACTCTTAGAGATAGAAAGCTTTATACTAAGCTATCAAAGTGTGAGTTTTGGTTGGACAGTGTTACCTTTCTCGTACATAAGATCTCCAAGGAAGGTATTTATATGGACCCAAAGAATGTGGAATCTGTAGTTGAGTAGAAAAGACCTTTCAATGTATCTGAGGTATGCAACTTTTTAGGAATGCCAGGTTATTACTGAAGATTTGTTGAAGGATTCTCTCATATTGCCATGCATTTATCCCGCTTGACTCAGAGATGACTAAAAAGATGGTTGGCGATAGCTTGAGTGCTAATTATTCCATCTGGAATATGAGATTTTACCATATACAGTAATGCATCTCGCAAGGGACTTAGGTATGTTTTGATGCAGAATGGGAAGGTAATAGCTTTTGCCTCAAGATATTTAAAGTCTTACGGGCAGAACTATCCTATGCATGACTTGGAGTTGGCAATTGTAATTTTTGCTCTGAAGATTTGGAGGCATTATTTGTATAGGGAACACTATGAGGTTTTCACAGACCATAAAAGTTTAAAATATATCTTTATTCAGAACGAGTTGAAGTTGAGGCAAAGGAGATGGTTGGAACTATTAAATGATTATGACCTAACAATTAGTTACCATCTAGGGAAGCAAATGTGGTGGCTGATGGTGGAGACGGTGGATGTTCTTCCAAATTGAGCCGGAGGAGTTTGAATTTGGGATCCTCAAACAGCTAATACCAAAGTTATTTGAATTTCTAAAAAATTAATTTATCATGTAATGGGCATGGGATACTATTTTGTTGATGAAGATGAATATCAAAATCATATTGGGCCAGTGCAGTAACTCAGAAGATTTAATTAAAAAATTTTAAAGCCAAAGGATGTACGTACAAATCGTGTCTCTATGCGTCTAAACTCTAACAAAAAAAAATCAACTATTGCTGGCTTTTTTGGTGCGTCCAACCTCCGTGTGCAGGATATACAGAACTTTCTCAACGGTTTTTTAATCAAATTTTTGAGAGATCTTTCAGGTAATAGTTTATTGCATAATACAATTATATTTTATTTTATATACATACTTATTATAGTAAAATGTAAATATTAATAAATACAAACACGACAGCAACAGTGGCCGATCCAGATTGAGAAATGGCAGCACGCAGCCCACGTGGCAACATACCAAATCTATCTACAGGGGATTTAGGTGAGAAATTTTAGCTACTATTTTATTTTTGGAATCTCGGCAACTCACGTGGATTGCTTTTAATATTTTATTGATTGCAGTCAGATGAAGTAAAGTTAAAATCAGAATAAATCTTACCTTAAAAATAAAATATTAATCATTTGGACCAGAACAATTTATGAAATTATATGAATATACTTGTAAGCTTATATAGTTTTATACATATTTCTTTCCGTATATCTATTTTTAAAAATATTTTAGTTATTTTAATTTTAAACTGCTTATTAATAACATAAATATATATTAAAAATATGTAAAATAAATATTTTATAAAAATATAAACATAATGAACAAAATTTTGAGAGAATATTTATATAATTTTTAATATTTAAAAGGATATATTTGTATTTGTATCCTGCGCTTTAATTGCATCCGGGACCTGTTGGGATTTTATGAAAAAATTGTCCTTCCCACCGCGGCCTAATAATATATGTGTGAACAAGCGAGCCTCCCAAGTCCCATCCCATGCCCATCTCGGTATACCATTATTTTTTTTGATACAAATCTCAGTATACTTTCAAAAGTGGAAGAAAAAAAAGTCCAACCTACCACGAGATAAAGTAATTTAAGCAATCAAGAAGTAGAATACAATGAGATGATCATGTGGTCACAGTCTTCTAGACATTGCACATTGGCTCGACATGATCACGTGAATACTGCCATCCCTTGTGCATAGATTTCGTGTCTCTCGGAGTCGCGGTACTCGAAGAAAAGACAAAAAAAAAACTATCAGTGCATCCCCGATTGCTTAGCCAAACAGCAACAAAAGCTTTACTTATTACGAGATAATAATACATTCATAAGAAACCACAGAAAGCAACTCAATCTGCAGCATAATTTATTTTTTTATAAATGTGTATGAGGTGGCGTGATGGCAACTCATAGTTTTTTTTTTTCAAAACAACAACCACCACAAAATAATATATTAAAAATAACTGTCAAATATCCGTTCACATCCACAGATATTACTGTCTTTATCACCAAAAAAAGAAAAAAATAGTTGAACTAGAGTCATTTAAATTATTAATAATTTTTGATGAATCTGATTCTACTAATAATTGTAGATACTAAACAGCATCATCAAATTTATTTATTATATTATATGCATCAAGATCCACCTATAGAAATTTTTCTGTCCTTCGGTCCTACTTAGTAGCACGTGGCACTCCGCGCCACACGAACCACGTGGGTCGCCGACCGAGGTGGATTCCCTCTTTGGTACAGATGCTCCACTCTGATCGATATCAAAATTTTCGACCCATGCACGCGACAACAAATGCACAAAATTTCACGCTCTGTCCATGCAACGACAAGCGGGGTGGGGGTTGTGATGAACTTGGTGGCCCATATATAGTTGATTGTCACTGAAGCTTACGTCGACAAGCAGCAGATAATTAGAGGCACAATGCCACGTCAGGACAAGGAAGACAGCATCCTACTACTAATATAATTTTATGATAAAAAATAAGATTAAGGAAGGGAAGTGTTACTTCTTTTGTTTTCTTCTTTTAAGAAGTCGTAACACCTAGAGTCTGGGGATGGAAGGATGCATGGGCCACGAGAAACCACATCTCGGTACTTGAACCAACTTCGTCTTGTAGGGAATGGCAACTCGCTGACTATTACGAAAATAAGCATGCTCTTGTGACGATGCAACAAGTTATAGCACTACTGTGAAATAACATATGCTCTTGCCATTGAGGAGTTGGCCGACTATGATCGATGTAGAGGCAGTAGAGGAACTACGGATTAGTGACCTTTTGGCAGGAGGTGGAGCAGAGTGGGATGATACTAGACTTCGACAGCTATTTGGGGTACACCTCGCAGCGAGGATCCGGTCTCTTCCGTTATCAGGATGTGGGGGGCGGGATGTCAGGGTATGGGGCACATCGAGCCAGGCCAGTGTCAGGCTAGGAGACCTCTCCCGTGTCATCCAGTTAGAGCAGGAGAGGGGGCTGGATTGCACATGGATCTGGAGGCACGGTCTTCACCCGCGGGTAGCCCTCTTCTTATGGAAGGTGTTCCGGGATCGCCTTCCGACGAGAGCGGCGCTGAGCAAGCGTGGTTGGGGGATCCCTGCAGAGTGTGGAGCGTGTGGGGCTGTGGAGTCGGTAGACCATGTGCTCTTTCAGTGTGTATGGGCGAGATTGACATGGCAGTGGGCCGGGATCCCGCAGGAGGCCCGGAGTGACAGGCCACAGTTCCTTCATATGATACGACTGGGGCTACCCAGTTCCGGGACGTGTCAGGAGGCTATTAGAGCGACTTGCACAGCGCACCAGATTTGGCTGGCAAGAAACGCTCGTACTCTCGGCGATCGCAGGGTGTCACCGAGGTTTGCTGCGGAGCTTGCTCGTGTTCAGGCCGTTGAGTTTGTACCCACCACCTCTTCAGATAGACCTTTGATAGCTCGGGACACCTGGGCCCCCCTCTGCTTCGGCAGCCAACCAGATGGTGTTTTTCACCTGGGAGCCCCCACCCCCGAGTTTCCTCAAGGTCAATTTTGACGGGTCGGTGTTGGACGGCGGCGCGCGGGGTGGTGTGGGCTTTGTTATACGAGGCCCGCACTCCAAGGTAGTTGCAGCAGGTGGCTGCCAGCTGTTCGACACGTCGGTTCCGGAGGCAGAGCTTCGAGCAGCCTGGGCGGGCGTGCGCCATGCGAGGATGATCCTGCGAGCCAGGTCGATCATTTTGGAGGGCGACTCCACCACAGTCATCGGATGGATTCGGAGGGGGGCGACGGGTGATGGTACAGACCACCCTTTGATCCGCGACATAGGGAGCATGATGGGAGATGAGAGAGCCTTCCAAGCTCAACATGTATTCAGAGAAGCTAATGGGGCAGCCGACTGGGTGGTGGCCCATGCGGCTCATCACTCGGGGTACACCCTTTGGTCGGGGGAGGAGGAGCTGCCACATGCGCTCCGCGAGTTGCTTTATTTTGATTTTCTTGGATGTATTCGTACACGTATTGTATGAAATACCCGTTTTCAGCAAAAAAAAAAAAAAAAAAAAAAAAAAAAAAAAAAAAAAAAAAAAAAAAAAACATATGCTCTTGTGGGCAGGGCCTTGCTGCAGAGGACTGACGTGCCGTCGTGGCGACTGAAAGGCTTTATTAAAAAGACAATTTGTTGTAGGACTTCGTAACGGCTAGTTCTAGAGTGGGAAGCTCTGAGAAATGAGAAACCGCCAGGGAGAGAGAGAGTGCTCCGAGCTGTAAAGGCTACCTCCTCACCGGCGGCGTGGGGCGTGGTGGTGATCGTCCTTTCGTGGTGGCCAACGAGGAGGCTTGTGGGCGTAACCCACGATCTTCGAGTAGGAGGCTTGGCCCGGCAGGTGCGCGCGCGTTTGCCTGCGGCCACAACTCTCTGGTTAGCAGAGGAGCTACAAGCGGCAGGCTCGACGGCGGGCGGGCTGCAAGTCAATGTTCAACTTTTCTGTTTCTCTAACCCTTGTGTGCAGGTGGTACTAGGTGGTCCACTGGTCCCCCTAGGTCTCGGATGGAGCGGCCGGCGGGCCAAACGACGGAGCCGACAACAGGGAAGTGGGCAAAGGTGGCAGCTCAAGGCAAAGGTATGGCTTCGGGGAGCAAAAGAGAGAGACTCGGGGTCCGGGCGAGACCAGGGCCCTGGGTGACCCACCGGCTTACAGATGCAGAGGCGGCTCGGCTGAGCTGCCACTTCTCGTTGGTCCTGGAGCTCACGGAGGAGCCTATTGAGGCCGCTCGTCGGAAGTGGGAGGGACTGGTGGTGGTGGGTCGCAGCCTTGGCCGGCGGGTGCCGGCCGAGTGGGTAAACAAGGATGTGGCTGCCCATTTGAAGAAGGCAGGGGACGTCGCGGTGGTGACACTCGCCGACGACCATTTCGTCTTGCGGTTCCGGTCGACGGAAGACCGGGACCGCGCCTTGATGGAGGGGCCCTCGGTGGTGGCGGGACAACTCCTCACCATGGAGCTGTGGGTCCCGGATTGTCTACCCAAGGAGGCCCTGGGGAAGACCGTGGTGGTCTAGTTCCAACTACCCGAGCTTCCGCCCGAGTACTGATCGACCTCAACCATTCTCGGCATTGCTGCTTAGGCGGGGCGGCCGTTGGTCATAAACGGGGTGATTGAGGAGCAGCGAGCCATGGGCTTCGCCCGGGTGAAGGTGGCGATTGACGCCACCGAGTCCCTCCTCCCGAGCTTCCGGATCCATGGGAAGATGAAGGTGCTTTGGCAGTCCTTCATCTTCGAGAACATCCCAGATTTCTGCATCGGGTGCGGAAGGATTGGGCACCCAGCGTCCGCCTGCCGGTTTGGGGAACCGACGCTGATGAAGGAGGGTGCCTCAGTGGACCTTGGGGATGTCCCAAGAGCGATGGGGCCAAGCTCCGAGGAGGGGGACACCGGGCTGATGGATGGCCCGTGGCTGGTGAAGACCCGCGCCCGGCTCCAACGGGAGAAAGGGCTACTGCAGCCGAGGAACGCGACCGTGAACTTGGCCGAGTTGAAGAAGCATACCAAGGTGGTCCGCCGCTGCTCTCCGCCAAAAGGGTAGCCGACGGTGGTGGCCGGGGTCCTAGCTTTCGGCTTCCCGGCCGAGGGCTTCCAAGTCGACCCGGCCTCCGACACGCTCATGGGTTGGGGTGACTCGGTGCCCTCGGATGTCGTGGCTGGGCCGGCGGAGGGGCGGGCCGACCCGTTGGAGCAGCAGCCTGGCCCAAGCGCTGTGCTAGCGGGCCAGCCTGTGGGACAGTCTAATAAGCGGCCCAGGAACCCTGGGCTGCTATTGGACTTGGGCCGCGGTGCTGCGGGCTGGGGCCTTATGGCCGGAGCGAGCCTTGGTCTAGCCAAAATGGTGCCATGCAAGGCACAGCACGCACAGCGCGCGGACCCATGAGTCTGGGCCACGCGTGTGCGATCGGCGGAAGGCCCCCGAGGACGTGGGCCTTCCACAGTCTGGGCCCAGATGGCCCGACGAGCGGGCCTGGGTCAGGTTGTCCCACGATTCTGGCTGCCGGGTCTGCAGGGCCCAACTCCAGTGCGGGTGGGCCAACCTCTGGGAGTGGTTCCGACGGGGGGTCTCTAGGACTTTTCAGGACCGTGGAGGGCCTGGTGCGTTGGAAACGATGGGCCTCCCAAAGGGCCCAGTAGGAGGAACGACCGTGGTCTTCCAGTTTAGCTCCCCAGCCCTGGTGGCAGACCCGGATTTTGAGATCCATACCTCTCTATGCTCTATAAGGGTGGCTGCAGGACAGGGAGAGGCTACCTCGGGCAGGTCTGAGTTGGTTGGTGTAAACCCGGTCGACCGACGGTCCGGCCAAAGTGGACTGCCATGTGGGTGACGTATTGGTAGGCCAGAATACGTCTGTACCTTTACTGTCAGGGGCAGGTGATCGGGTTGGACACGAGGGGGCCGTTGGCAGGCCGTCGGTGGGCCACCCGATGATTGTATGACGGGTGAAGGCTGCAGTGATGCGGGTTGTCTCTGGAGCCAGTGTGGATGATGAGCAGCGAGGAGACACTTACTATGAGGCGGAGATGGACCCTGCGGCCCAGGGGGTTAACGTGCATGTGGCCGATCTCTCGGACTTTTTCCCATGAGGATTTTTGCATGGAATTGTAGGGGGTGGCAAAACCGTCTTTGATGTCGTCTTTCAGGTGGCTGGTGCAGGTCCATAGTCTAGAGATCTGCCTCCTCTATAAAAACACATTTGTCCGATAGAGGACTTTGCCGAGTACAACGGCGTTTAAAGGTTGACTAAGAGTCCTACACAGTTGAATCTCAAGGGTTGCTCGGGGGTATTGTGGCATTATGGAAGTGGGGCGTGGCGACAGTAGATGTGTTCCATAAGTGCTCTCAACAGGATATTATAATTATTTTAGAACCCAACGCAGCACCGTGGGTCTTAAGCGAAGTATATGCGAGTACTGACCATAGGACTAGGAGAGTTCTTTGGGACGAGCTCACCCACCTAGTTGCTCAGGGTTTTCCGATAGCTGTGGTGGGTGACTCCAACTGTATCTAGAATGGGAGCGCGAAGCGGAAAGGAAGGGCTTTCACTGACAGAGTGGATAGGAGGAAGTTCCGTTAATTCCTATCGTGGAATGGCCTGGTGGACCTAGGCTTCTCCGAACCACGGTTCACCTGGTGTAACAACCAGTGCAGTAGAGCTAGAATTTGAGTGCGGCTAGACAGGACCGTTGCATCCACTGACTGGCTTATCAGGTTTTCCTCCTATAGGGTTAGCCATCTATCTCGGATTGCCTCGAATCATTGTCCATTGTTGATCTCGACGACATTGGGCTCCAGTCACCATTGTTCCTTTCGCTTCAAGAAGGTTTGGTTGTCTTACCCTCAAGCCTGGGACATTGTCCAAGGAGCTTGGAGCTTATCGGTTCGTGGTGATGCCATGCAAAGGGTTTTACGCAAATTAGAGTTGACCAAGAGACGGCTGTGCTGTTGGAATCGTGAGGTTGTGGGTGATATTTTTAGGAAGTTGGAGGATGTGAAGGCCCCGATTGCTAACCTCCAAAGGAAAGAATTTCAAGTGGGTGTGCTCCCTGAGGTCGACCAGGGGCTTCTTGCCACTCATTACTCGATCCTGCGACAATATGAGATTTTTTGGAATTAAAAGTCCAGAATCTAGTGGGTCAAAGAGGGAGACCGGAACACTAGTTTCTTTCATTGGAGCATGGTCAATAGAAGGTAGACGAATATGATTCGGTCTCTGTAGGACGAGATGGGCCACTGGGCGGAGCGAGCATCGTCGGTTAGCCAGATCTTGCTTGATTTCTTCTGTTCTCGATGGACGGAGGACGGAGGGGATGACGCTGTCGGTCAGCTCCCGAGGGCCGACATGGAAATTGGCGTTACAGAGAATGCGTTACTGGTTTGACTGGTGATGGAGGGGGAGGTGCGGGAGGCGGTCTGGGCCCTAGGAGAGGATAGGTCTTTTGGTCCAGATGGGTTCCCACCCTTTTTTTCGAATATACTGGGGCATCCTCCGGACGGCTGTGGTGGAAGCGGTTCTGTGTTTCTTCAGTCGGGCCAGGATGCTTGACAACTGGAAGGCCATATTTGTCACGCTGATACTGAAGCGTCAGGATCCGGCGGAACCGAGTCAATTTAGGCCTATAGCTTGTACACAATTTTATATAAAGTTGTGGCAAGAATACTGTTAGAGCAGATGAAGCCCTTGCTTTCCAGCATTATTTGCCAGGAGCAAGGAGCTTTTGTGGGAGGTAGGAGCATCTCCGATAATGTCATATTAGCCCAAGATATGATGTGGGATCTTCAGCGGGCCCTGAAGCGGCAAACCCCGATAACTGTCAAGCTGGACATGGAACGAGCTTATGACAGAATCAGGTGGAGCTTCCTTAGGCGTGCCTTGGAGAGTCTTGGTTTCCACGAGACCTAGATTGATTGGGTGCTGGGGTGTGTCCGGAGACCGAGGTTTTCTCTTCTGCTCAACGGCATACCGTCCCTCTTTTTCAAATCCACCATGGGGCTTCGGCAGGGATGTCTCCCCATATTTGTTCATCCTTTGCTTTAACGTCTTGACTCAGGCACTGCGGGCTGCATGCGCCGCCAGAAAGCTAGAGGCTTACGTCCTAGCTCTAGGGGCCGAGCCAATATATCACTTACTCTTTGTCGATGACTATCTCCTCTTGACGAGGGCGCGGGTAGCAGATGCACGGGCCTTTAGGATGGTGTTGGTCGACTACTGTGCTGCGTCTGGGCAGGAAGCGAATGCCCAGAAGTCCACCATCTCCTTCAGTCCTAGCATGACGCATGGGATTCGACGGGGGATCCGAAGAATTCTGGGGATGCCAAAGTAGGACGAGACTTGCAGCTACCTGGGCGTACCGATCACAGGTAGGAGACTACGGGTATCCGAGGGCACTAGGCTGATGCAATGGGTCCAAAGTAGGCTAGAGGGTTGGCGGGCGGCGTCTCTATCTATGATGGGTAGATTGACGCTGATCAGATCTGTACTTGGCTCAATGCCCATCTATCTCATGGCAAGCACGGTGGTGCCAAGGACAGTGCAGCTGAAGATTGAACGGCTACTTCGGAGCTTCTTATGGGGCTCGCATGAAGGTGGTCAAGGGGTGCACTTGGTGGCTTGGGAGAGCATCTACCTGCCATTCAGTGAGGGTGGCCTTGGGGTTCTGTCTCTCATGGAGAGACGGAAAGTGCTCATTACCCGACATGCAATCCGATTCCTTTTGGAGCCACAGGAGATCTCGATGCGGACCATGGCAGCCCGCTATGGGTGGGTGGGCGGGCCCTGAGGAACTGGCCCGAGGAGGGAAGAAATGTTGCTTCCTGTGGAGACAAATTGCGAGGTATCCGCCTACTGTGTTGGTACACACTAGATAGCTGATAGGGCTGGGGACCCGTAGGTAGATGCCCTCCCCTTGCAGCATTGGCCTACTATGGTTAGTGTCAAGGCTGCGAAGGGCCTACGTGTCTATGATCTCCTTGTCCCCGGGAGGGCTACATGGGACGAGACTGGCTAGCTTAGCTTTTCGGAGGGCATCTGGTGGAGAGGGTTCGATCCCTTCCGTTACCAGGATGTGTAGGTCCAAATGTTCGGATTTGGAGCACCTCTACCACGACCAGCATCAGGATGGGCGACCTTTTCCGCATCAGGATGGACTACGCCTGGATCTGGCGCTTGGGACTCCCTCCGAGGTTAGTACTATTCCTTTGGAAGGCAGTCTGGGACCGTCTTTCCTGATTTTTTCGGGCCAGTTCCATCGTCCTGGAGGGGGACTCAGCCATGCACGGTCATCAGTTGGATCCGGAGGGGCCCAAGGGGTAATGGTTGTATTCACCTTTTGCTCCGAGATATCTTGACAATTGTGAGGGATGGAGGGGTCTTCCAGCCCAATTATATTTTCTGTGAAGCTAATGGGGCTACCAATTTGGTATGCGAGAGAGGTTCGAATGTTCCCTTTTGACACCGGGGTTCGGGGGGTGGAGCCCCCGCATCCCCCCCTCCTCCGGCGGCACTTGTTAAATAATAACCCCTACCTTTTAGCCAACACGATTGGCTTCTTTTTTTTTTTCAGAAAAATTTTCAGTTTCTTGAGATTCTGTTTATGGCCATTATATAATAATATAAAAATTGTTGGCAAAGAGAAGGTGAGAGAGTGCTGGGCACGATCTCATGCGACGATGCAACAAGTTAGGCATATGTTAGTGGGAATGTAAATGCAACTAGCCGCGGTATCTATTATATAATAGAAATTTCTGAAGTTGGCTAAGTGAATCCAGATTCCGTGAATAAAATCTCTAGAATCTTAGAGAAAAAAAATCTAACAGGTCCATGTTATTATGAGGAGTCCTGCGATAATATAACCTTCTCCCATCTCCGGTTACTTTTATCCAATACTGTTCTTTAATATAAAATCAGAAGAATACATTATATACTTGTATAATCATGTAACTGCACTTCTCAAGAGAAAAATCGAAAATATTATAATACTTTCCTGTTTTTTATTCACTCTAATGGCACACCAACACCTGAAAAGAAAAAAACATAATTTCTTGAGCATTTGAGCATTACTCATCAGTGGAGAACCTATCACTTCAGGATAGATTGATATGTGGTAGAAATTTGGTAGATGTGTCTTAGCACTTCAGCATAATTGGAGGCTCAGGACCAGAAACATAGACTCAAGTAGTTTGCATTATAGTAACAAAATAGCTGCTTTCTATCCATAGTTCCAAGAATATTGATGTTCCTATATTACGACCCCTCAGAAGTCATTGCTTTTTTGTTATTAGCGTATGACCGCGTGATAGTTTGCATTTTAATAATAGAAACAAGCGCAACCTACCATATTTCAATAATATTGATATCCTTTTGTGATGACCTCCTCTGAAATCATTGTTCTATGTTGATAGCATATGCCAAGTATGTTGCAAGTGGAACTAAATAATTTTATTGAAATATACTTTTAAACATATTTATATAATATATCTTTTTTTCTGATAGAGTTATGTCATGATTAAAATAGAGATAAAAATAACTAATATCAAGCTTTTGAAATAAAAATCAGAGAGGGATATTGGGATTAAAAAGGGAGGTAGGGTTTTGGTATTAATTAGGTTGCTCGAGAGGAAAATTGAGATAAAGGGGTTAACTTTGCTCGACCGAAAAAGTCGTTGACTACCACTGAGAGAAGAGGAATTTGAAAGAGTTGGAGACATCTTAGTAGATGTGAGATATGAATGCGAAGGAGGATTGATGATGTTAGTTGCTTACGCATTTTTCTTTCCAAAACAACTCATATTTAAAACTTTGGCAGATCCATATTTTGTTTTATTTGTGAAACAAACAATACTTCATCCATGGGCAAATTAAAGGATCCCAATGCTCTTTTTAATACAATGTAGATTGGTAAAATAATTTTTATTATTTTTCTACTCGTGACAACTTGGAATGAATCTTTTCCTAGATAAGACATTACATTTTTCAAGGGGCTTTTTCAGCTTGTTATGATTTTTCTTTAATAAAAAAATGCAAAAGGTAATGAAGAAATAAGAGTTGCTTAAATCACTTGTCAATGAATAAGCTTTTTCTATATTTTTTCTTTTGAGTAATGGTGCTAAATGATCAATACAAACTTATATTTAAATTTAAAAATCGATAATTAAAATGGATAATAAAGATGAATGTTAAATTATAATGGATAGTAAACTTAAACCACTTTTGGAAAATCAAACAATGCAATGGTTCATTGAACGATAGCATCATACATAGGTTCCTTGTGCCAACATGGGCGATGGCATTGGTGTATGAACATAGGGAATTAACCAGATCATGACAACATGATACACTGGCACCAAGTTAGCGTAAGGAACTTGTGATGCTGCAAAGCAAAGACGTGCACTTCTGTTTCAAATCTGGCCAGCTCTCTACTCTTATAAAAAGGAAAACAAAAGAAAGAAAGAAAGAAAGAAACATCCGAAGTGGAGCTGTTCATCAAGTCATTTTCTAGCTATAAAAACACATAACTTTGATATGTTTTCTCCAAATATTTAGAGTTATATTTTAATATAAAATGAATGCTTTCCCTACTAATTCCACAAAATGTTGTCAGGGTACGAATTTGATCGATACTTTCGAGAGGATAAACCAATCTACGGAATCAAATATGTGGAGGTCCGCTAAAACTCCAATTTGGGCATGCCTCTGCCTTCTAATTAACCAGTCCTGATACTTGAGCCTTAGCTCAATGCTAGTTTACCCTCGCATATAACTGAGAGGCTAGAGGCTTCAGTCGTGTTAACTCTGAAGAATAGCATTCTGTCCGTCCAGGTATCTAATAGTTTAGTAATGGGCTGGCTCAGACCTCCCGGCCCATTCTGTTTGGGAAAAAAAAACAGTTCAAATAAATGCAGGCAGAAGCACAAAATATCTGGTAATTGAAGAGGGGCTGACCGAGGCGAATCTCAAATAAAAGCACCCGAATAATTAGTAGGCTACCCAATCTGTAATCTTATTCATCTCCTCAAAGATGTAGGCAGTGTTGGACGACTGCGGAGTGGAGATGAACCTTCTCGAGTCCTCTAAAGTAGGGTGAGAGCAAATAAGATGATATGGAAGATCGGGTAGCCAACTAATAATCGCCTTTAAGTCCCCTTCAAAATAATATAGGATGAGCTTCTTATTTTGCCATATTTTTCTAAGTGCCAATCTTAAAAAAAAAACCTTAAAAGTCAAAGAGTCCTCTTATTATCGGAGTCATCGGTCTCGTAATTACAAAAAAAAAAGCATGGCGTACTTTCTCTTTCTTTTTTTTAGAACATGCTTTTTTATCGGTACACTACATGACTAGGTGATATACACCAAGTAAATTAATTATTTACCAAGTTAATATAGTAAATCGATATACAATTTTTAGAATATTGTGTTCGCTAGTACACAGTACACGATCAAATGATACACACGTAGCAAATTAGTAATCCAATAGCCTAATACATATTTCCAAACAAACTGATACATAGTTTCTGGAACATTATATTCACTAGTACGTACAATATAGCCACGTGATACATGCTTATTTACTTTCTGATACAAATTGCAAGCCTCTTTGATGCATACTCAGCAGTGTTCTAATATATATTTATAAGTCAAACGATACACTGTTTTCGAAACATATTTTTTATCAATACATATTACATAGCCAGATAATACACTTCAAGCTAATTAGCTATCTAGCAAGCCAATACACACCGCTAAGTAAATCAATATGTAGCAATACTTTAGAGTACTATTTTTGTCGTTTCTCAAGCAACGACACTGTTCTGGTTCGAATCTGGCCTGAGGATGACCATGCCGGAGGAGTCGGGGAAGCCACCAGGGTGCGAAGGAAGAGGACGAGGGCCACCTCCTGCAGTCGGCGAAGTACCTGCACAAAACCTCACCGGTGTTTCCGATGAGACCCTCCGATAACCAAGTTAGAGTGAAGCTTTGTAGGTCTAGTCCCCAAATGTTCTTTAGGCGTTACCTATTGGGATCCTTTATAGTCCTAATAGGAGCGCTTAGGTGGCGGAGGCATGGGCGGTTCCCATCATCAGAGGGAGTGGCGCGTAGCCTGAGCTTGCTTGTGGCGCGCAGTGGAGTCTGCCCTTGGGAATGGTGAGATGTTGACAGCCGTAGCAGGGTATGGCCTATTCTCTTCATGAGTAGGAGTGGCGCGCAGCTTGAGCTTGCTTGTGGCGAGCGGTGAAGTCCGTTCTTGGGAACGGTAAGGTGTTGCCCATGGCTATCGTGGACCAGTAAGCGAGGCACGGCGTGCTGGCATCGCAATGCACGACCACGTAGGAGGGCGAAGATATGTACATGGTGCGGTGGTTGTCGAGGCCAAGCTCGTAGGGAGGTCGCATCAAGTACTCAGCGAGGCCGGCTAGATGGGTGCTGAGGCCAGCCTAGCATTCCGAGTTCCGAGATGTGTTCGGTGGAGCGCTCCAAATGCGAAGGTCGGAGTGCATTACTAAAGAGGACGCCCGAGCTTGGTCGGGCGGGTCGGCGAATAAGGAGGGCGTCCCGAGCTTGGCCGAGGCGCATCGGCGAATATCCGAGGTTGAAGGAACTTTTGGTGGGGTCTGAGGTCGGGCCGGTTTTAGGCCGGACGGAGGACACGTCCGGTCGGCGTTGGTGTTTGTTGGGCCGAAATTGGGTGGCCCTTTTGATGTGGGTTGGACAATCTATTTTGTCCCCCATGCAATTCTCTGGCTCCTGTTTTAGAGCATCAAGTGTTACGAAAATGAATTCCAGTTTTGTTTTCGTGGATGCGAGCTTCGAAGCGGAAAATTACTATTCCAGCCTTTCCAAAGAGTCCAACAAGTTGATGATACCAAATAGTCCCGCGCCCATTTGGCTAAATGATTTGGAAGGGAGTTTCTCCAGCTGCTTACAACTGTTTGACCGTGCAGGGGTGGCCAGTTCCAAGCTGTTGGGCGATTTTTTGCCAAATTGCTATGAAAAATTTGCAAGTGAGGTTTCTTCATCATTACCATAGAGCCGGCAGTGATTTGGCGGCTGTAACTTATTTTTTTTTCCAAATTTTCTACCGTAAAGATTTGGTTTTGAAAGAGGACCTAATTGAATACTTTGGTTTTGTTGTGTCCCGCTCCCAATCCGAGATCCTGAAAGTCATGATAATTGCCATATACTTATAAAAAAAATCTTTCCACATGTATGCAGGACATCTCAATATGATCTCATAAATATGCAATGGAACAATTTAAATAATAATCTGCATGTGTTTTTTCAATAACTAGCTCAATATTTAAATGTCTCATGATTCTAACAATACTCCAAAGTAGTACATCAATTTAAATAAACTTTATTTTAAGATAACTTGTGCGAAAGTCCTACTAGTCGCTCTCCCATATTAGAAACTCCGATCGAGCTAGTTTTCTGAATCTGTAAAAAAAAAAAAATCGTATAATGAGCTAAACTGTCCAATAAGCAATGATCACTTTAACTAAACAAAATCAAAATACGAATCAATTTTTTATTAAAATATTAAATTATGTTCATGGATTCAATTTTTTCAAAATTTTAAATTATTTTATTGATCCTAAGCTATGGCTACATCATCTTGTGGCAAGGTCATAGCACTGACTAATCTTCTTACAGTGAGCTGTGCATCATCTTGCTGTAAAGTCTTTCATGATAAATTATATGCCAACGTATCAGCCTCCATTAGTGGATCCTCAACATAGCCAGGTCGAAATTCAAATAGTTTTAAGTTTCATATTTCAGTTCTAAAATCATACAGAATTATGATATTCCAAAACAATAATTTTCATAATAATATACTCTCCATTAAATTCATGCATCTTAAATAATACCACTCAAAAGTCATAAATAAAATAATTTAATAATTGCTGATAAAAATAGAAAAAAAGAAACATTACTTACCTTGCAAATGCAATCTAACTAACAGAGCCAATTAATCCCAAAAATCCTTCTCAAAGCCTAATATCAAAAAATTATATTGCTTTAATTAAAATTTTATCATAATTATTTTTTAAAAATAAAAATCTTAAATTCCAACACTCACATAGAGCTGACCAAGCGGAAGTGCCCAACACCCCAATCGGTCCAACCAAAGTGAAATTCATCGAATCATGTTCGAACTATAATACATATGGTTCAATAAAGATAGAGCAATCAAATCTAACGGCATATGACAGAGGCCAGGGTGGAGGCCGATACACCGCCCAACAACCCTACACTAGGACCCTTCACCTAGGTCGATCTAAAATTCACTAAAAATCATATTTACAAGGTCCAATCAAAGCGGAATTCATCTGATCATACTTACACTAGGATACAGGAGTTTCGGTAGATATCAGGATGACTAATTCTAACAATATCCGGAAAGGGCCAAAGTGAGGGTTGGCGTGCCACTCACCGGCCATGAATCAGGGCCCTTCAATAGGGTGGATCCAGAATCAAGAAGACAGGTGCCATGCTAGATCTAACATCTCTATAGAGAGTAGAGAGAAAAAGTCCATTAGAGGGAGTCTAGTAGAGAAAATTGAGAGAGAAAAGATGGAGGAGAGAGAGAGAAAGAGAGAGAATAGGTTTTTCTGGAGAGAAATATGACATAGCATTTGAAACCCTGCCCTTTCAATCAAGATGTTGGGGTTCGGCTTTCGCCTCTGGAAAACCATCAATGCTTGGCAAACATTTACAGATGCAGACACCACTGGTTGTTTAGACAGTATGGACATCTCTGTAGCAATTCGCATTGCTGTGAGCCTAGTTTGAACTTAAATAAATTCCATAAGCTAATCCATAACTCTCCCTCCCTCTCATGTGAAATGCGAGTTGAATCCTTGGAGACCGGCCCTCGAAAGAAAGGACACTTTGGGCGAAGTTAAGGGCGACATTCTATCCTTGAAAGTAGACTAAAAAAATGGAGTTGGCAAATCCACAACCCCTTCTTGGCTACAGGGCCAGCCAGTGAAAGTAGCAGACTTTGTCTCGGCTAAGGATGTGGATCAAAGACCACTGATGCAGTCTAAAATGACTAAAAAGGCCTCATGGCCAATGGAAGCATTGAGTTTCCCAAATGGATGTAGACCATTCTAGATCGCCAACAGCACGCACGAAAAAAAAGTCTTTTCAACAGAAGTTGAAATGGATGGGTTATCTTTCCTTTCTGCCCGAAATATAGAAAAAATAGGTAGGATGCCCTTTGTTTCTCGAAACTCTAGTGAGTTACAGATAGTCGGTGCTCGGGGGTTGGCTGCAGGCGGTGCTCGAGGTTAGGGACCCACAGCCGCCCACTGCGGATAGCGGCAACTGGCGGCAAGAAAAAAATCTTTCTGAAATAGGGGTTCGGCCCCTTTAACATATGAAACCAAGAAACCCCAATTGGGAGCCTCGACCATGGCTGCAAACCATCATGAGGAACTAGGCAGAGACCTCGGCAATAAGATTCAACGGCATTATCGGTCGAAAAGAAGGAACAAAATATAAAAAGCCAAGAAAAACAAAGAATAAAAAAAGAACACCCGTTCTTCTCGGCTAAAATCTATTGATCACCAGCCGGCATCGAGCTTCCAAACGATCGGTGGCTTGAGAGACATTTGGTCATTACTTGGTTTTCCGGTAGCGAGTGGCCGCAACAAGGGTGCGAACAGCTACCCACAAGCAGAGAGGAATTCAAAAAAAAATCTAGTGATGGGCTTCGATCAGGAGCCTGAATTCTATAATGGGATCTAAGAAAAGGTCAGAAGAGCTCTTAATGGAGACGGAGAAGCCCAAAATCAACTTCATCGAGTTGGAAAGAAAGAGACTCTCATAAGAAGTCTTCTTTCGCGTGCATCCTTTATTTATTTATATATTTATTTTTTGAGGGGGAAGCATGCTTCTGTAAGTATCAGTCTTTAAAAAAGCCTTGGCATTACGGGTAGTCTCAGCATATTGGAAAGCAAAGTAAGAGAAAAAAATTAAATTTCAAAGGAAAAGGCCAAGAATACCATGGCATCGCACGGCCGACGTTACACCTGTGACTTTTCACGCTCCTCGCGGCAAGCCATGAGCCCCTCGATCAGACGGCTCATATCTTCATGCGACGAGCCCCCCTCCGCCACCGCCCTCCTGCCCAGTTCCGCCAGCTCTCGCACCCTTCTCCTCATGGCCGCCACTTCCTCCCCGCCGCCGACGAGCAGCGCCACCGCCCTCGCCACCGCGTTCGCTGGCACCACCGCCTTCTCGCCGTCGACCACGCTTTTGAACCCGTCCCACACGGGCTTCGCTATCTTGAGCACGTCCACCAGTAACTTTTCCAACACGAACTGCTCCGAGTGGAGGGGCCAAGTGGCCAAGGCCACCCCGCTGCACACCCCCTCCATCACCGAGTTCCACCCGCAGTGGATCACAAACCCCCCCACCGCCCGGTGGGACAGGATCTCCGCCTGCGGGGCCCATCCTCTCACCACCAGGCCCCGCCCGGCGACTCTCTTCTCGTAACCCTCCGGCATCCACTCATCTCCTGCGCCGCCGTCGCTGCGCATCGCCCACACGAATGGGTGGCCGCTCGCCTCCAGCCCAAGCGCCAGCTCCCGGAACTGCTCGTCGCTGAACCGGCACAGCGTCCCGAAGGATATGTACACCACCGAGTCGTCCTCCTTCTCGTCCAGCCACCTCAGGGTGGCGTCGCGGCCGCCGTCCTCTTTTTTCTCCGTCGACGGTAGTCTGGCTCCGGCGAGGTTGACCGGGCCGACCAGGAATACCTTCCTGCGGCCCACCTTGTAGTAATGCTCGGCGTAGTCGGGCTCGAAGGCGTAGAAGCTGTTGACGATGACGCCGTAGCTGGTGAGCTCGGCCTCGCGGAGGAGGCCCAGCATGTAAGGGAAGTCGAAGACTTCCGGGAGCTCCGCGCGGGTGAACTTGATGGGGTGGGGGAAGCCCGGGATGGAGTAGGGTTCGGAGCGGGAGGAGACGGACTCGTAGGGGCGGTGGATGTCGAGGTCGTTGGCGGCGCAGAGAGGGAAGAGGCCGGTGACCTGAAAGATGAGGCGGGGGATGCTGTGATCGGCGGCGAGGGAGGTGGTCCAGGGGAAGAGGGCGTCGGAGACGAGGGCGTCGACGGGGCGGAGGTCGCAGAGGAGGTCGTCGAGGGGCTTGCGGAGGGCGAAGACGGCACGGAAGAAGTTGCCAGCAAGGGATACGTCGGGGAGGGAGATGAGGTTCTCGCAGCCGTCGGGGAGACCGTGGTCGGCGGCGGGGAAGAGGATGATGCGGAGGTCCATGGGGGGCTGGTGGAGGGAGTTGGCGCGGTCGAGGGTTGGTCGGACGAGGTGGGCATTGGCAGGGGTGGTAACGAAGGTGGCCTTGACGCCGCGCTCGGCGGCGATGACGGCGGTCTCCAGCATGGGGATCATGTGGCTCCGGGCTAGGAATGGGAAGAAGACCAGATGAAGGGGTCGTTGCTCTTGAGTTTGGGAACCCATGGCTGCTGCCTTCCTCTCTTCTCCTATTCTTCTTGTATTCTTGAATCTGGATAGACGACAGCGTTCGATTATATCATGGGCTCCTATCCGGACCCGGGAGACGGGAAACAGGGAAACGGGGACCATCTGTTTCTATTTTTTTACTTTTCCTCAAGGAAAAGAAATAATGATTATATATATATATATATAGATAAATATATAGATATATATAATTCTGTCCATAGGCCGTAGAAATTGAGGTCACTACCGCAAAGCCTAGAAATTTTTGACACTTGAAATCGCATGAGTCATGGTTGTTGTCCAAAATGACTATCCAAATAAAAACTATATTTTGATTATTTCATCAACTCCGTCCAACACAAAACCATTTCCAATACCAGTTTGTTTGTAAACTAGTTTTTTGACACTTGAAATCGCATGAGTCATGGTTGTTGTCCAAAATGACTATCCAAATGAAAACTATATTTTGATTATTTCATCGACTCCGTCCAACACAAAACCATTTGTTTATAAAGTAGAGCAAACAGTACCATGAAGGGAAACGGGGACCATCTGTTTCTATTTTTTTACTTTTCGTCAAGGAAAAGAAATAATGATTATATATATATATAGATAAATATATAGATATATATAATTCTGTCCATAGGCCACTACAGGATTTAGTTTACATGATCGTAGAAATTGAGGTCACTACCGCAAAGCCTAGAAATTTTTGACCCTTGAAATCGCATGAGTCATGGTTGTTGTCCAAAATGACTATCCAAATGAAAACTATATTTTGATTATTTCATCAACTCCGTCCAACACAAAACCATTTCCAATACCAGTTTGTTTATAAACTAGAGCAAACAGTACCATGAAATTTATGGAGACATGATAAATCTCCTAATAAAATAAAAAAATAATTTTGATATAAAAATATTTTTAATAGATATTTGTATCTATCAAACTAGCATGAATTACAGCTATTCATCAAATAGTCATTCTATGAACTAATGTATCGAATATTTTGGATAGAATTTTTTGCGTACATACCCTTCTAAATATTAGAATTTGTGTGAATATTCTTCTAAAAGTAATATTTGTATGTATATCTTCATCAAACACTTATTTTGTATGCATAAAACCTTTTTTTTTTGTATATCTACCCATGCCATTTGATGTTGTTAAGAAGTTAACGATTTCAAATTAAAATGATGAAAATATTCTTAGTGAGTAAACATGCAAAAAGAATGTTTATAAAGATATACATACAAATAGCAATTTTAAAATATATTCATGTAATTTCATATATTTAGAAAGGTACACAAGCAAAAAAATCTTTAAATTTTTGCAAAAATATCCTTCTATATATTAGAATTGCATGAATACCCTCCAAATTGATATTTACGTGCATTTTTTCACAAAATAATATTTTTTGTATGAATATCTTTGACATAGGGATTCATCTAACGTGATTAGCCAAAATTATATTTATTTAAATTAAAAGTAATTAAAATTATAAAAATATCCTTTTATTTCTGAAGCAGGCAATAGGTTACTAGGTCTCGCTCGAAATTAAGATCTCTACCTTTTTTGAGAAATTTTTCGATCTCTCTCGACCCTCTCTTTCACTTCTCCGTCCAGAATCAAAACCATTTTCTTGGCTTCTTTCTTTGCTATAGACAACCTTTCATTATATCTTTTTTACATAAAGATGGTTAAGACTTACGTTTAGCTTTATAAAATATTTTAAAAAAAGTGTTACGAGAGATTTACAATATTTATGTTTTTGTTACGATATTTTTAATATTTATCTTTTAGAGTTGGAAAATTTTTTAAACTAGTAACTAATTTAAAATTACTGTATCAAAATGGGTGCTATACACCATATTTTTTCTTCTTCCAAAAATTTGAAGTTTCAAAGAAAAGTGGTAGCTTAAGTACTACATCTTTTCTTCTTCTAAAAAAGTGAAGTCGTAAAGAAAAATAACTTAACGTATACAACGTAAGAAGTGGGTTGTTAATAAATGTGAACGGTTGGAAGCCTTTAATAATTTTATATTTTGCTTAAGAACGATTGGTATAGTTTTTTCACCTGAAAATATAACAATAGCAGGAAGGCTTTCTCATTAGCGACAAAGCAAAATAGCGCCATCATGATGACGCTGACCGTGAGGTCATAACCCAGTCTAGTTGATTAGTTGCAGGTTTGAAACAGAAGAATTTATTTTAAAAAAAAAATTAAATACAAGATACTGGGAGTAAACCCTACAAGGCTACGCCTATCTCATTCTTATCTTAAAAACTTAAGCTTATAGAATACAATAAATTTATTTATATATTTTATATTTTCTGGCGTTCTCAAAGCCAACTCATTTTTATTCCATCCAAAACTTGTAGACGACACAGCTTTCCCGTCTCACAACGGTACCGCCACGGCCTCGCTCTCCTGCTTTCACTGTCCCGTCTCCCCCCTCCTCGCCGCGCGGGCGGCTGCCAGCTCCGCCACCAGCCGGCCAATGTCCTGGTACGAGGAGCCTCCCTCCTCCACCGCCGCCCTCGAGGCCGCCGCGTACTCCCTCGCCCTCCTCCTCCTCCGCTCCGCCTCCTCTCCGCCGCCCATCACCGCCGCCAACGCCGCCGCCACCTCCTCCCCCCTCACCACCCCACTTCCTCCGCTCCCTCCCCTCCTCACCCTCACACCCATCTCCACCACCTCGGTCAAGAACTTCTCGTTGACGAACTGCTCGTACGACAGCGGCCACGTCACCATCGGCACTCCCGCCGCCACCCCCTCCAGCGTCGAGTTCCACCCGCAGTGCGTCACGAAACCCCCCACCGCCGCGTGGTTCAGCACCACCACCTGCGGGGCCCACCCCCTCACCACCACACCCCTCTCCTCGAGCCCCTCCGGCAGCCAATCCTCGCCAGCCACGTCACCCTTCTCCTTCACCACCCAGAAGAAGGGGTAGCCGGAGGCCGCAAGGCCCAGCGCGATCTCCCGGAGCTGCTCGCCGGAGAACTCGCAGAGGCTGCCGAAGCACACATAGACGACGGAGTTCTCTGCCCTGGAGTCCAGCCAGCTCAGCCATCGGCTGTGGGCCGGGTGGGCCCGGCCGCCTCGGTCGGCCTCGTCCTTATCGGAAAGGGAGACCGGGCCCACGAACCACGCTCGCGGACCGGGTGGCTTCCTGTAGAGCTCGGCGTAGGCCGGCTCGAGCTCGTAGAAGGTGTTGACGACGATGCCGAAGCTCTTCTCCTCGGCCTCTGTTATAGATCGAAGGAAGTCGGGATAGAAGAAGATGGGGGAGATCTCGGAGCGGGTCATTTGGATGCGGTCCGGAAGGCCCTCGACTGCGAAGGGCTCGGAGTCGGAGGAGACGCCGGCGTGGGGGTTGTGGAGCTCGAGGCTGCGGTGGACGCAGAGGGGGAAGGCGCCGGGGCCGTGGAAGACGAGGCGGGGGATGCCGAGTGCGAGGGCAGCGTCGGCTGTCCAGGGGAAGATGGAGTCGGAGACGAGGCAGTCGGGGCGGTGGGCGCGGAGGAGTTCGGCTAAGGGGCGGCGGAGGGCGTCGATGGCGGTGAATAAGTCAGCGTGGTCGGAGGCGGACATGGAGCCAAGGTTCTCCCGGCCGGAGGGTAGGAGGTGGTGGACGGAGGGGGGGAAGGGGAGGAGGAGGAGGTGGATTAGAGGATGGTGGTTGGTGGAGTTGGCACGGTCGATGGAGGGGCGGAGGAGGGGCTCGTTGCCGGGGGTGGTGACGACAGTAGCGGAGACGCCGCGGCGGGAGAAGAGCTTGGCGATGTCGAGCATGGGGATCATGTGGCCCGGGGACATCAAAGGGAAGAAGAATATCTTTAACGGATCTCGAGCTTCGGGTCCCATGGCTGATGAACCGGGGGGAGGGAGAGAGAGAGAGATGTGGGACTAGAGGCACTAGAGACGGAAGGTTCAAAGTTTTGGATCCAAAATATTCAATCACCGCAATCTACAAAGCTACCCCAACCAATATATATTAGACAATGGTAATGACAAACTCGTAACATATTATAGTCAGGCAGGTAATGCCCCTTAAATGATACACACACACACACACACATATACATATGTGTGTGTGTGTGTGTGTGTGTGTGTGTGTGGTTAATCTGTGATCTTATATGTGTTTTTTTTTGTTGTTGTCCAGATCAGGAAAGGCTAATTATTCCCATTTTTTCTAAAGAAGAATTGACCTTTTTTTGTACGAACGTTTTGAGATTGATGCAGTAGCTGATCTAACGAAGAATTTTTCTTTTGCGTGAAAGATACAACTGGTCCCATTTTTGACCTTTACAAGCCAACCCTTAAAGGCTCCATTATGTGATCCTATATGTATTAAATATTGTTGTATATAAAACAATTTTAATTTTCAATAAATTGAATAGCAAATATAACTATATACAGGACTAAACATAAAATGCTGAGGCAATCAAACAAAAGTCCCATCTGTTAAATTCACCTACTTAAATTGACTTGGTCCTATAGATTATGGATCGTGACCAAATGACATTTATTAAACAAATAAGAGAGATTCTTAAAGGTTGAAATAGTGACAACCATTACCAACTCCAATGGTCAATCAAATACACAGGCACACAATATATGTACAGTGTACACACACATGCACATACACACAAACATATATATATATATATATATATATATATAGACACACACATGCATATGTGCATACTTATACATGTCTTTATATTATATTATACATATATATACATGTACATACGTATGTACGTATGTATGTATGTACATAGTGCTAGCTAATTAGTTCTTTGGGAATAACCAACTACTGCCTTGGCCATCCAATTGCATCTCAAAATTTGAGAAAGAAAATCATGGGGACCGTGGCCGTGGGTACTGGGGTTGCTTCTGGCGAGAGAGAGAGATAGGTGGAGAGTTCGACTTCAACGGAGAGTGAGAGATGGGAGGGTGGGGACCATGGCCGTGGGGTTGCTTTCTGGCGAGAGAGAGAGAGGTGGGGGGTTGGGGACCTTGGGGTTTCTTTCGGCAAGAGAGAGATGTGGAGAGGTTGGAGGGTTCGACAGAGAGAGAGAGAGGTGCCTGCTTCGATAGATCAGGCCTGGCTCAGGGCTTAGGGCTTGAGGGGATGGACTGGTGGTGGTGGCGCCGGAGGAGGGTTTGTGGGGTGGGGGAGGATAGAGGGAGTGAGGCATACCGATTGAGAGGGCGCCTCTGAAGTCAGCAGCGACGAGGTCGGAGGCGACGATCGTTGGATCACAGCGAAGAGGGTGAGGCCGAGATCGACAACAGCGGAGATGGAAAGATCGAGTTCGGCAAGAAAGTGATTTGAGAGCAAAGTCAGCCGCCATCGCCGCCGGAGCCATGGCCTTCTTTTCCATCTCTTCCTCTCTCCACTCCCTTGACGTGCGGCCTCTGACCTTCCGAGGACCTAAGCGAGGCTGTGAGGGTCTTGAATCGGGGGGCTCGATGACAATGAGCCAGGCGAAGAGAGCTCGAGCGGCGCTAGGCGAAGAATTTAGAGAAGAGCTGGAGAGGAGAGGGGGGACTTGAGAGGGACAGAGGGAAGCGATCGTATTCGTGCTCTCGCGGTGAAAAGGAAATCGAGCCAAGGGCCCGAGGTGAAGACTGTGGACTGTGAAGTGCGATGCAGGCATGCGGGCATGTGGCGGAGAGTTGGGCCGGCCCTGGGCCTTGGCTTCTATCAGCCCAACAGTTAAATAGGTTATACGGGTTAAATGGGTCGAACATCTAAAATCCGTATTCGATCCAATTAATAAACAGGTTAAACAGGTCAATCTGTTTACAACCCGAACCTGTTTAGGCCAAACCCAAATCTATTTATGGCAGGTCGAATACGGGTCGGGTTGGCGAGTTGGGTCATATTTGCCCCCCCTAGAGGTATCCAATGTAAATAAAATTACAAAGCAAAATCATGACCTAAAAGCATGCAAAGTTATCACAGGCATGTTACTCAAGCATGTTATGGGCATTGGAGGGTACTATGCCTCTCACAAAATATACATGGGTATCAACAAGAGCACTCTCTATAAGGGTGTAACATGCAAGGCCCACAATTATTAATATAAATCGTGCAAAATCATGTTGGGGAAACAAACATGCAAAAGTTGCTCAATTACCAAGCAACTTCGATCATAGAGCCTCTATATAACAAGTTGTGGGCATAGGAGAGAGCATCCTCTAACCGAGAAACCAAGCTCACAAATATAATAATTCCCAAATATAGCAGAAAAATCATTCAAAATATCATTTCCACTTAGGGCTGTTAACGAGCCGAGCCGAGCCCGAGCCTGGGGAGGCTCGGGCTTGGCTCGTTTCACAGAAGCTCAGGCTCGGGCTCGGGCTCGGCTCGGGCTCGGTACTGGGCTCGGTATTGGGCTCGAACTCGGGCTTACTTGGCAAAACAAAGGCTCGGGCTTGAGCTCGTAAAGCTCGTTTCAATTACGAGCTCGGGCTCGGGCTCGATACGAGGGACTCTGGGAGACTTTCGTTTGGGCTGGGCCGGCTGAGAGTCTTTCATTTGGGCTGAGCCGGCTGAGAATCTTTCATTTGGGCTGGGAGACTAGAGCTTGTTTGGGCTCGTGAGTTGTTCGGGCTCGGGCTCACGCTCGGCTGTAAATGAGCCTCATATTAGGCTCGGGCTCGGGCTCGTTTGACTAACGAGCCGAGCCCGAGCAGCTCGGCTCCACTATAACAAAGATGAACAACTTATGGGTGGCAGCCCATTCTCTACCTTGGAGATGGAGGAACGTGCAAGAAAAGACATACCAAGATGCAATAGGTTCAAGCTGAATTGACTCGATTGGGCAGTTTTAAAGAACAAGGTAGCTGGAGCCTTCAAACTAGCGATGAAGCACTACTGCAAGAGAGAAAAAAAGAAAGCGTGTCGACATTTGGGAAAGTGATGCTCCAACCATGGATAGATGGCTGATCGAAGCAAAAAAAAAAAAAAACTGAGTCATATCAGCTCTTCGGGTAGGTGAAGGAGACCTGTCAAAGCCTGGGGTTTGGAAAAGTGACGCTCCCAATTTTTATGGGGATGGCTAATCGAAGTGTTCCCAAATTAGATCAGCTCATTGGCCACAGGAGGGGACCTAGCGGAGTCTCATGTGTCTCAAATTGACATGAGGGCGTAGCTTCCCAAGGAAAGGGGACAATGGGGTGGGAGAGAAGGGTTGAAGGAGGAGAGACAGAAGAAGGAAAGGGAGAAGGGAGTGGCAGAGAAGACTCGAAGGAGGGCACAGATGGAATACTTGCAACTGTACTGTAGGGTTAAATTTTAGAATTTTCTTGCATTAATATTTTTCTAAAAATTTAAATTTGCGTGAATATCCTCTTCAAATTTATATTTATTTCTATGTCCTTATAAAATACTATTTTTGCACAAATACCCCTAATATAACGGTTCTTCTAATACTGTTAATAAAAATTATATTTATTTTAATTAAAAATAAAATAAAATTTTGAAATTACTTTTTGTGCCTCCTATTGCGATCGCCTTACAAATGTTTTTTTTCGCACATCTACTCATTAAGGATACTTTAGTCATTTTAATTTGAAACTTTTAATTTTTTAAAGCTGTCAGATGGTGTAGGTATATATGCAAAAATAAAGATAAAAAAGGGTAGAATAGCAAAACAAGTCTTTTACGATGGTAAACATACAAATATCAATTTTGAAAAGGTATTCATACAAAATTCGATATTTAAGAGGGTATTCATGTAAAAAATCCTAAATTTTATCAAAATTATTTTTTTGTAGAACCAGTTCTAGGATTAGGACTGCACAGGTACACAAAGAACTACTTGTTAAGAGCCCAAACTCACCACTTGGGTTGGATAATAGTTACTTTTTTTTTTGTCAAAAGCGGCATTTCAATTCATATAAGTCTAACGTGAGTACGAGATGCTGAATCAAGTGAAAGTAAACAATACAAAGAGTATGGAATACTGGCTAACCTTATCCAAAGGACCTCTTTGAAATGCCGGGCAATATAAAAGGCAACCCAATCTGTAGCACTGTTTGCCTCCCGATATACGTGAACTATCCAGACCAAGGTCAGCTCTCTCACCAATGTGCGGGTATCCCGTATCAAAGGGTGGCCATCATTGTATCTGTTTGCTCCTCGAATCTAGTCAATCACCGTAAACGAATCACCCTCAATGAATAAGCTGTCAACCCCTACCACCCGTCTAGCATACAATATGCCCTCCCATGCTGCCCGTGTTGGGAATTGTATCCTAATAGTCAATCGTCAGCATACTGATGATTGAATTTTGTAAATAAATTGATAAATTAATAAAATGTTATTTGGCATTATTCATCATTTTACATCTTCAAATGAACTCTTATATGATGAAGTCTGTTGCTGGGGGTCCAAACCGAGAACAATTGGCACAGCGGTGTGAACGGGGTTCCCTTTGAATTGCTTTGGTTGCGCTCCACCTTCCGTCGGAAAACCTGCAAGCAAGCCTCGCACCACCACTGGGGTAGTGGGGGCCCTCCGACGATCAAGTTAGAGGGAATCGAAGGAGAAGGAGAGGTAGCAGGTAAGATGATGCTATGGAGAATCTTGCTCACCCTCCCCCTTCCCCCCCAGCCCCTTATATATCAGGCTGGGGGGTTTTTCTGGGGATTGGTCATCGTGTGGCACGATGGGGTTGCCACTGACGTGGCCGTTACAGGGCGTCGTGGGGCAGCGCCGGGTACGGCCATGGCAGGGCGTAGTGGAGCTCCGCTTTGTACGGTTGTTACCGGGGATCGTGGGGCAGCGCCGGATTCGGCCGTTGCAGGGAGTAGTGGAGCAGGGGGCCGCGGCGTGCCTCAGGAGAACAGTCTGTTGTTGTCAAGAGATTGCCGACCCGAGGTCGGATTGCTGGATCCAGGGGGCAGCCGACTCGGGGTCGGACTGCGGAGCCGAAGATATCCGACCCGAGGTCGGATTGCTGGATCAAGGGGCAGCCGACTCGGGGTCGGGCTGCGGAGCCGAAGATATCCGACCCGAGGTCGGATTGCTGGATCAAGGGGCAGCCGTAGTCTTCTTGGGCGCGCGTGCCGGTCACGTGGGGCATGGTGGCTAAGTTCCCCCGTAACAGTAGCCCCCCACTTCCGAGCCTGGAACCAGGAGGGGAACGGGTGAAGGGAGTGATGCTTCGAGATTGCCGCCATCCCTCGGAAAGGCGCGCGCGCTCCGAGCTCCCCGCTCTTTTTTTTTTTATGGCGTATGGCGGTTGTCGCTGATCTGGCGGTCTGCGGATTTCGGCGGACATCCTTCCTTAATGGCGTCGATTCGCCTTTGGGGCGAGAACGATCCTTCGGTAGCCAGGCGTCCTCTGGCGTCACCGAGGCGTCACCCGCCTTTCTGCCTATTTAACCGGGGGCCCTCCCCTGTCCACCTTTCTCTTCACAGGCATCCGAGGGTTAGGCCTCAGGAAATCCTTCCGGCGCTAGGCCAGGCATCCGAGGGTTAGGCCTCAGGAAATTCTTCCGGCGCTAGGCCAGGCATCCGAGGGTTAGGCCTCAGGAAATTCTTCCGGCTCTAGGCCAGGCATCCGAGGGTTAGGCCTCAGGAAATTCTTCCGGCGCTAGGCCAGGCATCCGAGGGTTAGGCCTCAGGAAATTCTTCCGGCGCTAGGCCAGGCATCCGAGGGTTAGGCCTCAGAAAATTCTTCCGGCGCTAGGCCAGGCATCCGAGGGTTAGGCCTCAGGAAATCCTTCCGGCGCTAGGCCAGGCATCCGAGGGTTAGGCCTCAGGAAATTCCGCTCATTGGTCGGCCAAGGCTGGCGCAAGCCGAGGCGACCGGTCGGGGCTTCAGGCTAGTCTGCTCCCGGGATGATCATCGGGTTAGCCTGGCATCCGAGGACTGAGCCTCGGAGAATTCCACTCGTTGGTCGGCCAAGGCTGGCGCAAGCCGAGGCGACCGGTCGGGGCTTCAGGCTAGTCTGCTCCCGGGATGATCATCGGGTTAGCCTGGCATCCGAGGACTGAGCCTCGGGGAATTCCGCTCGTTGGTCGGCCAAGGCTGGCGCAAGCCGAGGTGACCGGTCGGGGCTTCAGGCTAGTCTGCTCCCGGGATGATCATCGGGTTAGCCTGGCACCCGAAGGCCGAGCCTCGGAGAATTCCGCTCGTTGGTCGGCCAAGGCTGGCGCAAGCCGAGGCGACCGGTCGGGGCTTCAGGCTAGTCTGCTCCCGGGATGATCATCGGGTTAGCCTGGCATCCGAGGGCCGAGCCTCGGAGAATTCCGCTCGTTGGTCGGCCAAGGCTGGCGCAAGCCGAGGCGACCGGTCGGGGCTTCAGGCTAGTCTGCTCCCGGGATGATCATCGGGTTAGCCTGGCATCCGAGGGCCGAGCCTCGGGGAATTCCGCTCGTTGGTCGGCCAAGGCTCACGCAAGCCGAGGCGACCGGTCGGAGCTTCAGGCTAGTCTGCTCCCGGGATGATCATCGGGTTAGCCTGGCATCCGAGGGCCGAGCCTCGGAGAATTCCGCTCGTTGGTCGGCCAAGGCTGGCGCAAGCCGAGGCGACCGGTCGGGGCTTCAGGCTAGTCTGCTCCCGGGATGATCATCGGGTTAGCCTGGCATCCGAGGGCCGAGCCTCGGGGAATTCCGCTTGTTGGTCGGCCAAGGCTGGCGCAAGCCGAGGCGACCGGTCGGGGCTTCAGGCTAGTCTGCTCCCGGAATGATCATCGGGTTAGCCTGGCATCCGAGGACTGAGCCTCGGGGAATTCCGCTCGTTGGTCGCGCGCCTATCACTTGCCGCTCGACGGGGTTTCTCCGTGGCCAGCTGCGATCGTATTTCTCCTCCTCTCGACGCGTCGCCTGGGGAACACCAGAAGGCTATTAAATGCTAATTGAGGCGTTACCTGGGAAATCGGATCGGCCAGTTGCTGCTTGCGAGGAGTGCCAGTTAAGCGGCCGCGATACGCGCGTTCTTCGAGGCGGATGCGGCCTGGAAATAGGGGCGGAGCCTCCTGGTCGCGGTCAGCAGCGCGAAGGCGATCTTTTCGGCCTTCGTATACCGCGTCTCGGCGTCCCGTAGGACCCGGCTGATGTAGTACACAGGCTTCTGGAGCTTTGCCTCTTCCCGAACCAGCACTGCACTGACCGCGGTTGGGGAGACCGCCAGATAGAGGTAGAGCATCTCCCTTTCTTGCGGCTTGGACAGTAGGGGAGGAGACGCCAGGTATTCCTTGAGCTAGTCGAATGCTGCTTGACATTCGGCAGTCCAGAGGAAGTCTTTTGGGCGTTTTAACACCTTAAAGAATGGTTGGCAGCGTTCGGCCGATTTTGCCACAAATCGTCCGAGCGCGGCGACCCTTCCAGCGAGCTCCTGAACTTCCTTTACTTTGGTCGGAGGGGACATACCTTGGATGGCCTTGATTTTGTCCGGGTTGGCTTCGATACCCCGCTGGTTGACAATGAAACCAAGGAACCTCCCGGCCGAAGCGCCAAAGGCGCACTTCGCTGGGTTCAGCTTCATGCGAAACTTCCGTAAGGTGGTGAAAGTCTCCTCCAGATCCACGATGTGCTGGTCTGCCTGGCGGCTCTTCACCAGCATATCGTCCACGTACACCTCCATGTTCCGGCCGATTTGCTCTTTGAAGATTTTGTTGACGAGGCGCTGGTAAGTGGCGCCAGCGTTCTTCAGACCGAAGGGCATTACCTTGTAGCAGTACAGCCCCCGGTCCGTTATAAAGGCAGTTTTCTCCTCGTCCTATGGGGCCATCATTATCTGGTTGTAACCGGAGAAGGCGTCCATGAAAGACAGCAGCTGATATCCGGAAGTCGCGTCGACCAGTTGGTCTATCCGCGGAAGCGGGAAGCTATCCTTAGGGCACGCCTTGTTCAGGTCGGTATAGTCAACGCACATCCTCCACTTCCCGCTCGCCTTCCGGACAAGTACAACATTTGCCAGCCACTCGGGGTAACTCACCTCCCTTATGAATCCTGCCTCCAAGAGTTTGTCTACCTCCTGGTCGACCACCCGGATCCGATCCGGGGCACAGTGTCTCTTCTTCTGCTTCACTGGCCGGTGGGTCGGGTCGACGTTGAGGGCGTGAGAAATGACCTCCGGGTCGATCCCAGGTACATCGGCCGCCGACCAGGCAAATACATCGGCATTGGCTCGGAGGAATTCCACCAACCGGGCCCGAGCTCCCGGGTCGAGATTGGCGCCGACCCGGACCACCCGGTCCCGGCGGCCTTCCTCGAGGGGAACTTCGACCACACCCTCGGCCGGCTCCCCCTGCCGCAAGGCCACCTCGTCTCTGGCATCAAGGGACTCGACGCTTAGGGCTTCTGCGGGCTTCTTCCCTTTGAGGGTCGCTAGGAAACATTGCCGTGCGGTCGGTTGGTCGCCTCGGACCTCCCCGATCCCGACCGCCGTGGGGAACCGCATGAGCAAGTGGTACGTAGAGACCACCGCGCGATGGGCGTTCAGTCCGGGTCGTCCGAGGATAGCGTTGTAGGCCGAGGGAACACGGACGACCAAGAACCCGAGTCGCACCGTGGCTTCTGCGGGTGCGACGCCCGCAGTCACAGGCAGCTCAACGACACCTTCCGCCGGGACAGCGTCACCGGTGAATCCTATGAGGGGGGTGGATATTTTGTGCAACAATTGTCTGAACAAGCCCATCTTTTGGAAGGCCTCGTAAAACAAGATATCAGCTGAGCTTCCACTATCCACAAGAACACGCCTTACATCATAGTTTGCCATAGTGAGGGAGATCACCATGGCGTCATCGTGGGGGGTCTGAACCCCCTTTACATCCTCATCACAAAAGGTGATTACATTGCCGACCCTCTGCCTCTTTGCGACGGCCGCCCCTAATGCTTCCGTCGAGCCCCCTGCTTTCCTCACGGGCCGGGGGCAGCCCCCAGTGATAGTGTGGATTACGCCCGCAACGGGTCGATTCTGCTCCCGAGGCTCCGGAGGGGCCGGGTCGGCCGGACGCGGGTCTGCGGGGGGACGTCGGTCGCTCACATATCGACCGAGACGCCCCCGGCGGATGAGAGCCTCGATCTCGTCCCGAAGCTGGAAACAGTCCTCCGTGTCGTGGCCGTGGTCTCGGTGGTACTCACAGTACGCCCGGGAGGGCCTCTTCCCAGGGATCCTCCGCATCTGTCTCGGGGCCGGGAGGTCCTCCCGCCCCTTGATCTCCATAAGGATCTGGGCCCGGGGAGTCAGGAGAGGGGTGTACCGGTGAAAACGTCGGGGCGGAGAACGAGGGCGTGGAGCGCCGTGGTTCTTCGCCGGCGACGGGCTTCTGCGCCGACGCTGAGGCGTCGGGCTCCTCCTCTGGCGTGCCTCTTTCCGCCTTTTCTTCCCAAGCTTTTGAGGGATCTCGGCGGCCTCCTTGCTCCGGTGGGCGGCCGCCTCCTCGGCGTCCGCATACTGGTTCGCCCGGGACAACAGCTCTGGGAAGCTCCGCGGCAGGCGTTTGTCCAGGGAGAAGGTGAGTCTGCCCTTTCGGAAGCCACGCTTCAGGGCTGAAAGAGCTACCTCCTGACTCAGGTTCTGGACCTCCAGCGTAGCCCTGTTGAAGCGGGTAAGATAATCCCGCAGGCTTTCTCCCTCGTTTTGCCGGACATCAAAGAGGGAGTCGGAGACCAGTCGCCACCGGCTACTGACGGCGAAATGAGTGATGAAGAGGCGAGTGAACTGGTCGAAGGACCGGATTGAGTCAGCCTCCAGCCCGGCGAACCATGCCCTCGCCGGGCCACGGAGGGTTGCCGGGAAAGCCTTGCAGAGAAGGGGATCTGATGCTCCGTGGAGGAGCATAAGTGTGGAGTGATTGATTAAAACCCCATTTGATTTTGATGAGCTCAAAGCATTTGAGTATATCTTGTGATTACTAATGAATTCAATTGAGTGTTTCAGTGAAAAACCTGTCCAAGTGTCTCTAGACTTGGTTCATAGTATATTGGTTAAGTTAAGAAGTCTGCTGAACCAAAGTCAGAGACTCGAGTCGACTCCCGAGTATCACGAGTCGACTCCAAGCGTATCAAGTTCACTGGCACGAGCTCGAGTCGACTCCAGACTAGTACGAGTCGACTCCGACTGAGAACAGAAAGAAGAACAGAAAGCCTCATCTCAGAACCTGTCAACGAGTCGACTCCTGAAGTGCGCGAGTCGACTCCAATGTTCAACAAGTCGACTCCAGGGTAGTAAGAGTCGACTCCAAGAGGTACACAAAGAAAAGTCAGAGAGCAGTTTTTCGGGTCTGAGATTCGAGTCGCCTCCAGTGGAACGCGAGTCGACTCCGATGGTTGGCAGGTCGACTCCAAAGAAGGTAAGAGTCGACTCTCAGAGGAACACAAGGAAAAAGTCAGAGAACGATTTTCGGACTCTGAGATTCGAGTCGACTCCCGCAGTACGCGAGTCGACTCCGAGACTGAGCGACCATCAACAGACAGAAGACCATGTTACTGCCTCGGAGATTCGAGTCGACTCACAGACAGCTCGAGTCGACTCCAAGACAAGCTTCACGTCAAAAGGCAGAAGACCAACTTTCGGAAACTGAGAGCCGAGTCGACTCCAAGACTGGATGAGCCAAAAGACAGAGAATCGGGAGTTCGGGCTCTGAGATTCGAGTCGACTCCCAGGACAGTCGAGTCGACTCGAGTGGACAAAATTCAAAATTGGATCTACGGACTTCAGTGGATGAGCCGACTCCAAAATTGCCAGGTCAGCTCCAGAAGTTGGCGAGTCGACTCCAGGTCAAGACGAGTCGACTCCCAGTCAAGACGGCAACTTTAATTCAAATTTGGAAACAGTTGCCGAGTCGACTCCGGAAAAGCGTGAGTCGACTCCTGCTACAGCCGAGTCGACTCCTGATCGCGCGAGTCGACTCCAACCCACCAACGGTCATATTGTCAGGCTGCGCAGAGTGTGCAGAACGGCCAGAAAAAGCAGAGTAACGGCTAGTTTCCGTGGGGGTTGGCTTAAATAGCCACAGAGGACTGTAGCAAGGCAGAGAACAGATATTCCACTCCAAGCATTCAAGTTTTCAAGCTCTCCAAGTGCTCTTAAACGAAAAAGGGGAGATCTGCATTTACTGCTCCAACAACTTCTTCCCAACAATCAAAGCTTCCTCCTCCTGCATTCAAGTCGACCACTCTTTCAAGAGGAGACCGGAGTTCCAGAAGCCATACCTCTTCACCAACTTAAAAGCGTTTGAGAGCTTCTAACTCCTTTACGATTATATTGTCTTAAATCTGCTTTTTGAGAAGCTATTTTCTGTTTTCTTCTATCTCTTGTATTTACTTGATTCAATCGGGGGATTGAATCAAGGGGTTTAAGGTTGGTTGGTGAGCCAAGTTAAAACCAACGTGTGTAAGGGTTTGATTGTGAGCCCGGAAAAACAATCGGGGTTGGTTCTAGTCGGTGAGCCTGGGAAAACCGACCGAGTTCGTTGTGAGCTCGTAAAACAACAAGTTTGGTTGTGAGCTTGCAAAACAACCGGCTGTAATCCAAGGGGGTTATAGTGAAATTCCCAAGTGAGACTTGGGAAGTGGACGTAGGAGCAAGGGTTAGCTCCGAACCACTATAAAACTTTGTGTTTGTAGTGCATTGTCTCTCATCTTCTTCCCCGCACATTACTCACAGCACTAGGCTTTAATTAAATAACTTGCTATAGTTTTTAATTAATCATCCACAAAGTTTTAATTAGCCAAATTATATTAAAAACCCAATTCACGCCCCCCCCCTCTTGGGTTGTCTATCTGGGCAACAAGTGGTATCAGAGCCAAAAACTCTTCCACTCAAGAGTTAAAAGATCAAAATGACAACCCCATTTGGATCTTCTCACATTGAGGGTCAGTCCACCCAAAGACCCCCTTTCTTCAATGGATCTGACTACTCATACTGGAAGGCTAGGATGAGAATATTCATCCAAGCCCAAGACTATGAGATGTGGTCCATTGTAGTAAATGGGCCATACATCCCATCCATATACGTAGATGGTGTTAAGGTACCTAAACTTGAAATGGACTGGGATGAACATGACATGAGGAAGGCACAATTAAACTCTAAAGCAATGAATGTCTTCTATTGTGCCTTAGACCGTAATGAATTCAATAGGATTTCAACTTGTAATTCAGCAAAAGAAATTTGGGACAGACTTGAAGTGACCCATGAGGGCACGAATCAAGTCAAGGAATCCAAAATAAACATCTTGGTTCATAAATATGAACTATTTAAAATGGATTCAAATAAAACAATCACATCCATGTTCACTAGGTTTACTGATATTGTCAATGGCCTAAAAAGCCTTGGCAAGAACTATACTAACAGTGAGCTTGTCAGGAAAATCCTTCGGTGTCTACCGAGGTCGTGGGAAGCTAAAGTGACAGCAATTCAAGAAGCCAAGGACTTGAACAAGCTACCACTTGAGGAGCTTCTTGGATCCCTCATGACGCACGAGCTCACCATGAAACAACACAACGAGAAAGAGTCCTCCCATAAGAAAAAGGTAATAGCCCTTAAATCTACTTCTTCTAACAAGGACTTGTCTTGCAGCAGCAGCAGCGAAGAAGAAGAAGATGAGGAAGATGGTGGTGAGGCTCTTCTTGTGCGCAAGTTCAAGAAATTCATCAACCACAAGAAGTCCTATCATCAAAGGAGAGGCCCCTCAAATTCCTACCGCAAGGACAAAGGTAAGGAAAGGGAAAATGAGAGGATTGGTTGTTACGAGTGCAAGAAGCCGGGTCACATAAGAGCAGAGTGCCCCTTACTGAAGAAGGGGAGTAAGTACAAGAAGAAAAAGGCATTTGTGACTACCCTATCGGACTCCGACTCATCATCCTCCTCATCAGATGATGAACAAGAAGAGAAGGCCAATTTCTGTTTCATGGCCAACGAAAACGAGGTAACTTCCGACACGCATCCTGATTTTTCTTTTGATGAACTTTATGATGCATTTAATGAATTAATGGTAGAATATAAGGCTATAAATCTTAAGAATAAAGAACTGAAAATAACTAATCAATCATACCTACATAAATATGATAAATTAGTTAAGGATAAGAATTTAATCACCAAAGAAAATATAGAACTTAAAACAAGCAACCTACTTTTAACTCAAAAGACTAACATCTTAACTAAAGAAAATGAAAAACTAACTAAGAAATTTTCAGAACTTAAAAAATATAAACAAACCTTAGATAAGGATCTTACTAAAGAACTTAATGATCTAAAAGCCGAAAAACAAACAATAACTAAAGAACTTAACAAATATAAACCCATAGTTGAAAAATTCACATATAGCTCTGAAAAATTAAACATGATACTAAATAGTCAACGTGCGGTATTTAATAAAGCAGGTTTAGGGTATAAACCAAGAAATAAGCAAAAACTTCTTAGTAACTTTTTTGTTAAAGCTGGGAAAACTAAAATTAAGAAAATAACTTGCTTTTGTTGTGGAATAGTAGGACATAAAGCAAATGCATGTAATTTTAGGAAAAGTAAAACTAAAAGAAAAATTAAAAGGGTATGGGTTCCAAAAGGAACCAACTTGACTAACCATGAAGGACCCAAGAAAACTTGGGTACCTAAGATGACATGACTTGCTTGTGTAGGAGTGTCTTGCAGCCAAGGTCAACAAAAATTGCTGGTATTTGGATAGTGGCTGCTCAAGGCACATGACGGGTGATAAAGACCAATTTTTCACCCTTGAAGCTAAGAAGGGAGGTGCTGTGACGTTTGGAGACAACAACCAAGGTCACATCATTGGTATTGGTAAAGTTCAAATCACCCCTTCTACTTTTATAGATAATGTTAGATATGTTGATGGTCTTAAACATAACTTGTTAAGCATTAGTCAATTATGTGATAAAGGATATGATGTTATGTTTAAACCATCACTATGTATTATAACAAATCCTAATGATAATAGTTTAGTTTTTAAAGGGATTAGACGTGGAAATGTATATGTTGTAGACCTAGAAGATCTTGCAAAACATAACCAATGTCTAGTTGTAAATGAAACTAAAGATAATGATGCTAGTTGGTTATGGCACCGTAAGTTAGGTCATGCAAGCATGGACACAATAACTAAATTAGTTAAAAGAGACTCCGTGATAGGTTTGCCAAAATTAAAATTTGAAAAGAACAAAATATGTGAGGCATGTCAATTTGGCAAACAATCTAGGAACTCTTTTAAATCCATAAAATGTGTCTCTACCTCTAGGCCTCTAGAATTATTACACATGGACCTATTTGGTCCAACTAGAACAACAAGCCTAGGTGGAAATAAATATGGCCTAGTTATTGTAGATGATTACTCTAGGTACACATGGGTCATGTTCCTAGCGCATAAGGACCAAGCATTTTCTATGTTTAAGAAGTTCCATAAGGAAGTAACAAATGCTAGAGAGTCTTCAGTCATAGCTATTAGAAGTGACCATGGTACCGAATTCGAAAATCAATTATTTGATGAATTTTGTAGTAAAAAGGGGATAACCCATAATTTTTCTGCACCTAGGACACCACAACAAAATGGAGTTGTGGAAAGGAAAAATAGAACTCTAGAGGAAATGGCTAGAACGATGTTATGTGAAAGTAACCTCCCTAAGTACTTTTGGGGAGAAGCCATTAATACTTCCTGCCATATATTAAATAGAGTTTTATTAAGACCCATTATAAAGAAAACACCATATGAACTGTGGAAAAACAGAAAACCAAAAGTTAATTACTTTCATGTTTTTGGATGTAGGTGTTTTGTCCATAATAATGGGAAAGATAATCTAGGAAAATTTGATCCTAAATCTGATGAAGGAATATTCTTAGGTTATTCTACAACTAGTAAAGCCTATAGAGTCTTTAATAAAAGAACCCTAGTTATAGAAGAATCTATACATGTTGTTTTTGATGACTCTAATGACATCTCATCTAGTAAGAAAGTTAATTGTGATGATGATATTGAAATACTTGAAGAAAAGATAGATAAGATGGGATTACAAGATGATAATCAAAAATTGATTGAAGAAGCATCATCAAGCCAAGAGCCTATTGTGGATCATGGGTTAACAAAAGCTTGGAGGTATGCTCACGGGCATCCTAAGGAACTCATTCTAGATGATCCATCTCAACCGGTTAGGACTAGAGCATCCCTTAGAAATTTGAATAACCATCTAGCTTTTGTTTCACACTTTGAGCCCAAACATATAGAAGAAGCCGAAAATGATGTAAATTGGATAAATGCAATGCAAGAAGAACTAAACCAATTTACTAGAAACAAAGTGTGGGATCTAGTAGAGAGGCCTTCTGAATATCCAATTATAGGTACAAAATGGATATATAAAAATAAGCTAGATGAAAATGGAATTGTTATAAGGAATAAGGCTAGACTAGTGGCAAAGGGTTATAATCAAGAAGAAGGCATAGATTTTGATGAAACCTTTGCTCCCGTAGCTAGACTTGAGGCTATTAGACTATTATTAGCATATGCATGCTCTAAGGATTTCAAACTATTTCAAATGGATGTAAAAAGTGCATTTTTAAATGGGTATATTAATGAGGAAGTGTATGTAGAACAACCTTCTGGTTTTGAAAATCATCAATACCCTAATCATGTGTATAAACTGAACAAAGCACTTTATGGATTAAAACAAGCACCTAGAGCATGGTATGAGAGACTTAGTAAATTCCTATTAGAACATGAATTCTCTAGGGGAAATGTAGATACAACATTATTTCTGAAAAAGAAAAATAAGGATATGTTATTAGTACAGATTTATGTTGATGATATCATTTTCGGTGCTACTAACAATCGCCTCTGCGAGAAATTTGCTGATTTGATGCAGAGTGAGTTTGAGATGAGCATGATGGGAGAGCTGAACTATTTCCTCGAGCTTCAAATCAAACAATCTGAAGGAGGCATCTTCATCAATCAAGCAAAATATATCAAGGAGATGCTCAAGAAGTTTGATATGGAGGGAAACAAGTCAATCAGCACCCCCATGAGCTCATCATGCAAGTTAGACCAAGATGAATCAGGTAAATCTGTAGATCAAAAACTTTATAGAGGTATGATAGGTTCTTTACTGTATCTTACTGCAAGTAGGCCTGATATTATGTTTAGTGTGTGCATGTGTGCTAGATATCAGGCTAATCCTAAAGAATCACACCTAGCTGCAGTTAAGAGAATCTTTAAATACTTAATTGGAACTAAGAACATAGGGCTGTGGTACTCTAAAGAATCTAGCCTAAACTTAATAGGGTACACAGATTCAGACTTCGCTGGATGTAAGCTTGATAGAAAAAGTACCAGCGGGTCTTGTCAATTTCTAGGAGAAAACCTAATCTCATGGTTTAGCAAGAAACAAAACTCGGTTGCATTATCCACTGCAGAAGCTGAATATGTTGCAGCCGGGAGTTGTTGTGCTCAAATCTTATGGATTAAACAACAATTAGAAGATTATGGCATTAAACAAGATAAAATTCCCATTAATTGTGATAACACAAGTGCCATAAATCTAACTAAAAATCCAATTCAACACTCAAGAACTAAACACATTGAGATAAGACATCACTTCATAAGAGATCATGTATTGAATGGTGATGTGTCACTCCAATTTGTGTGTACTGATAATCAATTAGCAGACATTTTTACAAAACCCCTAAGTGAAGAGAGGTTTAGTGTGCTTAGAAGGGGATTAGGAGTGATTGATCCATCCTAGTGGGAGTTTTTCACTAGATTAATTGATTTTGATGATTAGAATGAGGTTAAAATAGAGTTTCTATGCAGTGATCATCAAATCAGTCCTTAATTAGGTGATTTTCCCTCATTTGGCACAATTATGGCATGGTTTTTAGGTGCGTACCAAGGTTAGAGACGACTCGAGTAAGTTTCAGAGCCGGCTCCTAAGGGGGAGTCGACTCGCGCATTAGCGGGAGTCGACTCGCAAAGTTGGCAGCTGAGGGGGAGTCGACTCGCACACTGTCGGGAGTCGACTCGAAGTCTACATGCGCTAACAGAGAGTCGACTCGCGCATATTCTGGAGTCGACTCGAGGTCGAGTCGACTCGCGACTCAGGAGAGTCGACTCGCAGACGGGATCCGACTTTTTAACCCTAGGTTTGTCGTTTCGCAAACACTTTTCCTCAAGCCGCCACTGTTCACAAAGCCCTAGAGCCGACTCCTAGGTCATCCCCGATCGTCTCCAAGCCCTTTTCCCGTCGATTCTTCGCCGGACATTGAGTTTCCGTCCGTTTCTAGGTCATTTCCGGTCCGTCCCGAGCTTCCTCTGTCGGTTCTTCACCGTCCTCTAGGTATTTTTCTTCCCGTTTAGGTCAAGATGCCTCGTAAGACCGTCGTTAGGAAGAGGTCCCGTCCCGAGGCCGGTCCCGAGCGACGCTCCAAGGCGCGGCACGATCCCGCGAGGCAACCACCTCCGGATCGTTCCCCGCCTAGGGTGGTTCTCGTTAGGCCGTTGGCCGGGAAGGCCGTCACCTCCGGGAGGTTTGTCGATTTCGACTATCTCTCCCGGGAGGGGTTCACCATAGGCGATAGGCTTAGAGCCCAGGGCCTAGAGTACTTCCTCACCTTGGACCTTCCCACCTATCCTGGCCTAGTTCAAGAGATTTACAGTACCGTCCATCGGGGAGATGGAGGTATCGAGGGTACGGTAGTAGGTGTCCCGTTGCGTGTCACAGAGGACCTCATTGCCCATATCCTTCGCCTTCCATTAGTAGGGGTGGCTCCCGCACACCCTGAGGATAGAGTTGCGGCCCTTACGGTCGTCTTAGGACATCCACCTCAGTCCCTCCTAGATGAGGTATCTGCTAGCTCACTTCCTATTGAAATGAGAATCCTTTTGAGCATTCTGTCCAGGTCCATCTTCCCTAAGACAGGGAGATTTGATTTTGTGAATGAGAGGGACTTAGCTATTATGTCTTATATCCTTCAGGACACCCCGATCAACTTCCCAAAGCTCATTTATAGGTATATGTGTGAGCCCCTAGATAGACCTAGGCTCTCACTCCCATACGGGATGTTATTCACTCTTCTTTTTAGGCAGTACGAGATTCCCATTCCTGAGAGGGAACCCTCTCGTGCCTTGCGATGGACTGATCGCTTGTGTACGGGGACTATGCACAGGATGGGATTTCGGAAGAGAGAAGGGATCTGGGTTAGGAAGTCTACTCTCACTGCTCAGACCACCAGACCATCACCCAGTCCTGAGCCAGATTCAGACTACCCAGACCTTCCAGACCATCCAGACCTCCCATCCACTCCTCCTGCTCCTACCACCTTTGCCGGACCTTCCTCCTCAGCTACACCATCTATGGAGGTTCGGATTGATCCAGAGCAGCTCCGGGAGCTGCGGCAGGAGATCGTCCGAGATCTGAGGGACGAGCTGCTTCGGGAGCTCCGAGGTGCGGTGCCTGCTCCCACTCCTGCACCTGTATCTTCTCAGTTGGTCCCTTCCTTGACAGCCGTGACTGACATGATGGCTCATGTACGGGAAGAGATCTACAATATCCGGAGTTTGGTCCAGGCCCAGTTCCAAAGCATGAATGAGGTCACGAGCTCCACTCGACAAATGCGAGAGGAGATAGGTCGTGACATGCACACCACCACCGAGGGGGCCGAGCGCTTGTCGAATGTACTCATCGACAAGCTGGACGCACCACAGACATCGGTGACTGGGCTTCAGGCGTCGGTGACAGAGCTCTCCACTACACATAGCAGAGCCACCACGTCTATTATCACGCAGCTCGGACATGTGACAGATGCAGTCACCCTCCTCATGGAGCAGAGCCGATTGAGAGGAGGAGCACCATCCTCGAGAGGAGGTGCCACATCCTCGAGAGGAGGAGCCACATCCTCCAGAGGAGGAGATGCATCCTCGAGAGGAGGAGCCACACCCTCCAGAGGAGGAGATGCATCCTCGAGAGGGGGAGCCTCATCCTCGAGGAGGCCATAGATGTTTTTGTGTGATGTATTGTTTTACCTTACTTATTGTATGCTCAAATGTGTTCACATTCATATCAATACAATGAGTAGACATTTTATCTTCAATTATGTGCCATTTGATGTGCCATTTGTTGATTGTGCCATTGATTGTGTGTGATTACCTCCTTTTTGGTATGATGACAAAAAGGGGGAGAAATATGTATAAAATATGGTAAAATATGTAAAAGGGGAGAAATATTAAAAAAAATATGTAAAAGAAATCAATGGAAATAAATAAAACGATAAACTCTTAAAAACACACACAAATTTGTTCTAAATGGATTCGGTACCTCGAGGCTCATTATCTCTCTTTTGGGGCTCCTAATGGAGTAATCTCCAGAATCTATTCAAGGGATATTCGGAGATTAGCTGAATCCTACTCAAGAACAAATTGACAGATTTTTCCTCTAAAAAGATAAAATTCAGTTCAAAAAAAAAACTTCAAAGCATGAAGAGGAAATTCAGAAAATCAAAATATAGTTGAATGCATATGTTGAGGGGGAGAATCTGAATTTTAATCAAGCTAAATCATTAATGACATATAAGCCAAACAATTGATTGCATAATATGAAGGCTTATATAATTCCAAATGAAAGGGGGAGCTTTAACTCCGAAATTTAATGTTTCACTCCTTTCAAACTTGGATAAATTAAATTATCAGACATTTGAATTCATTTATGGATTTTACTTCATTGTTTTATGAGCAATTCATTTTACATATACTCAAAGTTTTGTCATCATCAAAAAGGGGGAGATTGTGGAGTGATTGATTAAAACCCCATTTGATTTTGATGAGCTCAAAGCATTTGAGTATATCTTGTGATTACTAATGAATTCAATTGAGTGTTTCAGTGAAAAACCTGTCCAAGTGTCTCTAGACTTGGTTCATAGTATATTGGTTAAGTTAAGAAGTCTGCTGAACCAAAGTCAGAGACTCGAGTCGACTCCCGAGTATCACGAGTCGACTCCAAGCGTATCAAGTTCACTGGCACGAGCTCGAGTCGACTCCAGACTAGTACGAGTCGACTCCGACTGAGAACAGAAAGAAGAACAGAAAGCCTCATCTCAGAACCTGTCAACGAGTCGACTCCTGAAGTGCGCGAGTCGACTCCAATGTTCAACGAGTCGACTCCAGGGTAGTAAGAGTCGACTCCAAGAGGTACACAAAGAAAAGTCAGAGAGCAGTTTTTCGGGTCTGAGATTCGAGTCGCCTCCAGTGGAACGCGAGTCGACTCCGATGGTTGGCAGGTCGACTCCAAAGAAGGTAAGAGTCGACTCTCAGAGGAACACAAGGAAAAAGTCAGAGAACGATTTTCGGACTCTGAGATTCGAGTCGACTCCCGCAGTACGCGAGTCGACTCCGAGACTGAGCGACCATCAACAGACAGAAGACCATGTTACTGCCTCGGAGATTCGAGTCGACTCACAGACAGCTCGAGTCGACTCCAAGACAAGCTTCACGTCAAAAGGCAGAAGACCAACTTTCGGAAACTGAGAGCCGAGTCGACTCCAAGGAAGTTCGAGTCGACTCCAAGACTGGATGAGCCAAAAGACAGAGAATCGGAAGTTCGGGCTCTGAGATTCGAGTCGACTCCCAGGACAGTCGAGTCGACTCGAGTGGACAAAATTCAAAATTGGATCCACGGACTTCAGTGGATGAGCCGACTCCAAAATTGCCAGGTCAGCTCCAGAAGTTGGCGAGTCGACTCCAGGTCAAGACGAGTCGACTCCCAGTCAAGACGGCAACTTTAATTCAAATTTGGAAATAGTTGCCGAGTCGACTCCGGAAAAGCGTGAGTCGACTCCTGCTACAGCCGAGTCGACTCCTGATCGCGCGAGTCGACTCCAACCCACCAACGGTCATATTGTCAGGCTGCGCAGAGTGTGCAGAACGGCCAGAAAAAGCAGAGTAACGGCTAGTTTCCGTGGGGGTTGGCTTAAATAGCCACAAAGGACTGTAGCAAGGCAGAGAACAGATATTCCACTCCAAGCATTCAAGTTTTCAAGCTCTCCAAGTGCTCTTAAACGAAAAAGGGGAGATCTGCATTTACTGCTCCAACAACTTCTTCCCAACAATCAAAGCTTCCTCCTCCTGCATTCAAGTCGACCACTCTTTCAAGAGGAGACCGGAGTTCCAGAAGCCATACCTCTTCACCAGCTTAAAAGCGTTTGAGGGCTTCTAACTCCTTTACGATTATATTGTCTTAAATCTGCTTTTTGAGAAGCTATTTTCTGTTTTCTTCTATCTCTTGTATTTACTTGATTCAATCGGGGGATTGAATCAAGGGGTTTAAGGTTGGTTGGTGAGCCAAGTTAAAACCAACGTGTGTAAGGGTTTGATTGTGAGCCCGGAAAAACAATCGGGGTTGGTTCTAGTCGGTGAGCCTGGGAAAACCGACCGAGTTCGTTGTGAGCTCGTAAAACAATAAGTTTGGTTGTGAGCTTGCAAAACAACCGGCTGTAATCCAAGGGGGTTATAGTGAAATTCCCAAGTGAGACTTGGGGAGTGGACGTAGGAGCAAGGGTTAGCTCCGAACCACTATAAAACTTTGTGTTTGTAGTGCATTGTCTCTCATCTTCTTCCCCGCACATTACTCACAGCACTAGGCTTTAATTAAATAACTTGCTATAGTTTTTAATTAATCATCCACAAAGTTTTAATTAGCCAAATTATATTAAAAACCCAATTCACCCCCCCCTCTTGGGTTGTCTATCTAGGCAACAATAAGGGTCCTGAAACTCTCGACGTGATCCCGCGGATCCGCCGCCCCGTCATAGGGCTCGATCGCCGGCATTTTGAACCCCGGCGGATTCGGGGTCCGCAGGATCCTCGAGGCGAGCGCCGGCTGGGAGGAGATCTCTAAGTCGGCGAAGGGATCTTTGGAATGGCCCTTCAGGACCTGGAGTTGTCGGTGGAGATCGTCCACCCGCCGGTCCAGGGAGCGCGACCGGTGGGTGGGAGACAAGGAGCGGCGAGAGGGGGACCGACTGGAGCGCGGGTTCCTCGAGGACTGGGGGGCCTGGGAATGCGCCCGGGCCCGCCTCTCGTATCCCGCGCAGCTCCGGTGGGAAGGTCCCGGCAGAATGGAGCGTGCTCGAGAATCCTCCTCGCGCCGGCGCTCCTCCCCATGGGAGAGGAAGGAGCGCGGGTTGAGGAGGACAGGCGAACGCTCAGGCAGCGGCGGCTCCTGAGCCCGCTGCGGCGCCCGGGACATCGCACCCTGCAGATTCTGCACCGCTTCCGCGAGGGTGCGAACCTGCTGGGTTAGCTGGTCGAACTGGGCGGCTTCGACCATCTGAATGGGCGGTGGGGCGGTGGAGTGTTGCTGAGAGCGTGTTGGAGATGCAGCGGCCTCCCGGCCAGTGGCGCGAGAGGCCCCGCGACCGGAAGCATTGGAAGCTCCACGACCACCTCGCCGTGCCATTACGATCGCTCTGAGATCCGGTGCCCTCCTTCTAGCGCCAACTGTTGCTGGGGGTCCAAACCGAGAACGATTGGCACAGCGGTGTGAACGGGGTTCCCTTTGAATTGCTTTGGTTGCGCTCCACCTTCCGCCGGGAAACCTGCAAGCAAGCCTCGCACCACCACTGAGGTAGTGGGGGCCCTCCGACGATCAAGTTAGAGGGAATCGAAGGAGAAGGAGAGGTAGCAGGTAAGATGATGCTATGGAGAATCTTGCTCACCCTCCCCCTTCCCCCCCAGCCCCATATATATCAGGCTGGGGGGTTTTTCTGGGGATTGGTCATCGTGTGGCACGATGGGGTTGCCACTGACGTGGCCGTTATAGGGCGTCGTGGGGCAGCGCCGGGTACGGCCATGGCAGGGCGTAGTGGAGCTCCGCTTTGTACGGTTGTTACAGGGGATCGTGGGGCAGCGCCGGATTCGGCCGTTGCAGGGAGTAGTGGAGCAGGGGGCCGCGGCGTGCCTCAGGAGAACAGTCTGTTGTTGTCAAGAGATTGCCGACCCGAGGTCGGATTGCTGGATCCAGGGGGCAGCCGACTCGGGGTCGGACTGCGGAGCCGAAGATATCCGACCCGAGGTCGGATTGCTGGATCAAGGGGCAGCCGACTCGGGGTCGGGCTGCGGAGCCGAAGATATCCGACCCGAGGTCGGATTGCTGGATCAAGGGGCAGCCGTAGTCTTCCTGGGCGCGCGTGCCGGTCACGTGGGGCATGGTGGCTAAGTTCCCCCGTAACAAAGTCCTTAGGACTTATTAGTGATAAAGGAGAATTTATCTTCAAGTCCTTAAACCAGTTCGCGACCAAATGATATGTTGTTACTAGGACGACAGTATTATCGAGATTAGGTCATTGTGTGACATATACGTTGGTTGTCCTCTTAACCAAGGAGTGTAGAGACACTAGTATGCCACACAGGTGAAGTGTAGGAGTACATTTCACTGAACGTGACCAATTCTGGAACGCTCTACTGTCAAGAGATGTTCCGAGTGGATATGGGTATAAGTTTGGCCCTCTGACCTGAAACCGCAATTTGTGACTAGCAAGCAACTCATTGTACTTTGGTACCGGACTATCTGAATTTCTAATTCAGTGACGGAAGGTCACTGGGTGCAGTCAAGTACTTGCGTAGTCAGTTGTGAGTCAAGATGGAATTGACCCCTCTTGGAAACAGGAGATAATGTCTTGTGATTAATTTAGCAAAACCTTGGCTAGAGTAATTCCAGTGAGAAGTCACGGGATATCTAAAGTTAATCACATAATGGATGTACTAATTATAGGGTTGACAGTGAGCTCTAAGTCATCCTGGCATTAGGAGTCAAAGAGATTGAATTATACAGTAACCATAGTTCAGGATTCCAGAATATTTGCTTCGCATATATTCTGCCTATCCGGACGTCGGGTACCATTGCTAGATGGTCACATCGATTAGTGTAGGAAGTCGTTCCTATACTACCGGCTTAGGTTCGAACCTATGAAGTCACACGCATAGAAGATTCCTGATTGATCAAGAAGGCTGATGAATGATTAAGAATCATTCAGGGGTAATTTAGTCAATTCGACTGGCAAATTATCTTATAAAATAATTAAAGTAATTATTGGAGGATTAATTAGTAATTAGATTGCTAATGAACTCAATTGAATTGAGTAATCAGACTAAGGATGAGCCAAATTGAATTAGATTCAATTCTGGGCTCAATCAGGGTTTTTGACCTGATTGGATTAGGTCTGAATCAAGAGGACTTAGGTTGACCAAATTAAATTAGATTAAATTTATGCTTAATTAGGGATTGACCTAATTGGATTAGGTTCAACCCATGGTAATTGGATCATTCTAATTGTTAGGATTTAATTAAATTAAATGGGTTTGATCTGAAACTGTTCGGATCTTGAAATCCACTTGTCACATATCCATGCATGGCGCCATAAATTGATTTTTAATATGATTAAAATTAATTTAATTTATTTAATGGTGCCATGGGACACTTGGCAACATCATGGACCTCTTTCATCATCAGATGGGGTGACATGGAGAGATAAATTCATGAAAAGAATTGGATAAGATCAAATTCTCTTTCTTCATGGCATATGTCATCCTTATCTTTATCTCACTTCTAATTAAGGTTGAATTTCGAATTTAATCACCACAAAATCACCACGTAACCCTCTAATCTGATTGGGGGCATGGGAATTTCGAAATTGAAAGAGGAAAGTGGCAACATGATGAATGGTTTAGATTAGATCAAGCTTCATCATATAATGGCACATGAACTTGAATTTTGAATTCAAAATTCAAAACCCCACAAAATCCTCCACAAATATGGGATGTAATATGAAGTTAGAGGGGATAGCAACATTAAAAGGACCTCCATCATCTGGTGGTCGAATTCAAGGAAAAAAGAGAGAAAAGGAAGAAAAAAAGGAAAAAGAAAAGAGAGGAACCCTAGTTTATGCATGGAAAAATTCTACATTCAATCTAGCTGACTTCTTCCTCCTCTAAGTCCATCATGCCATTAGTGTTGGGGGTCCCTGATAAGAGTCTTTAGATCAGATTTAAGTCCTCTTCAATCCGTCTAAACCTTCCCTCCAAATTTTTCCAAGAAGGCGAATCAAAAGCTGATAGCATTGGGAAGATCAAATTTCAGCCTGAAGAAATTCTGCGCAAGCTAGCACTTCCGCAGGATTGGATCTCTCCAGGAACTTTGCGTGTACTTCTCGTAGAGGCCATTCGTGTGCGTGGCTGCGAAGTCAAGGATCATATCCACAACTTTCATCCATCATAAAAGGTATTAATGTAGCATTAATCATTTATCATGTTGTCAAGTTCTAGATCCGATTCTCCGAGGTTTTATCCTCTTTCGGGGCTCCTTACGGAGATATCTCCAGAATCCATTCGATGGATATTCGGAGATTAATTAGAATAGAGTTCTTAAGTTTCAGATCTGATAGTTAATCATGCATAAAAGTTTTAGCATAATTATTTAAACGATTCTAGCATAATCCTATGTGTTCTTAAGGTGCTGATTTCTATATTTGATCTTATAAGCATGCATGAATTAAATTGTTTGATTCGGTTTTTGCTGCGTTTTTGAAACTTAAAAAGAACTACGTATGGCTTAATCCCCCTTATGAAGGGGTACGTAGGCAACCCGATCAGGTTCAGCCATGGTTTTCAAAAAAAAAAAATCAACATGCTAAACACCGAAGAACCTAGGAATCACTTTCAGCCCGTAGTTCCACCCCACCACGGTCAGACCAGGTGTGCTCCGCCGTCCGGCTGCTATAAATCTACCCTCATGATCCCTGATCATAAAACCCACTCTTCCAGAAATACCATCATCGGCCATGCCTCCGTCGAAATTCACCTTGAGATAGCTAGGGGGTGAGGGAGCAACCCAGAACCTCATTCAAAAGGGCTAATCAGAAAATATTATTTGGATTTCTTAATTCTATAGAAGAAGTCAAAATTTATCTTGTGCAAAACTGATGTGGGACAAACATAATACATGCACGGATCCTTACGTACTCTTCCTGTTTAGGCCTTGACGTTCTTGCTAGGTTGAGAGTCCAAATCCAATCAAGTCTAATTATAAACACCAAGTAACACGTAGTCAACGCACATGAGTTTATGTTGCAGCATCCTTTAATCTATATAGGACATATGCATAATCGGCTCTAATACTATTAGCAACAATTTAGAACTTTATCAAGAAAATGCTAACCAAAAGTTATTATTTAAATTTTTTGGTCTCGTATAGATATTTAAAATCTATCTAGTATATAATTGATGTGTAACTAAATATATAATAATATAGGTCTTTATAATTTATGTCTGTGTATATATTTTTTTATGCATGACCACTTATTTACCGTCCAATGGAGCCTTGTAATTCATTTGGTTAATCCCACGTCCTACTTGTATGCACAATTTCGAAGTGTTGGTGAATGGGAGGAAAGCAGTTATCCAATTTTCAATACAAAATGAAAGAAAATGAAAGAGTCGTTTATCTAATTTTCAGTGCAGCACAAGTCCGCCGTGAGGTGGAAATTGAATACCTGCCTCAAATCCCTCTATCATATATAAAATTTTAGTAATAGAAATCTGTAACAGGAGTGTGCTTCGTGTGGCTGATCAAACTCCATATATAAAATTTGTCTAGTCAAAACTGGCACTCCTATTCCCGAAGCTGAGCTCAGAGCTGCTTAGAAATGATCACCATGCACGAGTCAACTTGGGAGCAGAGCGTATCTATTTAAAAGAGGACTCAGCAATTGTGATTGGGTAGATCCAAGACTACGTCAGAGTAAACGATAAGCACCTACTGTTGTAGGATATCCTTTTAAAGAACTGGGTGGCCTCTCAAGACACTCATGCTTACCAGAAAACGAACAGAACAGCTGATTGGGTCGCCTCGTATGTTGTGCAGTATTTTGGTAGCCGGCTTTGTGATAGTTATGAGTCCGCTCGACCCCCTCTTCATCGTCTTTTTTTTTGTAATTTTTTTGAATATAGTTATGCTAGAATGGTACGATATATCCTGCATTAAAAAAAAAAAAATTGAGCCCGACTTAACGTTATAATTGCTTGTGCATCATGAGGAGGCTTGATTGGGGCCAGTCATCCGGCCGGTCTAGGAAAGCCGGAACACAGTGATATCAATGGGCTCATATCAAGCCTAGCCTCAGCCTATGGACTATTCTTCAACGTGGCCCAGCCCGTCCCGTGGGACTGAGACTGCTTCTAGGATCGTGTTTGGCTCTCCCATGGCAGTACTCAAGCTCATTGGACCCACCTAGCCCATTAGTACCGGAGAGGGATGTGAATGTGGTCAAGACAGCACCTTATACTGGTGCATGACCAATTTGTTTCCTGACTTGGGGGATAACCATAGAGTAGGGATCTTCTGCAGTATATGGATTACACCACAGAGTGTGTGTTCTACCACACTCGATGGCCATTATGAAGAGATGGATGGCCATCAACATTGGTACATACTATAGTTATATTGATAACCATCCATCATCTGATGATGGCTATTGAACGCCGTATATCACTCTGCGGCGCAATTTGTGCGCCATGGAGGATCCTAGGTCATAACGATATTTATAGCTGGAAAACATTCAAAATATGGAAGGAAAATGTTGGATAGAATCGGTACCATATGTAGGACTAGACATGTAACTCCCCTGATTGGGTTTCCCTCTCTTGATCGCTCTTTCGGATCAAAAGTAGTGCAGTGGAAAAGGGTTGATGGATATTAAGATAACCCTCTTTTTTTTCCCCTCCAAGAACTAATGCAGTAGTTGAGGGCTTCCTCCCTGGCAAATTTATATAAGAAATTTGCCAGCCTCCATAATTAAAAGAGAACACGCTAGCGGGAGCATTAAGTCGTAAGGCCTAGCTTTCCGAGGGCCAAAAAGTACTTTTATATGAAATAAGAATATTTGATAAAAATTTCGAAAAGCTGTTTTTAGTCTTCTGGAGAAGCTCCATTTTGAAGCTTTTCGAAAAGCACTTTTAAGCCTGGTCGCTATTTTTTTATCAAAATATCCATGATAAAATATAACAATTATACAATATGTCTCTTTAATAATTGTTTAACCAATTTTATCACCTAGCTAGAAAAATTTTTATATTATGAAAAATTAATTTACGCTAATAATTATAATATTTTAAATCTTTATTGTATTACACTATAAATATAATATTATATTACATTATATTATAATACATTGATATATTATGTTAAATAATTTAATATTATATTAAATTATTATATTATAATATACAATATTATATTAATATTATTTTATATTATGATAATATTATATTATATTATATATTTATGTATTAATACATATTATATTTTATTATGCTCTGTTGTAGGATACTATACAATGTCCTTTATACTCATTTTGTCATACCATAAATATTTTTTAAGTTTATTTACTAAATACATGTTAAAGTGCTACAATATTTTAAAAATATAGTTATTAAATAGTAAATATTTTTTTACAAAAAATTTATTTTAAAAAATTTACTTTCAAAAGCTCTACAGCAAAGGACTCTCTTAGAGGGGCCTAAATCACGCGACTTTTCTCTTCCCTCCCGTCCACCGGGCGCCATCAAGAGGGGGAGACTCGGAGAGAGAGAGAGAGAGTCCAAAGTCTTCGGGTCTAACCAAGTGTCAAGAGAGGCCAAAGCTGCTGACTTTTAAGCCAAACACCGGGGCGGAGGAAAGTTATTCCCAAAAAGGAAGAAGAGTTCCTCCCCTTCTCATACGATACAATAGAAAACATTCAAGAAGCCCCGAGGCATCGATCCCAGTCTCCTCCATCCCCTTCCCTCTCACTCTCTTCCACCAGGTACAATTCGCTCTCTGTGTGTTGGTGTATATACATATATATAGATTAATAGATTGGAATTAACGGCAGGAATTTGCTCGGTTCTGATCTTTTTCCTGAATTCATCCGAATTTGTGATGGTTTTTTCCTTCCTTATATTGGTTACTTTGATCTCAATATGCTCTGGTTTCAAGGGGCTGTGCCGTATAGAAATGGAGGTTTAATCAATATTTTTGGTGATTTTTTATTTTAATTTTGATCTGGAGTATTAAAAGGGATCTTTTTTTGAGGCCGGCGGTTGCTTTCTTCTCCAATCGTTTTGAGATCCTTCCGAGTTTATGAACAGTGTTTCCAGCCCTGGTTGGGTAATTTTGTCTGAAAAGCTTCTTGCAACTGTTTGTGTGTGCTTCCATGTGGGAGAATTCTTGTTGTTGAAGGATGCAAGGCTTGTTTTAGGGTTTTTCTATCATCTCTCCCTTTTGTTTTGAATGGAGCTTTTAGCTCTCTTATGTTTCTTTAGGACCGCTATTAATTGGTTCCAACAAGCTGGTGCTTTTGTTTATTTTTTTTAAGTAAGGAGGCATCAAGGGCCCAATGTCAAGCTGAATCCTTCCATTTGGTTGCTCATAATGCAGTTTATTGAATTCTCAATCATGAGCTTCTTAAATCCTATAATCCGCTGTATGCTAGACTGGTTTTATCTTTTGCAAGCTGATTAGTAGACAAACCATGATTTTCCGGGGACCATACCATAGACTGATTTATTTAGATTGGTTACTGTTTTTTTTTTTTGTGGATGTTTTCATTGTTGGTCAAAATTATTATGAAAAACCTTTTCTGTCGGTCTTTGACAGAAAAAAATAAAAACACTCTGTTCCTTATAAAATTTACTTTTGTGGCATAGGTTTGTGACGCTCAATGCTACTGTGCTTTATTTCCGGCTTTTATTTCACCTACACTTCACATGGGCCATGGCAAATATGATGAAAAATTTCAGCATACAAGAAGCAACCATGATCCTTTAATGTGCATGCATTCCTGGGATCTTGTGTTGTTACTGTTGTTTGAGGAAAACCTTCGCTCTACCTCTATTATCTGCATCATGTGTTGAGAACATTTCTTAAACATTATCAAATAGTGGTTTCATAGACTTGCATTATTGCAAAAAATACAGCAAAAAAAGGCCAATAGAATCTAGGTGTGTCCGCATATGGACCACCACTCTGACCTTCTCTTGGTTCCTAATTTTGCTTATGTTCAAGTTCTTCAACAGGGCTTGGCTACACCTTAGTTATTAGAAGCGGGTAATGTACGGGAACAGGGAAGCAGGTCTCTTAAAAAAAAAATTAATAAGAAAACACTTTAGGAAGCAGGTGCAAGAATGTGTTTCTGAGGAGCTTCAGAAGTGCATGTGACACCTTAAATGGAAGATAATTACTACTAAGGCATGCACCAATGCACTAACTACTGCATTTTGATTGTACAAGTTCCAAGATTTGTTGACACCTTCTATTGAGGGCTAGCTTGTTGCTCAACTAAGTGGTATTTACCGTCGAAACAGAATGGCAGAAGGTTACATATGAGAAGAGATCTTCCTCCAAGTGTTGGGCTCTTTAACCTTACGATCTTCAGCAGCCGAGGAAGAGAGATCTTCAATATTACAAGTAATAGATGCGATCTCCTTCATTGCAAAGATTTAAGGAAGAAGATAGAGCTCCCTCTTAGAAATGTTTTTGAATATTACAAGTAATAGATGCTATCTCCTTCATTGCACAACCTTCATGCACCAACTCTGTTGGTGCCATGCATGAATTACAGGTGTGAACTTTGCAAACAAGTTCAGTTGTTGCCATGCACAAATAATTCAAATGAACTCTACTAGAACCCTGCACAATGCTTGAGCGCGAACACTCTTGCAGCCCCTGCATAAACTTTGCAAATGAACTCTATCTTTACAGTTCAATCAAACAGAAATTAATATTTTGTTTGATATTTTGTCCAAAATATGTTGTTTGGAAGGACATAATCATTTGAAAAACATAAGCAAATGTTATTAATGAGATTACTGTTCTGTTATGTTTTTAAGCGAATAAGAATAAGATGTAATATAATGATCAAGCTATAGCATTTCTATAAGCTAAAAGTGTTTGTCTGGTTAGCAATTTCAAAATTTCTGCAATGCAGGTGTTTTTGATTGCATGTTTGGGTTATACCTTTCTACATGCTGCTTATTGTTGTTGTTGTTGTTGATTTTAAATTGCAAGCAAATCTTTGTTTAGACTTCTAAGCGAGCAATCCCAGTTTTTGAATTCTGTAAGATAGCAAATTTCCATGAAAAATCAGAATTAATGTGTCTCTAAAGCAAGTATTGCTAAATTTATTTGTTCAATCTGTTCCAGAATTATGCTCACACCCCTCAGTTCCTCTGCGCCATGCTATTTTGAATTGTGAACACCGTAGAATTTATCATTCTTTGAACCCCTCTCATTATCATCCCTAACAAGACCCAAGTTTGGAATACAACTTAGATCATGGTTTAATTTTTATTAATTAAATTGTAGGGGGCTGAGCACCTATATTAATTTGTAAATGACTTTCAAATTAATTGTTTCATCTTTCATCCAAGGTTTTAAGTACAGGTTTCAGTAACTGGAACTTAACCAGTAATGGCTTTACCAAGTGTTGATACAATGCATCTCTTGGTACTTACCCAGAGTACAGTGGGTGTATTGGGTACCGATTCCCTATTGGTCTAGTATGATACACCCAATACGGACTGGGACAATCTGGTATTTGATCCTTGATCTTCCATCATCTCCTCTCAAAGCCTCCACAGTAAGTGCTAAATGTGGAACATTCTTTGAAGATTCAAATTGTGTTGTTCACAACTGTAAATAAGGTTACTGTTGCACCACTATGAGTTGTTTTTATTTTTTTTGTATTCTTGATGAAGTAAATTCCCTTATTTGATATATAGAGACCTTATTTATTTTTGAAGTCAATGGATTCCTTTTTGATCATGTTAACCTGAGTTTACCAAGTTCTGTTCTTTTGTTCTTTTGTGAATGACATGAGTATATCTGCTGTCTGAAGGAACACATTTTGGTAGTGTAGCAGTCATGTTTCGTAAGAAGCATACCACCCGTGATATTCAGGAGGATGGTACCGTGCACCAAGAAGCAAAGGTAATTAGACAGAACTGCTGCTATCATCATGTTGGCTTGATTTCATTGTCAAGATATTCTGGTTTGTGTTTTTTTTAAAGAAAAGAACTCTGTACCTTCATAAATATGATTTTTACCCTGAGTTTTATTTGATAAATACCTCATTCTAATGTTACCTAAAATTTAGGTTGCTAGTTATAGTTATCATGGTAGAGTTTCTGATTGTAGTTACTACTATTTGCTTCAATTAGGTAGAAGAGTTGACCAAGCAAAATTAGAATATAGGGTCTAAGATCAATCATTGGGTGGAGCATGATGACCTAGAGTTTTTGAAATTTATTCCTGCACGAAGATCTGCTATATGGTTGTCATGTTTTCAGATTCTGCTCTCATTTACAAAAAAATATTAATAGATTTTTCCATCTCTTGTCGGTGGTTAAGAGACATTCATTTTACTAAATTTCTTTTGGACAAAAAATTCATATAAACAAATAATTAATAACGTTTTTGCTTCTCGAGTTTGTTCTATGTTTTGGATCCATATGCGCCCCATTTTTTCTCTTCATTTCTTCTTGCTTCAGAACTAAAGTTTTAACTTTAGGCTATTGCGCTATTATCGATCTTTCTTGAAATAATCAACACACAAAAATTAGCATTCTCTCTCCTTCGCTTCTTTATAAAGAAAACTAGCATTATCTCAATGTTAGTCACTTGGTATCATTAGTTAATCAATTTTATCTTTTCTGTGAGCTCTTACAACATACATTAATCAAGTTGGGCACTTTGTATTTTAAGGTATGTTTCCCTCTTTGTTTTTTAAGTTTGTACTAATGTTTAAGAGATAGAAGTCATAGAAGCAATTTCTTTGTTGCTTCGGTGAGCATATACAAGAAAACATATCTAATTGGTTCTTTTGTTGTCCATCCTGTCAAAATTTATAATATATATTTTTTTTCTTGTGAAATTTCTTATAATGACAAGTAAGGCCGCCAAACCGGTACCGGAACCCGTAGCGGTCGGCGCCCGGTATGGTTCAGTACTGGTTCGGTGCCGAACAGAACTAGTAGGGCATGCCGGTTCACGAACCGACACACCCTAATTATTTTTTGCAATTCTTAAAAAAATTAATTAGTAATCACACTTTTCAAACTTTTTCTGTGAATTTAAGTCTAATTTGATATTTTCTTAATTTTTTTGATTTTTTTAATGTTTCTATGATCTTAGTTTAACCTAGATGGCATTATTGCCACAGTGCTACTTGACTCGGTGCAAACCAACTGGTTTGCACCAAGTCGGCATGAACTGGTCGGAACCAACCGATTCCAACCAGTTCTGGCCAGTTCCAGCAGGTTCAGGAGTTGGTTTGCACTAAGTCGGCATGAACTGGTCGGAACCAACCGATTCCAACCAGTTCTGGCCAGTTCCAGCAGGTTCAGGCCGGTTCAGACCCGAAAAGGACTGGTTTTGGCCGGTCCCATTGCGGTTCCGGCCCGTATAACCCAGGTCAGTTCGGCCCGGTTCAGCAGACCTTGATGACAAGACTTAATCATATTTTTCTTAGTAAAATATAGTGGTTGCTAATTTTATTTAAACCAGTTTTGCAAATTTTCTTTGTACATGCATGTTGGTGTGGGTGTATGTATTTGCATGTTATTTCATTTTTCTGTGTTAGAAGATTTGACATTTTTATGTGTCCGGACCTCTTTTGAACATTCTGTGTTCATGCCAGAAATCTAAACTTCACATGACTGTATAGCGTGACCCCATCTCTTGTAGATGACAAACACCATCTTGAGAAGTTTAGCTAGCCTTCATTCAACTATAATGATTCTATGTTGTGCCAATACTTCATCTCCTTTTTCTTGACAAATTGTAGATAATAGATAATGAACAACTTCAATCGGTTTACACCTTTATTTATCTTCCCAAAAAATATAAACCTTCAATAATAAATGATCCTTTCCCAATTCTTTTAGTCTCAAAAATCTACGGACTGCTTAAGACACTTCATTGAGTCAACAAAGTTCTTCAAGGAGACCTCAGCAATCATGAACTGGAAATCACTTAGTGATTTGATCTGAGCTACATATAGTTGCTGTCCTTGTGTGCAAATAAGCCCCTTCAGAATTTTATACAGAAGTTTTCTGATGTGGTTTAGAGTTAGATGAGGTTTAAGATTAGGTCTCTTAATGTGTTTGTGGGTCCATGTCATTTCTTTTTTCTTTATGTGACTTGTAAGAAATCAGGACCATAGAGGGTTGGTATTTTGGGGTGATCTTAAGTAAAACATGTTATTCTTTAAGAGAGATCTCAACTTATTCTAGGAGCTTTTAGTGAGCTGTGACAATTTTATAGGAGGAAAGAGTAGTCCAGCGAGGAAGAGAGAAGAAAATAAACATAAAAGGGAAGAAGAAAAGAGCAAGAGAAGGAAAGAGAGCAAGGAAAAAAGAGGAGGAAAGAAAGGGGATAAGAATAAAGGGAAGGAAAAAAGAATGAGGAGAAAAGAGAACAGGCAGAGTAGGAGGAAAATAAAGGGACAAAGGTGGCAAGTCTCAATGTAGGAGACCACTAAAGTGGCTGGCCAGACAAGGCCTTTTAATATAAATTTTCTCATCTACTATCTTAAGTGGTGAACCTTACAACACTTTCAATGATCTACTATATATAATGCGAAAGCCTTAGTCTAGTCAAAAGGCCTGCCTATAAGGCCTTCCACATTTACACAGGCAATTCATTATCCTTTTCTTTAAAAGAAGAATCATTATTGCCAGGTCTTAACACACTGTGTGTCCTTCTCTTTCTTTATTTCTATATTTTCTCTTCCTCCTTCCATCCAGAACATTAGGTGGAACCATGGAATCACAGCCATCGATCAAATGCTCTTCCTTTTTGTTCCTCGCCTCCAGCACGCGTTCCATTTACGTAGCCCTAGCATAATTAGAGAGATTTAGGTACATTTGATATCCAGCATCCTTAAGGAAAGGAATGGGGTTTATTTGGTTGCTCATAGAATTGGAAACAGGGGACTATGTATTATTTTCCTTTTTTCTTCTTTTCTTTCTTCTTTTTTGTGGTGGTGGCAGCAGGGATATATAGGAGTTTCTGTATTTTCATCTCTGTTAATATATTAGGTTTCAGGGGTTCAGGATTTATCCTTCTATCCAATCATGGACTAGAACCAATACCCTCATCTGATACTTTTATCATATCATATCTAACATTGGATGACAAATAGTCATCTTTATCAACTCATTACATATGAGTATGGACAAGAGACCAAAAACCAGGACATATGCCATCTCAATTCACAGTGCATTCTGCACTGGCTGTGCTAACCATGTAAATGATTTAATCTAAAGCACATGCATGCTCATGCTAATGTTGTCACTATCTGTTGCCTTATCGACAGTTATCTTAGCTTGTGTTTCTCAATTTAGCATTCTTATTGGCTCTCGGCCAATTAGGCTTGTTACTCTCCTGCAACATTGAGTTATTTGTTTGAGGACATGTTTAAAGCATGTGCATGTATCGGAACTGCCATGATGAATGGTTCAGTCTCCGCAAGTGCAATGCATGTGACTGGGTTATATCATGTCATCTGGATATTGATGGTACTTTTATATCATAGTTAGGTATATGGAATTGTTATCCTTTGAACATTGAAAAGACAGAAGTCAATGCTAAAGCAATGTATATTTAGGTATCAGTGCCCTTGTATATGCCAATTGGTCTAGAAGAACAACTGTTTATATTCTTTCTATGTATTCAGAAATAATATTTTTATTGATATTAAATTTAATATATTAATAGTTGAGAGATTTGTAAAATATATATTGTAGATTTTGCTAAATTATGACATAGTTACTCCATTAAAGAAATATCCCTTCTGGAAATCAACCATAAGTCAAGTTTATTAATGTCTAAAACAATATTTATAGTGTTCTGCAAAGTCTTTTTAGTGATTGTTTTGGATAGAGGTAGCAAGGGTATTGAAAGCTATGGATTCTTTGAGATTTGTAAGCTAGATTTTTCCCCCTAATTACAGAATCAAGAATGTTCATGTGATAGTTGCAATGCTGGCACTCTCTAGCCCAAGATTTTAAAAACATAGATGTTTTGATAAACTTCCAGATGCACAAAACATTACTTTCTAAGAGTATCCAAGTATGTCCATATAATTTCTTGATGAACAGCTCTGGTGAAGTATCTGAATTCATCCCTAGTTCCACTGAATTTTCATTGAACGACTTGTATCTAATCTGTAGTTTTGTTACCAGTGCATAAAGTAGATACAGATACTTGAGCTTATTCAACACTTGTTCTACAAACAGATCAATGAGCTAAGAGCTGCAATGGGACCCTTGTCTGGACGTAGCTTGAAGTACTGCACTGATGCATGCTTGAGGAGATATTTGGAAGCTAGGAACTGGAATGTTTATGAGTCAAAAAAAATGTTGGAAGAGATGCTCAAGTGGCGATCAACCTACAAGCCAGAAGAGATCCGCTGGGTAAGTTTTACTGTCCTGCAACAACTCTTGGCTATTAAATTGGTAAACAAGAAATTAACTTATTCACTGCAATTTGTAATTCTGTCAGCATGAAGTTGCTATTGAAGGTGAAACTGGTAAATTGTACATAGCAAATTTTCATGATCGAGAAGGAAGAACTGTTCTTGTGATGAAACCAGCAAAACAAGTATGCACTGAATATATTTTTTCTTTTCCTTGAAAAGCATTCTTGCAGTTCCACAGTACAGTACAGAGTTTTGAATATGTTCAGTTTACAGAACTCATCATCACACATCAATCAAATTCGGCATCTGGTGTATATCTTAGAGAATGCGATTCTCAATATGCCTGAGGGTCAAGAGCAAATGGTGTGTTTGATAGACTTCACTGGGTGGTCATTAAGCAATTCAGTCCCAATAAAGACTGCTCGAGAAGCTGCAAAGATTTTGCAAAATCATTATCCTGAGAGGCTTGCTGCTGCATTTTTATACAATCCTCCCAGAATCTTTGAAACCTTTTGGAAGGTTCGAGTTCATACATCCCTTTATGCTATGGTACATTTTATGCTGTCTATAAGCACCCACAGAAAATTACAATTACTTGCACTTCTTCCTCATCTATTGTCTATCTCCTTTAATACTATCTAGTTAAGAAGACAACCCTGAAAATGAAAAATGCATGAAATCATTGTTTCAAATCTCTTGAATATGAGGATCAATCGCGATGGTTTATGAATAACTTCAGCAAGTCACTGGTTCTTTTGTCTCTTCTTGTATCTGGAATATATTAAGCACTTACAGTTATTCTCTTTGTTATGTGATCCTCCTCACACATTGTTCTGTTCTGCCATTGCAGATTGTCAAATATTTCTTAGACCCAAAAAGCTTCGAAAAGACACATTTTGTTTATCCAAAGACTGCAGAAAGCATAGAGCTCATGTGCAAGTACTTTGATGTTGAGATACTTCCGGTTGAGTTTGGAGGAAAGAACAAAATACAATACAACCATGAGGAGTTCTCCAAATTGATGTTAAAGGATGATATCAGATCGGCAAGCATTTGGGATTTGAATGAAAAACCAGCCCAGGCCAACCATACAACCAATGGGCACTCAACTTCCGAGGTTGCATGGGAACCATCACGGATTGCTGCACAAGCAAGTTGAGCAAAAGCACCACTAAAACTTCCATGCAGCATGTCGCTACTTAGTAACACAGTGGGTATTCTTTGGGTACCCTAGTTATACTGTGGATCTAGTTCTTTCTGTTTCACTGGAAATCGTTCTAAAAGATGTTTTCTCTTTTCTTGAAGAATTTATACAATGTAGACAAACAACGCTTCTGAAGAATATACTATCATGCAGATAAACATCCATCTCACTTTGCTGACTCAGTTAATTAGTCTCTTCGCTTGTGTTTCACTGTACGCTGTGTTTTAGTCTCTTCAGTTTTGTTTTGCAGTACAATCTATGCCCCATGAATTATTATAGTAGGTGGATGTTCTTTCATGTTGCCATGAAACTAGTTTCCCCATTAACTGAATTGGTTGATTAGACTTCATTGATTTATTCAACTATTTAGCTTGTAAGACAGAAACTCTAATATCGAAACTTTGATATGCTGAACAAAAGGCTGAAAACTTGCATCCACATCGATTTAGTGTTTTCAGTACAAGAATTACTTATCAATTTTGAATGAATGTTCCTTGAGGTTCATCAAGGTGATCAAAGGGCCAGCCAACATGGGTTTTCCTTCCGAAGGAGATAGCTTCTTATGATCTTGGTACATCCAAGAGGGGCTTGCTTGTATTAGCTTGTTGTCATGGCAAGCAGTTTCAGAGTCATCCATGCGTGCAATGTTTACATAATCTTTCAGAACTTAAAGCTAATCTCAAGAAATGATTCGGACTTATTTGATGGATTTGGAAAGGACAACCAAAAACCAGTGCAGGATGCTTGCACATTACTTCACTCCGTTGTTTGGTCGAACAACATTATATCCAACCTGTGCATAAGAAAGAACTAACACAAAGTTCCCTGAACCATCTCATGCTCTCATCTCCGCTAAACAAATTCTTTCTTGCATCATGCAGCTCTTCCAAGCTCTTCACATTTGTCTCCCACCGGTGGTCGGCTTTTAGCATCGACAGGCCAAAGGGATATCGATGTTTTTTCAACTGTAAACAGACAAGGTTACAAGAAAGGCACTTGTTCAATCACCTCTGCCTCCAAACATTCTCAAGCCACCAAAGAAAAACCAAAAGCCAATCAAAATAAACGAATAAATTAATATTATACCCCCAGGTCTTGTCCATGGGATATATACGTAAAGGGAAGAGATATTAGCAAAAATGCATATGCTGCCACAGAATCTCAACGGCCCTGGACCTTATTGTTAAACAAAACAGGCTTCAGAAGCACGAAATAAGTGCAAGGGAAGCTGTGTCAGAAACAAGCAGAAAGTTCCTACTTTCTAAAATATCACAGCATGACAAGGTGCCATTGAAGCAGAACCAGGTTAGCTGCTTTATGGATGAGGGGAGAATAACAAAAATTTTCAATGCTTGTGATTGATACTAGTTGAGGAAATAACTCTTCAGAACAAGATCAGATGAGTCGCCTTTTAAAATTTCGGGTGGTGGCTTGATAGGTGCGAACCAACAATCCAACACCGACTCCTATTCCAACGCAGATGCCAAGGCCAATCCCCACACCCACCCTCACACCAGCATTGAACCATGAAAGTTCCCCATCCTCCCCTTCTATATATTCAGCTCTCGAGTAAATGCTGTTGTAATCAACCTCCAAATCGTTTTCTGGTTGGTAGCCTCCATATTCCAATAACTGCCACAGAAGAAGAGACGGATGTTAGCACTTTGCACAAGCAGTTTTGAGAGCAAATGCAAGAAGATGCAAGAAGTCCAAGTTATATGGAAGAATTTTCTTTTCTTTTTTCAGAAAGAGAATAATAGAAGAACTTCCAAGCCATATGGGAAAAACTTTTCTATCCAAGCTGCTGAAAAAATATATCCATATTACTTATGCTGGCTATTTAAAACAAGACATTTCAAGATCAAATTACATTCAAGAAGGCAAAAATAAGTAATTTTTTGTATAAAAGGGCATTATTTAAATGAAAATCAAGGACTCGTTAAGCAATACAGAATTTTGACACGAGAGACTAGGTGTTTTCAACGGCTGAGACAGCAGAGATAAAAAAAAATCATACTGCTCCATTAAGAACAAGAATAAAAATCTGGATTAATATTCAGGCAAAAAAAATTCAGACTGACCCATACATCTCAACCTTGCAGCTTTATGTGATGAAAGTCTACCAATATGCCCTTTCGTGGCGTGAGTAATTGAATGAGAAAACAAATGAACAAAAAAATAGAGTATGAAACTTAGAAAATTCAGAGTAGGGCATATATTGCCAGGTTTTGAGGGAACTGTTAAAGTAATGGCAACTCAGAAAGCTGCTCCTCAAAATCTTTTGTGCTTTATTAAACTTAAGTGGTTAAACTAGTCAAAGAAAACATCTTTCTCAAAAGACCAGTGGTTGAAATGAAAATCATATATCCACTTTCAACATCTTGAACATGACAAGGCTGCAGGCCTTACATTATAAATTCTTCAGCATGTCCACTCAAAACTCAGACAGCATATTAGTTATGGAACATTATGACATAAATTTCATGACAAAGGAGAAATTGAAAGTAAAACCTTATGGATTAATCGCTTACATAAGATTCAAATACCAAAACAATAGGGCAAAAGGAAAATTATAATAAATGTGGACATATCTTTGCAACAGTATCTATAGATGAAAAGGGAAATTGAGAGGCAATCTTGAGTCTATCATGTTAGAACTTATTGTTTTACTTGCTTTCATATATTTTGCTTTTCTTTGTTCTGGGGCATAAAAGATTTCCTATGACAGGGAATTTTCTCTATCCAAATAAATTAAGTAATTCTTTCTCATCTTTATTAGATAGTTATTACTAGTATAAATAGTGGGGCTTTATTCTTTCCCTGCCTCCCTTTTTCCTAGAATGTTGGAGCTTTGGGATTTCTCCGAGTCTGGTTTCTGGATGGTAAAGGAGCACAAATACAAGCATGGATAGTAATCTTTGTTTTAAATCTTGTCTCTTGTTGAATTCCTATAGACAAAGTCTCTGTAATCTCTAGTCAACTAGTCATGCAGAGACGATGATTGAAAAATACCAAAGAAATTCAAGCCTTGATGGTTGCAATATGTAAGATAGAATGTTTCTACAATGAATGCAATGACAAACAATTAATATATATATTTTAAATTATTTTGAAGTCAGAGAACTTCGAATGGATGACTGAGGATATCAGATTCAAAAAAAAATGCTCTCCATAGAAGTAGGCAGTCCCAAAATGCATGCAACCCTGCAGGATTTTGCTATCTCACTGAGTCCTCAAAGATGACACTATATTCTAGATAATTACAGTGTTAAAAGAAAAGAAACGGTGACTTATCTTATTCCTTAAATACTTAAAAAAGTATTATGCCCAAGTTATATTGCACATCTATGGTCTGGTGAGATTGCAGCCTTCATTACCTCTTAGACATAAAAGCTTAATGCATATGATGCAAGTGTTGCTTTCTGCAGTACATGGTTTTGGTTGTTGTTCCAGCTTCTTCAGGACATTATTAGAAAGTCTAAGTACACCAGATTCTAATCTAATCTTATGAATAAAATCATCTAGATTAAGATCAGAAAAATCATAAAAAGGTGTCAAGGTGACACAAATGCCAGAAAATTGTACTGCCTAGAGCTAAATGTAACCTGTCTAATGTGTTCTAACATTTTTTCCCACCTCTTGAAATCTTGATGGATGTACCATGTTTTAGCGTGAGCCATGGTGCCGTTCAAGAATAAAAAAAAGTTAATGGAATATCAAGTTATCTTCTATATCCTCCTAAATCATCAAGTGAATTCTATGCTGACCACAATTTGTATATATTGACTGATTCTTGTCTCTACAGGTTCAACAATTCTAGGCACCAGCTATTTATCCCTCTCCGCTGCAGAACAAGCAGAATATATTATAAGTAGAATTCGGAACAGATACCGCAGGGATGTTGATGCAAGTTGTTAAAAAAGTGAACATAATAACTTATCATTACTGTAAAAGTTAACCATAATAGAACTGTGAAAACTGTCCAAATAATGCCATGATCAATTGAAAGTCTTGGCCAAAACATTATAATGCTCAGCTTGATCAGGTATACTTGACGACAAATTTGAATAAAAGAAAATTATTACAATATTTACGATTTGACAAAATAGAATAGGGTTTTATTTATTATGGACAAATTTAATGTAGTTTCATTCGGTTTTGACCAAAAAATGAGTTTTCCATGTGTACAGAATGCACTTTTAAAATCTAATCATCTGGAAGTTTGTTTAGCAGGATATCTGGTTTTTGATGGAAATATACAGAATCACAAAAGTAATAGGCTTTAATTCTTGCATGTTGGCTGAAAGTATTTAAAATTATAACAAATTTTGCATCTGTTCATACCAAGGTTCACCATCTCGGTACCAAACCCCATACCGGTACCACACTAGCACAGTGACGGTATGGTTTTGGTGTACCCAGTAGTACGCCACCCGTACCAAATACCGATACAGGATCGGTATGGTACGGTACGTCCCGTACCGCTCGGTTTGGGCCAGTACGGCGTATCATGGTTCACACATAATCTATAATTTATTTCTTAGAACGAACTTTTGTTTCAAAGTTCACTAGAATATTGTTAATTAACCCCCCTTTTTTTCCCTTGGGAATTTGCAAAATGGATATGCTTACTTTATGCAAATTTAGACCATTTTTTCCCCAGGAAGGGGCCCATTAAAACTTTTAAACGCTCTTGCCTCTGAGTTGTATGTTTAAGCCAAGTTGAACACAATTTTTTCATAGTGAATACACATGATAAATAATTCACATTTTTTATATGAATATACATATTTTTAATATTGAAGTCATGTATTTGTTAAGTATACAATGCACATTCAGAGGCTGGAGCATATCCATGGGATCAGAGGCAAAACATTCAGAAATTCCAAAAATGGGCAATTCATGAATAAAAGAAAGAAAGAAAGCGGAAATAAGATTTCTGCAAAAATCCCTTCCCCTTTTTATGGTTTTCTGCTTTACCTTTTCCTCTCCTACTTAGTAGATTTCTTTACCATTTTTCTTTTCTAACATAATCTCCATCTTTCTTAAAGTTCTCTTGACCCAAATGACATTCGAAGCCAATATCCTGTAATTCTTGAAGCAAATTGAAGGCAGAAAAGAAGTATTGGTTTTTATCGCAAAAAAGATATGATCACCGCACTCTAGGGTTTTCCATCTATCATATTCTGACATAACAACATATATAAAAATGGAAGTTTTCAAATGCCAAATATATTGCTGAAACAAGCTGTGGAAGACACAGAATAACAGATTACCCAATGTTCTCATGGTTTGTAAATCCTGCACACAGTGATATGAAGAAGGCTGAAGAAACTTGATAAAGACTCTTATATAAAGTAATATTTTAGTGAATAAAATTTAAAAACTGAACTGGAGAGCATTGTCCCTTCGTAACTGGATCCACATATTGCAGTCAGTGAACTCTCATAATGCATATTTCCAGGTAAACCTCAAGATAGAAAATAGTACCTGAAAAGTATCCTCAGATGAAGCATTCTTCATTAGTTCAGTTGGACCACGCTCTGGAATAGAATCAAACACAACCTTCATCTGATGCTTTTTCCGTAAGGCTAGCTGAAGAGTCTTGGTTAAGATGATGGGGCTACCTGAGAAACAACCAGCAACATATACATCAATTGTTGGCAAAGTCATCTCTGAACTCGAGCAATGTTTTCCCTTCAGAAAGCCTAATCCAGCCCACGTTACAGGCTGGCATTTCAGGTTCCATTTCTTGCTAGTATTCTTTGGTTCTGCTGTAAAACCATTACCACCACCACACAACTCCAAGACTCCAGCAAGCAGCAGAGCATCTCTATTGTAGACCTCAAATCTGACACTTCCAGTTATCCTTACACTATCTGTGCTCACAAATGTCACTTCTTCTGATCTCTTATCAACCCTGTCCCTCCTAAGCAAGGAAGAAGCAGAATCGGAATAAACACCACTTCTTCGACCATTTACTTCAAGGACGGTGTTGGGAGTAAGTGGGACGTGGTTAAGAGTAAGATGCTCAGGAGTTGATTCATTGACCTCACAATTGCTCACTCTCACGTAAAAGACCCTCAGATCAAACCAAGGTGATGACTTAGGAAGGTAGAGGGAGTGCATGATGATATTGCGACCAGGTTTATATGAATCGACCTCAGCAATTGGATCATAACAGTTCTCCATAATTGGAGCACGATCCTCTCAGAAAAATCTTTTCACATCAGTGTTGACAATGAGAAGAGAGATTCCAGCAAAAAGAACACAGGGAAATCAAAGTTCCGCATCTGCAAAGCGAACTGATGGTCAACAATTTACACCAAGCTATCAGAATTGAAACAACAACTAAAAGACATCAACATCAAGAAGACACGGAAACTTTCTTCAACTTAAATATTAAATAGGCATAAATATACAACAGATATTGATAAAAAAATTATGAAAGAAAGCGGCCACTTTGTTCTTTTCAACATACAATTTTACGTCTATGGTATCACGAAAAAAAGAAAAAGAAAACGCAAAACAAAAACGAATCTAATTCCGGCTCAAGGTGCAAGAAAGCATACAGAAGGTATGCAAAACCTCCTTATAATTCTGAAGGGAGAGGCGTCCTCCACCTCTGGTGACACAACTTGTAGAAAGACTCTTTCTTTTCCATCATAATCGGCAAACAAGATCGCTTTAAAGAAACACACACCCAAAAGATCAAAGACGAAAACAGTAAACAAAAGAAGAAGAACAACCCCAATCCACTAGATTCGATACAAATAGTATAAACCGAATGAAACAAAGAGCCACTTTCCCGATCAAGAACAGAGATTGAAAAGCCAAACCAGATATCATACCTCATACCTGACACACTTCTACGGGTTATCCTTTCCTCTCTCTCTCTCTCTCTCTCTGACATACAATATAATATTTTGTTCCTAATCGCAAAGGTGGAGCTAAATACATAAAAAAGTTGCCGTTTTTATATCACAAACCCACGAAGGAAGACGCAGGACAGCCAACAAAAAATTCGCCGGCCACCTCCTGCGTCACACGACGCGCCAAAGCCACCACTCTTCCTCTCGCACCCCACCCCACCCAAACGTCTCTCTCGTTCTCTTGATCCATAGAACGTCCACAAGTAATATGAACAATAATTCGATGGAAACCCCGTAACCACGACTCACCGGGCGATCCGAATCGAGGCTCCGATGGCTTCTCCTATCCCTTTCGGCGTCCGACGAGATGGGACGAAAGAGAGAGAGAGAGACAGCGAACAAAGGAGCGGCTCTCTGTTATTTTTGTACCAAGAAGAGACAAGGAGAAAGAGAGAGAATTTATTTTTATAAGGACTTTGTTTGGGATTTTTTTTTTTTTTTTTTTTTTTGGTAAGGCCTTTGTTTTTGGGATCTGTCGACGTGTCATCTCATCAAAGAGAGCACACCTGGCTTGGATTCTGTGTCCATTTGGGTCCCATAATATGCTATACATCGGAGCCGAGGGTTGCCGTTGGTTACGGAATGGATGGGAGGAGGAAGAGGAGGGAGAATTGGGGCAGGGACCAGACCATGAATCCCATGGCTTCTCTGCCATGAAATGAAAATGTTTAACCAATAAAATTCTTTAATAAGATAGATTTTGATAATTATGATTAAGATATGCTAATTCGGTAAAGTATCGTATCAGTATTATTTTATTATTATATTGATACATTCAGTATGAAACCGAATTAATGTACTGGATATTATTATATATTTTGTACCATAGCAAACTGATGTGGTATAGTATGCTTTGCCTCGTTCGATCTAATATTGATATGCTATACCATAATTATGGTTAATAATAAAGAATTGATACTGATTTATTATATTTAGAATACCAATCTTGGCTTTGAGTCAGGTAAACCCACTATGTAGAAGATCGTTGAATAGATCAAGTCAAATGGACGGCAGGGTGCCGCCTAATGGTGCGAATTAAAATATTTTAACATGTTAATTAAAGACTTTGGAGTTTAATTGGTGAAATAAATAGAATAATATTCTATTCTATTTAGCATAGTCGGATTTTAGTATTTTAATGCTAAGACTCTTTTATATTTGTCTTAATTGAGTGCTTATTTAAGGAAGTTGTTAGTATAAAATTCATAAGAGTCATATGATAAATGTATTGGGGACACCTAAGGATAAGACTATAGCATCATGAAATAGAAACAACAAATAATAAGAAAATATTCTATTATGGTCAATTGGCAAGGACCGCAATTATAGCTATTATAGACATTATTTCCTAAAACAACTAGATGACAAAAATAAATTTAAGAGATTAAAAATGTCAAATTTTCCTTCAGTAAATTTTCTAATTATTGTCGTAACATAGCTTGAGAGTATTTAGAGATCCTAAAGAACATTTTGACGTATATTTAAAGAAGAAAATGATGCAGCTGATTGAATAGCCCCTCAACATCAACCTGTTTCTTTTGATAGCTCCTCTTTTCTGCCTTCCAATTTGATTATTATTTTGCAAAAAAAAATCTCGGGAACTCTGATTGCTCTTGTACTTTGTTTGGTTCTTTTGTTGTTCCGATGGTTTTTTACTCTCTTTTTTTTTTTGGTGTAAACTGTACATGAAAAGAAAAAAAAGGTAACCCCTGAGGGCACATCAGAGCTTTCAAACATAGGCTTCTACAAAGCATCACCATTCACCATATCCAGAGTCCTCTCTGAAGTTGACACCATTATTTCCAGGGCTCCAACATTATCAGCCACAAAGACTAACCAGAATAAGAATACCCCGATCCTCTTCCAAATTCCAATGCACATCCAATGGTGGTCAAAGATGAGAAGGATAAGCAGCTCAACTAGCCGGCATGGGTCAGTGGCGACGAAAGCGACGTCGTTCTAATCACTTCAGAAAGTTCAATCCATGAAAATATATTGTCAGCATCATCAGAAGCTACATCTAGAGTAAGAAATCAAGACCATACACTGAGAACTGAATAAATCATCATCAATTTCTTTTGATAATTCTTACAACATGAGAATCATTGACTGTTCGGCCTGCTTAACTGAGACAGCTTAAAAGACACTCTGCTACATACAGGGCGGCGCAGAGCCCCATCCTTATAAGCACATACATAATATGCTTGGTGCAACAGATCCTTTTCAAGAGACAAAGTAGTCTCAATTTATTGGCTTTCCAGCCCCTTCAACTGCTTGTTTTTAACCACAACATAGTTTTGGCAGACTCACACTGGTGAATTCAGGGCCAGCATAAGTTTCCAGACCTCTGTTTTTAATGTGCAAATGATCCCTGATGGACAGACTATAATCGTCACCGGCAAACCATCCATTCTCATATTCAGCTGGATGATTACTAGAATGCCCAGTCGTGACACAAGAAATCACAAGAAATTGTTATCTGGTAAAGAAAAGGGGCTCTATAACCACCAGTTGCATTGATGACACTGCAGGCTTGCAGCATTGGCAAGCTCATTAACTGGTTCGTTTCTAGAATTCAAAGATTAAAAAGCAACTAACTCCACACAGTTTTGTTCGCTGATTGGAAAACTGAGTTATAAGTTTCTTAAAGGAATTGGTAAGTGTTTATCTGTCATACACAGTACAATCACCAACATTCACAGAAGCTGGGAATTATAAGCTCAGTTTGAAAATAAGTAATAAGGAGCAGCTCAATTTGGTGAGATAACAGCAGCCCTCTGTCTCCATCACCGAGGAACGGCAAAGTCTAGGTATTCATTATGAGGAGAAACAAAAAAAGGGAAGATTAATCAGCAACGTAAAAGACATCCATGTAGGCATCCATGTAATCTTCATGTAAGCAATGTAGGGAAAAAATTCCTAGCAACAATGGGGCTACTAGAGATCTCAACATGGTTTACAAAAAAAATGAATGCTGAATCACAATTATTATGCACCAAATTACGATGTGATTCTTTACACGCTAATTTGAATGAGAATCATTAACCAGGCCAAAAGGTGGGCCTTCCTTACACAATAAAAAGAGAGAGAGAGAGAGAGAGAGAGAGAGAGAGATGCATTTTCCTAGTTCAAACTGACATGCAATTAGTTTGGCTCAAAAACAAAATTATGGAAATAGTAATCAGCCGTTTAGGATTTTTTTTTAAAGACAATCTTGTCTACAGTCCTCCCTTTTTTTTTGTGAGACTAGTCTACAGTCAAATTGTTTGGCCATGAAGATCATGATGCTGTTGAACCTACACTACATATAAATTTGGACTTGCACAGCAGTGAGGGCCAAAACAAGCATCCATGTGTACTAATAATCTCCCAAATGTCATAGACAATTGGAGCTCTATGAACTAGGAAGAGGTTATTTAACATTCTAAAACTTTCTCTATCACCCCTCCGATATCTAAAAAACAGATGTTGCAGTGCTCCACTTATAATTACTCCCTCTAGCAATTATTCTACTTCCAAAAATATCCAATCCAGTTGGAAGCTTAGCAATTCATTAATTTAGTAAAATGTCTCAGATAACCATTTCCTCACACATACTTGGATTGAAATATTAAAAGATTACTTCGGACATGACAATAATAATAGCCACCATTATTTTCTTTACCTTGCACCAGTAGCCTCTCTCTGCAAGCTCCTTCACTACGACATCGCGCTCTCACATTTACATCTTCTCTTTATCTCAGAAAAGCATCAAACAAATAGTTCTCGTCCTAGTTCTCACCTATCTTATTCCTCAATTTTTTCCAGAGTGAACTGTCATTACATGCATTATTTCCTCCACGCACAAACAAGTTCTCTCTTTCAGATATATTTTCACTGTCCAAGTACGACTCCATTTTTCATGCTTCATCCTTCCTAATACCAATCCAGTCATGAATCCTTTTCTTTCCTCTTATAGTCTACCTCTTCACATGCTAAACCTTCAATGCGCTAGATAAAAAAGCCTATCTATTCGCCACCAAAATCCATCTATAAGTAAACATTCTTGCCAAAGAATATGTCTGCCAAAATCCAGCTTAAAATAGAATGCTTTTGACCTGTTTCCAATCATCAATTCCTATAACTTCTTTGGTAACAAAACTAAGTTTCCCCATTCAAGACATTCATTATATAATAAGACATCACAAATACAAGTATTAAATATCGTAAACGACTATACATGTAATATCAGTGTCTCCATGCAAGTATCATTTAGAATTTCTTTGCAAACAATCCCAACCCATTTTTAATAGAATGTGTTGAACTATTCTTAGAGCTACTACTAAAGTTCACTACACTACATTCTAGAAAGTTAGGTAAATGGTTTCTTTTTATGAATTGATAAAAAGAAATGTAGAGATCCATTGTCACATTTGTTTTCTCAGACGGATTTTCATATTAAAGAAAGACTATTCAAGCCTATAACGTTGGTTTTCAGAAAATACAAAGTGTTTGTTTTTGAGACTCATTGAAATGACCTCATCCCCTTCCCCCTTTATTCACATCATCTAGTCTAAGCTTGTGGGGAAAATAATCTAATCAAACAAAATATCCATACTATATAGGAAACAATATTACCTAAATATATGACACAAGTGAGAAGTTAAGGCACCCAGAATATTTCAAAATGATAGCCCTAGGAAAACCGACTCAGCAATGCCCTCATACTTCTACTAAATTGTATGTTCAAATACGTAGAAGAAACTAATGAGATCCTCAGTCGAAGTAAAGTTACACTGGTTTCACAATCTGAAGTGCCAGTGAATGTCATAAAGTGTCATGGGGTGTTTAAGTGCCAAAAAAACCCAACAAGCTTTAAAAAATTATCTGAAGTCTTCAGATAACACTGATGGGAACCAAGCAAATATTGCAACATTAGTATAATCTCCTGTTGTTTTGTTACATAAAACTTCATAAGATCTCAATATTACAGCTCACAGCTAAGTCTTCGGATAACAATGATGGGAAATCCATTCATATGCTCACCCATCAGATATTACACCATCTACTTATCTCCTTTCAGATTGATTGTTTTATTATACTGAATTTTGCAAGATCTAAACTGTCTACATTTACTTAATCTGACGACTGCATTCAATCCATAATTATGTATATTGCACCTCTTGATGCCTTCCTGGCTTCACATTTCTCAAACAAAACCTCCATAAAAAACGTCAATCTACTTATGAATGGTAAGGGACCTTTCAAATATTGCAGACAAAGTAAATTCATATTTTGAGAAACATTTTCCTTCATTTCCATAAAACTTCAAAGATTCAAATACTACTCTCGTCAACCTTTTCAGAGATCTCATCATTAGCGATCCTCATACGAATATAGTGACACATCACCAAGTCACCATCAAGATCACAAGAAGGAGTATTAGCGCAAACTAGCCACATATATCGTGCCTAATTCCCTATAATGAAAAGAATGTATAAAGTTAGAAGAAGTGGTCCAGAATTTTTTATGATACACACTCCATTTAATTTAACTCATCAATATAGTAAACGAGTTTGAAGTTTCAGCATTTTTTCCAACTAAACAGAATAGCTTTACTAATCACCTTTGCGTTAAAAATATATTCAAGATATATGTACCAAACATGGTAGAATCTACTAGGAAATTATTATTGTTAGCTAAGAATATGATGATGCATGCACAAGTTTCAATCTCTAAGCTGTGAAGATATGGTGCGAGAGAAGTCTTGCGGTATGCATAATATGACAATTAAAGTATTGCTTCATATCAATAAGCATGAAGAGTCAAATGCCACGCTTCTGAACAAAGACATTTACTTGAATCTTGATGTTTATGGTAAAGTGTAGGAATGCTAAACATTGTCCGCCAAAAGTCCACATTTTTGATAAAGATAGGCTGAAGTAGCTGCTCTAGGTGCAGCAGGACAATCAACTAATACAATTGAACACGAAATGCATTATAGAAGCATAACAGCTCATTATGAGTCAAAACTGCATTGTGGGCTTAGCTGTTCATTTTTAGTTGCTTCATAAGTATACAAGATTTATACCGTTATCTAGATCACAGGGAAGACACACACATAAGAAAGCCATGATATTATGAAAATGTAGTACATCCATGCTTAGAAAAGCACCAAATTTATGTAAAATGCTAGCTAAGAAAACAACATTAATGAAGAAATGTTATATCAAGAACCCAAAAAATGCCGCAAGAGAGCAAACCACATAAAACACATCTGTCTCAGCAGCTTTGATATAATTTGTGAATTCTAAGCTTAAACAGAGTTATTTTTGTCTTCAAATAAACAGAGAAGCTATAGGAATCTACCCCGCATAGATCCAGCAGACCTTGGTCACAAAGGTAAAGCACAGCCTATATCATGAAGAAGAAAAACAAGTAAGGTGACGTTAGAATTGATTCACCTGCGACCTCCACTATTTTCCCGCAGAAATCATGTTAAATATTTATCGAGCATCTATATCATTCAAAAAACAAATTTTCACAAACTTAAAGGCACTGAATTATTGTTGTCAATATGTTGATGAAATATCACATTTCAAAACTTTACAAGAAAGCTTGGCCTCATTCATTTTCAGTTACGATTCAAAATCCTCACATGCAACGTTCCATCCCTTCTCCTTGCACTCTTCGTAGCCCTGATCAGATGCGCTTGTTTAAACCTATCATCAGAATTTTCAGAAGACAAAAGTTCCAATTTTTACAACAAAAATCAACCAACACCACTCATTAAGCATATTAACTTTATATGAAATGCAGTAGTTTGTTAATGTTAACTTTGTATATCGAGTCATAAAATACTAGTGCTCAAGAAACAGTCAGCCAAAGCCTCAACTAGCAAAGATTTCATCCATGCCAAATAAAAAGCTGACGAAATAAGGATTTTTTTTTAAAAAAAAAAAAGAGCTTAGAATTGTCAGAATCTGGAAGAGCCAAAGAATTCTTAACCATTACCTTGAGAAAGCCAGCTCCAGCAGGAGGAATCGACGGCTATGAAGGACCTGAGACGGGCGGAGGCGATGGCGCTGTGGAGAGGCATCAGAGACTCCACGCTTCCCAACGCCGGCGCGACCGACCTGGAAAGCCACAAGCCGCAAGATAAGAATCCTATGATCGAGAAGGGAAAAGGGGGGAGAAAAGCGGCAAAAACTAGGTTTTTAGAGGCTTTGCTTCACCTCCGAAAGAGAGGGGCCGCTCTCCTGGAAAGCGTGGGCTTGGGAAGTGAGGTTTTGCAGCGGACGGCGGCAGACCTCGCAACGACGGCGGCGAACCTACATAGCGACGCCATTTCCCGCCCTCGCTACCTCTATCGAGCGGACGAGGGGAAGCGAACGCAATAGAGAAACCTCCCTAAAACCCTAACACGGCGAGTTAGGTGACGAGTCGACGTGGTCAGTGAGTCAACGCGCACGCTTTTTGAAGGAAAATGGGCACTTTCGGGCCGGTTTGTGACGGCCCAGATAAAAGGGCGACGCGAGGACCAGGAAATAGGCCGTCAAGTAGATGCAGTTGGCCCGAAATAAAATCCTAGCCTTTGCTAAGACTGGATCAGTTTTTCAAGTGAGCTCAAGTTTGAGGGACCTAGATCCCACCTAGACCTAAAACTCGATCTGGGTCTGGATCAGGGTTTATTAAAAATTTATCTAATCTAATCATATATACATATTTGTTTGATTTTTATGGATCTAGCTTGACCTAATCTGGACCCGGTATATACTCGATATCCAGTATATAATGTAAATTTTACTTATATCATTAACAATTCTTATAAAATTTATTAATTATATTTTGAGTCTCACTATTAGTGGATAATTTTCTGGACTTTTCTAATAAATATATCCACTTGAAACTTCGGTTTGTCCCTAATACATAGTCGATCCAACTTAGATCTAGACTCGATCTCTACTTGACCTGATCTAATTCTTGAATCGGTAGGATGTGAATTCATATGTCGTCCAAACATCCCAATCCCTCTCCTTCTGCAAAGAAAAAAAAAATTGGAAGGAAAGAAATGTCAGTCCAACTTAGATGATACTTCCATCTATCTCCATACTAGTCCTCTAGTTGAACTAATTTTTCTTGGGTATAATTGGGTCATTTATGTCTAATCAAACTAGGTCCAATTTTGTTGGACATTCAATGTGAATCCTAATTTAACTAAGATTATGTTCTCAATTGTTATTTATTCTAGTTCGTTATCCCCATGTTACCCAAGCTAGGATAAAGTATTTTTGTCTTTTAGTTGGAGCAAAGGTTGGCTTCCGGGTTTTAATAAGCTTAGAAAAGTGTTATTTTAAATAAACAGTAATAGTGTCCTTGCTTAAGTTTGAAGATTAATTTTTAGCTTCTCTGTGAAGGATCCATGTCGCCTGTTGGAGGTGGATTGCACCGGTCCTTTGTGACTAGACTATCGGAGAGAGATCTTGGAAGACGTTTTAAAATTTTATCCTGTTCTTTTGTAAAATTTATTTATTAATAATATTCGTTTATTTTTTCTCTCTAAATTAATTCTCCTTAACTTTGTTCTTCTTATAATCCTCTTTGTATAATTATTAGTGCTAGATCACCATAATCCTAGGCCCACTAATCTTATTTCACAAGTGATTCTATTATTCTACATACTACCAAAAAGTGTATAAAATTTCTACATCGTATGAGGTTAGTTTGGTGTGTAAGTAGACACTAATGCAGCTTCGATTAGAATTATTTATACCATATTTTTTAGAGTAGCAACTTAATTATTTGTGATTTTGATGGTTATTGCTCAGCATAAATCTAGGGCTTCTAATAATTCATTGAGTATATATACAAATTTATTGGTTTTATTATGATTCAAAATTTAGGTTGCGATGACCAATTTTACCTACATCAATATGAATTTTTTTTTGTAAATCAAATTTATCATACCAATCTAATATAAACATATCCACAGAAATCAGAAAATAAAACATACACAAAATCTGGAGGAATATCCGTCCACACTATAGTCGCTCTATCATTCCACTTTTCCATTGATTGGACGATATTAACTATCCAATCTGTAAGTCAATAGTCAATTATATTTGATAGGACAAGATTTATTACATATATTAGAACAATCTGATAATAAAATTGTAATAAATAAATAAATTTTGAAATAAAAAAATTATCTCTATTTTTAGGATATAGAGAAGCTGAAAAATTATAAAATATTATTATGATTGTTTACTCAAAATCTAGTAAAATAAGATACCAAAGTATTCTCAAACAAAATTTATTTGAAGAGTGAATTTTGGTTTCAAACTTTTCAAAAGATATAGAAGAAGTATAGGACTGGTTCAAAAATAAAGTTTAAAATAAATACGATAATTTATTTATATTAAACTTGCAAAATATTTGAATCTAATTTATATTTTATTATGTATTAACTGTTAATAATAAGTGATCGATGCTATTGCATAAACTTGGTATGTGCATCTTAGAATGTCACTTAAATAGTAAATTTAGTACCTACACTTAAATGTCACCGGCTTAGGTTACCAAAACCTAAAACAATGTTGTAAAGAATGGGTGCACTCGGACCCGAACCTGACTACACCCAACTGAAATAAAAAGAAAATCGAAGCTCGCCTCCGGGCTCCATCGCGGTGAAAGCGAGAACAGAGAAGGCCAGCAGACGACGAGGAAGAGCGGGCGGCGCGCGGCGGCGGCGGCGGCGGCGGCGTCGTTTCAGGTAACACACTCGGCTTTACACCGCTCCTCGTTCTCTCCTTTTCCTCCTCTTCTTTCCACTCTAGAATTGAGGGTTTTCCCCTGTCTTTAAATTCTTCTCCCCCATCTTCTTTATTGGATACGATGAATGGATCCGAGGGATGCGACCCCCGACGAGGATTCGAAGAACTTATAGCTGATGCTTGTGGATTTCTTTAATATCTATTGTCTTCTTAGGATTGGAAGGTGTCGGTGGTCTCAGGAATGGATTGTTTGCTGGAAGGAGAGTTTCTAGACAAAGATCGTTTCTTTTCAGTATTTTTTGAGGCCATGATGTCGTTGAGTTCGCCTCCAAGTTGCCTTGTTCCGTTTCGCTTAGAGGCCTTAGAAGGTGATATCTTGTTAGGTGTACTATAAAGGAACTTGCCAACTGTATGGGAGTATGCGATTATGTTGATCTTCCTTTGAAATCTGAGATAAAGGAGTGCAAAGGCAGGCCTTTTTATATTTTCGGATTGATTTCTTGTTTCGTCAATTGCCGTGATATTGAGGATGGTGCTTAAGGGATTTTACCAGTTCTCACTTCCATTCATAACCCATTTTTCGTGGAGAACTCCAGATTTTGTTTTCCTTTCGAAGTTTGAATCCATATGGTTGGATAAGAAATGGTTATGAGATCAATCAAAGCTCCGACGAGAGGTGTTGGGGTCAAGGAAGGAGGCTTCTCCTCCGCCTGAGTTCATTTCATGATCTGCGGCAGTGCAACTTAATTTGAAACAGAGAAACAAAATAATTTCTTTTTTTTTTTGTGGTGTGGTTGTGGTGAACAAAGCTGAAGAGAGAACATTGTTGGAAGAAAAATTCACTAAAGGAAAAAAGCAGTTGATTAATGCGATTGAAAGAAACAAGTTTCTGACCAATATTAATAACAAAAGGAAAATTCTCAGCGCTTCAGTTGGGGCAGTGTGTCTCATAGGTGAAAATGGGATCGGTAATAACATTTTCTCTCTTTATAAACCCTATTCTAGAAAAGAAAGGGGAAGAGGATCACTTTGGGCATGCTTTCTTTCTTTCGCAGACTTAAGAGTCATGCAGAGGGTGACTGACGAAAAACTAACAAGTAATCCAACACAGTGGTAGTCTAGTGAACTATTAAATATCCAAGCTTTTTTCTGAATGGATTCAACTCTCTGCCAAGGGTTCTTCAACTCAATCAAAGATGAGATCATGAAAGCGACTGTAGCATTGTTTCTGAGAAAGAGTTACTTCGTCACAAACATCAAAATTACGGAATGGGAGATATGTAAGTTGATAGGTGCATTTTGTTGGCATCAGGAAGCTTTTGAGAAGGGCTTTCTGTTATAAATCATTGTAAAAACTGATCTTTGAGATTGTTGCGGTCCTTGGCTGCTCTTTCGTGCACAGATTTGCCATTTCTAGTTGCTTACTAATTTACACTTTAAGAACTATTTGTAAAAACTGAACTTTCAGATGTAGTTCTTGGCTACTATTATATGCACATGCTTGCCCTTTCTCATTTCTTATGCAATTATGCTCTAAAAGTTATTTTGTTACAATGTTATGTCTTAAACAAGCATATTAGCTTTACCATGTTGTTTTCCTACTCGTGGGAATCCTTGTCATGTTTGGAGGATAGTAGAAATGAAAAAAAAATGGCTTTTTCTACTGTCTGTCTTCAAATCATGAGACAACTATAAGTGGGAAGCAGTAATTATAGTATATTCGTCTCATTCTCAAGAATTCTAAGCAAACCCAGGTCTTAAGTCTAGTCGTTGTAAAAGTATGGTGTTAGAGGTAAACTATGCTAGTTTACAACATATGGTCTATTCTGAGAATGAGAATCATTTGCAATTGCAACAGGAAGTTATGTGATTTATTAGACTTAACTCCTTGGCGCCTTATGCCCAATTTTCCCTCAAAACTCTTGGTGCCTCACGTATAGTGATTTAAAAATGGTGTTCAATCACTGACAGACTTGAGGAATTTGATGCTAGACTTACACTTGTTTCCTCACCTGTGGTGATGTAAATATGAGAATCAATCATTGACAGATTTGTGGACTTGAATACCCATGTATCAAATTGGGATTTCATTTTTACTTGTATGTGATTCTATAGGTTTGAAATGCCTTGAATTGAATGAATCAAAGCATCAACAGATTTGAGAGGCCTTTTGAAATCGAAGTTGGGTTTGAGGTTTGCCTCTCCAGGGAAGTTCCCGTGTATGCTTTGATAATTTCAAAAACACTGTATTAAGTATTATCTTCTGCTTGTAAAGTTTTACATCTTGTTTGGTTCACTAAATGACTTGCTGAACTTGAGTCAGAGGAAATGTGGCAACTGGTTAAGTTGGCAAAGTCACTGGGCTGAATAAAAGCCGGTGGCTGTCTAGCCTCTCTTCTTATCAATAAAGTCACTGGGTGCTAGATACCAGTGAGCTGTGTTCGACCCCACCTTCACCCAAATTATGGCCAGGCATCCTCCAGTCCTAGTTCTTAAAAAGAAGCATGTTACAGAGAAATGTCAAATTTGTCTAGAGGAGTCATATCTTATGCATGCTTCACAGGGGCATTACCCTTCAGGGTGAAGGTTTTTTGTTGGATGGCCTTAATAGAATAAAATCTAAAGCGGCATGTTATATATGTACGTGTGTGTGCTAAGAAAAGGAGGACTAATAGACTAATTCTGTCATTGCATTGTGAAGTATTTTTAAGGATTTGGAAAACAATTTATACGAGTGGTTAGCACTTCTCATTTCTTTTTAACACGCTCTATTTTTAATATTTGGGAAGCAAAGTATTGGGTGGTCTTGTTGCAGGGTAAGTGGTAAAGATGGTTGTGATTTGTTATATATGGAAAGATTGACGTCGGTGCTTTTTCTAAGATACTAGTCTCTATCTGCTGGAAGAAAGGTTATTGATAAACCCAATATTATGTATATGTTCCATCGACCCAAAGCCAACATTGTCCAGTGCAAGTATTGCAAGATTGGCTAGCTGAACCCTACCTAATTTTTTTCACTTTTGAAGGTATATCTCGAACCAACTCTGATTATTGCTATTGAGAAAAAAACCTTTTTTAAAATAAAAAAAAGAGGTTTTAACCAATCAAATTCATACCCCATGCATCAAGTATCAAATGCCTTCTCTTGCTAACTGTCCAATCATGTTCGGATCTTTGCAGTTCATGCTACTAAGTTCTAACCCATATGTGATGCTTTTGTAGGTATCTTATTCATGAAAGATGATGAACCTCTCTTCAATTTGCAGACGGGCCGGTCTCAAGGATCTAGTGTTGAATGTTCCTGTGTATGTTGGTGCCAGTGGTATCACTAATAACCCAATGACTTGTCGCAAGGTCAATTATGCTGTCCTTTGTCATTGTTCCAAATGGCTCTAATGGTGAATTCATGGTCTTGTGCCAGAAGCATCTGAGGGACTGACCTTGATCTTCAGGAGGTGGGCCTCCAAAAAGACTGCAGGATCCACAAAAAATGGACGAGATTCAAAACCTAAAAATCTAGGGGTGAAGAAGTTCGGAGGAGAGGTTTCTCTACTCAGAAAATTATTTCTTTATGGAGTCCTTGATCAGTTATGTTCCTGCTAGTCCTATGTAATAATATCCCCTTGCTATAATCTCTGTTTGTCTTGCAGAGAGTGATACCTGGAAACATCATTGTTCGACAGCGAGGCACGAGGTTTCATCCTGGAAATTATGTTGGAATGGGAAAGGATCATACTCTGTATACTTTGAAAGAAGGCCATGTCTGGTTCGAACGCCACAAGCTTAGCGGCCGGAAGTGGGTGCATGTCGAGCCTGCGGAGGGCCATGTTCTTCACCCCATCTACACAAATGCTGCCACCATTTCTGGTGAAAATCCAATATGCTAAGTTAATGGAGATTAGTTGTTGTTCTTAACAAGCCAGAATAGTTGGTCTCTAAGACAAGTTTCCTTGGGATGGACTAGAAACTTAGAATGTGGCTGGTACATTGCTGTAATGAATCTATCTTTTTTGTTCCAGTAGCAGTTAATCTATTTCCAGGTCTTTCCCTGGAAACTCTCGAGCAGTGCATTTTTTCTGGTAATTATGCACCTGTAGGCATCGAGTGAACATAATTTTTTTTTGGTTTTGAAAGTGTTTTAATCAAAGTGGTGTTTCAAAACTAAGGTACCGTTAGCATCACTTGTATTTTTGCTATTTTTAGAAATAAAAAAATAAAAATTTATTTTCTTTTTTATTTTTAAAAATATGAATATGTTTGGTATGGTCAATTATTTTTAAAGATATAAATGCGGTGATGGTAGTAGCGATGGAAGTGATGAAAGTGCTGGTGATGTTGGTGGCAGTGCGGCGGTGGTATTGTGGAGCTGGCGACGATAGTAATGAGGATAGGTCAATGTGGCTGAGGCAACGACGATAACGGTAGTAGCATGATGGAGACGGTCGCGCAAGCGATATGGCGAAGGCGGCAATGATGGCAATAGTGATGTGAAAAACTCTATACCCGAATGAAGGGAATGCCCTCTGCATCCGCTGTAATGTATTGAACAAGATTAGGAGGGAAAGTCCTCGCGCTAGACTTGAATACTTGGAGGCGTTTGTAACTGTTTTATGAAAATAGCGAAATAATAGAAGAAACAGGTCATATTTTCCAAATGTGTCACCACATGGGATTTGTCATCTACCAACTAACATGATCTGGCCAGCGCAAATCAATTAGTTTGAGAATCTAGGTATAGCTTCAAAATAATTGCATGCAGTGTGGTCTTGACCTGACCTAAACCCACCGCTCGATCAATGAGCTTGGGCTCAAATTTTGGACCCAAACCGGTTATTCTAGGCTTTGGTTCGAGCTATCAGACTTGGAACTCACAGATCCACATGCGGTACTAATCGTTACGTACTGGCTCGAAGAACTAATTGCCGAATCATAGTTATTTAGTTGATCCATAACACAATCCTGAGGCTCAACTCTTTTTTGGATTTTCCTCTACTTTTTTTTTGTTTGCATTGATAAATCTCTCTTCTCCACTTATCAGGTCTCCAATGGAAACACCGTATCTTTTCAAAAACTAACATTGTTTTTTTTAGAGTTACAATTTTAAAAAAAAAGGTGTCTCACAAAAAAAATATTTTAAAGCATTTAAAACAACTAAAAGTTAGGAAATAAAAAAATTTAAATTCTTTTTAAAATTAAAACTCCAACGATCCTTACAAAATATTTAAATTTTTGAAAATCATAAAATAGAATATTTAGGCAACTTATACTGTGCAATAGATGAGGTATCCCGTGGACTTGAATCTCACTTAGTGTTGATAGACATAATAGTATTTATCTGAAGAAATTATAGTGGATTAGACCTTAAAATAGGTCTTCTCAATAAATAATTTTATCACTGATAAGAGCACTCATCATTGGGATAGGAAGAGATATATTTCAAAAATTATGCTCCGACACAATCACTAAATCAGTTTTATTTCTACCATGTCAAACATTCTTCATGGAATCTCCAATCATAAAGTTTGGGTATCCATTGTCGGTGACCAAATAGTGGGCTTAAGCTCCATCCTTCTCGATGATTTTATTACTCCAATCACAGACAAACTCTTGATTAATTCATCTATCAAGTTTTTCTCATACTTGACAAATTTCAACAAAATGATATTACTCTTTTAAAGTTATTTTACAAATTTATGACGAATCTAGATATACTGATTTATCTTTTTGTTAGTACTCTTTTGATTCATAAGATTTTGAGTTAGATTTTAGATTTTGAAATAAATACAATAAAAAGCAATAATATCAATAAAATTAAATAACCACATTATGAAATATAACGAGTAATGTAACCTTATAATTTGTGCACGTTTTCAAAGTAGTAGTATATATTTTGACAATAGCTAATAATATGCAGAGTTTTTAAAATAATAGTAATTTATGCATAGCTTTTAAAAATGCAGGAGTTTTCCGTATAAATTTTTAAAATGCAGGAAATTCTGCATATAAATTAAAGATTGCAGAAAATATATTGCACATAATTTAATTTTATAGAAAATCTGCACGGCTTTAAAGCTTCAGTATTTTTTTTATACAAATTTTTAATCGGCAGAAAATTTCTACATAGACTTTAAAGTTGCAGAAAAATTCTGCAAAAAATACATAATTTTTAAAATAGCAAAAAATCAGTTTGCATAATTTTTTAGAGCAATATAACTTTCTAAAAAAGCTGATTTTTATAAAAAAATTATAGCTTTCTAATTTTATATAATAAAAACAAAATTTAGTTTTGAATTAAATATTATAAATGATTAAATAGTAATGCCTAGTGTAATCAAGACCACATTCTTAGATTGTTGAAAAAAATTAATTTCTAGCATAATTAAGATCAGGTTGTTAGATTGTTGGAAAAAAAAATTCCAAGACAATTGACCCGTATTATCAATGTGATGCCTCACCCCATTCATCAAATGCCAACGCATTTTCCGAAAAAAAGTTGAGCCTCAGGATCGTAAGCCCCGTTGTGTTAATCCGTCATGGATCAAGTGAATAACTGTGGTTCGGCCATTAATCCTTCGAGCGGGGGTCCTCTCCCAGAGGACCCACACAGGTCTTAGCCCCTCGCCGCAGGCGATGAGAAGAAGAAGAACCCCCTTTGAGCTTGAGAAGGGTCAAACCCATTTTGGGCACCGCATCTCTGCGGTGATCGGCCCGGGGAATTTCCAGAGCCCAGACAAGCCCATTCATTACGTCTTAACGCGAGATGACGAGACGCTTCCATTTCTTTAATTGAAACACGCAGTTGACACTTTCCGCGTTCGATGTGGGACAAAACACGCAATAGGCACTTTCGCTTTTGGGGAAGCAAAAAGAGACGTACGCGCCAGGAAGGGGTCGAACCTTCGACTTTCTGCTTAGGAAACAGACGCTCTATCCACTGAGCTACAGGCGCATAGCCTGGTAAATGAAAGGTCATAATAATTTAAATAGCTTCCTTTCCCCTTTTTCTCTCCCCCCTCCGGCCTGTTCCACCGACCGTCAGCGTAAAGCGTAGCCGAGATCCCGTCTCCGATCGGCGAGTTCCGCCGGCCGGAAGCCATGATGCGGGCGGTGATAGAGATGAGCACCCAGGGCAAGCCTCGCCTGGTCAGGTGCTACGACTTCCAGGTTTCCCTCTCCCATCTTCTACAGTTTTCCTTCCCATTCGTTTTGTTATGCGACAACCATGTTTCCTCTCCTTTCTTTGAAGGGGCGTTTCATGCCTTTCCGGAGAATATTCTTTTAGTCAATTTTTGGATAGATATGCTGTCCCTTGCCTTTTTCATAGGTATTCTTGTGATGTTGCAAGCAGTAACGAGGCGCTTCTGGTGAAGACCACAGGGCGGCACCAAAGGAAACAGAGAAGAGCAGCTTATAGAAGGAGGACAGTGTAGTTCTACTCGGTTTTGATTGCAAAGAACCGAGGGGGAATGATTGTTCTGTTTGATGGAAAAGAAAAGCCTCGATTCTGTATTTGTTTGTCTTGTTGAAAAATTTGATGATTTAAAGAAGGAAAAAAAGTCATGATTATGCTCTAGAAAAGATGAGCTTTCATTTTCTCATTTATTTGTAGAAAATGAGAAGCCAATTCTCCAGAGGACCAGAGGATGGACAAGAATTATCCACATATTAAACTATTTTCTCCAATCCTCACTTAGGAGCGTGTTTACGGCGTGAAGCGGAGAGTAATGCAGTTCTATCCATTTATACATCGTAGTTTAAGCTTATTTCCCGTCACTCGGTCCCATGGTCTAGTGGTTAGGACATTGGACTCTGAATCCAGTAACCCGAGTTCAAATCTCGGTGGGACCTTATTTTTGTTCCTATTTTCTTTGCGGCTTCAATCAAGATAAGAAGCCTCTAATCAACAAAACATGATATCCTTTTAACTCCTTGGACAATTTTTTTTGAAGACATTTTTCTAATAAAAGGAATAGTAACCAACAACTTCATATGGCTACATTGCTCAGAGAAAGTTGAAATCGCGGAGGGACCTTTATTCTTTTTCTGTTTTCTTTGTAGCTTCAATGAAGACAAGAAGCCTTTAATCACTTTTCAAAATAGGATATCCTTTTAACTCCTTGGACAATTGTTTTAAAGCATTTTTATAATAAAAGAAATAGTAACCAACAACTTCATATGGTTACATTTCTCAGAGAAATTTCGAAGCAGCTCTTTGTTCCGTGATTCAGAAAAAAAGTGACTGAGGAATGAAGAGAGCCGTAATGTGAAACCCAGTCATTTAATTTACATTTACCCGAATAGACCACCATCAAAGGATACATTACACAGCAAAAGATTGCAGCTAGATGTTCAGTAATTCAGAAACAAATTAATTGAGGAATGAAGAAGGCTGTAACGTGAAACCCAGTCATTCAATTTACATTCACCCAAAAAGACCACCAATGCAGGATACATTACACCGGAAAGAAATGCAGCTTGATGTTCAGTGATTCAAAAGGAAAAGGTGATTGAGGAATGAAGAAAGCCATAATGTGAAACCCAGTCATTCAATTTACATTTTCCCAAAAAGACCACCAATGAAGGATACATTACACAGGAAAAATTGCAGCATGACGTTTTACAGGGGAAAAAAAAGGATAGATAAAATAAACAAACCGCAACCAATGAACCATCAGAACATCTATCACTGTGACCAACAATAGGTGCACAGATAACTTTCGGACCCACTATGGGTGGCCGCTTTGGAAACCTCTTTGCTCACCAAGTAATTTCATATACCAATGGAAAGAGAAAGAATTGATCTCAATGCAAGACATCAACTTCACTCCGTTTTGATGCTTGCAAATACAAATGGACTTCAGATGCCATGGGCAGGCACTCTAATGCTGAGCATACCAAAAATTATTATAGAAAGAATCATAAAAACCATCATCTTCAATCCTCAGTCTCATGTGCCCCAGATGGTTCTGGGAAGATCTCCCTTGATGGTCTCTTATGGGAGAACGAGTTCTCACCACCACTCCCTTGGGACCCTGATGTACCTGAACGCTTTAATATCTGTTCCTCCCTCGGCGGGGCTGTGACGGACACAATATCAGAGGAGCTGTGCCGCCAGCTTCCAAAGAAAGCAGCATTCCAAGAGCCCCGTGAGGAAGTAGCCCTCAGCTTGGCTGAGCCAGAATTGTTCTCCTCTCTTACCACCTTCAGAGGGTTCTCCAGTGCTTTTAGGATATATCTCATGAGTGGACGTTTGGAGGGCTTTGGATTCAGGCAGGACTTTGCCACAATAGCCATTGCCCAGACTTCCTCCAAGTGGTCCTCATCCACGATCAGGGATGGATCCACAATTTTTGCGATGAGCTCCTTCTCATAGATGTTGATGTAGCGCAATGTTTGTTCAATCCACTCATTGGTTGCAGCATCATTAGACCCACTGATGCCGAGCTTACCAGTGACTAGCTCGAGCAAAACCTTTCCCAGACAGTATACATCATAGGCACATGTCGCAGTAGAGGAGCCTGAGTATTCATTGAGCACATATGAGCAATATGATCAGTTCACTTTTGCAGAGAATGAAAAAGAAATAAGTTGAATGAAAATTTAACAAAGAACAAAAAGGGGTCATTCAGTAAGTTGGCGCACCAGAAATGACTTGTTCAGATGTCCTGTACATCATGGACAAAAAGAAAACATTGTTAGAACATGACAGGCCACTTCCTATTATACATACAACAAATAATAATGGTTAAGGTATTAGGATACTGGTGGTTATGGAACAATTTATTTAAGTTTCATGAAGGCGGAGAAAACATTGCAAGAATCAGTAGAAGAATTATCAAATATTATTTATATAGTAGACAGCAAATTATATATCTAAAGTCTAAAGAGGACAAGTATATTAATATTCCTAAATCTTTGTAAAAATTAAACTTATCACACAATTTTATTTTTTTATAAAAGTTTATTTTCATTAATTTTTGTTTTAAAATGTTATTTAAATCACTACCATTGCAATAAAATTAAAAAAATAAAGGAATACATGGAAAAGATCTTGGTTCAAGTCCAAGCTGAATCTCTTCTTATGTAATTTTGTATGTCAAGAAACACCATAACTCCAACTGGTTTGTCATTTCATTCTTCATTCGCAATCTTGCCTTTCTGAAGAGCGCATAATACAGGGAGGCAGAAATATCCTCCATAGCTGGTGCATAAAAGTACAAATAGCTCCTCAATTGGAAATAGGATTTAGCCTTATGATTGCCTTCCTCTTCCACTTCGAGGAGGTTCATTTTTAAAACTAGAGAGGTGCTTCCCTACATGTTTGACATGGGTAGTTCTTCCACCATTCTAGTAGGCCGGACATCATGAAGGTCATGCACATAATGGAAGTTACAACTCTTGTAGCCACGGTCTACATATGCTAGCATAAAATGACACCAAAACAAACACCAAGTGCTTGCTCGCTCATCTTCAAACTACGGCATTTTGTCATAGTTGATTTATCTTTCGGTCAATAAAGTAGTGCAGCTGCAGTTGAAACTTAACGCCTATTATGTCCTTGATAAGAACTTTGTCATAATATTCTGCTCCTAGTTGAATTAGATACTCCATGTATACATAGTTTTCAGTAAATTTTGCAGAACCCTTCTTAAAACTCTGCATTACACATGTTCTAATTATTGCAGTGCATATCCTACTATCAGCATGCAGCAGCGAAGGACCAACCTGGACCAAGTCACAAGTATTGATTTGCATATAAAGATGGTACACTGTAATCCAATTCTTACTTGGGCACTATTCAAATTAATATGTGATTTGTTTCAGGAGAATTCTTTCATAAATTGATTGTTCTCCTTGATCCACCATAGTATATCATCTTAAAAATGGCAACACTAGAAGACTGCTCATGAGTGGTTAATGACTGGCCACATTAACAATGGTTGTAACAATTGAGTAGAAATGGAAAGAATTACTTTGACCAAGCTTAAACTTAGCTGACCTCCCCTACGTAGTAATGTGAGACTGCTAACTAAACTCTTTAAACAAATAACAACTCCAATATCAAGTGAGAGAGCGGGAATTGGATGAGAATATATATAGAGCATGCCAACACCTTCTGCTTGCTCAAGCTTTTGATGGATGAACCTAAGGCATAATCTCTTCAAGGTAACAATATGTGAGTATTTATTTTTGTTTTTTGTGTGTGTGTGTGGGGGGGGGGGGGGGGTGCGGAAAGCTTTTGTCAAAATGCACGACTTCCAAATTGACACCATATTTTTACCAAGAAAACTTCCAGCATGCATATTTTGACTTATATGATATTGACAATTCGACATGAACATATTTTCACATTAGCCATCATCACAAAGTATTATCTAAGGCTTGATTCAGGCACTATAAATCATGTAACCCTTCGTTGGTTAGAACACCAAATACAGTCCTTAATCTTCACATAGGGTGAAAGAGCAATGATCCTTGAAAGGAGATTTGATGAGCAATATTCATGACAATTGGATATTATGATGAATCTTTTTCGATAATAAGATTCGTAAGGAAGGAATAGAAAAGGGTATTAGTAGAAGAATGAGAGGGGGGAGGAGATCAAGGACTAAGGGTTACGAAGAACATAAATCACATATCCCCTTTTTGAATTTGATTTCCTTTTACAGCTAAAAAGTTTTCAAATATTGATACATGAGGAAAGAGAAGAAAGGAGGAAAGCGAAAGAAGTAGAAGAAGAGGAGGAGGACGAAGGAGTGGACAAAGGAGGAGGAAAACATGAGGAGGAGGGGGAGAAGAATTATGAATGTTTTAGATCAGAATCAGATCTAAGTATTGGGACTCAGGAAAGGAGAAAAGATGAAGAACAGAGACAAAAGAGGAATATGGAGGGTTCACTTAATTTGCAAAAATCATCAAGATACAGATACATTAGTTTGCCTCCCTTCAATCTTTTAAAATACAACCAAAACCCTCGTAAAAAGTACCCCAAATGGCCTTAATAAATAAATTAACCTACGGTTAACAACCACAACTATTATTCAAGCAACATGATTCAAAATACCCGAGTTTGCACCTTTTAAACAACTCCTTAGATTCATCCAAAAAAAATCCAAGAAATATAACAAAATTTTAAAAAAATCCTAAGCATGCCCCATCTATATCCCAACAACATTATGGCGACCATGGAAGAGGTAAAGATTCAAAAATTTTATTTGAAAGTTTAGTTGAATTTTTCTAAGGATGATTGGCCATTATATTAAAACTCAACAAATATTGTCTGTTCAGCTTTAGAAACATGACACATAAAAGAAGAGGGGGGCACCTCCTATGACAAGACAAAGCCTATACAAAGAATAAAAAGAAAAAAGTATTGAAGCAGAAAAGAAAAGACCCCACAAAATTCAGATCCGTATATAGCTTCATCTATAATGACAATTGGACCTCTCAAAAGCTTGACGCTAGTGACTTTACAATTTTCACAACATAATCTTCAGTTTCAATAGGAGTTCCGGATACTGATTTTACTTAATTTAGGACTCTAAAGCCAACAATAGCAATTATATAAATCATTAAAGAAAAACTAAAATATAACATCTAATTTAGACTTGCACTTCCTATTAACTCTTCATGGCACAAACTCTTTCCTTGACAGTGTTTGGGTTCTTATGCCCTCAGATTTTTCAAACAAATAAACTTGATATCTTTGCACTAGACTTTCCACATGGTGAATCCGTATCAAACCAATGACAATGTTCAAGGATCATGATTATTAAGTCTGATCCATTCACGATCCAACCTAAAAAATTGGGTTCTTGTGATTTTATATTTCTAAACAAGGTATCCACAAGATTTCATCTCTTGTAGTTTTTTAATTACACTCATTGCTTTTCTCATCATTTACATCGGTCAGTATACCACACTTTCTGGTCAAGATTCCAATTATTCCAAATGGCACTCTCTATCTCTCTCTACGTGTGCGTATGTTGGACAAGCTGAATAGTTCGCACTTCAGACTCATTTGATATAATAACATGAAGCAATCTTTTTGAATTTCCAACAGTGTCATTGATGTTTCTACAAGACATGTTAGTTCAAATCTCCAAGAAAATACATCCATATTGCCTCAGGAAATGTCTATTGTTAACAGACTAAAAATTTGTAGTTATTTCATAGCTCAAGGATTCCTACCAACCCCACCCCCCAAATTCTAGTATCTAGGTGGCAACCCAATATGCACACTACAGATTGCAATAGTATCAAACTTATAAATAAAACTAATCCACAAAAAAAAAAAAGAAATATAATTACTTCTAATAGAAAATTACTTACTCAACTGCCTTTGTTTATAACTTAATGCAAGTGAACACTAGCCCATATCATAGCATTAACAAAAGTTGGATATCAGAAAAAAAATTTAAATGATGGGTAAAGAATATTAAGGTCAGAATAACTATAACAAGATACAAAATAAATGAAAAATAGTCAGGAAGATGCACAGAGATATAAAGAGAAACCAGCTTACAAATACCAGCTTGCTATCCTAGATATTAGAATATACGGTATGGCAAAGATACATCACAACAGACACTTACTGTGACAATCTCAATATCCTGGTGATGACATTCTGGTGGCCTTCCCCTTCCTGAGTACATACATCACTCAAACTTCCAAGCCGCACTTCAAACTTATCATCAAGGAGAATACTGCTTGCCTGAATATCTCTGCAGCCACACGAGAATCTCAGTTGGTCATAGCTAGATAAATTTCTCCCCCTTTTTTTACTGCAACAACTTGGTCAAAATTGGCTCTGACATGCAAGTAGCATTTGAATCTAATAAATCAAATTTGTCAAGTAGAGGCAGAAAGTTCCTTGCTATGCGATATGCTATAGGATTTTGATGTTAAAAGATTTTTTTAAAGGAAAATGGACCCTTTCTAAGATGAATTGCAGGCTCAAATCAAGCTAGCTTAAAGTTTGCTACAAGTCAGCAATAACTTGATATGACCCACATTCTCTAAATGTGACCAAGCAATATGCCATAATAGTGTGTTTGCTCAAACAGAATGGACTTAGCAACTGAAATTTGATAGAAACTTATTTTCTTGTTTTCTAGTTGCTGGCAAGAAATGGTCCAAGCAATTTTGAAAATGCAATGTTACACCTTATATATTTTAGATCGTAATAACTAATTTATACAGCAATATCTCCTCAATGTTATAAGTTATATATACACATAAGCATGAAACTATGGATGACAAATGTAGTGTGTATTAGGTCAAAGAAGGGAACCATATGTCTTTGATCTTGACATTTTCTAATCTATCTGCTGTAAACTTCAACTAATTGCATAACCATAGCCATGACCATCCAGCCTTGTTCCAACTACTTGGATTCAGCTCATGGATCCTGATACTCCAAGAAGTCCTCTTTAGGGCAACTCTAATGTTATCCAAATTACAAGGGCATTAGGTTTGTTGCTGGAAATTGGACCCAGGGGCGGCCGCGGACCAAGGAGGAGGAGCTCCGACGAACACTGGCGGGCGGCGGTCCGTCGGCGAGCGGCGTCCTCCGTGGGGGCCTGCAAAAAGCCGGTGGCCGGGGTTTCTGGCGCCGGCCCTCCGATGCTTAAGCAGAGAGGGACTTAATTTTGGAGAAGGAGATGGACTGTATGTAGAAGTCCGAATCCCTCCCTTGGAAGAAAAAGCCTCTTTTTTAGAGGAAGAAGCTCCCCTTTCATAGGGGGAGTGCCAGGATTACCTATGATGTGACTGAGCGAATTAATGGATTACCGTCACGATTCGACGTGGGCGTGGAGGTAATGAGTTGCCGTGGATGGTCCGTTCCCATCATGGGAGGAGATGGCGTGCAGCCAGAGTTTGCTTGTGGCGCGCAGTACAGTCCATTCTTGGGAATGGTGAGGCGTTGACAGTCGTAGCAGGGTATGGTCCCTGGTTGATATGTCGTAGCGTGGCCGGCAAGTAAAGCATGGTGCGGTGAGGCTGCTGCAGGGCATGGCCGTAGCATGTGGACGACGAGGTCGGCCTTCTGAGGTCAGCTCGGCCTTCTAAGCTCAGCAGCCTTTTGGTCTCGGCATTCTGTGCTCGGCCTTCTGAGCTAGGCAGCCTTCTGTGCTCGGCCTTCTGGTCTCGGCCTTCTGAGCTCGGCAGCCTTCTGTGCTCGGCCTTCTGAGCTAGGCAGCCTTCTGTGCTCAACCTTTTGGTCTCGGCCTTCTGTGCTCGGTCTTCTGAGCTCGGCAGCTTTCTGAGCTCGGCAGCCTGCATGAGCTCGGCCTGAATGAGCTCGGCAGCCTTCTGTGCTCGGCCTTCTGAGCTCGGCAGCCTGCATGAGCTCGGCAGCTTTCTGAGCTCGACAGCCTGCATGAGCTCGGCCTAAATGAGCTCGGCAGCCTTCTGTGCTCGGCCTTTTGAGCTCAGCTCGGTCTTCTGGTCTCGGCCTTTTGAGCTCGGCTCGGCCTTCTGGTCTCGGCCTTTTGAGCTCGGCTCAGCCTGCATGAGCTCAGTCTTCTGAGCTCGGCAGCCTGGATGAGCTCGACAGCCTTCTGAGCTCGGCACCTTCTATGCTCGGCAGCCTTCTGGGCTCGGCTTGCATGAGCTCGGCTCGGCCTTCTAAGCTCGGCTCGACCTGCATGAGCTCGGTCTTCTGAGCTCGGCAGCCTAGATGAGCTCGGCAGCCTTCTGATTTGGGTGCTTTAATTTGTGGGTGGTCCATTTTTCCCCCCAACAAGGTTCATTGTTTTGTAACACTTATTTGGTTGTGTGCTTAAAAAAATAAATAAATAGTTCCATTTTCAGGACTCAATACTAGCATCTGGATGTAAAATCCTAAGTTTCTAGCATAAGGACATGGAACCTGCAAAGATGCATGACCTGACATTCTTTTGTATGCAACTAGGGATTTTACTGTACCCCAAAAATGTGGTGCTATAGGTTGAAGGTATTTGAAATTTGCAAGCAAGAAATACCATTAAAAACAATGCACTAATTGATGACAAAAATGGGACACAAAAATTCATTGATTAATATAAGAAAGAGAATAGAGGAGGTGATAAAGTTAATCCAGAGAAGACCAAGGCAAGAAAATTGACAAGCAAGAACTAACTAGGTAATAGTTATTAGACTTAAAGCTGGAAGAATTTCAAGGTAGTACAAGGATTGAAGATCAGATAAATGGCACATGCGGTTACAAGATCGGATGACAAATCTCAAGTTTCACTTTATTAAGCAGAAAATGAGGTAAGGCCAACCTATAAAAATCACTAAGTATGAATATCGATAAAGTCATGAACAAGGGCAAAGCCAGGATTCTTTCCTTCGCGGTGGGGCAATAATATAGACCAGGAAAAAAACAATAAGAGTCTACTTTTAAGAATTTTATTAAATAAAAATAAATATCAAAGTTACTTTCAAACATATAATATCAAAATGACTGCATGTACATGCACAAACATATTAATCCATGATTCAAATCTCAAAGATCAAACAGGTGTGTCTGTATGTACATGTGTATATGTATGCAATATCTTTTATAAGAAAAGGAGAACATAAAGGGAAATCATGATTTAAACTCATAAATTTAAAGAAACAATGTACCTCTTTCAGACTAAATTAGAAAATCTCCACCCCACCCCCTATGATGTCTTTTATAGATCGTTTAGTCCAGTTTAGTTCATGACATAAAAGAGATTGTGAATTAGATTGCCTGGTATGATAACAAATCTGATTTTACCCAAAAAGATTCCCACATAAGGCCGAAGACATCTCTAGTCAACTTGTCAATATAATCATAGGTAATTTTATGAAAAGGCACCCACCCCCTAAAAGTTTCCCATCCATTTTATCTTGTTGAGAAAGTTATATTATTTTGATTCTTCCTTCTACGTTTAGCGTTATAACTCTGGATGATAAGAAAAGAGCATTTAAAATGGTAATCAATAACTAATTAAGCATTAGCAACCTAATAATGTAGGAGTGATAAAGTAGGCAAAGAACTTTTGGGGGGTGGAGTGCAAATATTTTGGTGTGGGGCAGTAGAAAATCTTTTTAATGGCTCCACAGAGGGTTTTGGGAATCTTAGACATGCCATGGGTCCCATCGCATCCCCAGATCCATCCCTGGTCATGACTCATAAATGGTTCCATGCAAGCATTATGTCAAGCAAAGAGAAAGCATAGATATTTGATCAAGAGGCAAGATAGAAGATTATATCAATATAATAGAATGATGTAAATAATTTCGGGATCTAGGAAACTGCAAGAGTGGACAATGGATAATGATTTTCATCAATACTAGGAAGGTCAATAACAGTCAAAATGGTCAATTAAGGGCTGAATATTTACTTGATTAAAAAAGTAAAGAGATGACAAATGAAATTAATATTTATAGGATAAAATAGATTAGTTGATAGTGGGCACTAGACAAATGCAAGATTTGCACAATATTGTTTTGATTAACAACGACAATGCACATAATATTAGTCTCTTAACCTAAGGAAGTTAAGGTAAAGAAGATCAATCTGCCAAAGAATGATCAAGAGCCAGTACTGAAGTACAAGTTTTCCAAAAGAAAATAAGAAGCCCCAAAAATCCTTAAAGTGGGATTGAGACATGCAACAAGATAGCGGGAAGAACCAAAAATGTAGAAGGCCTAAGGATGATACTAGAGGCTAAAATCAAAGATCTTCAAGGGATCCAACACAATTAGAATTTAGATGCATAAACCTAAAGACATATGGCACTAGCAAGCAAGAATGGCAAAACCCCAATAAGAGCAAGTATTGGACATTTGATTAGCCCCAGAGGACTTCAAACTCTTTTGAAGTTTTAAAATGAGAAAAATAACATTCACAGTCCAATCATCAATTCTCAAAGAGGTTTTATTAGCTGTAAGGAGGTAGAATGCAAATGTTGCCAATCAAATTTCATAATATAATAGACAATGGGCACCAAGATGCTTGGAATCCAATATGAAGAAGAAACAGCTAATCAGAAGAAGTCCCTAGAGGAAGGATTTGAGAAGAGTTCAGAAGAAAATATACAAACTTTGAACTACCTATTCTTGGATTTATTTGTTGTTCAATAAAACCACTAAAGTTTATGCAATAAAAAAAATCAGAAAATTCCATTGATAAAAATGGATTGAATAAAATGTTGGCATAAGCAAAATAGTTTTTGGGCATATAAATTTTTCAGATGGTCCTGTTACTATTGAATAAAGGGATAAGAGAAAATAAAGGCTACCTTTGTCATATGCACCACTGACATGTTAGCAAGTTTTTAGTAAACTTCTGATAGTTGTTCATGCAAAAGAATAATCTAACTAAAATGATTGTTATTACTACAACAAAGTGTGAGCAATACCTATGAACCAGAGGTGGGATACACTCATGATGCAGATAACATAGAGCTTCAGCCACCCCTATTGCAATCTTCAATCTCTTAATCCAATCCAATGACTGCAGTCCTTCTTCTTCCTCTCCCGACTTTCTATGCAGTGCATTCGATAGGTCACCGTTAGGTACATATTTGTATACAAGGAGCTTCTCATTCTCATTATCCAAAAAGTGTCCTAGGAATGGCACCAGCCTCTCGTGCAAACCTCTGGAAAATAAATCTAGTTCCACGGCATGAGCTTCTTTCCTGACTGTCCGCACATTGATCCTCTTCACCACCACAGGAATGCCGTTCTCCAAAACACCATGGTAGAGATCCCCTGAGCGCCCATGCTTGATAAGGTTTTTGCCGCTGAAGTCCGCAGTCGCCCGAACCAACTGCTCGTAGGTGTAGGCCTCCCCCACAGCTGACAAATTCACAGAGACTGCAGAAGGCTGTGCTCCAGAAGGGCCTGCATTCCCGCTGCTCGTCCTCCGTTCGGCTTTCTGGCCTCCACATTTCATCGCACACAGCACAATCACGAGAACCAAAATAACAATTAACAGAAGCCCCCCGATAACCCCTATCAAGATATACTTCAACTTTCTGTTGCTCTTCCCACTGGAAGAACTTGTTGGAGCCGGAGCAATACCTGGGGTTACCGCGCCATAATAAGGCAGCCTTCTTTGCAAATAGAACTCCTGACAATCAGTCAAATTCCTCTGATTCGAGGCATTGCGGAAGCAGTTCGATCCAAAGGAGAAATTTTTGCTGCTGCCATGAACAGGCAATGCGCCTTGGAAGTAATTATCGGAGATATCGGCCACACTAAACCTTGTGAAAACGACAGCAAACCCTGAAGAAATCGACCCGTAAAAGAGATTGTTGGAGAGATTGAACCCAGCACCACTGGCATTGGCATTGGCATTGGCAACGGCGGGCACAAGGTCTGGAAGCGTGCCAGTGAGGTTGTTATAGGAAATATCAAGAAACCGCAGCTCGGACAGTGACCACAGCGAGTCCGGCAAGCCGCCCGAGAAGTTGTTGTGGCTCAGCGTAAGAGACCTGAGCCGGGAGAGACCGGAGAAAAGGCTGCTGGCGAGAAGGCCAGAGAGGGAGTTGCTGCCCAGGTTGAGAACTCGGAGGCTCCTGAGGTTCCTGAGATCGTCGGGGAGGGCGTCGGCGAGAGAATTGAAGCTGAGATCGAGGGAGGCAAGGAAGGAGAGATCGCCAAGCTGGGCCGGGACCGATCCGGTGAGGCTGTTGTTGGAGAGGATCAGGGTGTTGAGCTTCGGGAGGGTGCCGAGAGCGAGGGGGATGGGGCCGGTGAGGAAGTTGGAGGAGAGGTCGAGGTAGGAGAGGTTGGCGAGGGAGGCGAGGGAGGCGAGGGATGCCGGGATGGCCCCGGAGAGCGAGTTGTGTGAGAGGTCGAGGACCGAGAGGTTGCCGAGCTGGCCGAGGGTCGGTGGGATGTTGCCGCTGATGGCGTTGCCGGCAAGGGAGAGCACGGCGAGGCCGGTGGCGCTTCCGAGAGAGTAGGGGATAGGGCCGGAGATGGCAGCGTCGGAGAGGTCGAGGGTGGAGAACACCGGCCGGAGGCGGCGGCCGAGCCAGTCCGGGATGGGGCCGGGGAGGGCGAACCCGGTCGCGTTGAAGGATTCGAGCCGGGAGAGTTTCCGGAGCCCGTCAACAGCGAACCGGGGATTGAGCCGTCCAAGCCGAGTGCGGCGGAGACCGGAGAGATTCAATGAGACAACCCGGCCGGCGCGGCACCGGACTCCAGTCCAGGCTGAGCACGGGTCGGTCCGGCGGGGCCAGTCCCGAGCCCGGAGACCGAGCGAGGCCCTCAAGCTATATAACCCAGCGAGATCGGCCTTCGACGTTAGGTTCTGCCCTAATGCCGGCGCGAAGAGCCCTGACGCGAGCAGGACGAGCATAAACGGCGCTAACGGCGAGGGCATGACGGCTAAGCGGACGTCGATCCGGGGCACATCAGCGGGTGGTGAACCATGGTACGGTGTGCGTCAACGTCGTCCGGTGTTCCCCTTTCTTCTTCCTCTTCTTCGCTGCCACTCCGTTGCGGCGGCTATGGACGGGGACCCCTATCTCGGTGGCCTTTTTTTCTTTTTTTCCTAATTTCGTGAAAATAGTTGTAAATAAGAAAAACAGGGAAGAAAAATGGAAACAAAGAATAAAAAGTGGGCACCAGCTAGTTTCCCTTCACAGCTACTCCCAGTTAAAACCCCGGTATTAATGCAAATGAAGATCTCAACCACCTCACTCTTCCTGCTCTCCACTCTCATCGAAATTTTTCTCTCGTATTTTTTTTTTAAAAAAAATTCTACTCTCCAGGTAATACTTTCTAATAATTTCTTCTAGTAGTAGCCGGAGGGCGTGAGGAGGAACCGGGATTGGCCGGTGGCCGGGAGGGGGAGTGCAGAGTATTTAGAAGGGAGGGAGAGGGGGGTTGACTCGACGGGAAAACCGGGAGGGACAGCTAGGATGTGAGCTTGGCGAATTGATTAATATGGAAATTGTGTGGCTCTTTTTATTTATATCATGATTAATAGATTTGCTACTCTTTCTTATTTTTTGTTTTCTGATGACGAGGATTTTCCATTGATGGAGCAGGCGAAGGGGGTGTTTAGAGGGAGGTCCGTATCAGAGGCTTTTAAATCCTCGGGTTTCAATCTTTGGCACTGAAAAGAGTGCGGGCTGCGATGAGTCCATATGTTCTGACTAAAAAGCCCCTATAGTAATGGTGGAATTACTGTAACTACCACTTGCACTGTGAGTGCGGGAGTTGAGGACTCGAGAGGAGGATGGTAATTTGGGAGTTTCCGAGGAGAAAATAGTGGTAATTTGGTCCGAATACAGGCGGTCGAAGTGTCGCTGGCAGCGCCGTTGGAGGGAAGGAGAAGGTGGAGAGGGGGGGTGGGGGATGCGATGACGTGGCGAGATTTAATGTCGTGAGATGGGACCCAGAGGCGCCGCGTCCCGTGAGTGGCTGGTCGTCGCATACCGGCGACCTTCACGCGTCGGCGCCTCAATCCACGTCATGGATTTTCTCCAATAAGATTTTCACACGTGGATCTAGCTTGGTGCCGCCACTTTCTACTGTGATGCCCATTTCCGCACCCTCTTGCTGACAGAAGGGCCCCACTGAGTACGTCCCGACATGGCAGTTCAAATCTGGCTTGGGTTTTTTTACAATTTGAAGGTGGGTGAAAATTTTTGTTGCTTTAGTTTAATCGATTTCATCTAGGTAGTACATGGTCAAAGTTAAAGATTCGTACATGATTGGGCAATTGTCCTATTTCCGTGCCATCTTTATCCCTTGTCACAGATTGTTTTATATTGGTAGATACCGTGATGCAATGATTTTTTTTTTATTATTATTTATTTGTGTGTGAGCGAAAGAGCTAGTGGTGTAATTGTCTCGGGACAGCTTCATCTTATTCGTATGAACCTATATATAATTATAATTTACATATCAAAAGATCTTGTTTGAGTTTGTCACTGTTTGAAAACAATGGTATGGTAATTTTTAATTTAGGTAGCAATGCCAAAAAATTATGGTCTTGGTTCATTGTATTATGTCGGCTAGCCAAAATGGCTACTTATAGTTGTCATGGCATAGTTATATTGTCATAAAAAAAAATTATGTTCTTCAAAATTGGCTTTCATTATAATATAGTTCCTATTAATTATCAATATTTATTTTTCAATAATAATCAATTCTTGTATTGTTATTGATGATGTTTATTGATAATATTTATAGATAGTTATATTTTGTAAAGAAATAAAGTAGGAAGACAATTACCAAGATTGAAATCTTAGATCTTTCCCAAATGGAGGAAGTGCTAACCAAGCTTAATTAAGAGGAGATATATGCTCCAAAACCAAATCCAACTATAAATACCTTCATATTTGCAAATTTATTGTATAATACCAAATTTGCTAGACCATGTATTAGTTTTGTATTTCTTGAAAAATGGTGTAACTTGCATCTATTTCTTTGTTCATAAAGCCATGACTGATTATGTCCTAAAAAAGTATGAGCTGCCGCATGTCAAAAGGTTTACGAAAACATCTTATATTGCTGGCATGGCAACTATAAGAAGTCATAAGAAGTAATCAAAATATTTTACAAGTTGAAAAAATTGAGTCAAGATTAGTGTCTATATTTTAATCATAGAGTAATGTGGCCTATAATTAATATTAAGAATGAAGTGGTAGGCATGTTACATCCAACAAACCAAATTAAGAGTGATGAGGATAGTCAAATCAAGAAAATTAGGAGTTTGAGCCACTATTCTAGTTCTGAAGGTTGAAGAATGAAAACAATATCAAAAGATAAAATGATTGATAAATATAGAAGTTATATCAAAACAATATTTCCTTGAGAACGGCAATGAGAACCAATGGAAGTTTATGCTCATTTGACATGTGGAACACTTGTTGCGTGGGATTGAAGGTCTCCTGACAAACATAAAGTTGAATGATAAAGATATAAAAGATAAATAAAACCGATGATATACTTTTCAGTTGGATAAAATATTTTGATATTTTCCACAAAGTCTGCATTTTTTTTTTGGGTACCTTAACTCGTACGTCAAAACATAAACTATAGACCAATCTTCTCCAAGTGGGACGAAAAAACTCCATGCTCGGAGTTGAAAGATGAGGTCCAGGAAAATGGGAGCTTTACAAGAGAAAAGCATCAAAACACTGTCCTGGGGATAGAATAGCCTGCGAGCTTGTTATGGCTTTTGTTATCAGCTCTCGTTGTTATTGAGAGGATCGATGCTGCCAAGTGAGAGTTCAATGGGATGGAACTGCGTCTGATTGAAGCATAGAGCTAATAAATAGTTCTGTTGGATATCTAAGAAGGTAGCAGGCGGTTCTTCTGCAGTTTGTAATTCCTCCTCTCTTCTGTCCTTATCCTACTCTACCTAGAAGACCCGAAGACGTTGCCAAGGTCTATACTGCTTTCCATGAACACCATTTCTAAATCCCACTTGATTAGATGGGTCTTGTTTCAAGAGGCATTCATTGTATTCCGGGGGTGAAGGGTGAGATGGATAACATTGATGTAGTTTGTCAAAGATACTACGAGATTGTTAGTAGGCTCTATTAGTTGGTTGTACCAAAAAGTTAAGAATCGAGTCTCGCCTACACTTATCTAAAAGTAATGAGGGATGGTAGGATTGGAGGACGGATATTGCTGGCATCCGTTGCTCATTAAAAGTGAAAAGAGTCAATGATGGAAGTACTTTCTTGCTTTACAAACTGCGATGATGCTTGTACTGCATGGATCAAACATATGATAACCAATTGATGATAGTCAACTCTATGATGATTCGGTGCTTCAACGTTTTTATACTAGACGTAATCATGCAATGCATGGCACATTTTAGTAGCTGCTGATCTAATTCGGCTCATGGACCCTTCAAGAGTAACTTCAAGAATTTTGGTCCCAGTTAGGCTCAAACTAAATATTATAAGTACTTTAGTTTACATGCATGCACGCATGAGTGCACCCATGCATTTATGAATGTATTTATGCATGCATTTATGAATGTATTTATGCATGCATCCATATAGGCATGCATACACATGCATTTATGTATGCATATATGTATGCCTGCACGTGTGTGTAGATTGGTGAACAAGAATCTAGTAGATTGTATTTCAAATCGAATTCAATCAGGTAAAATTAAAAGACGATAGCTCCAAATTGGTGATCCGAGTTGATAAATATGATCTATCATTTTTAAATTATTTACAAACCAATAATTGCATGATTTGAAGATCATTAATATAAGTAATTAAAAATAAATATTTAAATAATATAAAATAATATCTATCTTTTAATGCTTGATGCACAAGATAGAGTTTTTTGGATCATAGGAATTTTAGTTTATAAAAAATTTAGAGATGGTAAATTATACTCAATGGCTTGAATCACCACTCACCAGTGTCATACTCCCCCCCTCCTCTTCATGTTTCCATTTCGTTTAACTGAAGTCAACTTGAAATATAGTTAAGCGGATCCCAATCTAACCTCCCCTCTATATTAGCTGGACTATATATTATATATTAAATATTTCATAAAAGATTTAATGATCATAAAATAAATGCCGTGATGTCTAAGTCACAAATCTATACTGTTGATTATGATTTGACACTTATAATTTTGACTGTGAGCAGAAGATATGCCTTCGTCTATGATGATTAATGGTAATAATATTATATTGATGGCACCATTATGAACATGTAGTATACTTGGCACTTACGAGAAAATTATGCTTCAATATACATGGTTGTGTGTAGGTAGGAAAGGGAGGAGGAGAGAGATAAATACATGCATGTATAGCGAATAAGAGGATATGTGTTACATAGGTCTCTAATGGCTTATATAAAGACATTACATTGATAGTAAATTTATGAGTAAAATTACAAAAATATTTCTAAGATTTACATTTATTACACTTACATCAAATAGTTGGAAAAATCTATACTTATACCTAGTTGAATTAATGGCATCATTGAAACCGTTCACCTCATATAAAATATCAAAAATATTCTTGAATAAGGAGGAGGATGCATATATTTTTTTATGTCATTTGAAGGCTATTATATCACATAAGATTATTTTGATCATTTTTTTAAAAAAACTGAGGTAACATTTAGGTCTCATTTAAGGTTAATGGTTTGATTAGTGTTATGTTAAGTTATGAGTTAAAGTATTAGATAAAAATAAATTTTAAGAGGGCAAGCGTAAACTTTTCAAACTATAAGGTGTAAGTGTATTCTTAATCTCAAATTTTTTTTATAAATTATTTTAAATTTATATATCTTATGCATTACCTTTTGTCTATATATTATGAATTCCTTTAACAACAGTCGCGGCAGTTCATGAAAGGCCTATGCACTATGGTGATTTCTGACAAAAAATAAAGAGAAAAGTTCCGGTCCGTTCACTTGATCAGTTCCAATCACGCCGAACCCATAGTGATGTACCCGAGATCTGCCACCTTTGTTGGCTTTCAATCATTATTCAGCAATGTACGTAGATAATGTGCACATGTGGCTTGGCACTTGCCTCGATTGCGACGTGACAGTATCCAACCTAAGTCGGACCCAGGGTTCATGCGTTCAAGTCCCTCCACCTCATGGTCAAGTCCTTGCCATGAACCTTCCACCCCACTTCATAGCCATGGCCATCCCAACCTGGCCCAGCTCGATGCCAGGAGAGGCTCCTATTCATCGCCCAACATCACCTGGTATCCGTACAAACCATACACTATACCAAACTTCCTCGACCTTGCACCATCCACTTAGATTCTCTCTCTCTCTCTCTGTCTCTCAAATGAAAAAGACTATACAAACAACACTATACCAAACTTCCTCGACCTTGCACCATCCACTGAGATTCTCTCTCTCTCTCTCTCTCTCTCTCTCTCTCTCTCTCAAATGAAAAAGACCATATAAACTACACTATACCAAACTTTCTCGACCTTGCACCATCCACTGAGACTCTCCCTCTCTCTGTCTCTCTCTCTCACTCTCAAATGAGAAAGACTATGCTGACCAATTAAAAAGCGTGTCCACAGAAAGGTGGCCATGCAGGGCACGCAACAATGACGCAAGCCTTGTACGTTGGCACGTGCAAGCCATAATATATATAAAGCACCGTATAATATATCTAGACTGCGGTCCAGCTAAAAGGTGCATTTTATGGAAAAAGATGGAGGTATTCGGATGGCAAAATAAGGGTCAATGGATGCTGCAGCAAGGCACCGAAGAGTGAAGAACAAGGTTTATACTGATAAGATACCCAAGTTTTAACATAATAATATCCTCCCCCTTCTTTTCTTTCTTAAGAAAATAAAAAATGCAACTAGAATATTTATATAATTCATTTGTTGTAACATGTGGAAAAATGATAGAAAGAATGCAATATTATTATGTGAAAGCTAATACTGGTTGGTCTGTGTCTCTTGCAGTGTCATCTATGAATAAATCAGTAACCATTATGTGGAAATTAGGGTGTCATTGCTTGTGGTGATAACATAATGAACGTGAACAGACGGAGCTGCTAATTAATAACTTTTCTAACTATGACAAGGAGTTTGTACCTTGTTCTAAATAATATTAAGACAAAGGCACAGAAAGGGAGTGCCTCCGGGAAAGCAAGATTGCAACATGTGCACGCATGTGCACAATCCATGCATCCATGCATGGATGCTGTAACAGTAGAGATCGAAGGAATAATTTTCTATTTAACCAAGCAACTTGATGTTTAATTTATTAAAAAATAAAAAAAACAACTTATATATCGAGCATGATACCCTAACTAATATCGGTCTCATGCTAGCCAATAGTTTTGTATGCAGGTTGCTTCTGAGTCCATTTATTTCTTCCTCGCAGGCACGAAATTCATATAAGAGAGCAAGGGAAAGTAGTCTTGATATCCTGTGTGAAAACAGTCCATAGAACTGAGATATTGTCTAATTCTTAATGGTAGAGAAGTTGGATAGGTATAATAGTAGCATGGGTTGGTGGTATGTGTTGGCTTGTGACAGTTGTTAGGATAATACTATGGGTGGGTGCAAACAAGGTCTCCCTAGGAGGGTTTGGTTTGTTATTTAGCCAGTTATTGTCAATCTCTGTTAGGAGAATATTCTTAATCACTGTCCCCTTCGTCTAGGTGTGAGAGGACTTGAGATTTATAAGCATCAAATCAAGGAGATGGATGGTTTGGAGGAATCAACTCAATTTTGGTAGCTTCGAGGTTGTAGCTTTCCAATTTTGCTCAAAAAATATGCAGCTTTCTATATGGTGCTAGGTCAAAAGTTATTCAACTGCTCCACATGAATGAGGCAGCCATATCATCTATTTTGAATCCTATTGTTAGACTTGGAATCAGCAAAGCAATTGTCAAAATGATTGGCTTCCATGTCATCTTTCAATCCAACTGGATCAGCCTTGCATGCAAGAGAACTCAAAGAAGGGAAGGTGGTGTGTCATTTTGCAGATCGGGACCGCCGATTCGATGGCAGATACTGAGACATATTGTTATCTTATTCCTTCATCAAAGATGACGATCACAGGAAGAATATATAATAGCGTATAAGGTTCATAATTACATGATGTCAGTAGCTTATTGGATTTCTTATGCCTTAATATGCACTGCCAATTGACCTATGGTTATTTTTTGACTTTTTTTTTTTTGTGATGAGCTCAAGGGGATTTTTGCAGCATCCAAGTTACAGGATGAATCCAAACACCAATTTTGCTCGATGATTTGAGTCTTCTCAATCTTGTTGTTGAGTTGCAGATCGGAGAGATTTTTAAATTCTCATGCAGTAAAATGGTCTGTTTACCCGGTGAAAGCATGTCTCACACATTAAGATTAAGGCCTGTGAAATAAGTGAGGCCCAGGACTGACTCTATGCTAAATGAGTTGATCCAGGTCTGAGTACGATCGAATTCACTTTAAATTGGGTGAGTTGAACCAATTCATATACAAATATTAATGGCCTTTGTCAACCCATCTGACTCGGAAACGATTTTTTTTTTTTTTTAAATTTCACCAGCTTGTTTGAAACACATGACGATTTCACTTTCAGCCAAAAGCCAGAAACAAGTGTGTCATAATCCACCCAACAATTTGAGGTAAATCGAAGGTAGAAGTTGGCTTTTGGATTCATTTCATAGGCTTGTATCTAAAAACACTAATTAAATCCTGTTTTGATATAATGTTAGTACAAGGAATTAGACTAAGGCTTTTGTAACTCGCAACCCCAACCCCCCCTAACCCAAAAGTAAAACAAAACAAAGCATAACAAATAAAATATATAAAAAAAATCACTCATCATGTTTGACTTGGGTTTGGCAATCATGTCCTTGTTTTCTGGCTCAAAAATAACAACCTATATTCTCTCCCGGTCACCGTACCCAAAAATGAGTGGGCTGCGGACTGGATTGCCTTCTTTACTGCTTGGCATTCAGGAGAGGTCTTTTGGAAGAGTTATATAGTTGTTCCTACTTCTCTTCGCCATCTCCTCTCTTGGCTATACTTGTGAGAATCCGTACGGGCGTGTGTTTAGTCCCATATCGGTTATTCGCTGGGTAGATCTTGGGTACTTATACAGGATCAAGGAACCCAAATAATAACTTCCGGCTAGCCATTTTGGGTGAGGTCCTGGGTTGTTACAAATGGTATCAGAGCGGACCCGGCTCATAACCTATGTGGACTAGAGGACACTGCAGCACGGATCCATTGGGGCTGACCACGGGCCAATCGTGGTGTTTGTGATTAGATTTGAATAGATATGAACCCTTAGCCTGACGAGGACGTCAGAGCTTGAACGGGGGGAGTATGTGAGAATCCGTACGGGCGTGTGTTTAGTCCCACATCGGTTATTCGCTGGGTAGATCTTGGGTACTTATACAGGATCAAGGAACCCAAATAATACCTTCCGGCTAGCCATTTTGGGTGAGGTCCTGGGTTGTTACAATACTCATGCAAGAATTGTGTGAGAAACCGTGGTACCAAAAATATATATATATATATATATATATATAGTAGGACGGCCCACAACTTACAAAACTAAGACTATGATGCATATTAGGCCCACCCCTGAGCCTTATACTTGAAGCCCGTTGCTGCTACAGTTACAAATTTTAGGCCTTGGGCCTCAAGTTTGGTATACAGTCGAGGTTGCCCACAGCTGGAACACTGGGGAATAGCCTCAAACAGGGGGGGGACTAAGACGATCCGTTGTGTTTGGCCCAAAACTTATTGAAGCTTGGTTGTCGACCAGGCCTGGACCTATGGGCTGGGCTTGCCCATCGAGCACCAGCAACCTCCTCCTCTTTTCCGACTCTATTGATCGAGTTCGGACGGCCGTGATTTGATGAATTAGACCGTCAAGATCGGGATCCGGACTCCTATTTATCTTCCCTTTCTGGGTTTTTTGTTTTGTTTTTGTCCTCCTGGGGTAGTGGGAGAACGAATCGTGAGGATGGAACGCGGAGGCCGCCGGCCGAGGGCGGAGGAGGTGATCGCCAAGCTGAAGGACGATGGCGATTTCGACGAACTCCGCCTTAAAATCATCCGCAAGGTCAAGGAGAATGTAAGTCCAACACCGATCTCTTCCCTACCTTTTTTTTCTTTCTTTTCGAGCTTTTAGGTTATTTTGGATGAAATTCTGATGCCCTTGGACACATATAGAATGATGAATGCTACCTTATTTATCTCAAGAATTACTTCCCTAAGTTACGAATTTTTGTTGTCGAGAGATCAATCCTACCTGTCAAGAAAGAACCTTCGACTGAACCAGAAAAAGATGATGAGTACGTTGTTTTCATTATCGTTATTAATTAGACGGCAATACTGAATTCTACAACTTCGAGTTCTTGAGTGGCTGTAGAGGCTCCATTTAATTCCTCAAGAACAGGGATCTGAACAATTTTGGAAGAAGTACTTGAATATTGGAAAAGTAACCAGGGATGTGTCTTCTTTAAACTATTGTCATCAAACCTATCTACACCATGACTTTTTCCATTATAAATTGTCGCTGTGCCTTGCTTTAGCATTATAGATGTCACAGTTTCCTCAATTTCACTTCAGCCATCGCTTTGTTGGAGTTTATGCCTACTCTTCTTATTTGTTGGAGCCAGCATTACATAAAATCATACGCCACCTTTGATAGAAGAGATGGTGTCATCACTCTTTTATGAATCCTTATTTTTGTTATATTGTTTGATCTTGGTTATATCGTAGGTTGTTATGTTCAATATGTCAGCTGTAACAGAGTCCATGTGATATCTTATATTGGAGAAATCAATCAGGCATTGGCCTACATGCACCTGCATCATTGTGCATTCAAGCATGCTAGGCTGGTAAATTTTTGAAACATGTTAGTTAGATTGAAGATTTGAAAATCCATTTATTTGTGGTTAACTTAGTCAACTTTCAATGGATTAAAGACAACACTCGGATTTCCTCTTTTCTTTTCCCCAAAGAATACCTTTAAAATGATTATCGATACTCTTTTTGTTTAAAAAAAGAATCCTTGGATGGCACAAAGCATGCGTGATAAAGCTTCCAACTCTCTAGAAGTTTAACTCAGGGAAGCCGTTGCTGGTTATGCATGTAGGTCATCAGTGGACTCGTAGTTGTCTTGAATCTAATATTCTTTAATCTAGTACCCGGTTGTGTGATATCCTGATAGTCTGATAATTCTGTCAGCTGCTTCCTTCTTTTGTGGAGAAGAGTCTCCCTACCTCATTGTATTATGATCTTAACTTTTTGCCAACTTTTTCTTTATCACACTTTTGAGCAGTAACCATTCTGGACTCTGTTTTCTCCCCCTTGTTCTTTGACTTGAATGCTTATATCACTTCTTGGAATAAAATAACTGCCACACCTGAGAAATTGTATATCTAACTTCTCCTGCCAACATAGTATGTGAATGATAAATTTCATAGGATATAATGTTTGTTCCACTCCATGTATGGGGATTAAGTCAGTGATGCTTTCCATTTTATTTTGTTTTAATAATGAGTTCTGAATCATTTTGACCATTTCTTCTGGATAACAGTCTTTGCATCCTGATGGAGCAATTCCTAGTCACACTCTCATTCTACTGCAGCTTGTGCGATGTTCTGCTTTGGCTGGATAGAATCTTCCAGTCTAAAATTAATGGAAGAACAAATTGACTTGAGAAATGTGAAGAGTGTCTAGTAGAAAGATACATAATAGGAACAAATTCATTTGCTGGATTAAGATTAGAGGAAAAGACACGATCCTAAGAGACTGCTATAAAATTCAAACATTTTTTTTCAGGTACCCTAATTTTTTTTTCCACTATATTGATCTCACTCCAAGCACAACTTACAAAAAACTTTTGCGATTAGGTTACTTGTTGTTTTACAATTGCATTTTTTTTATTATGGTTTAGTTGTAGTGACTGACAAGAAGCTGCATTTAAAACAAGGTTTTCAAAAGTTTTGGTTTTAGTTGCAGTCCCCTTGATAGGGTTTTGATTTCAGCAAGTTTAGCAGTTTCAGCAATGTCACTTTGAGTTTCTAAGTTTTGGTCCAAAAAAAAGAAGAAAATATTGAAAGAAATAAAATAATACAAGGCAAGCTACTTCATAATATTTTATTTTATTTAAGTCATCTCAAGTCATAATTTATATACTTTTGGGTAGTTTCATGCTGAAGTTAAATTTGATTTAGACTTAGCTCATTAATCATAGCACATGAATGTATCAATATATTGGATAAAATATCAAATATCACACAATCACACATAAGGTAACAAGATAAGGACACAAGGACATAAAATTAATTGCATATCCCACTTCTCATCATCCAAAATAATATAAGAGCTCCTAGATGTGCACATGCCTCTTCTGCATATTACAATGTCGTCCTAGACGTGCACATGCATCTTCTACATATTTCAGTGTTATTTAAAACTTAAAAATGCATATCAAAATTGTATCTTACAGACTACCATGATAAAATTGAGATAAAAATAACATGAATTAGATCATTAGAGCCTTAAATAAATGTGCAGTTGACTTATAAATAGTATTTTACATATTTACTTGGAGATTAAAAAAAAAAAAAGAGCAGTTTCAGTCAAATTTGGCCAAACACAACTAAAAATTTCGGTCAGTTTTGGTTCACTCTTGGCTGAAACCAATTTGTTTCAAGTTTCAACTGAAGTGGATCAGGGCCAAAACAGAACGGCTTCAAACCTTGATTTGGAGCAACTGCAGAAGACAAGAGATGTCATTGAACTCCCAATCGAGTTGCAAAATCAAAACGAAGCCAGCAATAGGCATATTGCCAGTGCCACACTCATTGGGCTGACTGCATTTTGTTAAGAGAAGCTTTTATGGCTTGTAGCCCCCACAACCTCTCTCATTCACCTTATTTTATTGCAAGATAATTCTAGACTACCTCACCCTCTCACATGAAGTCCCAATTTCCTCCAAATCTTTCTACCTATCATTTGAGATTCCAGGTGCTCATCAAGTCCTCATGTTGGATCACAGCCATCAACAGGTAATTGCTGGGTGGATCTGGTCATAGTTGTTTTGTATGAACTTCAGCATATTTCTTTAGAGAGGGGTTCCTTGGAATCAATCTAGATTGTGTTTTATGTAACACAGTTTCTGGGAGTTTGATTCATGAAAAAGAAAATATTTGAGAGTTGTTTCTTGGGGGGGCTAGGCTTCAGCTTTCACCACCCTTTTTTGGCTTTTAGCCCTTTTATTCATTTCACTGCTCAATGAATGTGAGTTGGACCGTCCACCATTGCTGAAAAAAGAAAGAAAAGATCATAGCCATTCGCTCATGCTGTCTCTCTGATCTCTCTCATGTTAAATTACTGCAATCCACGTCACTTCTCATGTCAAGACTACTCCTGTAGTGCTAAAACATTTTCTGGACAGCATGTTTGCTTGGTGGACTGCTCAATCATGACTGAAGTTCTACTTCACCGTGTTGGTGTTGATCTCAAAATGTTTATCAACTTCAACGTACCAATAACTTGCAGTCTCATTCCAACTTGTACATGTACCACTTACGTTTGATGCTAGTATTTCTTATTGTTCAGAGGTCTTGATCAACAGGCTGTTGCTCTATGTCATTTGTATTTTGCTTGAAGTATGTAGACTGGCTGAACGAGTCTGCTTTGTCGCAGGAGGAGCTGCGCAATCGCATTGTTATGGAGGTTAAGCAATCGGTAGTCCTTAATGAAGAGGGTTCTGAGAAATTAAAACTTAGACAACTTTCCGATGGTATTTATCAAGAGCTTGGGTAAGCTGAGCACTTTCTGAGCACTTTCTCTTGCGGTTTGAGATTTGTTTACCTCTTCAGCTATGGATTGGTATATATATATGAGTGTACCATGAATGCCTTATTATTCATACTGATTGTTATAATCTTTGCAGGAGCAAGATAATGGGACAAATCTCAGATGAGGTGTGGAAGGTTATCAAATCAAATGAGAGCGACGTCAGAGGGACAGTGGAATCAGTGTATAATAGAATAGTTAAACCCGAGGAGAGGAAAGAAGATCGCTCTTCTCCCCTTAAACAACAATCAAGCAGTGGTAAAGAAGATCATGCTTCTCTAACAGCTTCTACAGGTGATTCAAATGCTACTGATAATGGGCCACAGGAACCACCAGGCTTTGCTGTAGCTGATCAGCAGGGCAGGAAGAGCAAAGAAGTGGAGCACAAGGACATGCTTCATGATCAGAAACCACACTCCAACAAAGATGAGCTTCACAGCCTACAGCCTGTAGATGATGCTGTACCACCTGGCTTTGGTCCACGAATTAGTGGGATGGAGCAACCAGATGGCGGCAGTGATGAGGACCCTGATGTGCCTCCTGGTTTTGGTTGACAATTATCCATATGTAGGCTACCATAGTTTGTCCCACAATGTGCTTGTCAATTTTGGAGCGCTCTCTTTCTCTCTCTGTGTGTGTGTGTGTGTGTGTCTGTCTGTCTGTCTGTGTTGTGAAGATATCATTGCTATGTTTGAACTAGTTTCTCTCCCAGGAGAAAGGTGATAACCAGTGGGCCAAAGTTCTGTTGGTATCATCATTGCTATGTTTCATATATAGAAGCTCCAGAATTCATGGGTGAACCTGAATGCTGAAGGCATAAAAGGTGTTTTCAGATGCTCTTTAGGCTTTGGAAGATATGGACCCGGTGTCGGTTCAGGCCTGGTTAAGTCAAGGTTGTGAGTTACGAATTTCGGTGGAAGGGAGCAGGGCTATAAATGGATTGGATTGACCTGCCTCCGATCTGAATTGATCTGGCCTAACCCAACGAAGTTATCTGGATTAGGTTTGGATTCAAAACATATTCTCTTTCGCATAGGGATGGAATTCGAAGAGCCAGAATTGATCCCATAGTAGTATAACATGCACTACAGCCTTGATTGTGAGAAATTAATTTTATTTTTATCTTATAGTTAGATAATAAAATATGCTGTTAACTATAACTATAGTATAAATGTGGTTACGTTCAAATATTATATAATATGTTTTTCATAGTGTCAACATATTTCATACTGCTATTTTATTGCATAATGTGTCAATGATAATAAGGTAATCTATTTATATATATTTATTACGGTCTATGTTAAGATTATTTTTGACCCATTTTGATTTGAAAAATCTGATGGATTGCTTATATTTAAATATACCTCTAATCTGATCCAACTTGAATGGAATTGGACTTAGATTTGGATTTGTTTTTTGTGACCTAATCCAAATATATATTGGATTTGGATTATAGCCGTCCCTAATCTAACCCGATATACTTGCAGCCCTAGTAGGGAGGGGTAAATATACCCAGGACCGAATAATGATTTTTTTTAAAAGGAAAGGGAGGGCAAAAGCCCCAACCCCGATTTCGTTAAGAAATGAAATCAAACATAAGAAAAGATTGCAAAGTAAAAGAGCCAACCAACGATCCTTTGAACTTTCAATCACTTTCAGTGATGATCAACCTGAGAATTCTTAGTCCAGCACGGCTTGATTTAGATAGGCAATGCCCGTTCCAAGATCTTAGTTTATTAGTTTATCATGCTCGACTCTATGCATGCACTAGCTTGAGTCTATATGCAATTGAGTGCAAGTTAATATTTAGATATGCAATTCATGGTGCTTGGAGTTATGACGTTGCCCATTATCTCTTGTTCTATTACAATGTGAGCTATGAAACTTATGTCGTTCACCTACAACTTTAGGGAGCACTCCTTTTTCTTTTTCCAATAATTTCTGAGAAGAACAATTCTTCCGCACTAAAAGTGAACCAAAAGCAACCAAAGTTGGAAATCCTATTATCATCTAATTTATAGTTTGACATTGTAGAATTGCAATCAAATTTTCCGCTTCTTATCACATGCATCTCGTGGTTAATACTATATTCTAACTAGATGTTCAAATTGAGTATCCATCTTCCATTAGTTATCTCTTCAAAAAGGAAAAAAGCACACAATCAAAATGGGAGTAAGCTTGCCAAATTGTTTAAATAACTAAAAGTTCCTTTTTAATTAGGCAGATGATTCAACAATTGATACTTTTGCTCATTTGCATTTTAATGATAATACAGAGATTTTTTTATAAAAAAATTTAGATAGTCTCGTAAAAGTCATATTATGCAAAAAAATACATATTTGGAGAGAAATTATTAGGTAGACCAAGTCCACGGTTCATCCTAGATAAATTCATTTCATCCTAAGGTGAAATTATTACATGGATTCATTTCGCTCTAGATCTACAGTGGATCTGATCCACCTAATAATTTCACTATTTTGAGGAAAAGCGGTGTTCTGTCATTTTGAGATTTTAAGTTAAGGTCACATCAATTTGATTTGTTTGGAACTAGAATTAGATTATTTTACCAAATATAATGATTTAAAATACCATAATCATACACAAGAAGTTAGACATGATATGGATATCCGTACTTTGTTAGTTACAAACCTTGAACTAATTTAGTTTGTCTAGAATAAAAGATTTAGTTGTGCCATTTACTTAGTCAATTCATTGATTCACAAAAGATTATCATAATTAGGTTCAGACGTCCCAATTACCTCTTCTCCTATCCCTTCTTTTTGATAGGGAAACTAGAAAGAAAAAGAACACTGCCACCTTTGCAAAAAGAAACAATCTAACTGTATTCACTTGAGACTAGTAAGAATAAAAACCCAGAAAACCAACATATAACAAGCTATTTAAAGGTATATTTGGATATTTCTAAAGAATTAGGCTAAGAATTCTGTAAGAATTAGACATGTGGGCCCATCCGATTTAGATCCTAGTCTTTGGGCTGCAAGAAGTAATAAAAAAAAATTATGGGCAAAAAAGTATTTGGTTAATACGTTTATATGGATAGCTTTATTTATGAGAGTACATAATTTTTGCCGACCTAACTGCTTCTTGGATTTCCCCCAAATGAATTTGGCTGACATTGTGAGCCATTCACGTTCCAACCCTAGCTATTCTTATCTTGGTCAATGATTTTGTACTTCAATCTATTTATCCAATCGAACGTAGAGAGGACTATTATACTAACTCGGACCGTTGTGTCAAATAAGGAGAGACCCAGACTTGGAAAGAGGAAGAGAGGTATGGTTACCTTGGGAGGTGATGTTACCGCAAGTGGCTGCCGCCCTATAAACCTAGGGTTTGGGGCGCCCTAGGGTTTCTCTTGCTCTCAGAGAGGTGGGTTGGTGTCTCGGTATCTCCTCCCCCTCTTTCCGGTGTCCGTCCTTTTCCTAGGGTTAGGGTTTCTGCTCTTTCTTCCAAAACCCCCTTCTCCGATGACTACTGACGTCGAATACCGCTGCTTCGTCGGCGGGCTCTCCTGGGTCACGGACGACACCTCCCTCGAGAGGGCCTTCAGCCAATTCGGCGAGGTCCTCGAATCCAAGGTCCCGAGCTTTCGATTCTAGGAAAATAATTTTTTTTTTTGTTTTTTTGGTGTTTTCATTGTACCTAGATCTCAGATCTGAGGGTTTCTTGGTGCAGATCATCAACGATCGGGAGACGGGGAGGTCGAGGGGCTTCGGATTCGTGACCTTCAGCAACGAGCAGTCGATGAGGGACGCCATCGAGGGGATGAACGGGCAGACGCTGGACGGGAGGAGCATCACCGTCAATGAGGCCCGGTCTCGGGGTAGCGGCGGCGGCGGCGGCGGGTTCCGCAGCGGCGAAGGGTATGGCGGAGGACGCCGCGAGGGCGGTGGCGGTTACAGCCGCGAGGGCGGTGGCGGTTACAACCGCAGTGGTGGCGGCGGCTACGGCCGTGACCGTGGGTTCGGCGGTGGTGGGTCCCGCTACCCGAGGGGCGGCGGCGCGCCGGACGGGTACTGGCGGAACTGAGGCGTGTTGGCCGGCCGCGGTTCGAGAGGGCCGGGCATAAGGAGACGGTGTCTCTCGTGCTATCTATCTGTTTGCGGGGTGTGCGGTTTTATTATTTTTGGTTTAATCTTGTCTTCCGTTTAGGGTTCCGTTCCGTTTGGTTGAGAGAGAGAGAGAGAGAGAGAGGTGTTTGATGCTTTAAAAAAATTAAAAATGAAAAAAAGAGAGTTAGGGATAGTGTTTGTGTGGATAGGGTTGATGTGGTTTCCATGCCTTTCATGTTAATAGGTGCTTTACGTTCTGGACTAATGGAAGGACGTTGGTTGATGGTTGTAAAACTTCACATAGCATGCAGGATTACCAATGGAACCTAGTGTTATCTTGTGCTTTCGAGATGAACGTTCTTGCTCTATAAGCCACCTCTACATATGCTTAAACTGTGATTGAGTAACTATTTTTGCTGTTTTAATTAGTTGCTGTGATTGAAATTTATCTTGTGAAGTGCCAAAGTTTTGACAGATGATGATCATAAAGGTTTTCCAATTCAGCTTCAGGCAGCAGCACAGTGGAAAAGGCCAGTAAAAAATAGCATGGAATGTGTGTAGAATGGTTAATAGGTGATGAGCCCCACAATTACTATTCTTTTCAGCCATCGCTCAAAACAAAATTATTGTGCCGTGAAACCATGTATGGCAGAACGTTTTTCACTGTGATTATGAATCATCCCCAATGGCTGTTTCCCTGGTGTACCTGTTCGCAGAAAATCTTCATACCTTCTGCTAAGATCTTGGACAAAATCCTGGGCATCCTCTGCTGAATGTCGATATGTTGGCCGGCTTGGGAGCTGGCGGTACCAAGGCTGTAAGCATATCTTTATGATCTTGAGGCCGAAAATATGGACAGTGATCTCATCCACTCAACCAAATGGTTCATTTGTTATCCGATAGGTTTTTGAGAAAAGAATGCCAAGCAATATGAAGACCACAGCATTCCAAACTCTTCGAAGAAAGTTGCAGCCATACACCTAGTATTGCCAAGGGAATTTCCATTATTGTGATCGGTTAGAGATCCAACTGGAGGCCAGCAAAACAATGCAATAGGAAACAACATACATCATTTTTTTTTTTGGTACAATAACAACAACATACATCATATGCTGATAACTTTATATCAAGTAAGGAACTAGGAAAACTAAGTATCATCTGGTGATGCTCAGCAAAACATAGAAGTTGCTTGCATCTGCTAGTACTAAAACGCCCAGAGAATGTGAGCACTCTGGAAGTTGGATATAAAGACACAAGGCATTGAACATCGCCACTTCCAAATTTTCACCGGGACACGGTTGTCTGAAGGGGCAAAGAACTATCAACTTCCTTGGCTCCTGCAGTCCTTTCCGCAACGGCCTTGGACATTCCAAACATCTGCAACAAAGAACCCAATGGAATTTTGAAGAAATGCAAAAATAATATTCCTAATTGCCTTTTCTCAAGATAAATAAACAAATCAAGTAGTCCTGCTCCACACGAATGTTGGAGTTTATGTTTTCGTTGCTGCTTACCTTTTGTATGGTCTTCGTAAAGCAAGTCTTGTGCTCATCCATGGAAGCATGCATAAACTCATCAACGTGATCTCTCAGATCTTGCAAAATTGTGGTGTCCTCTGATTTCTTCTTTCGACATGATGTCATTGCTGGATCGACCGTCGCAGAGGAATGCTGCTTTTCAGATTGAAATCTTTCGGACTCCATCCTGAGATCAAGGAACTAGTTGAGTTCTGTACACGTTCACATGTAACTATGATGCTCATACCCTTAATTTCTAGGGGCAGACGAATGTCTATCACAGATCAAGCACTAGTGCAACCAACTTAAATAATGTCTGAGTGCCTCATCGCCATATAAATGGGGTCAGACATTAAATATATATAAAAAAGCAGTCTAAAGATTTCTATTACACCTTAGCCTACCTGTATGCTATTTTTATTTTCCACCTTTATCTCTCTCTGTATAAGGAATAGAGAGGACAAGGCATTAGCAGATAGCAGGAATTAGATCAACTGCCTCACTCCCATCTAAAGTAGCTTTGAGACAAGAAAGTCCACAAATTTGACATGCAAGTTCATAGTTCCTCCAGAACTAAAAGTTACAATTAGTAGCATAGAAACCAATTTTGGACTAGATAGCTATATAATATTTCATAAAAGTTTCAAAAACTTTCTCTCTTGAGCTAAGCATACATCTTCTAGAGAAATGAAATTAAACTTCTTAAGATTACCCTATAACTAAGGGCAAAAATAAAAATCTTGGAACTTAGACTTGACCATTCATCCCTAATTTTCATAAAGGTCCAACATGCTAACTTTATGAGGCATTTAGTTACCTGACAGAGCAAAACGCCAACCCAACAAAGCGAAAGGCCCTGAGACCTTAGAAATTAAACATTTCACATAAAAAAGGAGCTATATTTAATCTCACATTACAAAAATCAAGATCCAGCCACCATCTCCAAGTTAATCCCCAACTAGATTCTAGATCAAAAATATTTGAAAAATCCTTAGTATTAAAAAGTTATATCTGATGCCTTCATTTCGGTCCATTTCACCTCCAATAAAATTTTTTGGTATAGATAATTGATTTTGAAATCCATCTTCCAACCTGTGCCTCCTCTAAGTTCTCCCATTTGACCTTCAAAAGTCTCACCTAAAGTCATTATCCTACGTACCAAACTTCCACATGTTTAAAAACCCATATGCCATCCTGTGAAACTTATATAGAAAGTAAAAATTTATATACAAGTGAACAACTGGATAGTAGGGAACAACTGCCACAATGTTATGAGATGTGTATTCAGCTAGACTCCACTAATGCTTAGAAACTATCAAAAGTTCATCTAAAAACCAATTACCAACAAAGATAAAATGAAAATTGCCTTAACCAACTAACCGAAATCAAATGACCTAATTAGAATTAGCTGATCAAACTATAATGAATTGGTCAGGAACTAAAGTAAATGAAATCACTAAAGCATATGACAAGACTAAGAAACACAAGAGAAAGGTCAGGACCCAAGAAGTTTGCAACATAAGACAGAAACTACAAGCCTAACCCGATTAGTATATCTACCAGTCAATACCCAAGTATTCCGATCCCAACTCACATGTAAGAATAAGTGGAAGGTAGATGAATTGATATAGATGATTGGACTCAAAACTTAACAGCTTAAACTTTTAAGTGGAATTGGATTTTGACTTGTATATCAAGGCCTTCTCCTGGTTGGACTCAAACACTTTGTTTCTCCCCGACAAATGCTATCACATGTCAAAGCCGACAGCAGACAATCCCAGACAAGTCTCCAAACTAAAAAGAAATCACAATCATAGCTTTTGTGAAGAATAGTAGCATGCGGACTGATCCTAGTGGCCGCAAGGTGTGCCGAGTGGTGTGGCAAGTGGACTCGATGAAGCAAGGTGATGAGATTGAGCATGGGCTTGGGCATGGTTCTTGGACGAGTGGATTCTTCTATGGGTGCAGTGAAAATGTGGCTCTTGAAAAGTGGAACTCTTGGATTGGAGCAGTAACATACTAGGTAAAGTGTAAGATGACTCTTGAACTGGAACGGTAACATGTGGTACATGCAAGACTAATTGGATATGGAGCTTGATTGAAGAGTACTAGTGCACCGGACTCAAAGGAGAGTTAAATTGACTCAAAAGCGAAGTGGGAGAATATTGAGGACCATATATCAGGTTTAGAATAATTAGTGGGAGGTAGATGCATGGATAGAGATTATTAGACCCAAAACTTAACGGCTTAAACTTTTAGGTTGAATTTTGGTTCTAACTCGTATATCAAGGCCTTCTCCTAGTTGGACTCAAACTCCCCATTTCCCCCAATACATTTTTGATTCATACAACTAGTTTTGCTGCACTCTTTGATGAAATTACCATTCAAGTATCAATTGTATCACTAATTACCTAGCAACCAGATGGTGCATCCATAATTGATCCAATCTCCAAACAGAAACTAGTTCTAGAAACAAATGCCTATAAAAAAATATTATGCTTGAATCAAATGCACATAAATTCACCCATATAATCTATTTGGTCGTTCAATTTCAACCATAATTTTCTATAATAAAATTGTTGACGCAGCTGAAAGACATCTACGGATCACTGGATGTTCCGATGGAGTTAGACCCTCACGTGGAGACCGAAAAAGATGGGACCTGCATGTCAAACTATGGAAGAGTCCTAAATCTTCTCAGGTTAGTAGGTAGTGGTAGCAGAACATAGAGAGGGAAAAAATGATGGACAAGTGAAGGTTCGCGACAATGAGCCCCAAAACAACTTTTTCCTCCCCAAAGATGAAATTTTCGATCAATCTGCCCATTCATGAATTTCACTCTCAATTAAGTTTTGAGATAGTCTCAATTAATCCATTCATGGATTATGAATGGACCTGAGAGGGAATTTAATGTCGACACTCCTTATATCGAATCGAGCAAAGTGGTAAATATCAATTGTCATTATTTTCGCCCGGCTGGGGTGGGGGGGGGGGGGGGGGGGGGGGGGTGGGGGGGTACATATGATCAAATCCATAACCCATGAGGAAACGCAGAGAGGATCAAGGCGCTAAAGATTTAATCTTTTTTCCCCTTTTTTTCTTCGATCTTCAGATTGTCTTAAACAGCTAAAGAAATAAAGTTTTCTGAATCTGAACGAAGTAACAAATGATCATACAAATTCCGGTCTAAAAATAATATTGCATACGAAGAATAGAAAATATCTGAACAAAAATCTAAAACCATAAACCGCTTATTCGAAAGAACCCAAAGTCATTTGTGAGGGAAAAAGAAGCCCTCGAAACCCCAAAGCCATAGTTCGATCAATATAAAGCATGAAATTTAGACCCAAGAAAAGGAGGAAATAAACCGAGATTCGAATCGAGAAAGAGGAGAAGAAGTGCACCTGGGAGAGAGAAGAACAGGGTCAGCGAAATAAGGAGAGGGCGACTTAGGGCGAAGCGCTGAGCATCCACGTGTACTTATAGGACGGGAAGAACGGGCTTTTTGCAGGCAAAGCCGGAGTGGGCGGCGAGCAGCGCACGGAGCGACCAGGTTTAGATTTCAAGGTCCCGGCTTTCGACCATGCTAAGCTTCTGCTTTTTTTTTTTTTAACTTTTATTATTTTTATTTTTATTTTTATTTTTTTAAAGAGACTAATGAAATTGCGGCTGCTGAGATATTCGGAAAAAGTTGTGAAGATTGCTTCTAGATTTATTGTTTCTAAGTTTATTGGATGTATCCGTAAATTATTTATTTTAGCAAATACATATATATAAATATATTAAAAAAATAAAATAAAATAAAATAAAAATCTCACCCCAAATCCCAAACCCACTGTTTTGACTTTGGGCCAATCCAATCCCGATGAAAATCTTAAAGGGGTGGTTCCACCTAAACCCTACCCATATCCATCTGGCTTGGTGACCGGAATGGGCATGTTTGAATTCAGCTACTCAATAGAACCATGCATAAAAACTAAGAAAACAAGAATGTATATAGCAATGGAGACCTTCAACTAAGAAAACAAGAATGTATGTATATATATATATATATATATATATATTAATTATTTAAACTGTCTAATATTTTTGGTTATTTGATACATCATATTAGATTATTTGATTTTTGGTATATAAGTTGTTTAGATATAGTATATCCCATCCAATGATTTGAATCATTGATATGAGATCATCATCGTCCGCTATAGATCTGATCGAAACTGAATGAAAATCCATTCGAGTGCAGATGAATCTAATGCAATCTTCTCCCTCTCTCTCTCTCTCTATATATATATATAAAAGAATGACTAATTATTGTACATGGGATGACAAGCGTTGAAATCCTTTGATAAGAGGATATACAAAAGGCCAAATAACGGTAGTAAAAAAAAATTTCTTTTTAAAAGATAAAAATACAAGAGTAAAATTATAAAAGTTATATTTCTAGTAATTTATCCTGTTTGAGTGGAACCAAGTTTGGGTCGGGCATAGTTCTAAAATTTTATCTTTGGATCCAAAAAATTCGCAATCTAAATCAGTTTGTTGGGTCAAGTCTATAACTGTGGGTTGGCTTACTACAAGCATGACCATATCAAAGATCAAAGGTGGGGAAAAAAGGAGGAAAATATGAAATCATGCAGGACTCAGTAGAGCCACATACATATAATAAGACTATTAACTTCAAGAGGGAGAGGGAATTTAATTTTTTCATAAAGAAAAATAGTTTGAAGATTATGATAAAAATGATGTCATGTTCAACAATTACTCAATATCAATAATTGCTCAAAACTATGTTGTGATTGCAGAACTATTTATATGAGATAAATAAAATCATGAATTAATAAAAATACTTCTTAATTATATTTAATTTAAAAGTTAGTTATTAGATGCAGTGAGTGACTACAGAATCATTCTAACTTCTCTATGTCAATTGTCAAAACATGTGAAATAAAAAGTTAATAATGATCTCTCATTGTTTCTTTAATTATTTTTAGATGCACCTCCATGAAGATTTATTACTATTTGAAATAACTCTTAAGAAAATCTATCCATATAGCACTAAAAAACATTAACTAGATATTAAATTAATTATATATGGAGTGCACATGTATGTATTTACGTATGTATATATGTACATACATACATATACGTATATATAGAATGTACGCACACATTTTGCAAGTCATATTTTCATTGTCGATGGTTCCTATATTTTTTTATAAGGGAAAAGATAGCCGATATCACCTATACCAAAGATAAAAAGGTCCGTATATCAATTTTTTTTTGGTCGCCAAGGTCTAACATTTTTTTATCCTTAGACTATGAGGGGCTAATCCTCATGCCAATTTATACCCATCATCATGACCTAGGTTAAAGCCTAAGCCTCGGGGCAGACCGACTCAAAATTCGCATGATCAAAACTTTGTTAATTGGGAATTGAGGGGCAACACTACTTCTAAATTGCTCCCTTGCCTCTTGTCTAAGGCACAAGTGCGTGCTTGGTGGTAGGTCGGACATGCATTTTGCCAATCAATTTATCCTAGCTTAAGAGAGTGACTCATTTTATTTTCCAATCTAATATGGCACTAATGTAGCATTGTGGCAGGGATATATTAGAAACCTATAATCCCTTGTGAAGCACAAAGATGCACTTGCAGTTGATTGTATGAGGAACAAACAATCAGCTAGTGGAACTAGGGTTTTTTCCTAAAAGAAAATAATCCAGAACTTTCCCATGGGCAACCCCAGAAAAGGGGCGTCCACCATTAGACCCAATTCCTGCTAGCAAATTGAAATTGCTTCTCATAACAGAAGATTGATTAATTAACAAATAATTCTAGGTTTGTATTTTTCTTTGGAGTTTGGAGAGCTTTTACGGTCAATTTGTTATATAATGTAATGCTGGTGTAACGAAATTAAAGTTACAGAATACCCAACCAAAATGTTGAACCATAATGCCAATTCACCAAACTTTAACGCATTACAATATACTATAGATATGTTTGACACTCTTGAAGTATATATGAAGTGATCTAGTTCTATAAAGCCATCTATCTTACAATTAGATAGACCAAATCCATAAGAAAATTCTTGTTTGCAATGTTCCTCCTGTGTTTAACCATCTTGAACCATTGTTTCCTTGGGTCTCATGTTGGATCTTTACCTCAAGCACTTGCATTTTGTGGACATCAAAGTACTCAACATCCAAGCATGCGCCAAGAATTATTCTAAATTTTTAACAGAGTTAAATGTTTCTTTTACAATCTTGTAGAACTGATTTCAGTGGCAGTGCAAGTGGAGATGATCATGAAGAAGTTAGCAACTTTGGATAATGGGGGGTCTCTTCCATAACCTCCTCTATACCTTTTTCACTTCCATGCATTATGTACTGCAAGAAAATATGAATATCCTACAGTTAATTTACAATGCACTGCTGCAGTAAAACTCCAATTCTCTCTTCTTCTTTTTTTTTCAAAATAAGCTAACAAAACAATATCTCTTCCAGTCCATGATAAGACATTCTTGAGCTCTATCTAAGAACTTGGCCTTTGGGTGCACTTAGCAGACATACTAATGCAGTCAGGAGGAGGAAGAAGACAGGCATGCGGAAGGTACAAACATAATTCAGTGGGAAAACATTCATAGAGTTTGAAGGTACAAATGGAAGGATTCAATATTTGATTCTGCAATTACTTTTTCTGGGGGGAAATGTGTTTGTTCATACATTTAAAACCACAATACACAGGCAAACAAAAAATAAACAAGAAACGTGAACAGATATGATGATGAATCCTAAATTTGAATATTTTCAGTGTCCTACAGAAAAAGAGGTAGTTGGCATAAGCTAACCAAGAACTACAAAACTTAAAGCTAAATCATTACACTATAAATGTTTTAATTGATCTCAAGTATAAGAGACATGCTGGTTAAGGCAGTGTAGATCTTGTCACCATGGAGCAAAAGAAACTTGAGCAACTATCCAAGTGAATAAGCGAATATTTTCAGTGTCCTACAGAAAAAGAGGTAGTCGGCATAAGCTAACCAAGAACTACAAAACTTAAACCTAAATCATTACACTATAAATGTTTTAATCGATCTCAAGTATAAGAGACATGCTGGCTAAGGCAGTGTAGATCTTGTCACCATGGAGCAAAAGAAACTTCAGCAACTATCCAATTGCATAAGTGAATATGTACATAAGGACCGAAAGAAACACTCTGCAACTACAATAGAAACAAGAATTTAGCAACGTAATAACAAGCACTGGTTGCCAAATGGACAATACTCTTTGTTGTTTCATGCAAAAACTGCTGCAGTGGTTGAAGTAGTGCATACTCAGCTCAAGTTAAATTACTGTAACAATAAAAACAGGACCAGGGAAGGCATGACCAGTTGTCGGTTTGCAAGTGTTTCAACAGATAATAACAAGATCTCAAGGCTGCACATCACTAATTACTGAAACTAATCACTAAATTCCTCAACCAAAAATAGCAAGAGCCCCAGGATAACGCAATGAATCACAAATTACTGCAAAACTTCGAGTGAAAAAGTAGCTGAAAAAAAATGCACCATGGAAAGTGCGTAGAAGGTATCCACCATATGTCCAGTGCTTTAAAAGTAAAAAAGAAATTAGTCTTATGACCTAAAGAAGACTTCAAAGCTGCCAAGATGAATTCTTGCCACCTATGAAACTACTCTAAAACTGTCATCAAGAACAAATCATCAACCATGTTGGATCCTATAGTGATGTTGCCTCGTGGACCGACATCGAACTTTCTTTTTCTTTATCACCTGCTGAATCCCTCTCAGTGACATCCTTTGATGATTTCACCATCTGAAAACCCAATACCAAAATTCATTAACTGAAAGATTAACAAAGGGAAAGGACTTATCTAAATCAGAGCTTGAAGAGGAAAGGAATAGGGAATCACCGCGCCTTGTTTCTTGAGCCTAACATAGTCCTTAAGTTCCCTCATGCTCTTCTTGAGGCAAATCCTGTGCTGCTCCATTGAAGTATGCACAAGCTGATCAAAGTGGTCCTTAAAATTAGCCACGAAGCCCGCGTCCGCCGACTTCTTCTTCCAACAAGGGGAAGTAGGTCGCGGAAGCTCCATTTCAGTCTTACCTTCCGGCGATTCCATATCTAAACGCAACCAAGATACAGAAAAATGTTCTCATTCTCTCATATTTCAAACCCAGCTTATCAAACAAGCAAACATGAAAGAATGCTTTTTGTTCAATAAACAATATCACATAATTCAATAATATCATATCAGCATACTTCAACTCTTATCAAACTAAACACTTGTGAATTGCTATATCGGCTCAGCCGCAACATAAAAGATTAATTTAAGGTTTGATGTGAACTCAAGACTCAGAATTGAAAACCAAACTTTATCTCAATATAAAATATAAGCCATGGTGGCACTGTGTCATTAGTCGAGATGTCACGCTAACGTGAAGCAAGGCAATCTACTGAGTTAAATATTTAAATCTACATATCTTGAAGAAATCAGAATGAATCTAATCCAAACACTGATGGATATAAAGCTTGCAAGTAAATTAATAAGATAGATAGCACACAGAATCAAGAAGGCAGTAATATAGACAACTAGAATATAGAGACTAATTAAGGAAGTCAACCACCAATTACTAGAAAGAATCAAGATGGTGGACATACCGAGGGAGACACAGTTCTTCTACTACCAACCTTGAAGAAGATTAGGAGGAGGAGGAGGAGGAAGAGGAGAGGTCTATATTTTTTCTTGAGGAGGGGAGGGAAGAGGAGGGGAATACTATGGAAAGGGGAAAGCTTGTGGTTGCTTGAGATGAAAGCTAGCATATAATATTTTCTCGGAGGGAAAGGTAGAGCCAAAAAGCCCGTGGGCTTGCGGTGTGGAGTAATGGATAGATAAGAATCGTGTGAAGCCGCTCCTCTCTTTGAATCCCGCTCCTCTTCTCTGCGGCGCCGCCTCCGCTGGGACTCGATGGATTTGGCGCCGCTTCTTCCTTTACCGCGGGCTTTCTTGTGGTCTTGCGACACGCGTCATTCACATGATGGGGACGCAGATTGATGGCGGGTCCCACGTCGTGGGGCACGTCGGATGGGATGTCAAATTCTGGAGTCCCCTCGTCATGTCTCGCTAGGAGGCACTATGCCCATCTTATATCTTCGTGTGCTGTCCCGCGGAGCAGTGTAAGAGACCGATTCTGCGCAGTTGGAACTCCTCCTCCATTATCGGGGCCGAGTTCCAGAGAGAAGAAGATGGCTTCCAGGGCTTCTCTTTTTAAGGTTCCCCCTCTCTCTCTCTCTCTGGTTACTCTATTTTTTTAGAATTTAATCATTGTTTTTATTTATTTTTCATTATAACTATTTTAAATAATCGCAGGTAATACTGGGGTCGTCGTCGGCGTCTCGCCGACGATTACTGGCCGAGATGGGATACAAGTTCACGGTCATGGTTTGTTGTTATTTCTACCCACCTTGTCTCTCTCGTCACGCTCTTCCCGTCCTCTTTTTCTCTCTATATATATTACGATAATAAAAGAATAAAAGGGTAGATGAGGTGTCATGGCTTTATGGCTTTTAGGGTGCAGACATCGACGAGAAGGAGATACGGAGGGAGAAGCCGGAGGAGCTGGTGATGGCCCTGGCGGAAGCTAAGGTTTGAGTTCAAAGTGTTCGACGATTTAACTACTTAAGATTTACCGCATCTGGGTTTTAATTTGTGTGACATTTGATAACCAACGCTGGAAATGGATGCTTTTTGACCTTCTCAGGCGGATGCCATTGTAACAAGGCTTCGCAGCAATGGTTTTAAAGAAGATCATACTGACCCGACCCTTTTGATAACTGCCGATCAAGTGAGATTTCTTGTCCCTTGTTTCATTGTTGCTAGGCAATGTAGTATTGCAAGTAATACTGTTGCTATTGCTTTATGAGTGCTAGAAGTTCGATGTAGGATGTAGTTGGTATAAGCATGAGGGAGGATTTATAAGCTGACATATTGCGTTCATGCTAGCTGGTTATTTTTTTCAACTGAAGTGACAATGCCGACAAACCAATTGCTGGTTAGAGATTAGAGAGCTTTATGATGGAGAGATATTGAACACCTGAGAAGATTTTAAAAGTGAAATTTGTTGTTGAGATGGTAGGAAGCTTCAAGGAATGGGTACACTAATGACAGATATAGCTGTTGCTTTGTTCTCTTTACACTTGTTATGAATGTCCTTACTGCAGATTCCTAGGACAAGTCTCTATGGTACATGTTAGAGAAGATGGTGTACCATCAATAGTTATGATGAAGACATGGATAAATGTTGGATTGAGAAATGAAGAAAATTTTGAAGTAGGGTCTAAAAAATAATCAAGTGATAGAGACGATGTTTATGATTTGTATTTGGACCAAAGAGGTTTAGCAGAGTTATATAAACATAAAAGTTAATGATCTTATTTTGTAGTTGCCATGTTCAACTTCTTCAGACTCCTGAATGAGAGCAAGAAGACAGTGGAATAGATTGGACTTGACAGACCCATGAAAGCAGGTTTTTTTACAAGGCTGCCAGTTGATTTTAAGGGGATTTCTTCTATGAGTCCCTTACTCTGAATAAAATCATATCTAATGAAAGACTTAAAACAGAGTACTCCTTTTAGTTCCTAACACCTCCTGATTAAGAACTGTCGCTTTGTGCAGAACAGATTGCCATTCAACAATACTATTAAATGTGGTAAGTTCAGGAAATTCACATAATATCGTTAGTAAATTCTTACCGATGGATGGCAATTGTATCTGTTAAAAGGATCTTAGCATAACGAAGGCAGTGCAATCCTATGTTTAAAATATCAATGTGAATTATGCTATTCATCATTTTTGCAGTGTTACTGTTTTACCATAAACTAGTGGAGGTATCTCGATGTCAAAGTTTTCTCACTTAACAATGATTGGGAGATCTTAAGGTGTCAATTTAACTTTTCTCATTTTATCTCCCATCGTCAACTCCTTACCTCTTCTCTTGCTCTGCTACATCCCTATCCTCTGCCATTATACCATTATGTGATCATAATCCTCTGAAGGGTGGCAGCTGCTTGTTGTAGTGCCTTTAATTCTTTTTGATTTCACAATTTTGAAAATCTCATGTTTGCATCAATAGGAGGTGTAAAACTATATATTTAGTCTAATGGATAGAAAAAATGATTAGTATTTTCAGCTTTGTTTTACATTTCATGGAACTGTTTATACACCTCAAACTGCATACACCAGACTTACGTTTTCTTTTCTAATGGAATATTATGTTTTATATAAAGCACATTCTATCTCGGTGCTGATTTTTTTTTTTATACCTTGAAGGTTGTCGTCCATGGAGGGATGATTAGAGAGAAGCCATCTGGTGCAGAAGAAGCACGTGAATTTATTAAAGGTCTCTTTGAGAGGGTTTTTTTTTTCTTTTTCACTAAGAAGCTTATTCTGATGCAGCCTTCATTCGCACTGTTGTATGGGATGCAATTTTCAGGGTATTCTGGGGGTCATGCATCGACGGTGGGATCTGTACTTGTCACAAACCTCAAGACAGGAGCAAGAAAAGGAGGATGGGATAAAGCTGAAGTACTGTTTTTGTTTCACTTGTAGCATCTCAACTTTAATATTCGCATTCAGCAAGAATAGATAGTTTGGTGGATTTGAGTGTTAAAAAAAACTTAACTTAGCTCTTTTTTAAAAAAAATACACGGCATGTTTCTCAGAATGTTATCACGATGAATTGTAACTTTTTCGTCTTTCTTAATGCATCCATTTAGAGGACCTGATTGTATTGTAAGAAAAAAAATTAGCAGTCTTATGCAATGTAATAGGAATCTATAGTGGTGTCAGCATTGCAGATTTGTTTCATGCAGTGTACATTTTTTCTGATGAATTTACAGCAGTACATGAATTTTTATGTGTGGCTGATTTGCAGGTTTATTTTCACAAAATACCAGAAGAGGTCATAGAGAGTCTGGTAATTGCGTCTTTTATGCCATATGATTCTCAATATATATTGGTTTTATGGTATAAATTGATGGTCTCAATATTTTTTGGATAGGGATAAGGTTGATCTTTAGCTATTTTTGTATCGATATAATTTAATGAGCCTGTTGGTGTCCATTTCAGATCAAGGAGGGGGATGTGCTCTATGTTGCTGGTGGCCTGATGGTGGAAAATCCACTAACTTCGCCTTTTGTGGAGGCAATAGTGAGCTTTTCACATCTTTTTTAAATAATATTGTGTTAAAGAAAACGCCTATATTGCACCAAGTTTGCATCTTGTGCGTAATGGATTGATTGATTTATGTTGTAGGTAGGAACAATTGACAGCATAATGGGACTTCCAAAGGCTCTAACAGAAAAGCTTATTCAGGAGGCCCTTGAGTAGGCAAAGTTATCTAAAAAATCTTCCAGCTAATGACTTCAGTTTTTGGTGGCCTTATGTCACTCAATATGCAATGTTAGTTCAGGTAGACAGGCACTGAGAAACTTGCAGAAAATTGATTGTTAAGATTTTTATTGTCACCAGCAATGGAACACTCATCATTTTATATTGGTCTATGTTGCAACCCCTTAATCGATGCTGAAGATTTTCATAGTATTGGCAAAACAATACCACCATTAATTATGCTCAATGTTTTTTTTGCAAAAAAAATTCAAGACACTTGCAGCCATCATAAGCTTTGGAGGCATCAAGATCATGCTATATCGAAACAGGATTTTGCTTCATTCTAAGATCAGTCCACTGTTCTTATTTGATCTCAGCACTGACATGGCAATGTGATGGCAGCAATACTTTATAAATTGTTAGGCTGAACCCTATAATTGGGATGCTGTTGAAGCAAATCTGAGGTAACAGATCCTAATATTTCCAATAATGTTCGACAAGCATTTTAAAGAAGATTATACTTGCAGTTGTTTGGAGTTCCTCTCGTTCTAGTACTTCTAGTAGAAAGCTGTTCATAGCTTGTTCTCTGTAAGCTTAGTGTGGATAAATAAGAAAATGCTGCCTTCCAGCGCCTGTTGGTTTTTGATATTAATTTCTGCCATGTATTTGTCCGTACAAGGGGTTTGATGCTGGGTGGAATGAAATGACATAAGCTTTCAATAGCAAAACGATTGTCCAATCTATCCATTGATGCAGCACCAGTGCGGGGAAAGAGGAGAAGAAGGAAGAACAAGAGAAAGAGAAGGAAGAAGAGGTTGTAGAGACGCAGGAAGAATAGAGGAGGAGAGGAGAAAAAGAGAAGAAAGAACGAAGGGGGAAAAAAAATTCCAAATCATTTAGTTAAACCCTAATCATGAAAATAGTTCCCTATATATAGGGCCCAAATACACAATTTGCATAAACCCCCTTACACAGAAATAAATCCTAATAAACCCACAAATAACACAAATAAACCACAAATAAGCCCTAAAATGCAAATAAGCCCAGAAATAAAATAAATCACAAATAAACCCTAGAATGCAAATAAGCCCAGAAATAAAATAATAAAATAAATATGCAAATAAACGGGTCTGACTCAATCCGGGGGCTCAGAATCATCTGGATGAAGGGCTCTGATATCCCCATCAACTCCTCCCGGGTGAGAAAAACTCGACCCCGTCGAATACAGGTCTGGCCGGCTGTCGTATTGCTCCAGAAGATCGGGGTCAAGGCGCTGCAACTGTGCTCTGGAAATCCACGTCACATCAGACTTTGGTCGACCTTTCCACCGAACAAGGTAACGTTGGTAATCACCGTTCCTGGTTGAAATAACCTGCTCATCCAATATATGTTCTATTTGTTCTCTGCGTGCATGAACTTTGGGAAGTGGTGGCTCAACAGCAGGTAATAGGTCAGGGTGTCCAACATGGGCAGGTACATCAATAAAGGGATCAGAAGGCATGAATATTATCTTTTTGTATGGGACCAAATCTTCAATATTAAATGTCGCACTAATCCCATTGTCATCAGGAAGATCCACAACATATGCATTCGAACTGATTTTCTTTAAGATTTTGAACGGTTCTGCACTACAAGTTTGCAAGTTCTTAAACATATCTGAAGAAAATCGTTCAAGCCTAATTCTTATCATGATGTAATCTTTTTTACTTAACTCTTTATAACGTCTATGTAAATTAGCAAGGAATTTATATTTTAAGTTATTAAAGTGACTACAATTGCTGATTTCTTGATGCAATGAATGTGGATGTGATGCAATTGATTGTGCAGACTCAAAGACTCTATACTGATGAGATATGAAAAACAGGTCTATGGGTTGCCTAGGTTTGTAATCATGCACCAATTCGAATGGACTCATACCTATGGACTTGTTAACCGAACTATTACATACAAACTCAACTGTCGGTAACATTAAATTCCAGGTCCTAGTATATGCATTCGGTCTGAGCCTATGATGTGGAAGGTTGGACAGAGATGCTCCGGAAACTAGATCGATTGCGCGTTGGATATCACGCATTGGAGAAAGTGCATCCGGAAGATCATCAGGGAGTGCATCATGAAACTCCTCTAGAAGAGAAACTACTACTGGGGAATGTTCAAGGTTGGACTCCGCATGGGTATCTTTAGCTACAAGTGCCAATTCAGGTGACTTGCTCTCAATATCTGTCACTACCTCTTCCACAGTAGTGATGTGAAGTGGCTTGGTTGTACTTAGATCAATAGTCTCCCTTTGGAAATCATTTTGGACAAGGTCTAATTCTGTAGGTTCACCTTCAAAGTCTTCTTCATAGTCTTCTATATTTGGTTCATAGACTTCTTCGACATATTCGGCCTCTTGGTTCCTAACTTCTGGTTCAGTAATCGGGTAGGTCTTAGTGGAACATTGGGGCGCTATATGGCCGAATTGTTGACACCTAGAGTATTGGGTTTGGTGCCTAGGAGAGTGGGGAAGGACTACAGGTGGTGCGACCAAACCGATTTTAGGTTGGGCTGTAATAGGGGTTGGCGATTTAGGGGTTCTAGAATTTTGCACGAGCTCATGGATCTCTTGTTTGAATTCCTTGTATCCAGCCCGCATGACAACGATCTGTTCTAAGAGAGACCTCAAAATGTCGGAATTCATGGTAGCTACAGGGGTTTTAGGTTGATTGAGATAGTACTCCATATCACTACAGGTTAGCATGCAATGATGACACTGGGTGATGATGTGAAATGCAATGTCACTAATGAAACCCTAATAAATATGATGCAAGATCAAATTTGATGCAGGACAACCTACTAATGCAATCTATTATGATTGCAGAGATCAGCAAGTTTTCACAAGAATAACTTAAAGTTTAAATGTTGCTGATTTTTTACTTCGATTATTCAGAATTAAGGATTAAGATTATTCAATTTAAGAAATTAGATTGCAATCAAGTAGTACAGTTGTTCTTCTCCTAAAGTAATCTGATCGAATAATGTTGAGAAACGTCCTGTTACTAGGGTGTGCTAATTTAATGTTAAGATTTAAAGGGTAATAGGACGGGTTCGGAAGTGAAACGTTTAATGTTCTGAATTTTGACAACAATATAAATTTTCAAGAATATAGCTATCATGCAAGAGAACTAGAACATAATTAAATGATCAAGCCAGAAAAAGTAGAAACCTATCACCTGTCGTGAAGTAGTCGACCAAAATCGTGTGCTTGTGGACTGGGGCGACGATCAGGGGCACGAATGCAGCTGGTAGGCTCTTCAATTGGCGGACCAAATTTGACTTAAGCAATTTGCAAACTTGAATAATTCTAACTAGTAGGCCTATACTCAGCGGTTCTGAAAAGGAGTGGCGTGCCTGGCGACAGTGGCCCGATTGCGAAGAAAAGGGTGGTTTTCAGGCTGGGTCTGATGGGAAGGAATGGGCCAAATACTTTTTTGTGATGGCCTGATGAAGGGGGGGTGGGGTGGATTATGCTTACGGTGGTGGCACGGACCTGACACTTGTTGGCCCGAAGGTTGAGGAAGGGGCAGGCGAGTGTGTGGGTGTGGGGCCTGATGAAACCCCCGTGGAGTCGGCCCGTGGGAGTTTGAAGGGAAGAGGGGTTTTGATCGGAGAAGAAGGGAGGGGAAAGGGGAACGGGGCGGGGGCGCCGGAAGTGGGGGAGGAGAGGGACAAAGGGAACCGGATGCGGGTTGGGGCGAGAGCGGAAGCGGCGAGAAGCGGCGAGGCAGCGGAGCAGAGGCAGGGGGATGGATCTCGGCGCCGAGAAAGAAGCACAGAGGTGGGGCGGCTCGGTGGTTCGATGGCGGCGTGCTCGGAGGGCACGAAGAAGCGCTGCGGGTGGTCTGCTTGGGGAAGGCGGCGTTCGGAGGGAAAGCTCGGCGGAGGGCCCGGCGGAGGCGGCGTTAAAGCAGTGGAGCGACACTGCGGTCGGCCACGGAGAAGGAGGCGCACGGCTTGGCGGCGCTGCGGCGACGGAGGGGCAGCGGGGACGACTGGCCGGTGCGGCGGCGCTGCTCGTCGGGTGGGCGGCGATTGGGCAGCTGCGGCTTGGTGATGATGCGACTCGGCAACGACGGCGGCGCGGTTCACAGCGTGGGCGGAGGTTGAAGATGAACAGTTACAGAGGTAATTTTTTTTTCCTTTTTTTCTTTTTTTTTAAGACACGTGAGATCACGTGTGTTGTTAAAACCTTGGATCTGGTCGGATTCAGGTTGTCGGGCGTGAACCGCTCCGATAACCCGTTAGTTCCTCACGTGCAAGGCACGTGTATTTTTTTTTTTTGGAATGGATCCGGGCTAGCAGAGAAACGGGTAACGGGTTTGGATCTTACCCGTTAGGTTCGTTTTCTTCAACCTCCCGATGGTTTCGGGAGAAGGCTCCGATCTTCACGGCGATGGCGGTGGCCGGGGCTCTGGGACCTATGGCGGCGGGCGGGGCCGGTCACGGGCTCCGGCCGGCGGCGCTTCCGGTGACGCGTCGGCAGTCACGGCTGCGGCTCCGTGACCTGCAGCGGGGGATGGCTGGCATTCCCGGGTTTGCCACGGGTCCGCTGTGGGCGGCGCGGGCGAGCTGGTGGCGCTGCTAGCGTTATGCGCGGGGTGAAGGCGGCCGTGGGAGCGACGGGTGGTGGGATATGGCTCCTCCGACGACAGGCTCGGGCCTTCACTGGGCAGCGGCGACGGCGAGAATGTCCGACGGTGGCTCGGCGCTGCTGGCGGCGGCGGTGGGCACGGGTGTGACGACGGGTGGGGTGGACCTGGCGAAGGGATTTTTCCCCTGTTCCTTGTGTGAGAACCGAGAGAGGGAAGAAAGGATTTTTTTTTTTTTTTTTTTGGGGGGGGGGGGGGGGGGGGGAAGGCCTGATGAAGGAGGCGTGTGGTAGCGGGCAGTGGGAAATCAAAAGGATAAAGACGGAGGTGGAGGTGGTGGGGTGAGGTTGTGCAGCGGGCGTGGGTGACGATTCAAGTGGCAGCAACGGAGAAAGATGCTGTATAGGGATCCGAGGCTTTAGCACAGGGGCAAAGCCGAGGCTCTGGTACCAAGTTGATGCAGTACGGGAAAAGAGGAGAAGAAGGAAGAACAAGAGAAAAAGAAGGAAGAAGAGGTTGTAGAGACGCAGGAAGAATAGAGGAGGAGAGGAGAAAAAGAAAAGAAAGAACGTAGGGGGAAAGAAATTCCAAATCACTTCATTAAACCCTAATCATGAAAATAGTTCCCTATATATAGGGCCTAAATACACAATTTGCATAAACCCCCTTACACAGAAATAAATCGTAATAAACCCACAAATAACACAAATAAACCACAAATAAGCCCTAAAATGCAAATAAGCCCAGAAATAAAATAAACCACAAATAAACCCTAGAATGCAAATAAGCCCAGAAATAAAATAATAAAATAAATATGCAAATAAACAGGTCTGACTCAATCCGGGGGCTCAGGATCATCTGGATGAAGGACTGTGATGTCCCCATCATCCATGCCTGATATTATTATAAAGGAATGATTGTTTGTTGCTAGTAGTGCCCCTCTAGATACAATTTGTTTGATGCATATGGTTCCCCGAGAGAACAATCATCAGCAACATAGCATTTGCTTGATATACAGCGCCGAAAAAAAAAGTAAAAAAAAATAAAGAAACAAGGGGGCCCTCTTTCATGATTCACCAGCTTGGTGAGCCTGGGTCACGAATATTGCCATAATTTCCAAGTATTCCTGGTAAAATATTTTTTTTGATGAGATTTGCCACCAGAAAAAAATTAGGAATGGAATTACAACATTCATATTTTTTTTAACAAAGAAACTTATTTTGACACATGAATTTGTCCTAAACTTTATGGCATCATGCCACTTGCTTGATATACTGAACAAAAACAGGGGCGGCTCACTGTCAACTGCCCACCTGGAAAGCCAGAATTGTGAATGTTCCCATTGTTTAGTGAATGTTGCTACTGCTTGCAAGGATCAGTGCTGGTAAAATCTGCTATGCAAGCATCATTTTGATAGGGTTGCGACATAAAGGACTCTAGCAAAGGAATTCATGAAGAATAATCTCTCTCATGCACTTGCTTAGAAACCCCTTCTTTTGACACATGATTCTATCCTATGCTTTAGATCACAAATGATGCATGATGTTATTGCACAAGTTCTGCCATTCTCAAGCTGCCTTGTCTCAGGAGGATGATGCTTACTGCACAGAAAGGCATCCTGAGTAACAATGAGAAAGGGGAATATATTTCACAGACAGAAACACACACAAAGAGAGAGAGAAAGAGAGAGAACATGTGGATATTAATCAGGAACCTTTTTCACAATTTATACCATGTACATTTAGCAGTTCCACATAAATGAAATGAAGATAAAACCAAACATTCTTCTTTGGTAGAAAAAACCATATGTTTTTCAATAGCCTATGTCTCTTCTAATTGCATTGCTGAACCGAAGTATATATAAGCTTAAAATAGTGGGAAGAGTATTTATAAATGATGAGGTAATATGGTACTTACACCATCAATATGCTAAAAAAGTGAAAGAATTACTGTGAACATGAAGAAGTTTAGACAATGAGAAGAATAGGGTCACAGGGGCTGCTGTCATGCAAATACATTGTACCATATAAAAGACTTAGCAATAGACTATGACTCAGCCAAAAGAGCCTCCCGAATGAGCTTTTCTGTAAGAGCCTTGGGGAGTCCCATCACACTATCGGTGGCCCCTACCTGCACAAGCAAACGAGCACATTCTTTCATGATTTAGAATATTTTCTTCATATATCAATGAGAAATTGTCAAACAAAAGAAATAATCAGAGTCATAGTACTACTAATCACTGCTTCAACAAATGGCAGAGTCAATGGATGTTCTAGCAGTAAGCCACCCGCAACTCTGAATACAACCCCCTCATCAATCTGAGAAAATTTAACCAAAAAACCTGGTTTATGCACCAATAAAGCTCAAGTTACAGCTGATGCAGCAAGAGTTAACTAAAGAAAAAACAAGGATTAATGACTCAAAGCGAAATCCAATGCGTAATTTTTTTTCTGATTTGTCCTTTTTATGTACTTCCCCCCAAATTTCCTTGAAAAATAAATCTCCCCAACATGAGGGAACTTATCAGTCTAAGATTGTACATTAAAATGGCAGCACATCAGATAGTCACATCTATGTGTGACCTAGATTCATGCTACTGCTGTTCTATATAACATAATGCCGGCATCGGACATGGACTTTCAGCAGGACTACTTACAGCTTTCAAAAGGAAAAGTAGATTCTGAACAAATGACTCAAATAACCAAGAGAAGAAGAAAATACCAGGCCCTCAATGATCTCATCTGGAATATCGTGGAAATATACCTGCAAGAAGATGCCAGAGAGGTATCAGCTCAGTCATTCTTAAATGCAGCAAACTTTTTACCACTGTTAGGAAAGAAAGTACCAATAGAAGTGCAAATATATATGCTACCATATGAATGCATGGAAATCCAGGAATTAAAATTTTGAATCATATATCAGTATTTCTTTTCCCTTGATAGGATTCGTTGTGGTAAGTGCTTATGTTCTCACCAGAACATAAAAAATTTACAGTTATGCACAAGGCTTCATATATTTGAGCTAAAAGTCTAAGAAAAATGATGCAGTGAAGATTTGTTTCACACCGAGGTGGAAGATAACTTCCAGTTAAATGATTATGCATCAAAATTACCTCAGCTTTATCCAAGCCTTCATATCTCCTCCCGGTCTTAAGATTGGTAATAACTACTGATCCTACAGTTGATACATGATCCCCAGAATAGCCTGAAAACAGTTAGGACATAAATACGACATACGAAACTAAATCCACAAGCATAATTAACTGAACCATCAAATGAAAAAGCATAAATCCTTTGGCGAACCTTTCAGGAACTGACGAGCTTCTTCCTTGCTGGTTGGCTTTTCTCTGATGATCCCTTCATGGACCACAACCTCCAAATTAATTATAACTTAGTAATTGGTTATGATCAAAATAAATTCAATTTAGAAATAAATACCTAAAGAGGGTTACTGATACGCTTCAAATGACATAACTTGTTAATGAACAACAACAATAGTAGATACACAAAACTACATGATGCAAGGATTAGCCTTGTAAATCTCTGTGCATAAACCAAAATGCAGATGTATATAAACCTTTGTCCCTCTTCAAACTATGCTTCTAAACTCTTCAAGCTGAAAGCATTGGGGAACCATGAATTACTGCCTACAGATAATAAAGATATACAAAAGCCTGTTACAGACTACACTTTATAGAGGACCTACCAGACCAAACCATTGCAATAACTCATAACCTGCTAACAGCAAGTTTGATGGTTACTAGAAGAAGAAACTAGCCTTCATGATTTAGGAGCCAAGGCTTCGATGATACTTTTGATAACAGAGCACTGAGCTTAACCTGGTGTAAGTGTTCTAGAAATTTCTTACTCTAGTTAGGTTTTACACTAGATTTTGAATGCCATTATCATAGATGTGGACTTCATGTGCTTAACAATAAATCCTCAAACAGCGACAAATAATGATAAATAAAGCCAACATTCATTATAGATTTGAAAAAAAAAGTTATCATGCAAAATAGAATGAGTACTCTAATATTAGCTTATAAAAAATGAAAGATATAGAAGTGTAATAAACTTGTTAAGCATTTGAAACTTAAGAATAGAAGAATTTGCAGCACAAAATATAAAAGCAATGGGCCCTTATTATACTAAAATTTTGCGATAGTTTCCTTCTTCTAAAATGAAATTCATCTGGCAGGTTCAGATCTTGGCATGCTTTCCAAGAAGACAAAATATATAACTAAAGTCAAATAGTAACCCGAGTAATTAAGTATCTCTTAACTTTTATAGTTTGAAGTTGAGAGTGTTTCCTAAAACGTCCAGCAATTTTTTTAGTAGGAAATACACCATTCCATCATTAGTATCTAAACAATCTCCACAGAAATATGTGTTGCTCCTTGTAAGCATGCTCTTATATTTTTATGAAAACATAGAGAAAAAAAAAAGCTTTTATTAAATCACAATTTACAGTTGAAATATGAATAGAGTTATGGAGATACATCAATTGAGTCGTAGGTCGACAAATAAATTCATTAGTATGCAGAGGATACAAAGCAAATGACACAACAAAGAGTGAGAAACTAAAGATTCATGTTATTGCCTCAAAAAAGTAGGCACATTGAAGGAATTGAGACATACTATATCAGAAGTTAGTAAGAGTGTCGGTACAGCATCCTTTTCACTGTAATCTGTAATTTTAATCCTGGAAATGATAGCATCAGCCTGAAAAGAAATTTCACATCAGCACAAGCAAGTTGTAAAGTCAAGGTGAGTGCCATGCTAAAACCAATGGGATCCATTTGCAATAATTGTGTTGGAAAATTGCAGCAAATATAGAAGTATTGTCTGCCAGCTTTCATCAACCAAGTCTTTTTTTTTGGTTCAAAAATGAGACTAGTGAAAACAGTCTATCCACATTCTAGTAACTGAATATTAAGAAAATAGAAGGATTTTGTGAGACCTGTCTTAGAGCAAATATCATCAGATATCTTCTGCTTCATTCAAATGGATAAGAATTGAAAATGAACAAGGGGCTTTAGAGATTACAGGACTTTATAAATCATAATTTGACAGGCACCTGTGATTACGGCCTTATGCTTAGAACCCTAAAGTCAAGCATATAATTCATGGTCATTTAATGACCCTTGACCATGAACCAAAAACTTTAATACTTCATAATTGACGGATGTCCTTCTCCTAAAAAAAGGGCCCACATATGAAGAAATTCTATATTGAAACAATAAGGCGAACATGAAAAAATTTCTGAACTGTTAACATAAATAACTTTGCCCTTAATTTATGTCCATCTAAATTTAATATATCTTGTTTTTGCCTTTCCTTTGTTTCGATTTTTTTTTTTTTTTTTTTTGTCCTGCTCCTCTCAAATCTCTCATTAAAATGCCAAGAGACTACCGCCACACGTTTTTTTCCAGATCAGCTGCAGTGGATGTTGCAAACACAGTTCAAAGCAGCATAATATGGAAGCATAATTTTCCAACAGTTATTGAAAAAAAATGCTCATGATTATATCACCGGATACATTTTTTATTCAGACATGATATGGATGGAGTTTCTTCTCTTTTTTCATCAGCATTGTATTAAGACCAATGAGAGGATGCATTTATTTTCAATTTTGTGGACCTTCTTAGTTCTTACATCTATGAAATTCTTACACATGCTAACATATGAACCAAAAAAAATTAAACTACATGAATCATCACAACCTAATCTATGGTAAAATAATATTTAATAATTCGTCTACACATCAAAGGCTAGTAGTTAATATGTTATGTACGAGCATCAAACTAAACACGAGCATCAACCGCTTGTCGTACTTTCTTTGAATATAAAACTTTGATATATATCCATCACCTCAGACTTCAACAATGGATTGAGTTTAACCTGCACAATATATCCAGGCAATCCTATTTAGGGCTACCTATGATGTTATTTCTTTGTTTCCTTTTCTTTTCTTGATGGAACCATGGATTCAAGTCTCTTGGTGACAAAAATGACCTACCTTTGCCTCGGCAAGAACCATCACTAATTCTTCCGGCTTCTCCCTCCGAATACTCTTCTCATCAATGTCCGCAGTCTGAACCACAAACCATCGTAACTTTAAGAGCTCTCACACTTATAACTTCAAAAGGTTCAAGAGAAACAAACCATGACTTCGAATTCATATCCCATCTCAGCTAAAATATGACGGCGAGCCACCGACGACGAACCCAAGATTATCTGCAGCGGCAATCACATTAAATTGGTTAATTTTACAAAACTAAACGACGAAAAATCTCTGCGGAGTCCACGAAAAATTTATAAATAATGATACAGCTAAGAGATTCCGATTTGATCGATATTTCTATCTGTACATCCCCCCAAAAAAATCTTAAACGAGAAAAATCAGTCGAAAAGATGTTACGAGACCGGACAGAAATCACGATCATTTGCATAAAAAAATAATTAAATTTTTGAAAACAAACCTTGAACGAGGGAAGAGGAGGGTTCGATGCCATATCTCTGCTCCTTTTTTTAATTTACTTGTTTTTGTGGAGAATAGAGAAAGGTGGGGTAAGAGAGAAGAAGCGAGGGAGGGAACGAGCTCCCGAGAGTTCGGCGAGAGGCTCCAACGGCGCATCCCGACGGGCTTCTATTCAGCTTATAGTCTCCTTCTAGACACGTGCGTCCACGAGATAAGATCCAACCATTGGTTTGCAAAATGTGCGCATGTTAAGAAATCGGCATATGGTTGCCGCTTTATATTGTGTGACGACGGCACGTGTGTTCTTCCGCTGGGTACTTTTAACCCTAACCTTCCATCTCCTGTCGCTTCGTTTCCTCCGCCCTTCGCCACCAGCGGCCAACCCAACGACCCCCCTCCGGCCACCGCCAACTTGGCTGCCCTATCCTGTTTTCTACCTTTCTACTCGAGGTAAGCTTGCCCCCTCTGAGATTTCGGATATATATATTTCTTTAGTTTCTTTTATTTTTAATTTTCGATCTAGTTTTTTTTTAAAAACATAATTATGTTTGTTCATGGAATGGCAGCTCTTTTTGATAAGATATGAGCATGTATGCTAATTTGTCTGAGCTATTTCAAGAAGATTGTTTATGATACAGTTTATACCGTAGTGATTGTTTGCCTGGCAAATTTCTTAGGACTCCGAATCACATACACATGTCCTTAGAATGTCAATAAGCTGATCGAACTAGAGAATTGAAATATTATTTTTAGAACTCTAGGGAGGACAATTAATTAATTTTCTAAGGGTAGATGTGGTGTAAATGATAAGGATGTTACTTCAAAGATCATTTGTTATGTTTCTCATCCGAAACTGTGATGATTCTTTGTTATGATTTTGGCTCATATCCATTTTCGACCAGTGGATGCATAGACTAGGGGTCTCCAGATAAATATATAAATTTTAATAGTAAGTAATTTAGAGATGGTGGAACACATCCAATGGCTTAGATTATTGGTGTCTAATACCCGGCCGTCCAGTCAAAACCAATCCTATTTGGGTTGTTGTTTCGCTGTCCTCATATTAGCTCTACTCAGCCCCCAAGATGGTGTCAAGAACATTAAACAAAGGCAAGGAATAGAAGCTCAAAATAGTGGGGGAGAGTAATAGAATTGGGGGCCAACAGCAGATAGAGAAGTGTTCGATAACAGATTCAGTGGAGGCCACAATATGGATTGGACACCTCCAGCACCTCGATAACCTTTGAATTCTCCTTGTCTGTTAAGGACTGAAATCTATGAAGAAAGAAGGGTCCACATTCCTCTCCAGACTTTGTTTCTACTCTACTTAACAGCCTTGAACTCTTACCCATTTCTTTCAAGACATACACTTCAAGGCAAAGCTGCAGCAGCCATGTCCAACTCCTCTCACATTGCTGCTTCCATTGTATTCCCTGCAATCTGACCAGTAGTTGTAGATTCAATCCCCTTAGGTTTAAACTCCATGCTTTCAGGAGTTCTTTCCGCAACGAAAGAGTGAAGCAACACTAGGAAAATATATAGTCTGTCGTCGCATCTTATATATCACGGAGTTTGCTATTGCACCAAAAATTGAGATTTTTTTGCTCAAGGCTATCCTTGATGACAACTTGATTTCTGCATAGTGCCCAAACAAAGATCTTGACCTCCCAAGCAGAAATAAGGTACTTTCGATATGATGACATGAAATTTTTTGTGTTATATTCCATCATTTTAGTTATTAGTTATTGCTTTTAAAGGATATCAATTTTCACTTAAACTAGTCCCCATATCATGCTTATTAAATTCATTTGATTTGCTTGGTTCACTTTTGTCTTTAATATCAGCAAATATGTTGCGGTTATATGGAACTAGAAATGGTGGTTAGTAGTTGCTTCCTTTTCTTCTCTCAAGGGCATGCAAAAGAAGCCAGTCAGCTATTCATGTTGTCTAAATTTTTTTGTCTTTTTGGAGAGTTGATTTTGAAAAATCCTTGGTCATGGTAGCAATTAAAATAGCTTATAAATCTGGTTTCTTTATCTGTCAAAGGTTATTGTCAAAATCCTCAATGAAAAATCTGCAGATCATGTAGCAAATTGGTGTTATTTTACACATGCCTGTAACTTCAGATGGAGATTTTATTTATTTGCATTCCTATAACAGGCAAAGCGTCCAGAAATTGTAGATGGAAGCCAAATTCTTTCGGTTTCTAAAGATTGTGGGAGTTGGGTTTAGAGGAAGAACTGAAGCAGAAGGTCGCCGACTGTTCTTAAAATTGGGCTACAGTCATGAGGTTGAATTTGCTGTTCCTCCTGCTGTTCGTGTTTTCTGCTTTAAACCCAACATTATTTGTTGTACGGGGATAGACAAACAAAGGGTACACCAGTTTGCAGGTGCAGTTCGTAGCTGTAAGCCCCCTGAAGTCTACAAAGGCAAGGGTATCATGTACATTGATGAAGTAGTAAAGAAGAAGCAAGGAAAAAAATCAAAGTAAAAGCAGAATGGATGAAATTCTTGTTCTTTTATGCTTAAACTGTTGAGTAGCACCACCATGCTCGACCATAGCAGGGGAAGGATGGAAGACAGTTGGCGAATGAACTACTTGTTCTGTCATTAAAATCCTTGAATGATTTCTAAAGTAATCACCCAGGGGGATCTTTTTTGATGGATTAGCATATCAAATTTGTAGTTGTTCTTGTGAGTGCTGTTGGGGGAAGAACCCCAAGCCATACATTCACGGAGGCGCTCGGCCGAAGAGCGCCAGCCGGAAAGTTGCTCGGCCAAAGAGTGCCGAACGGAGAGCTGCTCGGCCAAAGATCGCCGACCAGAAAGCTGCTCGGCCAAAGGATGCCGACCAGGAAGGCGCTCGACTAGAAGGCGCCGACCAGAGTGCGCGCCAAGAGGTGCCCAACCAAAATAAGCTGCTCGGTTAGAAAGTGCCGACCAAAGACAGCGCCGAGGCGCTCTGCTAGAAGGTGCTCGCCTAAAGGGCGCCGACCAGGAGTACTCAAAGCAGCCCCGCCACAGGGCGCCCCATTGGGCGATCAGCTCGGCTCGGCACCCTTGCCGAGCCGATGCCTTAACCAAATATTCAACCTCCGCCTAAAGTCCAAGGGACTTGACAACTCCTACGGCTTGCGACCTGCCACTATCTCCAAGCCATCAAGGCATAAGATCTCCTCAGGCGTTCGGCACGACCTGCCATTAATGCATGAGACTCCCTCAAGTCTCCGATGCACTCAGGCATTTAATGAACACGGCCCAAGACGATCTCCGGATCACTGAACCATCAGAACGTATGGCTCTCCCTGACCGCCGGTTCATTCGGTAATAAATACACTTACCATCCACGGACCCCAGGCCCACCACAGCCGGCGGTTCAACCACTCCAACAGGTCCGATCGACCGTGACAACTCCCTGATTCCGGTCTGATCCGGTCCCGTTCCCCATTACGCCATTAATGGGCCAAATCGCGCCCAATTATTACAAAACAGGACAAACCTCCTGTCACCTCCCAGGTAACAAAAATCCTCCTATAAAAGGAAACCTGGAGGGAAAAGGGAGGGAGGACCAAAAAACCAGAGAAAAAACCCGGAGCTGGAGAGAACCCTCCTAGACCGGGGGAAAAAGGAAGAAAACAGCACAGACACAATTGAACACAAGATTCTCTCTGTCTTCTCCACATACTCTCCTCCCTGCTCTCTCCACATACTTGCCCCCTCTGACTTAGGCATCGGAGGGCCGGCGCCGGGGAGCCCGACCACCGGCTTTTTTGCAGGACAGGACAAGACTGGACGCACCACTCCCCTCTTCGGACGCTCCCACGCCCCCCGTGGTGGAGGACGCAGCCGGCCGGCGCACCGCCGTCCGCCCCCTGTAGCAGCGGAGCTCCTCCTTCCCCGGCTTCGCGGCGGCCCCCGGGTCCAATTTCCAGCAACAGTTGGCGCTAGAGGAAGGGCCCGAGTTCGCTACCATGAAGCTAAGAAGCAAAGGAGCTTCCAACGACACTCGACGCCATTCGATGCCATTCGACGCCACTCGACGGCACTCGACGGCATTCGACGGCACTCGACGCCACTCGACGCCACTCGACGACACTCGACGCCACTAGATGCCATTCGACGCCATTCGACGCCATTCGACGGCACTCGACGGCACTCGACGCCACTCGACGCCACTCGACGCCATTCGACGCCATTCGACGCCACTCGACGCCACTCGACGCCACTCGACGCCACTCGACGACACTCGACGACACTCGACGCCATTCGACGACACTTCGACGACACTTCGACGACATTCGACGACATTCAACGCCATTCGACGCCTTTCCACGCCATTCGACGCCTCCTACGACAACACGCCCTGATCTGAGCGGGGGCACCCTGCTGAGTTGACCACAAGCCAAAGAAGGCCGCTGAGTAGGGGTGGCAATCGGGTCGGGTCAGACATAAACAGGTCGGGTCAAATACAGATCGGGTCAGAAAACTATAAATCTGAACCCGACCTGTTTATTAAACGGGTCAGGAATTACAAATCTGAACCTGACCTGTTTATTAAACAGGTAACCCGACCCGACCCGTTTAACCTGTTTAATAAACAGGTAACCTGTTTACCCAACCCGACCCGACCTGTTTAACCTGTTTGCCCAACCTGACCCGTTTAACCTGTTTAGACCTGTTTAATCTGTCCAACCCGACCTGTTTAACCTGCCCAACCCGACCTGTTTAGACCTGTTTAAACCCGTTTAACCTGTTTAGACCTGTTTAACCCGTTTAACCTGTTTAACCCATTTAACCTGTTTAGACCTGTTTAACCTGCCCAACAGTTAAACGGGTTAAACGGTTTAAACGGGTCAGACATCTAAAACCCGTATCCGACCCAATTAATAAACAGGTTAAACGGGTCGACCTGTTTACGACCCGAACCTGTTTAGGCCAAACCCAAACCTGTTTATGGCGAGTCGAACACGGGTCGGGTTGGCGGGTCGGATCATATTTTGCCACCCCTACCGCTGAGTCGACCTAAAGCACTATAACTCTAACTGCATGAAAGGTACATCCTGCTTGGCACGCACATCTCCATATATATTTGGCTATATTGCAGGATGATCGACGACTGGACTACTTCCTTCGTCCGAGCCAAAAGACAGCTCAGTACTACAACGCCAGGGTCAAAGTCAAATCTTTCAGACCAGGGGACCTTGTCCTAAGAAGAGCTGAAACCTCCCGACCAACTGAGCGAGGGAAGCTGGCCCCGAATTGGGAGGGACCATACCGAGTCACGCGCATTCGCCGACCCGGAGCTTATCAATTGGAGTCTCTAAATGGGACTCCCATTCCGCGGAGCTGGAGCTCTGAAAATCTCCGCGTGTACCACCAGTAGAACCCTAAGGGGTCCCTCATTATTCAACCATTAAATTCCATTCTATGAATTTCACTCTATGAATTTCATTTCACGATAAACTGATGGTTTGCGGACTTATTCCGAGCTCACCAATTTTCTTGATTATCCCATGGCATCAGGTTTATTCTTCTTCCCTAACCACGGTTAGGATGCCCTGATACCTCGGGATGATGGAGTACCTGCGTGGACTCCCTGAAGATGTCCATGAGTTTATGGTGCGCTCTCCATCAGCGAGCTCGGCTCATTCTCCTACCCTGGCCACGGTCAGGATGCCCCGAGACGTCGGGACGCCCCGGTTACCGGGAAGCTCGAGGCGTCGAGACATGAGTAGCGGTCCTCTCTGACCGGACGAGCTCGGCTCGTGCTCCATCGATTATTGAGTAGCGGTCCTCTCTGACCGGACGAGCTCGGCTCGTGCTCCATCGACTATTGAGTAGCGGTCCTCTGACCGGACGAGCTCGGCTCGTGCTCCATCGACTATTGAGTAGCGGTCCTCTCTGACCGGACGAGCTCGGCTCGTGCTCCATCGATTATTGAGTAGCGGTCCTCTCTGACCGGACGAGCTCGGCTCGTGCTCCATCGATTATTGAGTAGCGGTCCTCTCTGACCGGACGAGCTCGGCTCGTGCTCCATCGATTATTGAGTAGCGGTCCTCTGACCGGACGAGCTCGGCTCGTGCTCCATCGACTATTGAGTAGCGGTCCTCTCTGACCGGACGAGCTCGGCTCGTGCTCCATCGATTATTGAGTAGCGGTCCTCTCTGACCGGACGAGCTCGGCTCGTGCTCCATCGATTATTGAGTAGCGGTCCTCTCTGACCGGACGAGCTCGGCTCGTGCTCCATCGATTATTGAGTAGCGGTCCTCTCTGACCGGACGAGCTCGGCTCGTGCTCCATCGACTATTGAGTAGCGGTCCTCTGACCGGACGAGCTCGGCTCGTGCTCCATCGACTATTGAGTAGCGGTCCTCTCTGACCGGACGAGCTCGGCTCGTGCTCCATCGATTATTGAGTAGCGGTCCTCTCTGACCGGACGAGCTCGGCTCGTGCTCCATCGATTATTGAATAGCGGTCCTCTGACCGGACGAGCTCGGCTCGTGCTCCTACCCCGACCTCGGCCGGGATGCCTCGAGACGTCGAGACGCCCCGGTTCATCGGGATGCCCCGATACGTTGGGATGTTGTCCTTATTGGCCAAATGAGCTCGGCTCATTCTTTACCAGCTTCAACCAACGAGCTCGGCTCGTTCCTTCATCGATGGATTTCTCTGTCGACGCCCTCCAAAAACGGAGTCCGAGCAGAGAAGCGTCTTCAGTCGCCTCGGCGCAAGGACGCACACGGTACAAGGTACCCATTCATTTAATGTCTTTACATTATTTTATTCTTGGACTCTTCTCTGCCGACGTCCCCAAAGAACGGACTCCGAGCAGAAAAAGCGTCTTCAGTCGCCTCGGCGCAAGGACGCACACGGTACAAGGTACCTATTTACTTTAATGTTTCTACGTTAATGTCTCCATATTGTCTATTTTTGGATTTCTCTGCCGACGTCCCCAAAGAACGGAGTCCGAGCAGAGAAGCGTCTTCAGTCGCCTCGGCGCAAGGACGCACACGGTACAAGGTACCCATTTACTTAAATGTTTCTACGTTAATGTCTCCATATTGTCTATTTTTGGATTTCTCTGCCGACGTCCCCAAAGAACGGAGTCCGAGCAGAGAAGCGTCTTCAGTCGCCTCGGCGCAAGGACGCACACGGTACAAGGTACCCATTTATTTAATGTCTTTACATTATTTTATTCTTGGACTCTTCTCTGCCGACGTCCCCAAAGAACGGACTCCGAGCAGAAAAAGCGTCTTCAGTCGCCTCGGCGCAGGGACGCACACGGTACAAGGTACCCATTTACTTTAATGTTTCTACGTTAATGTCTCCATATTGTCTATTTTTGGATTTCTCTGCCGACGTCCCCAAAGAACGGAGTCCGAGCAGAGAAGCGTCTTCAGTCGCCTCGGCGCAAGGACGCACACGGTACAAGGTACCCATTTACTTAAATGTTTCTACGTTAATGTCTCCATATTGTCTATTTTTGGATTTCTCTGCCGACGTCCCCAAAGAACGGAGTCCGAGCAGAGAAGCGTCTTCAGTCGCCTCGGCGCAAGGACGCACACGGTACAAGGTACCCATTCATTTAATGTCTTTATTTTATTCTTGGACTCTTCTCTGCCGACGTCCCCAAAGAACGGACTCCGAGCAGAAAAAGCGTCTTCAGTCGCCTTGGTGTAAGAGCGCTCACAGCACCAGGACGATCGACGACTGAACTACTTCCTTTGCCCGAGCCAAAAAGCAGCTCGGACTCGGAAGTCGGAGGGTAGTGTTGGGGGAAGAACCCCAAGCTATACATTCACGGAGGCGCTCGGCCGAAGAGCGCCAGCCGGAAAGTTGCTCGGCCAAAGAGTGCCGAACGGAGAGCTGCTCGGCCAAAGATCGCCGACCAGAAAGCTGCTCGGCCAAAGGATGCCGACCAGGAAGGCGCTCGACTAGAAGGCGCCGACCAGAGTGCGCGCCAAGAGGTGCCCAACCAAAATAAGCTGCTCGGTTAGAAAGTGCCGACCAAAGACAGCGCCGAGGCGCTCTGCTAGAAGGTGCTCGCCTAAAGGGCGCCGACCAGGAGTACTCAAAGCAGCCCCGCCACAGGGCGCCCCATTGGGCGATCAGCTCGGCTCGGCACCCTTGCCGAGCCGATGCCTTAACCAAATGTTCAACCTCCGCCTAAAGTCCAAGGGACTTGACAACTCCTACGGCTTGCGACCTGCCACTATCTCCAAGCCATCAAGGCATAAGATCTCCTCAGGCGTTCGGCACGACCTGCCATTAATGCATGAGACTCCCTCAAGTCTCCGATGCACTCAGGCATTTAATGAACACGGCCCAAGACGATCTCCGGATCACTGAACCATCAGAACGTATGGCTCTCCCTGACCGCCGGTTCATTCGGTAATAAATGCACTTACCATCCACGGACCCCAGGCCCACCACAGCCGGCGGTTCAACCACTCCAACAGGTCCGATCGACCGTGACAACTCCCTGATTCCGGTCTGATCCGGTCCCGTTCCCCATTACGCCATTAATGGGCCAAATCGCGCCCAATTATTACAAAACAGGACAAACCTCCTGTCACCTCCCAGGTAACAAAAATCCTCCTATAAAAGGAAACCTGGAGGGAAAAGGGAGGGAGGACCAAAAAACCAGAGAAAAAACCCGGAGCTGGAGAGAACCCTCCTAGACCGGGGGAAAAAGGAAGAAAACAGCACAGACACAATTGAACACAAGATTCTCTCTGTCTTCTCCACATACTCTCCTCCCTGCTCTCTCCACATACTTGCCCCCTCTGACTTAGGCATCGGAGGGCCGGCGCCGGGGAGCCCGGCCACCGGCTTTTTTGCAGGACAGGACAAGACTGGACGCACCACTCCCCTCTTCGGACGCTCCCACGCCCCCCTCGGTGGAGGACGCAGCCGGCCGGCGCACCGCCATCCGCCCCCTGTAGCAGCGGAGCTCCTCCTTCCCCGGCTTCGCGGCGGCCCCCGGGTCCAATTTCCAGCAACAGTTGGCGCTAGAGGAAGGGCCCGAGTTCGCTACCATGAAGCTAAGAAGCAAAGGAGCTTCCAACGACACTCGACGCCACTCGACGACACTCGACGACACTCGACGCCACTCGACGCCATTCGACGACACTCGACGACACTCGACGCCACTCGACGCCATTCGACGCCATTCGACGCCACTCGACGCCACTCGACGCCACTCGACGCCACTCGACGCCATTCGACGACATTCGACGACACTCGACGACACTCGACGCCATTCGACGACACTTCGACGACACTTCGACGACATTTGACGACATTCGACGCCATTCGACGCCTTTCCACGCCATTCGACGCCTCCTACGACAACACGCCCTGATCTGAGTGGGGGCACCCTGCTGAGTTGACCACAAGCCAAAGAAGGCCGCTGAGTAGGGGTGGCAATCGGGTCGGGTCAGACATAAACAGGTCGGGTCAAATACAGATCGGGTCAGAAAACTATAAATCTGAACCCGACCTGTTTATTAAACGGGTCAGGAATTACAAATCTGAACCTGACCTGTTTATTAAACAGGTAACCCGACCCGACCCGTTTAACCTGTTTAATAAACAGGTAACCTGTTTACCCAACCCGACCCGACCTGTTTAACCTGTTTGCCCAACCTGACCCGTTTAACCTGTTTAGACCTGTTTAATCTGTCCAACCCGACCTGTTTAACCTGCCCAACCCGACCTGTTTAGACCCGTTTAACCTGTTTAGACCTGTTTAACCCGTTTAACCTGTTTAACCCATTTAACCTGTTTAGACCTGTTTAACCTGCCCAATAGTTAAACGGGTTAAACGGTTTAAACGGGTCAGACATCTAAAACCCGTATCCGACCCAATTAATAAACAGGTTAAACGGGTCGACCTGTTTACGACCCGAACCTGTTTAGGCCAAACCCAAACCTGTTTATGGCGGGTCGAACACGGGTCGGGTTGGCGGGTCGGATCATATTTTGCCACCCCTACCGCTGAGTCGACCTAAAGCACTATAACTCTAACTGCATGAAAGGTACATCCTGCTTGGCACGCACATCTCCATATATATTTGGCTATATTGCAGGATGATCGACGACTGGACTACTTCCTTCGTCCGAGCCAAAAGACAGCTCAGTACTACAACGCCAGGGTCAAAGTCAAATCTTTCAGACCAGGGGACCTTGTCCTAAGAAGAGCTGAAACCTCCCGAACAACTGAGCGAGGGAAGCTGGCCCCGAATTGGGAGGGACCATACCGAGTCACGCGCATTCGCCGACCCGGAGCTTATCAATTGGAGTCTCTAAATGGGACTCCCATTCCGCGGAGCTGGAGCTCTGAAAATCTCCGTGTGTACCACCAGTAGAACCCTAAGGGGTCCCTCATTATTCAACCATTAAATTCCATTCTATAAATTTCACTCTATGAATTTCATTTCACGATAAACTGATGGTTTGCGGACTTATTCCGAGCTCACCAATTTTCTTGATTATCCCATGGCATCAGGTTTATTCTTCTTCCCTAACCACGGTTGGGATGCCCTGATACCTCGAGATGATGGAGTACCTGCGTGGACTCCCTGAAGATGTCCATGAGTTTATGGTGCGCTCTCCATCAGCGAGCTCGGCTCGTTCTCCTACCCTGGCCACGGTCAGGATGCCCCGAGACGTCGGGACGCCCCGGTTACCGGGAAGCTCGAGGCGTCGAGACATGAGTAGCGGTCCTCTCTGACCGGACGAGCTCGGCTCGTGCTCCATCGACTATTGAGTAGCGGTCCTCTCTGACCAGACGAGCTCGGCTCGTGCTCCATCGACTATTGAGTAGCGGTCCTCTGACCGGACGAGCTCGGCTCGTGCTCCATCGACTATTGAGTAGCGGTCCTCTCTGACCGGACGAGCTCGGCTCGTGCTCCATCGATTATTGAGTAGCGGTCCTCTCTGACCGGACGAGCTCGGCTCGTGCTCCATCGATTATTGAGTAGCGGTCCTCTCTGACCGGACGAGCTCGGCTCGTGCTCCATCGACTATTGAGTAGCGGTCCTCTCTGACCGGACGAGCTCGGCTCGTGCTCCATCGACTATTGAGTAGCGGTCCTCTCTGACCGGACGAGCTCGGCTCGTGCTCCATCGATTATTGAGTAGCGGTCCTCTGACCGGACGAGCTCGGCTCGTGCTCCATCGACTATTGAGTAACGGTCCTCTCTGACCGGACGAGCTCAGCTCGTGCTCCATCGATTATTGAGTAGCGGTCCTCTCTGACCGGACGAGCTCGGCTCGTGCTCCATCGATTATTGAGTAGCGGTCCTCTCTGACCGGACGAGCTCGGCTCGTGCTCCATCGATTATTGAGTAGCGGTCCTCTCTGACCGGACGAGCTCGGCTCGTGCTCCATCGACTATTGAGTAGCGGTCCTCTGACCGGACGAGCTCGGCTCGTGCTCCATCGACTATTGAGTAGCGGTCCTCTCTGACCGGACGAGCTCGGCTCGTGCTCCATCGATTATTGAGTAGCGGTCCTCTCTGACCGGACGAGCTCGGCTCGTGCTCCATCGATTATTGAATAGCGGTCCTCTGACCGGACGAGCTCGGCTCGTGCTCCTACCCCGACCTCGGCCGGGATGCCTCGAGACGTCGAGACGCCCCGGTTCATCGGGATGCCCCGATACGTTGGGATGTTGTCCTTATTGGCCAAACGAGCTCGGCTCATTCTTTACCAGCTTCAACCAACGAGCTCGGCTCGTTCCTTCATCGATGGATTTCTCTGTCGACGCCCTCCAAAAACGGAGTCCGAGCAGAGAAGCGTCTTCAGTCGCCTCGGCGCAAGGACGCACACGGTACAAGGTACCCATTCATTTAATGTCTTTACATTATTTTATTCTTGGACTCTTCTCTGCCGACGTCCCCAAAGAACGGACTCCGAGCAGAAAAAGCGTCTTCAGTCGCCTCGGCGCAAGGACGCACACGGTACAAGGTACCCATTTACTTTAATGTTTCTACGTTAATGTCTCCATATTGTCTATTTTTGGATTTCTCTGCCGACGTCCCCAAAGAACGGAGTCCGAGCAGAGAAGCGTCTTCAGTCGCCTCGGCGCAAGGACGCACACGGTACAAGGTACCCATTTACTTAAATGTTTCTACGTTAATGTCTCCATATTGTCTATTTTTGGATTTCTCTGCCGACGTCCCCAAAGAACGGAGTCCGAGCAGAGAAGCGTCTTCAGTCGCCTCGGCGCAAGGACGCACACGGTACAAGGTACCTATTCATTTAATGTCTTTACATTATTTTATTCTTGGACTCTTCTCTGCCGACGTCCCCAAAGAACGGACTCCGAGCAGAAAAAGCGTCTTCAGTCGCCTCGGCGCAAGGACGCACACGGTACAAGGTACCCATTTACTTTAATGTTTCTACGTTAATGTCTCCATATTGTCTATTTTTGGATTTCTCTGCCGACGTCCCCAAAGAACGGAGTCCGAGCAGAGAAGCGTCTTCAGTCGCCTCGGCGCAAGGACGCACACGGTACAAGGTACCCATTTACTTAAATGTTTCTACGTTAATGTCTCCATATTGTCTATTTTTGGATTTCTCTGCCGACGTCCCCAAAGAACGGAGTCCGAGCAGAGAAGCGTCTTCAGTCGCCTCGGCGCAAGGACGCACACGGTACAAGGTACCCATTCATTTAATGTCTTTATTTTATTCTTGGACTCTTCTCTGCCGACGTCCCCAAAGAACGGACTCCGAGCAGAAAAAGCGTCTTCAGTCGCCTTGGTGTAAGAGCGCTCACAGCACCAGGACGATCGACGACTGAACTACTTCCTTTGCCCGAGCCAAAAAGCAGCTCGGACTCGGAAGTCGGAGGGTAGTGTTGGGGGAAGAACCCCAAGCCATACATTCACGGAGGCGCTCGGCCGAAGAGCGCCAGCCGGAAAGTTGCTCGGAGTGCCGAACGGAGAGCTGCTCGGCCAAAGATCGCCGACCAGAAAGCTGCTCGGCCAAAGGATGCCGACCAGGAAGGCGCTCGACTAGAAGGCGCCGACCAGAGTGCGCGCCAAGAGGTGCCCAACCAAAATAAGCTGCTCGGTTAGAAAGTGCCGACCAAAGACAGCGCCGAGGCGCTCTGCTAGAAGGTGCTCGCCTAAAGGGCGCCGACCAGGAGTACTCAAAGCAGCCCCGCCACAGGGCGCCCCATTGGGCGATCAGCTCGGCTCGGCACCCTTGCCGAGCCGATGCCTTAACCAAATGTTCAACCTCCGCCTAAAGTCCAAGGGACTTGACAACTCCTACGGCTTGCGACCTGCCACTATCTCCAAGCCATCAAGGCATAAGATCTCCTCAGGCGTTCGGCACGACCTGCCATTAATGCATGAGACTCCCTCAAGTCTCCGATGCACTCAGGCATTTAATGAACACGGCCCAAGACGATCTCCGGATCACTGAACCATCAGAACGTATGGCTCTCCCTGACCGCCGGTTCATTCGGTAATAAATGCACTTACCATCCACGGACCCCAGGCCCACCACAGCCGGCGGTTCAACCACTCCAACAGGTCCGATCGACCGTGACAACTCCCTGATTCCGGTCTGATCCGGTCCCGTTCCCCATTACGCCATTAATGGGCCAAATCGCGCCCAATTATTACAAAACAGGACAAACCTCCTGTCACCTCCCAGGTAACAAAAATCCTCCTATAAAAGGAAACCTGGAGGGAAAAGGGAGGGAGGACCAAAAAACCAGAGAAAAAACCCGGAGCTGGAGAGAACCCTCCTAGACCGGGGGAAAAAGGAAGAAAATAGCACAGACACAATTGAACACAAGATTCTCTCTGTCTTCTCCACATACTCTCCTCCCTGCTCTCTCCACATACTTGCCCCCTCTGACTCAGGCATCGGAGGGCCGGCGCCGGGGAGCCCGGCCACCGGCTTTTTTGCAGGACAGGACAAGACTGGACGCACCACTCCCCTCTTCGGACGCTCCCACGCCCCCCGCGGTGGAGGACGCAGCCGGCCGGCGCACCGCCGTCCGCCCCCTGTAGCAGCGGAGCTCCTCCTTCCCCGGCTTCGCGGCGGCCCCCGGGTCCAATTTCCAGCAACAAGTGCATTTTACATAGTGCTCCTGTTTCTCGAAGTTCTTCTGCTACAAGTTGTGGTAGTACGGTACGAAGGAATAGTTTCTCATTTTGGTCGATGGCGAACCTTCATGGTGATCAAGGAATGAAATTGTTTAGGCTGCCAGGCACTTGTCATAAGATTGGAACAGTGTGTTTTAATTGACAGCACAGCTTGGTCTTGGTGATTTGCTTCTTTCATGCTTTGAATACTTTATACCAGAAATTTGTGTACAGTGGCTGGCATCTTTGTTGAATCATGACCACCTTTTCTTGGTGAGCAAACATAAATCATCCCTCTCGAAAATTATAGCCTCGCAAAAACTATCCCACAGACATCATCTTGAGCACACCATAACCTAAATCATTTGTTTTCAAATTTAGGACGCCTATTTTGCGTGCCTCTCACTGCACATGAGAAGTGGGAATCTGAGAATCGGTGGAAAGCATTCCCCTGAAGACAAGGATGGGCAGTCTAAAATCCCAATTGGAGATCCGGTGAATGATAGTTTGTGAGATACTCTCTGCCCACTGGCCTTCAGAGTAACTTGTACATGATAGCATCTTAATTATTTTTCAATGATCGGGGCAGCGGTATTGATCAGGCGCACAGCTCCAGCACCCGAATACGCCGACGGCGGCCGCAAGTAGCAAAACTTCTCTCCAGCAACAACAATATCAGAGAGTTGCATCGACCATTTCTGCGAAAAAAATATCGGCCACCATCTAATCTAGGAACAATTTGACCACTGTTACCACATCTTGTGACATACATGTATGAGTGTTAACCACTTAATCTGCTATGTTGATATTATTAAGTTTAAATCTAGTATTCCAAGTTAAAGATCCTCGTCCCCACAGATCTATGACCGATGCATCCATATGCCAGATACAATACCCTTAAGAGCAGTACATTAAGCAAACTGGAAACAGAGGATGCAAGTTTGAGCCATCCATCCACCACTAATGCATCAATTGCAAGAAGTTGGTGCAAGACTGCAAGTTCACATCTCCTAGTCCATTTATGATTCCAAGTATGATCACAAGGTCACCCATTCAATCAGTTTTTTAAGGTTTTTATATACATGCATCTAAAGGCCAAGTATTCAGCAACCTATTTGATAAGCAGCTCTAGGCAAGGACAACTATGATCTCATAACTTGCCATCATTTGGGGGGGGGAGGATTTTTGCCATTAATTCTACCTCTATTTGATGAGATATACATACCATCACATTACACAACAAATATTATAAATGACAGCCTAAGATTTAACTAATACATAAAATATACACATTTCTGCTTTGTTGGTGATTTCATTGCCAATCTCTCTGATCACCCACTCTCTCCTCGCTCTCTCCCGATATCAAACAAAAAAGCATGAACCAGCAATTTTAACTTCACTATGATCATACCCAACAATGTTTCATTGCCACGTGGCAAACAAAATTGTGATCCCATCATTGGGAATAATTGCTCGATTAAACCTTGACATCTTCAAGCTTCGAGATATTAGCACTCTATGCCAAACAAATAGATTACCTCGCTGATGATTTGAAGCATATGGCTGGCTATCTCGATGCCCAGGAAATGACGAAAGCATAAATGGGTTATGGTGGAAAGAATATAGGATTAGCTCTGGAACCTTGGAGCCTTGAGAAGATGCACACTCTTCACAAATCCCTTACCCACTTCTCCAACTTCTCTTAGAATATCTGTTGGGTCTCTTCTAATCTCATCAGCTTCGTCTCGACCACGTTTCTGCAAGCAAAAAGTCTGTCAAAATTTGATCTACCTTATGTGCTATAACTGCACAAGGAGGATGAGATAATTGAACAAGAAAATGCTCTCCTGTTAAGAATAGCACTTGCTACCATAATACAGAGGAATTAGATATTCGACTGATTCTAAGTAACATGCAGGTGAGCACAGCTTTCTTCTGATTAGTTCCACCAATGATGATGTAAATTCTCCATTAAATGATCCAGTTACCTTTGAATCCTTCTTCTCCCATGTCAGACCAATTGCATCACCTCCAAGAGAATCACACCACACATTGAAGGTGCCTGGAAACTCCCTCTGTAATTTGATTAAACAATATAAACTTCTTTTCCCATCAAATGGACTGAACTTTGGTAGCTAAACAGTGATATGTTTACCTTCAGGTCCTCGAAAAGATATCTAATTGGATCAAAATTGACCAACAGCTTATTCCTTGCATCTTCCAAGCTTTTCAGTGCACCCCCAAGTGGCATGTAGGGATGGAAATCCTTGCTCGCTTTTCCCCAAATTACATGCTTTCCTGCAAGGTTGTCACAAAGTACCTTGCTTTAGAAAGAAGAGCAATTAAGTCCGTACTCAAGATTGAGCAAGTTAAGAAACCAACCATTATTAATCTCAGCAGGGAAAAGAAGGCGTCGAGGATCAGAAAGTCTATCTCGATGGAGAAGAACCACGGCATCATAGTTATTCAAAGGAGTCCGGAACAGACACTATGACCAAATACAGCAGTAATAAGATGAAATGATTATTGTAATCCACTAAAATCAATTGAAGCATGGAAATCAGGTGTCACCTCCCATGTGTAAGGGCCATTGTGACCCTGAAGGATCAGATTGGTCAAAAGGTCAGCACTGCTTCGGGCATAAGAAGCAATCCGCTTGAGCACCTTTTCCACACAAAACAAAAGGTGTGTCAAGGATCAATGAACAAGATAATCAATGTCTAAATTAGCATCACGTGCACTCCAAGTAAATCCAAAAGAAATAATTTGAAAGAGTTTCAGTTAATTGACATGATCATGGACTACGCATAGAATGATGCGGTACAGTGATGTGTTAAAAGCCTATATCTCATGATCACTGGACTAGCCAAAAATGAGGAGAATTCTTTTCTGGAACAAGGAGCTGGGTGTTGAAACAGTTGCTCATTCGGAGAAGTTATTAGTCACAGATACAGTGAAGTTATTAGCTAGAAATACAGTGGCATCTAAAAACAATGGTCAGGTTCATCACTAGCATCTAGAATCAACTAAAGGCACATCCAAAGACAACAAGCATTAAATTTTTAGGAAAAGGAAAGAAATTATCTGTCCACCAAGAAAGATTTGAGTTATTTTAAGTTCATTTAAACAGAATTATTATATCGCCCATTTCACTAAACTTAGCATGTTAAAGAAGGAAAAAAATTGACATCTTTGAGCTTTATCACGGTGCAGGGAAGTTTAGAGTCATCCTACACTATAAATAACCGCACAACCTCAACTCAATAAGTTGGATTCAGGCTATAATACCAAATACAGATGCCATACCATCAGAAGAAAAAGAGAGTTCAAATGAGATTTGTAATTCTTACATGCAAAAAATTAAAAAAAAATGGTTTGTGCAAGTTACATGTATAAGAGAAGATGTGAAAATGTGAAAATGGACCATATCAACGAAGGGTCAGGGTTCAACCAACCAACAAAGTTTAAGCCAATCTGACCCATTTGCATCCCTAGATTCAGGTGCTGGTAGTCAGATGACTAGGAATCCACGCGCAATAGTGGTTTCCAATCCATGACAGCTAAGAGAAGGCATAGCAACCTGCACTATAGCTGGTACAAGGCATAGCATTTTGACCCAATAGGGTACCTGTATGGTATGAGGGCTTGGTAAGCCTCTGTACTGATACATGGTTCAGCTGCGGTGTCAATCCCAGCAGCATAGCATGCGTCAGTACAGGGGCATACCGTACTGACCTGACCCATAGTGGTAGTGTACCGTCACTGAGATTGAAAACCTTGACCAAGAGAAATGGGATATATATATATATATATATAGGCCAAACAACCCACAAAAGCATGTTTAGACAGACAGACTGGTAGACAGACAAACACGCACACACTCAGAGAGATCTGAAAGAAGGGATCATTTTTCCTTAATAAATGGAACAATTTCTTTCCAACGGTGTTGACCACCAACATTAACATCACTAATGGTATAGCCAACAATACCATCATCACTATTGGAATAACCAACATGCATAACTATCATTGACTCAAGTAGTGAAATAGTATAGAAACTAATTTCTGCATCCATGAGAAAGAAAAGATGGCTTTTGAAATGGTTGTATGATTGTATCTGAGGAAATCAGCTAAATAACATTACTTGCTGCTAGCAATAATGTTGAAGTTCATTTCTCCAAAAATAGTTTGCATATCAATATCAAGGCAGATAAGAGATCATAAAAATATTACTTTTCGAGATTCATGCAAGTCAGCCTAGTTCTCCTATCTGCCAGTTAGTGGCTTAAAGGCATCGTTAATATATTACTATTCCTGAAAAAAGAAATTTATATCAGTTACTGTTTCACTTTCAACCTCTATCTATTCAGTAGCAAAAGAAGACATTTTCTTTGGCGAAACAATACATAGCAGCAGATAATTGTTTGATTGACTAGTAATCTAATATCTGAGAAACTGAAATTAAAGTTTAGAACAATACACTGCAAACAATAGCTTGTGATACCAGTTTTTTGCACCAATATTTATTATAGTTTCTAACTGATATGAAGAAATAGGAAACAATTCAAGGTGAAAATTTGACTATTTCTGTTGAGGATGAATACAGAGGAGGTAAATTACCAATCTGTTTGGTGAGAACTTGGTCCAAGCTTCAGATGCCTTATCATATGACGTGGCCAAGAACATAGCTGGCTCAACAGCTTGGGCATTTTCTTCATAAGATTTTCTGCTCAACATAAAGTTTTCCTGTCCAACAAAACACAATTATACACATCACATATTGACAAATGATATTAACAATAAATAATTTCTTGAGCATCAATACCAATAATTTGAATACAACATAAAATACTCACATTTATCTCCTTCTCATCCTTCGACGTAAAATCATTATTTATGTCAACAATCAAGGGAGAGAAAATCCAATCATAATTTGACAGTAACCGCAAGAACCTGCAGTTCAAGTTGGCGTCTTAATTTAATGAATAATAAAAGACATAGTAAAAAGGAACATGTCTTAACATAGAAGAAACATCACTCGAAATAAATTTCATATGGAAACATTTGATTCTATGACCAGAAGTTGTTTTCATTTAACAAACCAAGTTAAAGTTAGACCAGAATGGTAACCTACAAAGTAAGACACAGGATAAGTGAGATTATGATGACCAGCCATTTGAGGTAGTAGAGAACAAGCATACCTTAAAAATCCAGTAATCCGTGAGCAAGGAGCATGAAATGGAAATGGCTTCAAAAAGAGGTATGCAACCACCAATTCAATTGCCTCCTCAGCCAGGAATGATGAAAATAGATGTGAAGAAACCCAACGTTTTGCAAGCCTTTACAGCAGGGGAAAAGAAAAAGAAAATGAATGTAAGGTTAAACAAATATCAACATGAAAGATGCAACTTTAGAGGTAAGATAGAAATATCAAGCCACAGAAAACAAGATCTCACCTAACAACAGGTCCATACGTAGGGAAACGGCCATGCAAACCATTAATCATGCTAGAATGCTGGCTTCGGAGGAATAACTCCTTGTCTATAGATAGAGCACTTTTTACTTTATCGTTTCCAGCTATAAGAAATGGTTCATTTATTAGTTACACATAATGTGGTGACAATAAAAGGGAAATACAACTAAACTTTCAAACCTTGGATCCTTGACACATTCAAGCCTCTCTCATGCAGAATTCTAAGATGAAATGCATATCCAGACATAAGCACATCTACCTCATCTTCGCTAGCAGTACAAAATACACCCCAATGATCCTGAAGGCTGCCATAATAAAATCAAAGCAAGTCAAGAAGAATGGAGATGTCAATAAACAAAGATGCTCTAAGAGCAGTTAACCTTCCCAGAAAGCTTAATATTGCTACCTTTCTCCAATTTTTAGAAGAAATGCAGATTTAGTCTTCTCAATAGCTACATGGTCCAAGGGCCAGTTCCCTGATCCCTCTAGCTGTATATGGTCATACAAAAAACTTTCAGAAATATTATAAAACTGCAGTAATGCATGAAGCATCATAGCTTCCAAATGGTGGAAGAAGGCCAATAAATCAGTGAAAAACATGATTGGAGGAAATGCTAATGCAAAATTCAAGTAGTCCAGAAATGACTGGCTTGATGGAACACAAGAAAAGCTTAAGATAAATGAAATATCATTCGGGAAATACAACATATTTGATAACCACTTCTCCATAATTTTCTAGATGTTTCTTATATACTTAGCATTGAAGCCTACAAAATTTCCCATGATTAAAAAGATTAAAGTAAATTAACTTCCAACACTGCCATTATATAATTGGGATAACAAGTAGCATGTTTCCATCTATTAGCAAAATGTCACCAAGTCAAATCACCCAAAAAAAAGAAAAAGTAGCAGGGCATAGTACCTGAATCATAACTTCTAGCGGCCGGATACAAGTTGTAGTGAAATTTGGTGGTTTCTTATCAAAACCTTTTTCATAAGCCAGTGGATGAGGTTCAGGAGGAAGGACAGATGTGTGCCTGAAAGCTACACCAACAACCAACATATTAAATGCATAAATAAAATAAGAAGAAAAGGTTGATAATAGAAAAAGTTAAAATTAAAGGACATTGTTTGAGCTGTCATAGATAATTTTGCATAGCTTTTGCCACAAAACATTTGTAAGAAGACATAGGTCAAAGGATTTATAACTTCTGCTCGCATTAAGCTAGTTGCATTTTGGCAATGTCATAGAATATCTTTCTATGGCTTCATTGCAGACAGCAACTCTAAGAAAAAGTTCTTGCTTCTGCTCCCGTATTCAAGAATGAAGGATGACATATTTTCTGGATCAGAGCTGGTAGTAATTTCACAAGACTGCAGATTCCCAGCACCACTCCATTCCCTGCTCATAGAACCAGTCCCCTGTGGCAGTCCAGTATTGGTGCAGTACACGGGTCCTGTGGGTGACAGGTGGACCTTATGTATCATCCCACCAATCATCGCACGCAGGGACTGGAGCGGGGATGAGAGTGGTGCCATGAAGCATTTTCATTTCACAGGTTGCACAAAACCATACAACTGACAACAACAAATGTGGGATGCTCGAATTCCTAATTTTTATGCAAAAGAATCCCTAATTTCATGTGTATCTGCCAAATAACAAAAAAAAAGCCTACTTTTTCTCCAGACACATTCTTTGACTATTAAAGTGGGCATAACACCATCAAAGTCTTCTGCTGCAGAGCACATGCAACAGATGCTACACAATCAGCAAATATCCATTTCAAATAATCCTTTGCAAATCAACAAGGAACCAAATGAAAGAAAATTCAAATTGATGGGTACTCCAATTAACAAAAAGGCTGAAAGCTAGCAACTAGACTTTTAGCAGTAACTTCCCAAGCAAACTTTTAACCTGGTAAATTTCTCAGAATTTCCATCACTACAGTGATTTAGACACTGTTTTTCATGTAAATCTTCATGAACTGAATTGCATAATAATTGTGCAACCATGAAAATACGGTGGATCTACTAGGATATAAAACAGGCATTATGATGAACAAAGATAGATGGACCAAAGCAAAAAAATATAAACAAATACAGCATATAAACCAGCATGCATGTTGCTTTCTTTAATTTCAAATAAAACAAAACCTGGATCTAGTGGCTGTACACTAGATATTCTCAAAGGAATATCATCTAGAAGCCGTAACCGCTTCGCCAAAAGCTCAAAAGCTCTAATCAGACCTTCAGAAAATGATGTGGGATCTGTCAATCAACAAATGCAACTTGTCTATTAAAAATATGACAGCATAAGAAGAATAGAAGGAGTTTAAAAGAATATAAGAGCATGAGAAACAGATAAATATTAAATATTTCTAACAAAAAGCTAGCAACAGTCTCACCTTTACCATCAAGATGTAGGCAAAAATCAAGCTGATCTACTATGACAACCATGTCTTCTTTCAGTAGAAGAAAATGCTTAGTAAGAATAAACTCAATGATTATTTTGATAATAAGATGTCTCTCCCATGGCTCACACTCCCACACTGTAAACAGGCATAATGGTGAATAACTAATTAATCAGTCTTCCTGACATAAATAACACCATACCATATTCATTAAAGATATAAAGCAAGAAATATGATACAATAAAGCAAAATAAAAACTGAAGGATTGGAATTGCCTGTGCTCTCCGCAATGGTCCCATCTTTAAATCGCCTTAGTTCTGCTTTTTCACCCCAAAATTTTCTGAATTTGACAGCCTGGAAAATGATATATGTATCAGATTTTTCAGTTTAATATGATCATCATTCATTTCAAGTGACTTAAAAAACAAAAAAAGAAAATACCTCTTCTTTTTTCTCAGGGCTTGGACCGACATCTACCACTCGAAAGCTCTTCTCTTGGGAGCTAGTCATTATACCGACAAGCATGGGTTCATTACTGAACTTTGAGAAACCCTACATAAGCATATTGATCATCTAAATTATTACCATCAGATATTTTATGAAAAAAAAGTGATTCTTAAGGATCACATAGCGTACATCATTTATATTCCATTCAGATGGTGTGTTTCTCCAGTTCACACGTATTAACTTTGCTCTGTCACTTAGAGCTTGTTGAATTAGAGAGTTCATGTCCTTCTCACATATTCTCCAACATTCATCATCCAAGCAGAAGTCTGACGCATAAACTCTAGCATTTCCTTTCAAGTTTATTCTGAAAATGAGAAAAAAGGGAAAAACACTTAAGTAATTTATATTTTATATTTGCATCTTCAAAAATATAGACAACATAAGGCTTGTTGATTATAAATTAACACTTTGGGCAATAATAATAAATTTTGCAAGTTTCATGGAGTTGCTCAAGACAAACTGGGAAACTGATTATAGAAATACAAAAAGTTGACAAAATGATTAAGTTTTAGAATATATTGCACATGTGACTGGAGATTTACCGTGATTAGTAGTTTATTGCCTCTTCAATTGGAAAATCACGAATAATACTTAAGTTCCGATCTATAGGCAACTGTAAATAGTTAGAAAAGCGTATGCAGAATATTTTGTTCATAATTTCTTTTTTTGTGCTAATCTCACCCATCATTTCTGATATCTCTAGTCTAACACAATATACAAGCTATAAAAAAAGGAGATTTAAGTGATAAAAGTTCTCATACAATCTAAAAGAAAACAGTAGAATTGTTTCACAAATTATAAAAAACCAAAATGAAATATAATTGTTGATGGGCCTGGGATCTATTTAGTATTTTAAAAATGTAATGCCTGCCATTCATGTGAAATTATTTATCGAGGCTTAGTATTTGCATATTCTGGATTTGCCGCTTTTAAGTTCTGAGCATGGATATAAAATCATGGGAGTTTCCACTTTTTTCGTGCTTAGGCAATGCGTGTTGAAATATCATGCATATTATATAAACATAATTATCATGTATTCTGCCAGCTATTCAAAGTCAGCTTTACAGATCCTCATTTGCCAAGCATCCTATTTAGGGCTATCTCTAACCCTATTGTGCTCCACTATGGACGTTTTTGAGGCCTATACATACTAATCCACCAACTAAACAGCCAAAATTTCCCTATAAATAACAGAAAAATGCAAAGGAAAGTATCAATATGTTTCATAGACATTACAGCATTGAAAAATAGATTAAAAAGAAGAAGAAGAAGAAGAAGAAGCACCTGCAGGAGGAACCAGTGATTTCACATGGCTAGATGGGCACTAAAAATACATATAATGAACATACGGATGGGCACTAAAAATACATATAATGAACATATGGCCATTTTGGTTGAGAACACAAATATCACTGGTACAGCTGAGAGCATTGACAAATCTAAACTACCCTATTTGCAAAGAGAGAATCATGTTAAATTACACACAAAGGAAGGGAAAAGAAATTTAGGGCGTCAGTGCTAATAATTCTATCACCCCAGCAAAGTTGTATCTTCTTTACCATTCTAAATGAAAAGTACTAAAAGGAAAAGTTTGTATTCACAATTTCTCTGTTACTGCCTCAGAGCCAACTTTGCTAACTCCAAGATCAAAAGCCACACTCTGAACTTTATAGTCTACTCTAGCACTTTAGAGTTTGGAAATAAGATGCTAGACTGAATTGAATGCTGAATGTTGAAAGAACTCCCAGTAGTAAAAATAAAGCAACAGCTAACGAAACAAAAGTACAATACAACAGACTCCAACAGATTACTTTCCTCGCCTCTTTTCTTCACCATAAGTTCAGTAGTTTTTTTGACAACAAATGATGGTCACTTTCCCCGTTAGAGTTTTGCCTGAGCAATGGTTGTGATGAATACAAATTTGGCCAACATGATTCTCTTCCCCGACATAACCAATAAGTAAGGTTCTAGCTCCTGGGCCAATCTCCCAAAATTCTTTATCACCATTCTTCTTATTTGAAAGATTTGGAGAGAAGAGGAGAGAATCAGAACCCACATTTGGTTAGAAGAGAAGACAAAGTCAGAATCTCTCATTTGGATAGTTAAATAAGGAGAGAGGACAAGCAGAGAGAAGAGAAACTCCCTTTCTCTTCTTTACTTTCTCTCAGGTCCAAAGTTCACCTCTCCTCTTATTTTCCTTCTTTTCTGTTCTCTCTTCTGCTACTTATTGAAAAAGAGTGCACAACTTTTTCACCGATAAACATGCAAATCTCAGTTCTCTACAGCAATAATTCTTCTGAACTTCACTACACATAAGCACACCAAATAAAAAGTTCTTCAGCAATTTAACCTTAGATGCAACTTCCAAGCTACAATGAAGTAAAGAAACATGAGCATACAACTTGGATGCATGCATTACATATACATATGCTGACATGCACATACATAAAGTATATCTTAGCATTAAACATAGTGTTTCTTCAACTCATTATCCCCTGAGGTGAACATATTTCTTTCTCTTTTATTCTTGCAAGATATTGGTTCCATCATAGATAAGCATTAATACTTTTTTCATCAGTCCAGGTGTATACAGGAATGGTTATGATGCATATTCATTATCAATTCAATCTGCTTATTCTTCCCTTGAAGTGACATGCCGCAGATCTATAACCCTCTTATCAGGATTTACGAGTACAAAATGTGAAGATATAACTCATTAGAAATGTCATTTAAAGTTTCTTGTTCTAGTGTGTGGAGTTGGGGCATAAGGAGTTCTTTGGAGATCAAGCGTTCGATAGCAACAAAGGGTGAAATAGAGAATTTGAACTTAACAAATGGAACAAGTTTGGCTTCGCTGACTTAATGAGATATAACCTTCGCCACGACATTAGTGGCTTAGCTCTTAGAGCTTCCCGCAGGAACGAGCGGATAGCGAAATGTTGGCTCTGCGATCGACATGTGGGGCTGTTCGGGTTAAAGGGAAGGGCCTCGTCGAAATCATCGGCTTTCTGCCCAACGCCACGGCCGTGGCCTTAGCAAAAGTTGGTTATAGTCCTTCAAAAACATGTGATTTAACAGTATAAATTGACACAATTATTATGCCAATCTGGACAGTCTGCTAAGGTAGCTAAATACTAAGTATGCCTCAGGCCAAGCCTCCAGAGATACTGATCGATATAATCCATTTTCAGATTAAGTACTTGCTTTAACAAAAGGAAATCTGCTTGTTCAACTCGTATCTCTTATAAAAGGATGAAACTAATTTGTAAAAGTCACACAATGTTTTAACATATTTCAGCTGAGTACCTCATGCAGTAATCAAACTTTGCAGCAAAATCAACCTTGGTCATGAAAATCTCATCAAATCCACCATCTCTGCATTTGTCGATGCAATCGAGCGTCCAAGAAGCCTCATCTTGAAGCTGAGTAACCAATTGCATTCAGATATATTCACAGGTGAGCATATAAAGTAAACATGATCATTCAAAAAAAAACACACACACACACACACCCTCTGTGTGTATGTGACAAGCACAAATCAGAATTAGGAAAATTGACATGCTAGTTTATATAATTGATACCGCAGAAAAAGCAGCCTTTGTCATCCGGAATGTCAAATTAAAATGGCCAGATGCATCACAGATAACAACACTAAACAGCTGCAAGTATTGAGCCATATCCTGAAATTTTGCATCATAAATATTATCAGAAAGATGATAGAAATGGAACATGCAGCATGCATATGTCTTTGTTTGATAGAAATAGATTTGCCTTGTAACAATTAAGACATTGGATAACCATTTGATGTTGCATAAAAGCACTCATGTAAATGTTACAATGAAGTAAGTGTGCAAGCTAAATGCAGCAATTCGCTAACCACCTTATCAGAATAAATAAAACAGAGAAATTTGCACTGTCACATCTGGAATTAAAAACAAAGGGCATGTGCATATATATAACAAAATATAAGCAACATACCTCCTTGGACAGGTTACCGTGGCCTAGAGGCTGAAGAGAAAGGCCCTTTTCAAATAAACTTGAAGTTGCTGCAAGGAGTAGTATAAAAATTCAGTATTTCAAGGCAAGCATGCAAATTTTTAAAAAAGAAAAAAAGAAAAATAGTGACAAGGTTCAAAAAAATAGTTCTGTATACCATTGCCTGGCTAACTAAAAAAAAAATGTTACTACCTAAATATGCATGGAGCACAAAAAGATTTAGTCAATCAAAAGAGTCAATGATAACAACATATTACTTAAGCAAAAAGAATTTCATAAAAATAAATAAATAAATCGACCAAAATAACTGCATAGACCTATATATTTTTGAGAAAAGAAAAAGGGAATGAGGAATGCATAGCATCAATCAAAACACAGAGAGCATCTTGGCTGAGATTATAGTGTCATGGTGATCAGAATGAAAAAGGATACAGTAAAGCCCCTGAGACCAGGTTTTAACAGTGTGTAAGCATAGGTGAATTTTAAATCATACATATCGGCCAACATTATTTTTTCCTCCATTTCAGCAGGTTATGGATTACACAACCAGAGAAGAAAACCATTCTTCCATGTACCGACCTTCGTTTAACACTACAAAAAATTCTAGGATCTCTTCATCCATGTGGAACAAAAGATCTGGACAATGGTACCCCAACAACAGACAAAAAGTACAAATATAAGTGTCGTCCTGTAGTCAAAATCTTACAAGCAGCAATAAGGGGCTAATCAAAAAAGAAACGAAACAATCCAACTGAATTTGGCATGCCCTGTATAACTGTAAAGTCTAATAATGTCTCAGTCATGCACTATATTTAAACTTGCAATAATATGGGCACAGGCAGATATATCAAACAATGCTCATTCCTTAATCACCAAAGCATGACAGAAAATTTCTTCTCAGCAACTATTGTCATAACATATGAACTTGAACCTCAAAATACTGTGCATATCATCAACATGACTGGGAAACAATATGCACAGTATTGACTTAATTAATCCCTCGTTACTGCCCATAAGAGAAGTTAATTGAAGTGCATACCAATAAATTTCAAGCTGACCCGGAAAATTTGCATAGCGTTCATTGACTTGTTTATAAGATTTCCCCCAGATTGTACTGTCAGGTATGACATTATGACAGATATTAAGTAACCATTCAAGCAATCATGCATGTAGATGGAACTTCTATGTCGAGCCCAAACCTGCATCATAAAAATTAAAAATAATTTGTCTTCAATAAAAGAACAAAAGCAATATAGCTGTGTATGCAGCATCAATATTCACATTCAAGCTAAGACATGCTGCTTCAATATCTCAACCGAAAATGTACCCTGAGCAGTTGCAGCAAATTGTATAGGTTCTTTGAGTGACATATGAACCATCATTTCATAATGAACTTGGAAAACCCATGCTAAGAAATTATCATACTTACTTTAAGTAAAATTAAAGCCTCTTCCAAGCTCTTCCATTCAAGAAAAACTTTTCCGACAAATTCTGCATTTTCCTCCAAAAACATGTCTTCCATTATACTGCTATTGTACTTTGGAGTAGCTTGAGTAACACCACCTTCCAGAAAAGTACAAAGAGCAATTGTAAGAAAGAAAAGAAAATAGCCAGCAACGAAGCCCACACACAATTTTTATTTGAAACACAAGTTAACTAAAAATAAAGAGGAAGAAAGGTGATCTCAAAATTCCAGTTCTGGATGAAGAAGCAGGAGCTACCTTGGCTGAATGCACGAACGTTATTTCTTGTTAAATTCAATCTCGAGACATTAAACACAGATGTAGCTGTTGGTATTATCCGAATGAAAAATTCAAAATGTTCAGCAATCTCCATAACTACACCAACAAAGCATCACATCAGATTTTCCTTATCAAGATATTAACACCGTTTCATTAATAAGCCACCTAAGGAGGGCTACATTGAGTAAAAGAATATGCTGATTAACTGTTAATAATCATTTAAGCAATAAAATTATCATGTGGGTCATTACTCCATTAATCTATCAACGAACCAAAGTAGTGCATAATGCATGTAACTACAAACTGAGCTAAAAACTCAAAGGCAATATACGTAAAAGAACCTGGGAAAACTAACAGAACAGGCTTTCGGGCCTCATTCTGAAAGGTCGACCATCCAATCTTCCTCACGACAGGGCATGATTTTAAGCTCTTCTCAACCACACGAAGGTAAAGTAATCTCTTTGCATGGTACCGATGGTTCAAGTAATCCTTCTCGTGAAAGCACTCCTATAAACAGCAGCAGTGCCAACTAACTTCCAAAAAACACACCCAAAAAACGAATAAAAAACCCTCCTTTTTCGTTTTCTCACCTTGGGCATCCGAATTAGAAGATCAATATTGACATCAGGTTTTGCAATAGACCGGATGGAGTGGCTGCCACCGACTTGGACATGCTCCGGGCTCCGGAACGTGAGGGAGACCTTATCGGAGGGCACGCGGAGGTCTCTGATAAAGGCCGGAGTGGATTCAGAGCTCACCTCCTGATCTGGGATCGCTCTGATGGCATCTATGACCGAAGAGACAGCTCCATCCAGGGATTTGATGGCGGAAGCGTCGAGCTGGACCTCCTTCAAGAGCTCTCTCACCTTGAGATCCATGGAGTTCGTTTCGGGACCCATCGTCTCTCCGGCTCCTCTCCTCTCTGGGCTTCGTTTATCTTGGAGATTCGTCGCCGGCGGGGGTGGGAGGCTTTATTAGGGTTTTTCAGGGGGTGGCGGGAGAGAGGTCGAAGAGGGGAAGAGTTTGGGTTTGAGTGGGTTTAGGTTTTATCGAAACTGAGATACTTAACTATAATAATACCTTTTTCCTGGAGCTTTCCCAAAGATATCCTCGGAGCCGATTTTGAGCTAATAACGCGTTCCGTATCGTCCAATTTGTTCAATACTGACGAAAGCATTGTTACATATAGACCCCTATAAGTTGCACGTTTTGCATATAAGTACCTATTGTTTTGCATATAGACCTCTATTAGTTCTTTTAAGGGACTGCTGGTACAAAGTATTTCGTCGAAATCTTATGTTTCTTTTTTTCTCCACGGCCTCCTGAATATTGAAATTTATGTTACCATCCTTCTTTATTTTGCATGTATATTCTCTTTAAATATATATATATATATATATATGCAAATATCAATTTCAAAAAATATATATTTATGTAAATTTCAATGTTTTAGAAGATATGTATAAAAAAATTCAATTCTTATTACCCACCCTAAGATTTTCCATACATGTTGGATTCGCATTTGCATATACTTTCTTGTCCATATTCAACTAATTATACCAAATGATTTGCTTTATTTAGTTCATATACATCGCCAAGTATTTATTTGCCTTTTTTTTTCTCTTGAAGAGTACAAAGGCATTTGATTCACTTTATCTCGCCCTCAAATATGCAAATTAAAGTGGACTGTGGGCATGCAAGTGTCTAAACTATGGCCTTTAATTTGTAGCTTACTTGTAACGCTGACTATTTACATGACTTTAACTTTTGGTGAGAGTTATAGTATACGCGATCAAGTTGCATCGAGTTAAAACTATATTAGATTATTATAATTTTTCTTAGTCGCTAATTTTGTATCTACCGATTTGATTGCATATAGTTTTCATTCACCATTTTGTCATCTCTCATATGTCATGGAAAAAATAATTTATGTGAATAATATGTCCGATAAATCATATTTTATTGGCATATTTTTGTTTTGAAGAATATCGAGTTGTTGCTCTTTTTAGGAAATATTTTTTATACCATATGTTTCTATCTCTAGATACTATGATGCTTTAAAAATATCTATGCCACATGGTTAGTCTTTTATGAAAACTATAGGTCGGCATTTTTTGCTATGAAATAAAATAGAGAAAAATTTGCTACTGAAAATATCACGACGTAGAGTTTAGTTGAAGTTACTAATATCCTGTGCAAGACGAGAATGTATAATAGGGTTTTTCTTTTTCTTTTCTTTTTTGCAAATCATATCCAGCTTGTTATCAAAATTGTGTAGAATCTTACCTTATCATTATTTACAAATCAATGTTGAAATTGCCTATCTAAATTGCAGATACCTTCGATTTAGTTTATTCGAGCAGATTAGCATGATCATTTGTTTAAGCATTTGGGTGGGACCATTTTAAATTTGGAAAGAGATTACATGTAGATCTCCCTTCCTTCCTAGACGCTCTCTACTACAAACAAGAGCATCTAAAGCCCAACGATGTAGCCCCTCTACTCTCCAACATGAACTTGTCCAGCATGTGAGCTAGATAAAGAGCATTTTTGCAGATAACAAAAGGAGAAACAGGTAAAAGCTTAGCAGATTGTTTATCTTCCTCTCTTTCCCTTCCCATCTCAAGCTCGAAGCCTATCGAGTCTCTCTTCCTCAACTCCCTCTCAGCTCCTATCCCACTCCCAACCCACCTAGCTACATATCAAAGCTAAGACTGATGAGAATATTGGTTTAATAGTTGCTGCAGGGCGACCATGCTAATGAAGTGCATAGTGGCAGATATGGTGGCAACCGTCAGAATAGGCAATTATTATTTTTTAGTATAAATAAGTATAAATTATACTTTATATAGATTATTCAATGATCCAAATCAATGCATTTTATTTTATCTTAGTTTTTAATCTACCGACAGTTTCTATCTTAAGAGTAGTTGTAATGTAAAATCTCTACTACCGTAGCCCAGTGCTCCACCCATAATCCTATTTAGATTCATCTCCTTCGAACAATAATATAACAGTGATGAAAATCTTTGAAGGTCAAGACATCTGAACCTATGATACTTCCTATCATCTCTTCGATCAGTATTTTTCCGATTGATCCAATGCCAATGGCATACCTACGCAAATATCATACTTCCGCCAGCTGATTTGCATCAACAGGTTGCTTCGCTGGTTAATATTATAGTTGATCCTCACAGTCACCAATAACCGTCCAATCCCTTACTAGCAACATTCTATAATTTTGTTAGACATTATCAAGGTTGATTTGCAAATAAAGATAAAGTTCTTTACATAATTTTGACAAAATGTTGCATGCAATGTGCATAAAAAAACAATATAATGTTGGTTAAATAACTTCTTAAAACAAAGAAATGTAACATCTATAGTACATATCACCCAAATACAACACCTAGAGTATATATCACCCTTAATGTTGTTTAAATGTTACTGTTGAAAAATGTACCCTCCAAGTCTTCACATCTTAAAATGAGTTGCGGGCGATTCTTCATGATTTTGCCACGAAAATTTTTGGATGTACATGAAGGAGGAGAAAAATTATTCTTTCTCGAGTATCATGAACCAAATATAGAATGAGCGAACATGATATAGCATTTGCATTTGCAAGAAACATGCATTATCTCTTATACAAATAAAAACAATTGCATTGATAGTTATAGAAATATTATCTGGAAGTTTTCTTCTACATTTGCTAGTTGTCATCATTAATGAATCAACAAAATTGCAACTTAAATTTTTAATGAGTGTCCGTTTTTATTTTTTATTTTTTTGCCAAACTTAGAATGTCTACATTGGAAGATGATATAGTGTTTAAGTATGCTAATAATTAGGATTCAGTGAAAAAAAAGAAGAAAAGCATTTTTGGGTAAAATAAAAAAACAAACATTTTAGGAATTTAGAAATCTAGGACGCTTGAGATCTGCAAGGGCCTAGATGCGAAATTGCCATTAATTAACCTCCGCGGCACGGTCGGTCCGGTCTCTCTGCGCCAAGCCGCCTTAAGACTCTCTCCCCTTCATCTCCGCCTCGATCCCCCGACCCACCAAAAACCCCTCTTCGAGATGGACGACGACGACGAATTCGGCGATCTCTACACTGACGTCCTCCGCTTCCCCTCCTCCGCTACCGGCACCGCCGCCCCTCCGCCGCCGCCGCCCTCCCTCCCATCCGCCGCCGCCTCCAAACCTCCCCCCGTTCCCCTCTTCCCCAGCGACGACGACGACGACGACGCGATCTCCTTCGGTTCCTCCCGCCCCAACCCCCCCGCCCCGCCCCCCTCCATTCCCTCTCAAACCCTTGCCACTGCCAACGAGGACGGCGACGATGATTGGCTTCTCGGCCACGCGCCTGCCGACGTGGAGCCGCCGGCGAATTGGGATGACGAGGACGACAAGGCGCCTCCAGAGGCCGCTGCCCTGTACGTCCCCTACTCGGGCGAGCCTAGGGTTTTGGAGGAGGATTACGAGGACCAGACTAGGGTTTCTGAAATCCCCGAGAAGGATGCTGAGATCGCCGAGGAGGAAGACGGCGATCCGTATCTGGGAGGTGGGGCTAGTGAGAGTATGGGGATCGGGGTTCCTGATCAGGTCCCGGTCATTCCCGGACTCTCAGCTGGGCCGGCCCCTCCGAGACCTTTTCTTGATATGAAGGGCGGGGAGGTGAAGCCATCGGGAAGCGAAGATTGGGACAGCGATAGCGAGGATGATCTGCAGATCGTCCTGAACGACAACCATGGGCCGCTGGGTGGCGAGAGGAATGATCGAGTGGGAGACGAGGAAGATGATGATGAAGATGGGGAGGAGGATTTGGTTATCGTCACCGATGAAGACCAGCATCACCACCTCCCGGCCATGGAGGAGCAAGACTGGGGTGGCGAGGAGGCTATCCAACCTTCCGGGGATGGAGAAAAGGAGATGGCGGATGCGGCAAAAGGTAACTGTCCTGCTGGGACTGCCCCGGCTGCAAGGATTGGGTACAGCAATCATGGGTTTCATGTGCAGCATCATTCGACGTACAAGGTCAGTTTTTTTGATGAGTTTGTCGGGACAAAATGTCATTTTCCTTACTGTATTCTCGAACATGATTATGTGCAGATGAATTGTTTTATTTGCTCTGAGTGTATCATGTGAAGTTTCTTTTGCCTTGTAAAGATTTTCACTCTCTGTTTACTGGGCTTGTAATACATATTGGCATTGCACTGGAAGTTGCTCTTATAAGTGTCTTACAGATGTATTACCAGATCATTCGTTAAATACAGATTGAAAGGTAACAAAAAAAATGATTAATTAGTTCGAGAGAAAAGGTGCAAGACATGCTGCTAAAGGGGCAACCACACTCACTTTAGGCCATTCTTCAAAGAAATCATCTGAAATACTGCAACAGCGCCCTATGTCTCATACGATAACTTCCAAGCAAATGAGATGAATCCAAGCTCATGTTTGTAAACCAAGAGCCAAGATGCTTAAAGGTGGGAAACTTTTGTTCTTTGCCCAATAATATAAATGGCTGTTCTGAGTCAAAGGTAGAAATTAATAGGTTTGGTGTTGATACCATAAAGAGTTTTATGATTTCAATAAGCGATTACTTGGGCCAGGTTGTAATAATTGTTAAGGTGTCAATATGGAACCCGAAAAGAATTCGTTAATCAGAGATGGTGACTGGGAGAACAAATGGATTGTGTTGTCATTTGCTCTTAAGAGGCATTTGTTAAAGCTCTATAGATTCCTCTATGGCCCTCCTTTTTGGCGACCTCATTTGTTGTCCTCAATGCTGACGCTACAAAGATGCTAATTGCTGCATGACTTGCTAGCTGATTTGTTAATGAGCATGTGAAAGCTTATAGGACGTTGAGTGTGCCTTGTAGATTATTAACTTTACTTGGACACTTAAGTTTTCCCGAGTCTTGGAATGCTAACACTTAAAAACAGTTAAAGACTACATTATCACCAAAAAAAAAGGAGATAGTTAAACACTACATGACATGCAACAATATTCCTTGACTCTTAGAAAATGGAATGTCCTAGCTTCTGTCAAATAGAAGAGTGAGCGATTAGGATCTGATATGTTTGGCAAGGGATACTTTGGTGGAGGCAATGCTACTTTAATCATCAACTATGTCAAATGCTAAAATATGTTAGCATATTCACAAGACACTTTCTTAGCTATCTTAAATGCTAAATTTACTAGCCTAAATGGACAATTTTGACAAAGTGTTTCACCTTTTTCCCCTTTTTGATGTAATATGACATGAATTTAGGTTTTCCGGTAGATGATGTTATTAATTAATCCTTACTCTTTAGTCTAGTATATCTTACTTTTTTATAAATTAAATGTCATTTTTATATTTATATATATTGGGTAGAACTAAACCTATATAACGAGATCTTAGTCTTGCAATTTTGGATATTTTGAGATACTTGACGTTTGGAACCCATCCAAAGCATTAGGAGTTTTCATATGTGACCACTTCGTATGTCTTTTCTTTTTTAGCATATTCGTTCATTTGTAGTTATATTTTCTATTGTCTATTTTTTGTCAGAAAAAGAAATTCTTTAAGGTGCTATATTAACAACCTTTGATTTATGCAATGTTAGAGCCTTCTATCCAAGGTTCGCCGTACCGGAACCGGATCTGTATCGGTGCCACATTAGCATAGCATCGGTACGGTACAATAAGAAATTTTTTTGGCATACGGAGAATCAGTACGCTATCCGGTACCAAACCGGTATGGTACGGTACGGTATGCCCGGTATCAAACCGGTACGGTACGATATACTATGCTTCTATCCCACTTTTTGGGACTAAAACAAAAGAGCACTTCAAAGCATTTAAAACTATCTTTAGGTGATCTAACTCCAAACAACCAAAAAGCTAATTAGGCAATTGCTACAATTTTAATATGCATGAAATGTGTTGATTTAGCATGTGGATGATTAGTTGTAGATGCCATATGGGCTCCTTTCTATCTTTTTTATTTCCTTGGGGGTGGGGGCATAGTGGCACACCTGGAGGTTTGGTATAAAAGCTCTTTTTATAATAGATAGACACCATCTATTCCCATATTTTCTAGCAACGTTTAGAGAGGCAATCAAAGGTATCCATCTCACTGAAATGGTGTGCATTTATTAGTGGCCATCAAGGTTTTAAATCTTATAGGATGAGCTGTCTTAGTTTTTCCATGGAATGAGATGTGCCGCCATTCTGCCCTATCCTGACACTTGGGATAGGGAATCTCCTAAGACATACCAATTGGAATTCTAGGACAATAGTGGGATGGTCCTGTCTCGACACTTGGGATGACACCAGTCCTTGGTTGCCACCACCATTAACCATTAAATGAAGGCAGGAAATCACACACAATACATAATTACATATTTTGCAAGAGAGGTAGGTAGAGATGCTATTTGAGTGTTCGCACTTTAATATAGGAAAAAATAGCGCATTTATTTACATTCAAGTATCAAATCTATTTCTATGATCTTTTTGTGATATCCATGTTCTTACATCCATTGTACACTATCTAGTTTCAATTGCTTTCATTGCCTTCATTTGGTTGAAATTGTTCTATTCATTAAAACAGTTAAATCATAATTACAAATTCCATTCATATCAACATGGTACATTGGAATTTTGCAACTCTCATCCAAACATTTCTACTATTTACTTAAATAAATTTGTAGCAGTAATTTATCGACATTTTAATATGGTTTGGTGTTTATGGTATTTCTAATATCTTTATCATCTTATTTTTGCTTTTTTTCCTTTTCCAGTATATAAGACCTGGTGTTGCACCTATGTCTGGGGGACCTTCTGGTGGTGCTGTAGGTCCTGCTGGTCATGTCCGTCCTCCTCTTCCCTTGGGCCCCACGGCTGGTCGAGGGAGAGGTGATTGGAGACCTGCTGGTGGCAGGGGCATTCCAAATGCCTCGAAAAGTTTCCATTCTTTTGGAGCAACTTCTCGGTCCAATGGCTCATTAGTCCGTGCAATTGGCAGTGGATTAGATTTCACCCTTCCTGCGCACAAGTAAGTTTGGCTATGCATGATCATAGGAAATAATAGTTTATCTATCTGCTTTATATAATTTTATGAGCATGCACCTGTACTTTGATTTTTCAAACCATTTTACCTGTTTCTAGTCAAACTAGTTAAATGGGGAGGGCAGCTTTTTGTTTCTTGTTTGATTGTTTGTAGTCACTTGAACACAGGTATGTTGACAGAAGCTAAAACCAGTGTCGCAGAACTCTATGCTTTATCTGGCTTTTCTTTTAACATCTACTTGTAATAGCACAACATATGTACTCATATGAATGTGAATTTAGTTTGAAATAGTTGTGTTACATGGAAATTGTTGTATAGGAAACTTAGCTGATACCAAACAGATAAGAAAGGATATCCGACCACCCCAGGAGGGAGAGAGGGATAGATAGATAGGTTATTGCCCATTAGCACTTAAAGTCTGGCAGTTGATATCCATGAGGGATGGCAACATAGGCTTACCTGCATATGTTGAATCAGGCCTCATGCATCGCCAACTGTAAATTTTTCTTCTCAAGAACAGCATACCTTCACCAAGAACATTTTGTTTCTAAATGCATGGTTTTGAAGAGGCACAGCCGCACATGACTGCACGATAGATTAGAAAAACTCTGTATGTGGGAAAAAAGATTGAGAGCAGTGAGGCTGGACGGTCAAAAAAAATCATACACGTTGATATATCACACATTTAAAAAGCAAAAATTTTTTAAAAAAGTAGAGGATGGAAAAAAAAGATGGGAGCAGAGATGGATAAAAGTTGACATATGGGCTCACTTTTGTCCGATTTGAACATATTTTATAAAAAACCCCTGCTGCTACTGTGTATAACTGTGTTACACCGATGTAACATTTTCATGCGTATAGCTGCAAATTAGCAAATGTTATGAGTGCTCGATTCACAGAATTTGCTGTCCAATGAAGTTTCAATTTCTAAGTTGGTTATAATAACAATAGAATAGTTTGACATGCTAACACTTATTTTTCTTGTGTTTAAAATACTTTATAGTGTGACATGCTTTTGAGTCACTTTAGATGTATTTTATCTCTAGAAGCCTTGCCTTGTCATGTTTGGGATGATGCCTTCACAAAATTAAAATGTTGTCAGCATAGTTTAGTTGTATAGAGGGCGGACCTTGATACAACGTTAAGGCTGCTCCATTATGACCTAGATGTCACGGGTTCAAAAGATGGAAGTAGCCTCTCCACACATGGGGAAAGCTGTGTACATCAGACCCTCTCTAGACCCTGCAATGGTTGGAGCCACTGCAACACGTTTTCTTTTAGCATGCTATAGTTATGTATTAATTTTTGCTTTTAAGCCATCTCTCGGGTCGATGCATGTGTTTCTGGTAATTGTTGCTTGGTAGCAAGATCCTGCATAAATTTTGTATCAATGTTGTTGCCTGGCTATGAACTGACAGTTGTGTTCAAACATGCTTATTTCTACAAGATCACACCTGTCCAAATATGCTCATCACTGAAATGAGTTTTATAACCAAAACTGCTTGTCTGGACTTTCAATAACTAACTATTTTCTTTTTTCAATTGTTTATATTTTTAGGACAATATTTGATATTGACATTGAAAGTTTTGAGGAAAAACCATGGAGACATCCTGGAGTTGATATTTCAGATTTTTTCAATTTTGGACTTGATGAGGACAAGTGGAAGGATTACTGCAAGCAGCTGGCAAGTGACAGTCTTGTTATACCGCATATGCTATGTAAAAAAACATGTTTTTATTGTTATTTATTGTTATTAATCGAGGGCTTACTTTTTTGATTATGCAGGACCAACTTCGTTTGGAAGCTACCATGCAAAGCAAAATCCGTGTTTATGAGAGCGGCCGATCAGAACAGGTCATTGCCATTTAGGATGGCTATAAATGCTTGACTGATTTCTCTTTTTTTAGCTTTAGCTTTAATAGTATGCTGCTTTGGCTGCAGGGGTATGATCCAGATTTACCTCCTGAACTTGCGGCTGCAGCAGGCCATCATGATATATCTGTTCATAGTGGGCATCATGGAAGAGCAGATAACGGGCAAACTGATTTTAGTAGCCAAGGAAGAGGAGCTGCAAACATACGGGCACTGATAGTATGATCAAGTCTTATTTGATATTTCCTGGGCAACTTAAAATTCTGCAAACATCTTCTGTTACTCATGAAAATATCGTGCCTCATGGTCTTTGGGTGTTCATGGTTCCTTTTCCTTTTTCCTCCTTGCCATTAAATTCTTCCTCCTTATTTTTAGTAACCTGTACTGACTTCTAAGCATGTATCATTTATTTGATTTTCCAGCCAACTGGGAGAGCCATACAGGTTGAAAGTGGTCATGGTGAACGCCTTCCTTCTATTGATACAAGGACACCACGGGTTCGTGATTCAGATGCAATTATAGAGGTAATTTCATCTTTTGGAGTTGGTTATAGAGCTTACTTTTTTTTGTATATGTCAACTTTGATTGCTGATCACTAGACTCGTTTAGAGTATCTCTGGATTATAGTTATTGCGACTAACAGACATACTTCGATTATCAGATTGTTTTGCAGGACCCTATAAATGATCCAACAATGAATGACAGTGCATTAGAGCAGGCTGAAAAGGATCTCCAAGGCGAACACTATAAAGGTGTCCATGAATTTGAAGATGAAAGACTTGTTGCATCTGCATATGACAACCGCTTTCCACATGCTTCAAGTGGGAGGAAGAGGGAAATGACTGGAAGAGGCCCCTTTACACCTGAACAAGGTGGTATTCTACCCTTCCGTTCAGAGGTGCATGGTTGCTACAATTCCAATTCAAAATCAAGGAGCCCAGCATATTCTGGTGGATCTTTTGAGGGTCATCATGCTGGAAGGTATGTTTTACATTGCAGGCAAATTGTTTTGAATGACTTTCTTTTTTGTAAATATTAAAGCATCATGAATTTGAGGAAACATGAAAAGCTAATGAATCGATAAGTAAGTTTAGTTGAATCCTTGCTTCATATTCATATATAGCTCGGAATATAATAATGATTGTAACATTGTGTTAGTGTTGGAGTGAGTTTGTATGTCCTGAATGAGAGTGCAGTAGAGGTAGCCGTTTTTATGCATATCCTTTATTCATTATGGTTATGGGAAAGCTGCTGCCAGCTTTTCAATTTATCATAAATTTTCTTTTAAGTCCATTTGTTCATAACTTCTTTATTAGAAGTTTATGCTATAAGGCGGGTCATAGTTTCTAAATGTTTCTCATCTAGACTCATTTGAACACTTGAAATAGTTTATAGGTGCCTCAAAAACTTCCATGCTGTAGATAGGTTTACTGGTGGATGTATGCTTGAGGTAATAATAGTTATACAAAATGCTAGACTATATGCTATTATGGTGTAGGTTCATGAAAGGTCACCTAAAAATTAAAGGTTCCCTGAGCCATGTCGTATTATTTTCCATCAGCTTTCTTTAGTTTTGAAACATAAGTACAAATTAATTAGGTTAGTCCTGCCAAAGAAGTAGATGTTGCATAAAGAAGCTGACAAGCTGCATACACTAAAATTAACTAGCCATACTTCAGTCTCGTATATGCTAAAAAGTGAGATTGAAGAGTATCTCTGGTCAAGAGAGTAGCTCAGTTTGTCTTAAATTTATGTTGTATGAAACTTGCTCAAAATGGTTAAATGCCTTCTTTCTCTATGTATTGGAAAGTCCAGAGGATAAACTTGTAATCTAGTATTTCTAATTTGGGCGGTCTTATTGGTGTGTGACATTATTAAGAGCAATTTTGTTCCACGTATGCTGGCCAGGTTGCTTTGTCGGTGTAATATTTGTAGTGCCCTTATTGGAGTTCACATCTTCTCTTAACTTTTATTTCTAATGTACTGATAAATATTGTTGTTGGGCTGCCTATTAGAATCTTTGTAGTCCATTCAGTACCTTGTTATTAATCCACATGGCTTTGATCAAGGATTGTTGTGCCAAAACCGGGGCCCGGACCGGTTGCCTGGCAACACGGGTCGGTACACCCTCGTGCTGTTCCGTGTCGGGCTCATACCGAGACAATAGAGAAAGTGGGGGAGAGGGAGAATCAGAGAGAAGAAAACGAGAGAGAGAGAGAGAAGGGGGAGAGAGAAGGTTGGGGGACATCCGGCGGAGGGTCGGGCAGCCGCTTGGAGGGGCGGAGGAGGGGCTCTACCTCCGGTTCCTCTATTTCATTCAAAACAAGAGTCTCGAAGGGGGCCCTTTTTATTTTTGAAATTTTTAAGTGAAATCAGCAAAATTAAGTGGAGGTGTCGATTTCACTTAAAAATTTTGAAAATAAAAAAGGGCCCCTTGTGGGACTCCTGGTTCGAACGAAACCGGGGAACCGGAGGTGGAGCCCCTCCTCTGCCCCTCTAAAGGGGCCCTCTCCTCCGAGCGGCTCTCCGCTCCTCTATCGGCCGCCCCCACCCCCCTCTCTCTTCTTTCCTCTTTCTCTTCCTCCCTTTCCCGCTTTCTCTCTCCTTTCCTCTCTTTCCTTCTCCTTGTCTCCCTTTGTCGCCAGTTTCTCATTTTGGTTTTTGGAACCGGCCTGGTCTGCCGACGGTACGGGTTGGTACGCCCCGAACCTAGTGGTTCGGAATGGTTTTGCCGACCATGGCTCAAAGTCTATAGTTAAACCCAATTAATAAACCAGCGGACATGAATATAAACTTGCAATTACTGCCTGCAACAAGAGAACCTAAAGTATCATCTAGCAAAGAATATGGAAGCAGCTAATAAATTCCAAAGCATGAAAATGCGACTGTCTAATAAATAAGATTTGTCAACAACTTACTTGAAACAGCATGAAAAATTTCAGAGGCTCATGGCTTATGTGCAGTGAATAAACTATATATGGATTGCTTTTGGTATAACAATTTTGTTGCTTAGGTCGGACATGCACGTTCTGTTTGCCTCAGGTTATGTAACTTTCTAGGGATCATATTGGCTTGCATGTTTCTGGATTCATACCAGTCATTGTGGATCTTGATTTTGCTGTTCTATACGTTAGTTATAGAAATGTATAAACCAGTCCCTCTCCAATCTCCATAGAAATCACAGCCTCAAAAAATGGCATGAATTATATAGAGGATTGCCCTTGACTTTTCACATCTAGATCTCTTATGCCAGATTTTATGTTCAGGGGGTTATTGGATAAATGAAATTTGACAGGAACCTATATTTTTACTGCAAGATTTCAAAATTGATAATGTATTTATGATTCCATGGTAAATATCTCACGAAAGCGGTTGTGCATCAGTCTACTTGTGTTAGTGGCTAAAATCTTCAATTTATATATATCTCGCAATGCCTATCTGATTGAAATTTTTTCAGATCCTCTAACATTTTGTATATGTAAAATATCTTGATGAGTTGGTTGCTATGACTTGCTTCAGTATCAAGTGTTCTTGTAAAGTATAGTGATATCCTAAAATAAATTACTAAAAAATATTTGTTTACCTACATCTTCAGGTTGCCACAAGGGACCTCACGTAGTAGACACTCCAGTGCAAGTGGCGAACACTCGAATGATGCCATTCCTAGCCAAAGTGCCCATTCAAACAAGCATGGTGATCGCCAGAAAGGAAAACTGATTGACAGTGCCAAAGTTAACCAGATATCTGAAGTACCTGCTGTTGCGGTTGAAACTGCAAGGGAGCTGAGCATTGAACAAAAATATGATGAACATGATGAGAAGCTTGCACTGGGTGATAGCATTGAAGTAGAAGGGGAAGACATCACTTCAGATTTTCATATTTCAAGTGAGACTGTTGGTGATGATAACCTAGTTTCTCCTGGCAAAAAACAAAAGCTAAGTTCACGAGTAGAGCAACCTGTAGTCAATGATACTGGTGATGAAGATGAATTAAGGACCTCGCATAGTGACAACGGCAGAGCAAAAACTGGGAGCAGTAAAGATTATCAGAAACGGCGTGAAAATGGTGATGAAGTCATGCAAGATGGACGGTCGAGGCGGATGGGCGATATAAGAAGGCACAATGAAGGAGAGGAACATATTCTTCGGCGAAAGGATGCTTATGGCCGTGATGCTAGACAAGATATAGACAGAAACCGTGTAGCTTCCAAAGAAAGGGAAGATACTTATCGCTCTTCTGGACATAGAGATTGGGATCCCATTTCTGCACACCCTATTCGAGGTAGAAGTTTTGAGAGGCCGAAGGACTCAAGTTCTATTAGTGCTTGGCAAAGAAGAGGAGAAGAAATTCACAGTAGAAGGGTTAAGGGCGAAGACATAAGGAGGGAGCGTAGTGAGGGAGCAGGATCAAGGCACAGGAGTAAGGTAAGGGGAAGTGACAGGAATGATAGAGATGAGGATCTTCATTCAAGAAAACGGGTGGATGATGGTGACTGGAGAGGACGCAATAGAGATGGGGCCTCAAGACAGAGGGAGAGAAATGATATCCTGATAAATCGTCGTGAAAATTTAGATGATTTTCACAACAAAAGAAAGAAGGATGAAGAAGTTTCACGGAGGGGAAAAACTGACAAGGAAGATGCCTTGCATGGTTACAGAGCTAGGGAAGATTCCAGCCGAAGGAAAAGAGAGAGGGATGATGGCATAGATCACAAAAGGAAAGAGGACAGTACTCGATTGAGGGGCAAGGCCGAGGATCATCAATCTGCTAAACCCAAGGATGATAATTGGCGTCATAGAGAGAGAGAGGACAGGCAGCAGCTTAGACAACCTCATGAAAATGCACCAACACATCGGGAAAGAGAAGAAGGGAGGGGAGTAGCAAGAAGCAGCCGAGCTATAGAAGATAAGAGCTTGGCTGGGAATGGTAGAAATAAAGATGAGTTAAAACTTATTGGTTCTGATAAGGATTATCAGGATAAAGATAGAAGGCGGCACAATGAGCTGTCCAGGAGAGGAGACTTCACTGGGGAGGAGAATGTTTCACAACACAAGGGACGTGGGGATGCGCATGCACATGAGAAACAACACAATAATGAGGAGAGAAGCTCAAGGTATGAAAGACTGAGCATTCATAATGATCGACATCCAAGTGCTTCTGATAGCCAGCAGATGTACAGGGAGAGACACAGGGAAAATACAAGAAAAGTTAGAGAGAGTGAAGCTAATGAGCAAAATAATCAGGTGCTTGGCAAGAGAAAGCATGAGGACTACAATATCCACCGAAATGACAAGGTATGATTCGGTGACATGGCTCTATAGTCTATACTATAACTACACAGAGACTTAATAAGCCTCCTTATTGATTCCAGAAATAAATTGTCCCAGATTGTCCATGACATGAAACGGTAAGTTTTAAGGGAAAACCAATTGCTCGTAACAGTTTATAAAATATATATTGAGATATTTCATTTTGTTGGACAGCACAATTTTTTTGTTTTTGTTTTTTCTTTTAATGAGCAAAGTTTTAACAGTAAGTTAGCTTCTTTGCATGTATAAAAAGTACTAAATACATGCAAAGAATCTCAGTGGAAGTAATAAGGTCATGTATTAATTGTTAGCAACCTTGAAATAGCTGAATAATTGTGCATGTGAAACATTCACTAAATTTATTAATGCCCTCAAGCATCTCACAACAGTTTATACAGAAACCTGCATGTGAATTTATATGGCAATTCAAGATTTTATGTTCCAATTCCATATAATATAATCCTAGCATACACAACGTCCATTTGGAAAAAAATACTAAAAAAGCTTTTAACATATGCTGTTGATTCTTTATCTATTAATAAGCTGATTGTTTAATTATTTTTCAAAAATATACCATTTATTTGTGTATAAATAAATAAGGTACATGACCAGTATAACTACATTTACTATTTTAGATTTACATATAGTGGCTATATTATCTTATTAAGACAGCATTATATATACAAGAAGAGAATGGAACAAAATAAAATAAAGTCAAAATTACATTAAATTTGAAAAAAGCAACGGATGAAAAATATAAACCAAAATAAATAAGTTTTTTTTTGAAAATTATATTAACAAAACTAAGAATAAAAATATTAAAAACATAATAAAACAGAATATTGTGAAAAATTAAAAACATGAAAGGTAATATGGAATTATGTAGAGCCAAAAACACAAAAAGGAATGAAAAATAATAAAGTTTGACTACAATTTAAAAAATAATAAAGTAGAGTACAAATATGAATTTAAATACAAATTACCTAGAAAATAAAAAATACACAAGAAATAAGGAATTACTTGAAACCTGAAAATGGGCATGTGCATTGGATGATAAATCTTAAAGAATAAATAACATTTTTATTGATATGTAAAATAAAATGGTAAAATTAATAAAACAATAGCATGGATATATGATAAAAAAATGAAAAAAATAATTTACCAGTGAATTGCATTGGAAAAATCATGTCAATCGAATGCCTATCGATTAATAGATCTCAAATTGGTAATTAATGGCACCTTTTTCTAGATTAATGCACTATTAATTAAGAAGTTTATCATGGAGCACAAATTATGATAGTGTTAAGGGAAGAGAGCGAGAGAGTTGAAAATGGAACTAGTATAGAAAACAATGGCTGGTATAGTTATAATTAAGAAGAGGGTTATGGGAATTGTGTCCTGGGATCCAAAGAATAATGTGATCACACAAATTGTGATAGTGTAAATGGGCAAGGGGGAGTAAGATTTGAACATGAGCCTAATATAGAAAATAAAAGTAATATAGTTAAAATAGGAAAGGGTTGGTGACACTTGGGAGCCACGAGTCTTGAGATTGAATATTATCAAGATTACGATCATATTGTAAAAATTAGAGAAAATAAAAATGGATTGAGGTGTAGTTCGCATTGTATATAATAAGATTCTTTCCGGTTTCTTTGAAACATTAGAAAAAAGGTAAAGGAACATGGTGAGTGACAAGCATGACTAGTGACTAATTTAAGCAACTATTGAGTCAAAGACGATCATATAAACACATGAAAGGTTCACTTTCTAGCAACTTTAAGCTCATATTTATATCATGTCCAAAAGCAAACTACAATTTATTGTGTAGTTTAGCTTTATGCCACCACCTAAGATCATATGATATCTTGACTCAAATTATATGTAGACATAGACATGTAGAGAAATAAAGATGGTACACGATATTTTAATTATGGAAGTTGGGTACCAAATTGCTAAGCAATTTTTTCTTACTCATCCACTAGTTTAACTTTATTCAATGCCTGTGAATGAATTTTCTCTCCTTTACGAACCACCAAGATCCTACTTGTCAATGTCATAAAGAAGTGTTTATGCTTCCAAATGGATGAATTCAATCTAAGGAGACTTCTAACTTTATGTTTTAGAAGCTTTATAAAAGTCAAAGAAATCAATGGATCCTAAACGAGGGGAATTCTAATCGATCAAATATATAAAATATAAACTTGATCATATGATCCATGGTCCGGATCCCAAAATCCAAGTCTGAATTTGGTAAATCTTTTCAATACATAAGAGTCATTTTATATGCAGAGATATGAACGAATAGATTCTACATGTATCTAGTTCTATTATTCCTTTGGTTCTTGCTCGAGCCGATGATGAAAAATTATCATGTTCGGTTCCGTCAGGGGATGGATCTATAATAATTGAGCTATCCCAATAACAAAGAAACCTGACTTGAATGATCATGTATTAAAAGCTAAATTGGCTAAAGGAATGGGCCATAATTATTATGGAGAATCCACATGGCCCAATGATCTTTTATATATTTTTCCAGTAGTATTTCTAGGCACTCTTGCATGTAATGTAGGCTTAGCGGTTCTTGAACCATCAATGATTGGTGATTCGTTTTTTTGATCGGTATTGTAGTAACTCTTTGATCAGGTATTGGAGCAACATGACCTATTCATAAATTCCTAACTTTAGGTCTTTGTCAAATTGATTCAACTGTTAAATAGCATGATGTAGGTATCTAAGGAAGATTCACTTTGAAGTGATTATTCTCTAGAGACATTAATTTTATTATGATCCATTCTAGGAAAATACAGATTGTGCGATTAAAAACTAATTTTATTTTTCTCTTTCTAACTTTTCTATTATAAAAAGAAGATGAATAAGTACAATGGATTTAAAATGAAAACTTATTCTTAGATAAATCAATTGCAAAATCCTACTGTCCAAACTGATGCCAATCCAAGGATCAAATTTGGATTGCCAAAGGCCATTTTAATATGAATTCTATGATCCCTATCATGGATCATAAGATATTTTTAACATAACAACATAAAATGATCTACTGAGCAATAAACAGTTAAAAATGCTAACAAAATTAAAAAAGAAAATAAAATAGAAATATAAATACACAAATGAAACTGAGAAAATGTTTGATGGATGGTTGCAGACCCATCAAGAGTTAATTTGGAATTATTTATTTACTTATGTCTGTGAGTTACTAAATACATTCTCACCTATTTATGTCTATTATGCAACTCCAGGATTATATAGTAATATTATATGAGAAATTGATATTGATTGGTGTGATGAGTTGATTAGAAACAGGAAGCGAATATGACATTGGAAGGAAAGTTATTGCAAATTTTTTATCATCTTACAATTGATGTAATCGGAGGGACTGGTTGGCGTTGTTGAGTAGAAATGGAAATCATATTTCAAGGGACAACATTGTTCGTTTTCTGGATTCCCTCTCAATGAGGGTGAGCCTTGGATCAAAGTTGGTTCATTATGACCTAGAGGTCATAGATTCTAAATATGGAAACAATCTCTCTGCATGCAAGTAAGGCTGCACACATCCGACCCTTTCTAGACCTGCAATGGCAGGAACCTTGTGCACTGGGCCTCCCTCTTCTAGATTCCCTCTCAATATCTCCATCTTAATACATGGCATTCTTTCCAAGGTCTGCCAGTATATTTTGCTGAGCAAACATGCAGAGTTATATAATATTCGGTGAGCCCATTGGAACCAGTTTATCTTTGTAAGATATCTACGGTTGATGTCATTAACTTGCAAAATAAAATTTTTGGAGGGAAGATCAGTGCTTAGCAGATGGCAGTTAGTATTGTAGAGAGGAGCCAATGGCCCAATCCCATGTACCATATAATAGGAAGGAAAGATTAGAGAGAAGAGAGGCTGCAGACTATCCCTTAAAAAGATTTGTGAGTTACATTAGCACTAGGGTATTGTGGGAAGAGATTCTGACAGAATCTTCTAAGAATAATTCCAAAATCAACACTTCTATTCCCAAAAATAGTAGAGATAGTAGATTCAGCTGTGCGATAACTCAAAATTAGATTTATGATCAAATAAATCAACTTTTAGAGTGTGGTTTAGGTGGATGGATTTGAGACTATACACCCAAAAAGGAAAAGTTAGCAAAGAAAAAAAAATTAAAAAGTGCTGTGACTATACATATCCTCGAATCCTTTTTATGTAGTTGTTCTTGGCTGCCAGTTTGGGTTAGAAAAGGGCTATGATAAATTTGCTCCTTGTGCTTATGACAGTTATCTTTGGATAGCAGACTTTAATTATCACCAACCATGTTCTGGATGATATCGAGTTCTTGAGACATTAATTGCTCCTTCAAATATCGGTTCTGTTGTGTCTTTTTGGATCATCTTATCTTTTTGCATATCCTATAACTGACAAATTGTCAATTAATATTTGCCCAGTGACTGGTATTTTGCTCTGTTAGAATTCTTCTATTCTCATACTTAACTCCAATTGACCCTGCACCAACCAAGTAATTGATTCAACTCATGATAAAAAAATTGTTATAGATATCATATATATCTAGTGCATAGCTGTTTTTTTTTAATTTGTTTATTTTAAGTAACTTTCTGCCATTTTAAAGTTCCTTTTTCTCCCTTTGCCAGCAGTTCATTGGGGGAAACAAACTATGTGATGCTTTTCTATTATAACTGTGATCATCGAAACATTTAAGCTGCATTTCATGTTTAGCTACTAAATTTATTTTCTTTTTTCAGTGATACTGGAGCTTTATTATAAAATTAGCAAAAGATGTTGCAAATATAATAAATTAATTATATTATGTTAGATTACTGTCTAGACTAACTGGTTTCACTCTCTTAACAAAAGCTCCCTTAATTTGATGCATGCTTGTGAATGGATTACCTTGTTCAGGTTAGCTTGAAAGGTACAAATGAGCAAGAAAGCAGTAACACTTCTTCTGTAACACTCTCCAAGAAGGGTCATCACCAAATTCATGAACAGCCAAAGGCTCACCAGCTGCTCGATTCTTCAACAAAACAAGGGGAAGAAGATCTTGCCTCAGATGATGAGAACCAGCAGGGTTCTAGACGAGGACGGTCCAAATTGGAGCGCTGGACCAATCATAAAGAGAGAGATTACAGTGCTATTGAGAATGTGCAGACAGTGTCTTCTTCTGTGAATGTCAAGGAAGTCGAAGGCACTAATGCTGATATGATACAGGTGGACGAAATAGCAAAATCTGAAGGAAATACTCATGCTGGCAAGGTGGATCCCAAGAGTGCTGATGTGGGACAAACTGCAGATAAGATAGCAGACGATCGTCACCTGGACACAGTGGCTAAGCTGAAAAGGCGGAGCGAGCGCTTCAAACTTCCCATGCCAGGAGAGAAGGAGATGACAGTAAGCAAAAAGGTGGAGAGTGAAGTGCAGTTAATCCAGAATGAAGCTGTTGCTGATACAGAGGTTAAGCCAGAGCGACCAGCTCGGAAACGAAGGTGGACTGGCAGTTGATTAATTCATACACAAGTTTTTCCGAAAACAGATATGTAGTAACCTATTGGCATCGATAATGTGTTCCCTTCCAAGGTCATTTGCCAATAATCCTCCATGAAGCAGGCGGGAAAGTTGGGGCCATGCTGCAGCTTCGCAATATTCTATAACTCTATATCCGCATTCTCCCAATCCTCCAGATGCTGTCTTTGATTATGTCTTAACTTATACATGTATTCTGGATATGTAACTTTGAACATGTTGGATGGTGGTGGGAACCTTGTATTTTCTTTCCGTTTTTGTCGGGCGCCCTGCATCTTGTGATGCATGGAGGACCCTCTGGGTGCTATGCAAACTTCACAAGATTCCATGATTAAACAGGTTCTGGCTCATCGGCAACGCATCAAGTATGATGGAAGTCAGACCTAAAGATACATGGAGGACCCACCTTATCCTTCATTCTTTATTGAGGATTAAGAAGAATGCAAGCTAGGAGGTGGTTGAGTGGAGCTGCATCAGTTCAATTTTCCTTTCCTCTGTTCCCCTCGCAAGAATGATGTGAACCATGCAAAGCCCTGGCAAGGGGAAAGAAAAGCCCCTTGAGAGAAGGTGGCGACTGACGGTGGCTGATAGCAAATGCCTGATGTTCCAGGGTTCATGCATGGCTGAGGTGCCTACCTTGCCTGCCATCATGGTTTCCGTTTGTCCAGGACTGGGAGCCACAGCTTATCATGAAGGTCCTGGATGGATGAAGGTTTTTTATGATGGTAGAAGGACCTGGTTAATCCATGTGCAATTTTAGAGCCGGAAAGCTTGCTGAATTGCAAGAATTTTATACGAGTTGTATGGGGTCATATGATTGTACTCAATAGTAAAAGCTCCAGCGGCTGAGGTCGCATTGTACCCCTCAAAAAAAAAAAAAAAGAAACAAAATCTTAGGCAAAGATATGATACAGAATACAGCAATCGTATTTCCAATTTGATGCTCAACTCTTGTTTCTGCGAATGTCAAATGACCTTCCATGATCGAATACGTAGCAGGTCTTGAAGCTAAACTGTATCGGATCAGATACATGGCTGCAGGCACATGATGTTATGTTAGCAAGATTAAAACCTGGATTTTTTGCGGATTGGTTAGGATTTACGTTATCAAGACTCCAAGCATGCAATTCATGGTGTTTGATAACCATTCTTGGACGCTCAGTTGCTACGCTATGAATCGATGGCAACTGGTCTGATGCTCAATGTTCCCGTTGTCCAAATTTTGAAAGATAAGATACTTTCTCAGCTAATTGATCTTGATTGAGTTATCATCTTAGCAATAGGTAATATGCAGTACGAGGCACAAGATTAGCAAATAATTCCATTCAAGTCCCAACCTCACTATCGTTTTCACAGGTAGAGGGTGTGCATGAGCTCTCATGGAGAAGTGTTTGATGGATTAAACATTGCATTTAACAACTTTGCTTGGTGTTCGCGAGAGAATGGCAAACCCATATCCAACCCAATTGAAGGCCTAATTGATTAGCTTGATAATCCTAAATCAAGCTGAAATTAATTTGAGTTAAACTTGAATTGCAAGCTTGTTCTTGAATTCATATTCAATTGATTCAAAGAATAAAAAAGAGAAACACTAATTAAAGATTTAATCCAATAATCCACTATATATAATGCACATTTATAGATATAAATGTATTCCGGTTTTGACCGAGGCGTGCCTGATCGAGTTAGATCGATCATGAAATTAGTTTAAAATCTATTTTTGCTAGTTTAAGTTTGATTTGTTTAACTTCCAACCAAACTTAATTTGAACTTTTTCTCGAGCCAAGCCCAAGACAAGACAAGCTGCTCAATTTATTTGTCAGCTCTTCCCAAAAACGCCGATCACAATATTGCACAATATTAGCCATACATACGATAGGTTTTTTCTTTTTGACTAAATTTGGCCTGAATATAATTTTAAAGAAACGAGCACTTAAGGTTGTCATGTCCCATTATTTCCGACTCTATCTGTTGAGTAATTTAATTTAAAATCAAATAACTATCAAAATTTTGTTTTTTTTAAATATCTAAAAGTATCTTTGGGACTATGAAAAATTAATTAAATCTACTAAAAAATTATTCAGATGTATTTTAGGTTTATTTGGAGCCAAATGGAGCCCTAAAGCCCAAAATGGTGCAACATCCATTACTTAACTCTAGTTAAACCAAATCAATATATACAGTCTCACAAGTCGCGAGGCACGACCCACCGCCTTTTGGTCCTTGCTATAAAATCACGTGCCTAACACGCAAGGTCGAAATAACATAAATAAAATTAATAAAGAAAAAGAAAAAAAAGGAAAAAGCCCTAATTCGCCCTCAAATAACAGGAGATCAGAGGCATTGATTTCTTCGTCGCCGGCGGCGATGGATGTCTGCGGAAGCTGCGGCGAGGGCCGGGTGGTCGTGGACCCGGACTCCGGCGCCCGCGTCTGTGGTTCGTGCGGCCGCGTGCTCTCCTCCGATGACTTCCGCCACCAGACCTTCACCTCCGACGGCGTCCCCACCGGCTCCCTCATGCTCTCCGTCGGAGTCTTCAGCCACCGCGACCGCCGCCTACTCCGCGCCCGCACCCTCCTTGCCGACCTCGCCGCCCGCCTCGGCCTCTCCCCCGCCCGCGCCGCCGAGGCCGCCGCCCTCGCCTCCGATGTCACCGAAGGCGCGCTCGGCGACGGCCAGTGGTTCACCGTCCTTGCCGCCGCTTGTGCCTACCTCGTCATGCGCCGCCATCGCCTCCCCCTCTCCCTCGCCGAGGCCGCCGCCGCCGTCGGCTCCGAAGTTCACGACCTCGGCCGGATGGCCGGCCGCGTCACCCACCACCTCCGCCTTCCCCCGCTTCCGGAGTTCGACGCCGTCCACTCCCTCGAGCGCACTGTCCGCACCTCCCCCAGCTTCGCCGGGATCGAGAGGGAAAAGGCCGAGCAGATCATCGGCCAGGGGTGCTTCCTCCTCCAGTGCGCCACCAAGTGGTTCCTCACCACTGGGCGGCAGCCACTCCCGATGGTCGCCGCCGTAGCGGCGTTTGTGGCGGAGGTGAACGGGGTGAAGGCCGGGATTGAGGACATTGCCAAGGAGATCTACGCCGGGGTCGCCACCAGCAAGCGCCGGCTCAAGGAGCTCATGGAGACCCTCGTCGATGTCGCAAGGTCCTTGCTTCCCTGGGGCGCAGACGTCACCGTCAAGAACCTAGTGCAAAATGCGCCCCTTTTGATCCGGATCATGGAGGTGAAGTCCAAATCCAGATCGGTGGAAGGGTCGGAGGAGGAGGGCCTTGGATTCGATTTGGGTGATCTCCTGAATGCCTATCATTCAAACCCGAGGGAGGATAGTGATTCCAAGTATTTCAACAATATAGGTCATGAAGAGGGTGGTCATGAGGTGATGAGCTGCGTTGAGTTGGAGAACCTAAAGGTCTCGGGGGAATGCCTTTTGAATGCTTACAAAAATGTCTTGGAGAGAATTGGCTATCTTAAGGAAAAGGGAGAGCTTGGGAAGGACCAGGGGAAGAAGAGGAGGATAGCTGGATTGGATTCGGAGGCATTAATTGATTCGTGGGAGGGAAGATGGGATTCCGACAAGAAGCTGACGCTTGAGCAAGTATTACAGCGTGATGTCGGTTATGATGCTCTGCCTCCATCTTTTGTTACTGGTGTCAAAACCAGGAAATGGAGAAAAGAGAAGATAAAAGCTGCTAAGCATCGGATTAATGAGGTTATGAAGCCTCCATCATCCTCTGCCGATTCGGGTGGGAAGGAAGAGGATTCTGTTTTGGAGCAGATGATAGGTAGGAAGGGGGGGAGGGGGAGGAGGAAGAGAGTTAAAAATGGTGGTCTTGATTGGGAGGACTGCATAATTGAACTTTTACTTCTCCATGGAGTTAAAGAGGATGAAATAGAGCAAGGCCACTATAATACGTTGCTGGCCTTGCATGTTTTCAATTCCTCGAGTACTCAGAGACAAACAGGACCAGAAAATTCCAGGGTTGGGGACTGCTGGTGATGATTTTTGGTGTTCAGGGGCCCCTGTCAATATTGTACTTACAGGTTGGACATTACTTGGATAGATCCATACTGTTTCTTTGATTCAGTTGTTGACAAGAACCCATTCATTTTGATTGATGGTTGCATCAAAACTTCGATACCTTAGCTTCATACTGTTCTTTTCTTACTACGGTGCAGTTCATTTCGGAAGTAAAGAAATTTATTGACTTTAGCAGTTGCTAGCTAAAATGGCTTTTGGCTTATAAGATGGTCTAGTCTCATTTATTATATATAAAAAATAGATTTATGTTGGTCCACCTGCTTCAAGCATGGAAATGTAGGTGCATTACAATCTACTTAAATTTCCTTACAATGAAGACAAGAAGGTAACGTTCCAGCAATGTCACCTTGATTTATTGCCATCTTACTTCTGATTTTCATGATCTGTAGGTATGTTTTTTAAGATTGTGAGGGAGCAGATTATTACCTACTGAGCTAACTTATTGCTTGGTTCAGAGCAGTATTTTTGCTGTCTTTTGCATTAAATTGGACTCATATCGCTGATTCTGCATTGTAAAATAAGGCACTATATTTCTACACCTAGAAATCATAAGCACCGTAGCATTTTTATGTCGTCATCCCTATCTTGCTATTAACTTGTGAAAGCAAAGGGAAAAAACCTTTTTCTTTCCATTTTATAAAAGCTTCTTTGTCCTTGAGTTATTTTGAATTGCCCAAGACTTATTTTACAGATTTATTGGATTATTTAAACTCCTACAGCCTGGAGGTAAGGCTACTCCTTCTGATCTGGAGGTCACGGAAACAGCTTCCCTGCATTCAGGGTTAAGATTGTGTATGTATAACCCTCCCAGACCTTGCAATGGCCAGTCTGGTGCACTGGACCGCCCTTTTCCTGTTGTGTTATTAAACTCCTCTGCATGCTTCAAATGGCAGCATAGTTTTCTGTATTTTTTTATGTCCAAACCAGTGGCCCTACCGACGGTGGTGACTTCGGAGGCCTCCCTTGGAATATCTTAGGCAGGGAAGCCAATCTGCTATGCTTGTTGGAAAATGTCTACTTCAACAATATGTTTGTATGCCTTCTCTTGCCATGTTGGTTGTAAAAAGGAACTGTGTAAATGAGGTGCATGAGGAATAGGTTTAGGAATTTGAGAAGTATCTGATCTGAGACTTTTCTATCCACGAGCGCCGGTCATTCTTCTCCTAGCTCTATACATTGCTGCTCCATTACCCTCTGATTAACCTGGCAGTGACCACTAGGCTTGTCCATGCTGTATGCAATACCTGGAAGGCACTGCAAAACTGAATTTCCATGACAAATTGTACCCCTCTCCTCGTGTTTACTGAATGAGGCTGTCCATGCGAATGGTAGACTCCTGGAAGTAGAGAATGTGTTTTTGTTTCTGATACCTTCTCTTTCCTGATAACTATTGCAGTCTGTCAGCAGAAACATGGTGCACCACCTCAAATATCTGGCACCATTCTTGTATCATTTGTTAGTGGTTGGGGCAAAATTCCACCCCCATGGCTGATGCTTGTCCCGAGACCAGATGATAAGATGGGTGGAGGGGTGATATTCAGTGGTAAAGGAGCATGTTAATTCATATTTGATATTTATAGTTGCTGAGATATCTCATCTTTTAGCCCTTCAGGACATGGAAAAGTTTAAGCTAACCGGAATACTTATCGAACAAATATAAATCAGCATCAAATAGTTGAGCAAGGTTTGAATTGTTATGGTCATGATAGGTTGTAATTTGATGATTTCTTTGGGTGTAGGAACTTGGAAGGAGAAATTCTATATTTGGCTTGGCATGCGTATGGATGGCTACTTCACCTCTGGAATACAGAATCATCCTGGTGGCGTGGAATGCAGCATGGATGCTTGCATGACTCATGAGAGCAGAGCAGTACTGAAGGTTTCCGTGGCCTTTGCGGCTCAACCTAGTACCTGGTCTTTCTGATTCTCTTTTATTTTTTGTTCTACTTCTTTCTGTCTTCCTTCGGGCTGGAGATAAAGCGGGGAGCTCAGAGCAATGGAGGATTTAAGGGCGAGTGACCGCTTGCTGAATAATCATTTTTAATCCACGGATATGTTACAGGTTGACGTTGGCACCCAATTAGTAACAGGGGCTCTCGGACTCCAATAGTCTGATAAGTTCCTCTAATAAATCTACGTTGGAAACATCCAATAAGCTTTTTTGGATGAGGAGCCGTATCGTCATCAAGCAACAAAACACAAGAGGCTGCTTGTTTGGGATTCTGGGAACACGAGTGGCCATAATTCCCCATCACTGCCTTTAGTCCATTTTGGAGAGTTTGGGTTGTATCTTTTGCGCCGAAGGATGATTGATCTTTATTTTGCGATGCCGGAGATTGAATTTCATTCATCTATATGGATTATGAAGCAGCATTGTATGATCTAATGATGGATTCGCCGAAGATCTATGCTTGGATAGCTAGGGAGTGACTCATCTAAAAAATTAAAAACCCATACATAAATGTTTGTGCCTCATTATAACAACGTCTATATCAATAGTAATATTATTATAATTTTTATTTTAGAATAATGAATAAGATATTTATACCTATAAATTTTATTTATCTTATCTATTTTAAACATAATTAAAAGAAGAAAAAAGAAAAAACTTCGCCTATATATTATTTTATACCAAAATAAATAGAATATTCTTACAATCTCTCTCGGATTACAGGACGCTTCAAAATCAACAAAACAATAAAAAAAAATTGAAAAAAAAATAAAGAATACCTTGCATTTACTATTTTGATATTTGACTAACCGGATGAGACGTGTATGCCAACGTAAAACAAGAGATAGTTTTGCCACCTTCCAGCGCTTGCGTGAGACACGCCGTTACGAGTCTCAATTAATTCTGCATGCCTCACCGATCAGCACGTCGACATCAAACCACGCGACCATCTTCATCTCTATAAACGTAGAATACGTTTTAATTTTTTTCTTTAAAGAAAAAAAAGAGAGCCAAAGACCGATCTTTTCCCCTCCCGTTGTTTTGTACGCACAGCATTCGACGGCACCCACAGCGGCTGGTTTGACCGAACACCCCACCATTCTCACCCATGGTTTCTCTTTTCATGCCCCCGGTCTCGTCCCGAAACTATTCAACCCCACAAACTCCCATCGTTTTCCCACCCACCCTCACAAAACCATCCCTTCTCCTTCTCTCTCTCTCTCTCTCTCTCTCTCTCTCTCTCTCTCTCTCTCTATATATATATATATATATATATATATATATGTACGTATGTATGTATACTTCGTCATCTTTTTTCCCGATTGTGATCATCTCCTTGTTGTCCTAGTCTCCGTTTTTTGATGGCTCCCACGGCTGCCATGCTCTTCCTGAGCTATCACCAATGGAAGCCCAGTCCCTCCTCTCTCCAGTATCCCGTCTCCAATACTATTTTTCATGTTATGTTTACCAATGGAATGGCATCCATTGATCCCCCGGCAACGCCGCCAGAAGCCGTCGGAGAAGCAGCGGGAGAAGAATTAGCCAGAGAGGATGGCAAGGAGGTTAGACCTTCCTCTCTGGAAGACAATTTTGAGGAGTCCCTTCGACTCAGCTGCTGGTCCTAATAAGAGAGATCACTGCACCTATATATATATACGTTTGTCTTCACCTTTTGTTAGTGTTAGTTGTGAGCAGAATGTAAAAAATTTCGAAAAGTTTCTTCTAGTGAATGATGTATTTTCGCTAGATCGGTGCAATATATAAATTCGTCTTGCCGAAACAAAAAAAAAAAGCGCATTCTCCTCTTGGATCCCCAAAATTTAGTTGCTTAGTTTGTTCTGAGAAATCTACAGTTGATAGGGGCTTGGAGCTGTTCTTTAAATCTTCTCCCTCCTTTTCTTATTTTCTTATCTTTCTTTCCTTTTCTTCTCTCTTCTTTTCTTTATTTTTCGTCTTTCACTTTCCCTTGTTCTTTTATCTTTCCTTTCTTTCGTTCTCTCTTCTTTCTTCTTCTCTCTTCATATCATATGGATAGGTTTATCGTTTTCTTTAGCATTTGGTATGGTATATAAGACTACGTGTCCATGTAAGTATATTTAGCATTTGGTATAATATATCGGTTAAACCCTGTATCAACGTATATATAAGTTTAAAGGGTACAAAGAACTAAGAAAAATATTTATAAGTCCCATGATGCTGATATGCTTAGAGAAAAATTTAGTACATGCACCCTTCGTCGAAGGGTCATCAATCATATATATTAGGGCTCATTTGGTTCGTGGGAAAAGAAGGAGAGAAAGTGTGGTCAACAAAAAAGTAATGAGATGTCTCTTGTTTAGTTGGAGTTTTCAAAAGAGAGAGATGGAAAAGTTGTATTCCCATGGGAATATGATTCCCACAATTCATGAAAAAGTATTTCCCATGAGAAATATGGCGGAAATCACTCCATTTTTATTTTTTTTCCAAAAAAGCCCTTCAGCATTAAAGAAGCATTAAAGTGGCATTAAAGACCTAATTTTTATTAAGGGCATAATAAGAATTATACATAACTTTCCCAGGAAAGTGAATGGCCAACCAAATATAAACACTTTGTAAATTTGTCACTTTTCCATGTTCAACCAAATATGCCAAAAGTACTTTTCTATATATCATCTTCCTAGGAATTTGTTTTCCAAAAATCATATTCCTAGGAGAGAAAATGCTTCTCGCGAACCAAACGAGCCCTTAGTGGGAGATGGATAGCATATACTAACTTCTTTATTGTCAACAATATTTTCTATATGCAGTCATCTCAAATGAATATATTATCGTTTGAGCTGTTTAAATTACGATCAATTAGTGCAATGGCTTCTTGATTATTACAATATATGTAGAGAGGGCAGGTATGAACACCCACTTTCATGTCAACAATGAAAATTATATTTGAAAAAAAAAGGATAGAAGCTATGCTACAAGCAATATACTCTGCCTCTTGCACGTAGTTTGCAAATACGTGTATTAAACTTCCCACTGTTTGTATATAGTATGCATCTAGTTTTTCTTGTCCTTTAACTAGATAATCTTTATTACTTCAATTCAAATCCTTTTTAACATGTGTGGATAAGGTTTTGCAATTATATCTCTTAAATCTTTTAAGAATATAATCAAGATACTGTAATTTACTTAGACAAAGCATCCTAGATTTTCTATCTCTAATGATCTTTATTTCTAAGATTATGATGCTTCTCTCTTGTTTCTCATTTGAAATCGAGAGGTTAGCCATGATTTTATTTACTTAATCATTATTGATAGATTGTTTCCAATAAGAAGTATCATCCATATATAAAAAAGATAATTGTAAAATAACTCCCATTCTTCATAATATATACACAATGGTCTAATTTATGAACCACATATCCTAACATTGAGATAAGTAACATACTATAAATTATGTCCCTTGTAAGAAGGATCCAACGTAATAATTACTAACAGTCTGGCGTAATAATATGTCCCTTGTACTTACAGAATATTTGGGGTACTACAAATTTTGAATAGCTTGGTTTATGCCTGCTTGGACGCTCTAAATAATAATGCTACAAGGTAATGCCAAGTTCAGTAAAAACCGTACAAGTTTCTGAAGCTGTTGGGGGAAAAACCCCAAGTCATACATCTACGGAGGCGCTCAGCCAAAGAGCGCCGACCGGAAAGCTGCTCGGTCAGAGAGTGCCGACCAGAGAGCTGCTCGGCCGAAGAGCGCCAGCCGGAAAGTTGCTCGGCCAAAGAGTGCCGAACGGAGAGCTGCTCGGCCAAAGATCGCCGACCAGAAAGCTGCTCGGCCAAAGGATGCCGACCAGGAAGGCGCTCGACTAGAAGGCGCCGACCAGAGTGCGCGCCAAGAGGTGCCCAACCAAAATAAGCTGCTCGGTTAGAAAGTGCCGACCAAAGACAGCGCCGAGGCGCTCTGCTAGAAGGTGCTCGCCTAAAGGGCGCCGACCAGGAGTACTCAAAGCAGCCCCGCCACAGGGCGCCCCATTGGGCGATCAGCTCGGCTCGGCACCCTTGCCGAGCCGATGCCTTAACCAAATGTTCAACCTCTGCCTAAAGTCCAAGGGACTTGACAACTCCTACGACTTGCGACCTGCCACTATCTCCAAGCCATCAAGGCATAAGATCTCCTCAGGCGTTCGGCACGACCTGCCATTAATGCATGAGACTCCCTCAAGTCTCCGATGCACTCAGGCATTTAATGAACACGGCCCAAGACGATCTCCGGATCACTGAACCATCAGAACGTATGGCTCTCCCTGACCGCCGGTTCATTCGGTAATAAATGCACTTACCATCCACGGACCCCAGGCCCACCACAGCCGGCGGTTCAACCACTCCAACAGGTCCGATCGACCGTGACAACTCCCTGATTCCGGTCTGATTCGGTCCCGTTCTCCATTACGCCATTAATGGGCCAAATCGTGCCCAATTATTACAAAATAGGACAAACCTCCTGTCACCTCCCAGGTAACAAAAATCCTCCTATAAAAGGAAACCTGGAGGGAAAAGGGAGAGAGGACCAAAAAGCAGAAAAAAACCCGGAGCTGGAGAGAACCCTCCTAGACCGGGGGAAAAAGGAAGAAAACAGCACAGACACAATTGAACACGGGATTCTCTTTGTCTTCTCCACATACTCTCTCCCCTGCTCTTCTCCACATACTTGCCCCCTCTGACTTAGGCATCGGAGGGCCGGCGCCGGGGAGCCCGGCCACCGGTTTTCTTTGCAGGACTTGCACACCCCCCGCAGCGGAGGACGCAGCCAGCCGGCGCACCGCCGTCCGCCCCCTGCAGCAGTGGAGCTCCTCCTTCCCCGGCTTCACGGCGGCCCCCGGGTCCAATTTCCAGCAACAGTTGGCGCTAGAGGAAGGGCCCGAGTTCGCTACCATGAAGCTAAGAAGCAAAGGGGCTTCCAACGCCTCTCGACGTCCTCCACCAAGCCCAGAATGTTCCGTTCGGAACTCACCACCCCCGGTTGAGCCAGCACCTCAAGTTCAACCGGAACAATTTGATGCCCTGGTGCAGCAAGTGCAGGCGTTGGCTACCGCCGTCCAAAGCTTGCAACCCAGGGGCATCCCAGCAGCACCGCCTCCCCCGGCTCCAGTTCAACCGGAGCCCCCTACAAGCGGGCTTCCTCTTCGAGGTCAGGACTCTCAAGTCCAGGCCTCCCTCTGGAGAGAGCACCCAGTCAGAGATCACGGAGGCTGGCCACAGCCTTCAGAAGCTGAGTCGGTTCCAGGGCAACCTGCACCCGGAGGAACCGCTGTAGCGATCCTCCAGAATAATGAACTCGACAAGAAGGTCGAAAAGCTGGAGCGCCAAATCCAGGCACTCCACGGGAGAAAATCGGGACGTAACGGCGACTTCGAGTTCAATACGAAGTCGCCCTTCTCCCAGGAGATTGAAGATGAACCGGTTCCCCTCCGGTTCAAGATGCCCCAGGTGGAGCCTTACAACGGCAAGGCAGATCCCTTTGACCACCTGGAGAGTTACCGGGTCTTAATGGCCCTACAAGGAGCCTCGGAAGCCATGATGTGCAAGGCTTTCCCGGCGACACTCCGAGGACCAGCCCGGCTTTGGTTTACCGTGCTGAAGCCGAGTACTGTCTCTTCCTTTGAGCAGCTCGGCAGACAATTTGCTGGCAACTTTGCTGCCAGCCAGCCCCAGCGGCGGACATCTGACTCCCTCCTTGACATCAAACAAAAGGAGGGAGAATCCTTCAAGGAGTACTTGGACCGGTTCACCGCCGCAACATGGGAAGTCCGGGAGCTTGACCAGTCAATCGCCATGTCGGCGCTGAAGACTGGAGCCCGGTCCTACAGATTCCTCTTCTCGATTGAGAAGAATTTCCCAGCGGACCTTACAGAAATGTTCGCTCGAGCCCGGAAGTATGCCAAGGCTGAGGAAGCCGTGGCCGTCAGGCGGGGCGGGACCGAGCAGAACCCCAAGAAGAGGCGCCGTGAGGAACGCAGCCGACCCAGAAGCCCGTCTCCACGACGAGCTAAGAATCCGCCCCGCCCGAAAAGTCCACCCCGGTTGAGAGGACCGCCGCAGCAGAGGTCACTCCGCCCGAGGTTCCCACTGCAGGCCCGTGCACCTGAAGGGAGGTATGAAGAGTATACTCCCCTCAATGCTCCTCGGGCTGAAATCCTCATGGAGATTGAGAGTCGGGATTGCATCCGGCTCCCCCCTCCAAAGCCAGACACCAGAATCCGGCGTGATCTCCGGAAGTGTTGCCGTTTTCACCGGGATCACGGCCATGATACCGAGGATTGTTATCAGCTCCGAAATGAGATCGAAGCACTCATTCGCCGAGGGGTGCTCGATCGGTTTGTACAAGGCCGGCGTGAAGGGAAGAAGCCAGCCGAAGGAGCAGCACAGCCTGAAGGTTCTAATGCCAACAGGCCCATCGCCGGCGTCATCAACACTATCCGAGGAGGGACCTCGGCTGGGGAAGCCTCAGGGGAAGGAGCCTCCTCGAAGCGCCCGCGCACCTCTGAAGCCATCTCCTTCTCAGATGACGATCTAGAGGGAGTCGAAACTCCCCATGATGATGCCATGGTCATCTCCATGATCATAAATAAATTTGATGTAAAACGCATCCTGGTTGATAATGGAAGCTCGGCGAATGTTTTGTATTTTGATGCTTATTGTAAAATGGGGATGACAAAAGAACAGCTACGGAGGATGAATGCTCCGCTAGTTGGATTCACTGGGGATTCAGTCCCAGTAGAGGGCGAGATCGACCTTCTGGTCACAGCCGGGCTCGCCCCTCGTGAAAGTACCGTGGGTATGAGCTTCCTTGTGATACGCCTGCCCTTGGTTTACAACGCCATCCTTGGAAGGCCAGGACTCAACGCCCTTCGAGCAGCGGTCTCAACTCACCACCTGCTGATGCGATTCCCCACCAGCCAGGGAGTCGGTGAAGTCCGAGGGGACCAAATGGTGGCAAGGCGATGCTACCTAGCGACCCACGAGGCAAGACGACCAGCCGAGGTGCCCGCCCCAACGACTGACCAGCCCTCAACTGAAGTTATGGAGGCACGGGTCAACCCCCAGAAAGAGCGGGTAGAGCCTGGTGAGTTGTTAATTCAAGTTCCCTTACGAGAGAACTTTCCCGAGCTAACCGTGCAGATCGGCTCTGGCCTTGGCGAAAACGAGAGGAGTCGCCTCGTCGACTTCCTACGGGACAATATGGATGTCTTCGCCTGGTCGCCTGTAGATATGCCGGGGATAGACCCGGAGGTCATGGTCCACCGACTTCAGGTGAAGCCGACCTGCAAGCCCGTGCGGCAAAAGAAGCGAGGCGCCGCCCCTGAACGACAACGAGCAGCAGCCGAGGAGGTCGGCAAGCTCCTTGAAGCCGGTTTCATCCGGGAGATATCCTACCCGGAATGGCTCGCCAATGTGGTCCTCGTCAAAAAAGCTAGCGGAAAGTGGCGTATGTGCGTGGACTACACCGACCTGAATAAAGCCTGCCCGAAGGACAGCTTTCCACTTCCCAGCATTGACCAGCTCGTGGACTCCACCTCGGGTCACGAGCTGCTGGCATTCATGGACGCCTTTTCCGGATATAACCAGATCCGCATGGCGCCAGAAGACGAGGAAAAGACAACCTTCATCACCGACGGGGGAACCTATTGCTACAAAGTGATGCCATTCGGTCTAAAAAATGCCGGGGCGACTTATCAAAGGCTGGTCAGCCGGATCTTCAAAGACCAAATAGGCCGAAACATGGAGGTCTACGTGGATGATATGCTGGTGAAAAGCAAGGCGGCGCAAGACCACATAGCCGACCTCAATGAAGCATTCTCCACACTCCGAAAGTACCAGATGAAGCTCAACCCAGCTAAATGTGCATTCGGGGTCACCTCCGGCAAATTCCTCGGCTTCATCATTACACAACGAGGAATCGAGGCCAATCCAGAGAAGATCCGAGCCCTCCAAAGGATGACGCCTCCCAGGACGGTCAAGGAGGTACAGCGGCTCACAGGCCGAGTGGCAGCCCTCGGGAGGTTTATCTCCCGCTCAGCCGAGCGCTGCCTTCCATTCTTTGCAGCCCTCAAGAAGCCGAAGAACTTTTTGTGGTCGGACGAGTGCCAGCAATCTTTTGAAGAGCTCAAGCACTTGCTGGCTTCCCCTCCCCTACTCACGAAGCCTCAACAGGGTGAGCTCCTCTACTTGTATTTAGCTGTCTCCCCTGTAGCAGTAAGCTCGGTCCTGGTCCGAGAGGAGGGGAAACTTCAGAAACCGGTGTATTACACCAGCCGGGTCTTAAGGGATGCTGAGACCCGATACTCCAAGCTTGAGAAGACCGCCTACGCTTTGGTCATCTCAGCTCGGAGGCTCCGACCCTACTTCCAAGCTCACACAGTGGCTGTGCTGACTGACCAGCCGATCAAGCAGATCCTGCAGAGATCAGATCGTGCGGGTCGGATCACTAAATGGGCCATTGAGCTCGGGGAATTCGACATTGAGTACCGGCCCAGACCGGCGATCAAAGCACAAGCACTCGCAGACTTTATAGCCGAGTGCACCATACCAGATGAGGTCGAGCCTGAACCTGAGCCACCGTTGGAACAGACCCCAAGTTTGACATGGACTCTACATGTCGATGGCTCTTCAAACTCGGGGGGTAGTGGAGCAGGATTTATTCTCACCAGCCCGGAGGGGGTGGTCGCCGAGCAGGCCCTGCGCCTCGAGTTTTCTGCTTCCAATAATATGGCGGAGTATGAAGCGCTCGTCGCCGGGCTTAAGCTAGCCAAAGAGCTAGGAGTGAAGGACTTGAAGGCCTTCAGTGATTCTCAGCTCGTCGTCAACCAAATTGTGGGCGACTTCGAAGCTAGAGACCCGACCATGCAGAAGTATCTCCAGAAGGTACGGGATCTCGCCTCGACCTTGGACTCTTTCCACATTCAACATATTGCCAGGTCGGAGAATCTCAGGGCCGACCAGCTATCAAAGTTGGCGTCCTCTCGCATGAGCGAGCTTCCCAAAGAGGCAGTCCTGGAATATCTCCAAAAGCCCAGCACAGACGAGCCCGAGCAGACCCTCTGCACCGAGCTCGAGCCAAGCTGGATGGATGGACTCATCAGCTATCTGCAAGACGAAACCCTCCCTGCTGATGTACGAGAGGCTCGCCGAATCAAGCGCCTCGCCACCCGATACATACTATACGAGGGAAAGCTCTATCGGAAATCCTTCACCTCTCCCCTTCTCAGATGCCTTCGCCCAATGGAAGCTAATTATGCCCTGCGCGAAGTCCACGAAGGAATTTATGGAAACCATCTGGGAGGACGAGCCTTGGCCCATAAAATTCTGCGCCAAGGATATTATTGGCCGACACTCCAGAAGGATGCTATGGATTTCGTCCAAAGATGCGACCGGTGCCAAAGGAACGCCAATGTTCAGCGCCGGCCCTCGGCTCCTTTGACTTCTATCAGCTCCCCTTGGCCTTTTGCCCAGTGGGGAATTGACATCCTCGGGCCATTTTCTCTGGCCACCGGGCAAAGGAAGTTCCTGGTCGTCTCCATCGACTACTTCACTAAGTGGGTGGAAGCTGAGCCCCTCGCCCGGATCACCGAGCAGAAGATGCGGGATTTCGTTTGGAAATCCATCATTTGCAGATTTGGGCTCCCCCGCATCCTTATCTCTGACAACGGTCGCCAGTTCGACAACATCCATTTCAGAGAGTTCTGCTCCGAGCTTGGCATTGACCACCGCTTCACCTCGGTCGCGCATCCTCAGACAAACGGAGAAACCGAGGTAACAAATCGTACTATTTTGCAGGGTCTCAAAACCAGGCTCGACAAATCCAAAGGACAATGGGTCGAAGACCTATACAATGTCCTGTGGGCTTACCGGACTACGTTCCGCGTCCCCACCGGCGAGACTCCCTTCAACCTGACATATGGGACGGAGGCCGTCATTCCACTAGAGATTGGGCTCCCCTCTCCAAGAGTCGAGCACCACGATGCTAGCTCCAACTCTTCGCAGCTCAGAGGCAACCTCGACCTGATCGAGGAAACAAGGGAGGTCGCCCGAGTGCGTATGGCGAGGTACCAACAAAAGACAGCTCAGTACTACAACGCCAGGGTCAAAGTCAAATCTTTCAGACCAGGGGACCTTGTCCTAAGAAGAGCTGAAACCTCCCGACCAACTGAGCGAGGGAAGCTGGCCCCGAATTGGGAGGGACCATACCGAGTCACGCGCATTCGCCGACTTGGAGCTTATCAATTGGAGTCTCTAAATGGGACTCCCATTCCGCGGAGCTGGAGCTCTGAAAATCTCCGCATGTACCACCAGTAGAACCCTAAGGGGTCCCTCATTATTCAATCATTAAATTCCATTCTATGAATTTCACTCTATGAATTTCATTTCACGATAAACTGATGGTTTGCGGACTTATTCCGAGCTCACCAATTTTCTTGATTATCCCATGGCATCAGGTTTATTCTTCTTCCCTAACCACGGTTGGGATGCCCTGATACCTCGGGATGATGGAGTACCTGCGTGGACTCCCTGAAGATGTCCATGAGTTTATGGTGCGCTCTCCATCAGCGAGCTCGGCTCGTTCTCCTACCCTGGCTACGGTCAGGATGCCCCGAGACGTCGGGACGCCCCGGTTACCGGGAAGCTCGAGGCGTCGAGACATGAGTAGCGGTCCTCTCTGACCGGACGAGCTCGGCTCGTGCTCCATCGACTATTGAGTAGCGGTCCTCTCTGACCGGACGAGCTCGGCTCGTGCTCCATCGATTATTGAGTAGCGGTCCTCTCTGACCGGACGAGCTCGGCTCGTGCTCCATCGATTATTGAGTAGCGGTCCTCTCTGACCGGACGAGCTCGGCTCGTGCTCCATTTATTGAGTAGCGGTCCTCTCTGACCGGACGAGCTCGGCTCGTGCTCCATCGATTATTGAGTAGCGGTCCTCTCTGACCGGACGAGCTCGGCTCGTGCTCCATCGACTATTGAGTAGCGGTCCTCTCTGACCGGACGAGCTCGGCTCGTGCTCCATCGATTATTGAGTAGCGGTCCTCTCTGACCGGACGAGCTCGGCTCGTGCTCCATCGATTATTGAGTAGCGGTCCTCTCTGACCGGACGAGCTCGGCTCGTGCTCCATCGATTATTGAGTAGCGGTCCTCTCTGACCGGACGAGCTCGGCTCGTGCTCCATTTATTGAGTAGCGGTCCTCTCTGACCGGACGAGCTCGGCTCGTGCTCCATCGATTGTTGAATAGCGGTCCTCTGACCGGACGAGCTCGGCTCGTGCTCCTACCCCGACCTCGGCCGGGATGCCTCAAGACGTCGAGACGCCCCGGTTCATCGGGATGCCCCGATACGTTGGGATGTTGTCTTTATTGGCCAAACGAGCACGGCTCATTCTTTACCAGCTTCAACCAACGAGCTCGGCTCGTTCCTTCATCGATGGATTTCTCTGTCGACGCCCTCCAAAAACGGAGTCCGAGCAGAGAAGCGTCTTCAGTCGCCTCGGCGCCAGGACGCACACGGTACAAGGTACCTATTTATTTAATGTCTTCACATTACCTATTATTGGATTTCTCTGCCGACGTCCTCGAAGAACGGAGTCCGAGCAGAGAAGCGTCTTCAGTCGCCTCGGCGCAAGGACGCATACGGTACAAGGTACCCATTTATTTAATGTTCTTACATTACCCATTATTGGATTTCTCTGCCGACGTCCTCGAAGAACGGAGTCCGAGCAGAGAAGCGTCTTCAGTCGCCTCGGCGCAAGGACGCATACGGTACAAGGTACCCATTTATTTAATGTTTTTACATTACCCATTATTGGATTTCTCTGCCGATGTCCTCGAAGAACGGAGTCCGAGCAGAGAAGCGTCTTCAGTCGCCTCGGCGCAAGGACGCATACGGTACAAGGTACCCATTTATTTAATGTTTTTACATTACCCATTATTGGATTTCTCTGCCGACGTCCTCGAAGAACGGAGTCCGAGCAGAGAAGCGTCTTCAGTCGCCTCGGCGCAAGGACGCATACGGTACAAGGTACCCATTTATTTAATGTTTTTACATTACCCATTATTGGATTTCTCTGCCGACGTCCTCGAAGAACGGAGTCCGAGCAGAGAAGCGTCTTCAGTCGCCTCGGCGCATGGACGCATACGGTACAAGGTACCCATTTATTTAATGTTCTTACATTACCCATTATTGGATTTCTCTGCCGACGTCCTCGAAGAACGGAGTCCGAGCAGAGAAGCGTCTTCAGTCGCCTCGGCGCAAGGACGCATACGGTACAAGGTACCCATTTATTTAATGTTTTTACATTACCCATTATTGGATTTCTCTGCCGACGTCCTCGAAGAACGGAGTCCGAGCAGAGAAGCGTCTTCAGTCGCCTCGGCGCAAGGACGCATACGGTACAAGGTACCCATTTATTTAATGTTCTTACATTACCCATTATTGGATTTCTCTGCCAACGTCCTCGAAGAACGGAGTCCGAGCAGAGAAGCGTCTTCAGTCGCCTCGGCGCAAGGACGCATACGGTACAAGGTACCCATTTATTTAATGTTTTTACATTACCCATTATTGGATTTCTCTGCCGACGTCCTCGAAGAACGGAGTCCGAGCAGAGAAGCGTCTTCAGTCGCCTCGGCGCAAGGACGCATACGGTACAAGGTACCCATTTATTTAATGTTTTTACATTACCCATTATTGGATTTCTCTGCCGACGTCCTCGAAGAACGGAGTCCGAGCAGAGAAGCGTCTTCAGTCGCCTCGGCGCAAGGACGCATACGGTACAAGGTACCCATTTATTTAATGTTTTTACATTACCCATTATTGGATTTCTTTGCCGACGTCCTCGAAGAATGGAGTCCGAGCAGAGAAGCGTCTTCAGTCGCCTCGGCGCAAGGACGCATACGGTACAAGGTACCCATTTATTTAATGTTTTTACATTACCCATTATTGGATGCTCATGACACCGACACATTGTTGCAAGTCCGGTGAATCCCCGTCACGGGCTGACGGGTATGCAGTCCATTTGTAAGAAAAGAATCCGGTTCGCCCCGGCAACCCGAGGCTCGGATTCGAAATTCGCCGCATTAAGAAGTCCCAAGTCCTAACGACCGCCCTAGGGCTTAGTCGAATTCTGGACTAGGCTCGGAAAAACGTTCCGAGCCCAAACCCTTGGTATAAGCACAAGCATTGCTACACCATTAGTCGAAGAACCGAGCAATAGAGCTCGGCAAGCCAAGCTCTAACTCAAAACCCTGTGGCGGGAAAAGCTCAGGCCCTAGAGCCCATATCCTCGGAACCTAAAACAGATCCGAGCAGAGAAACTTAAACTACAATAGACGAGTTTCCACACAAATGAATATTCATTTCAAAAAGCCCGGAGGCCTAGTACAAGAGCTCGGACCCGGCCTTAACAAAGTATAGAGGCCGCTCCGGCTTACAAAAAAGAAAAAGAAGATAGGAAAAAGGGGAAAACTACACCAAGGGCTCAGGCCCGGCGACTTCAGGAACAGTTGGCTCTTCTGCGGCCGAGGCCCCCACGGTGGCTTTGGGAGCTGCCTCGGTGACCTCGAGAGCGATCTCGCCTTCTTCAGCTTGACCCTCCTGGTCGGTCCCGCCAGAGGTTGGAACCTCTACCTCCGCCTCCGCTTCTGGGTTTTCGACCCCAGCGCCTGGTTGAAGCAGGCTAAGGTCGAAATCTGGGAGAAGTCGCCGCAACTGATTGCGGAAGTCCTTGAAGCCCTGGATGAGACCATTGACGCCTTCCTCTTCCATCAAGTCGCGAAACTCTTCCGATTCGCGGAAGAGCTTGACGGCGTCCTGGGCCTGCTCCCGGGCCTCCTTCTCTCGAGCCTCGTGGTAGGCGGCCTTCCGCTCCAAAATCTTTATTTCTCTTTCGCGATCCGCGAGCAGAGATTGCACGTCAAGTAGACGGATCTCGAGATCTCGGACCTTTATTCGAGCCTCCCCCACCTCCTGCTCGCGTATAGCGAGCGACGATTCGGCCTCCGTCCGGCGGGCCTCCACGGCGCGCACTTCAGACATAGTCAAAGAGTGCGCGCCCTTCTCCTCTTCAAGTTCGGCGACCAGAGTCCGAACCTCGTCTTCGGCCGCCCCTAGCTTCGCTTGAAGCACTTTCTGCTCGGCCTCAGACGCGAGGAACTTTGTTTCGGCCTCCTCGCGCCCCCTTTGATGCCTTCGGGCCCGGTCCTGATAGTCCTGGATGATGTGAATCATCGTCTCGGTCTCGTGGAGGCGCTGCAAGAGGGACATGTAAGAAACAGTTTTAAGCCGAAACACAAATTTGCACAGAGATAAAAGCTGACTTACTCGGATGGAAGAGCAAATAGCGGAGTCCATGAACTCGCCGTAGTTCATGGACCGAATTTTGGCCTGGTCGGCCGGGAGCAGCGCGACCCGAAGAACTTCGCGCGCCACTTGTGCATTATCGAGGGCCGAGTCGCCCTCGAAAACAGCCCATCCAGGAGCGTAAGGCACCCGCTCCTGAGGACCCGAAGAACCCGCCAGACCGGCCTCAGCTGGCCTGGGTGCGGCCGACCCCGTTGCTTCTTGGCTATTCCCCGGCTCAGAGCTGGGGAATTGGGGTCGAGTAGACGGCTGACCGGACCGCTGCGTGGTAGAGGTGGGGCGTGCGAGCGCCAGATCTGTTGAGGTCCTCCCTCCCTGGTCGGAATTTGGAGCTTCCCGTCGACCAGGGACTTGCGAAATCGGCACCGGACACGGAAGTGCCATCGTGGCTCCGCCAGAGCCCACGCCCTCTCCCCGACCAGCCTCAGGGCGCACGGGGCGAGAAGCGCGCGCCTCAACTGTTGTGGTCGTCGAGGTCTTCGCCGAGGTCTTTGCTTTCTTCCTCGGCTCGGTCGGTTCTCCTGAGAGTTCGGCCGCCCTCTTCTGGAAGCGGGCGTAAAGGACTTCGCTCTTGGTCACCATTTTTGCGATGTCTGCAAAGATAAGCAAAATTAAAACATTAGAACAATAAGGAAATAAGAAGTTGCTGTAACTATCCTTACCCTGAGGACGTGCCGAGCTCAAGCCCACGTTCACCAGGGCGTCCTCGCTAATGAGGCCGTTCAGCAAAATCCCGTCCCCAAGGCTGCGGATGGTATCGAAGATCTCCTGCTCACGCGGAGAAAGCTGGGGGAGCCTGTTGATGGATTTAAGTTGGGCCGGCCTCCACCTGGGGTCAAACCCCCAGGACCGTTCAGAACCCAGGAAGAAGAATTTCTCCTTCCAACCATGAATGGATGAGGGGGCACCATGAAAAAGTGGCCGACCCACCCGGAGGGCGATGTAGAGCCACTCCCCGTCTCCCGGGTTCGACTTGAAAATAAAAAGTCGCCGGAAGACGTTGACAGAGGTAGGAATCCCCTGTAGTAAACACAGTGACAGGAAACCCATCACTGTCCTCCAAGCGTTTGGAGTGAGTTGCGCCGGAACCAACTGGCATACCGCCAGCAACTCATTCACAAAGCTGTGAAGAGGAAATCGGAGGCCGGCCCAGAGTGACTCCGAGTGCACTCCGATCCAGCCTACCGGAGGATCGGTTACCCGATCCCTTCGCCTGGCGGGTTCCAAACGGAACCCGTGAAGAGGGAAAAACCACTCTTCGGTCATCTCGACCTCCAGGACACTCATGGTGGACACTACTTCACTAGGCAAAGAACCCATTGCAAGAGAGAGAAGTCAAAAAGAAGGGGGACCTGGGGAAGATGCCGGAGAAAAGGGACTTCGGTCTGAGGAAGACTGGAAGAATAGAAAGCTGGAAGCAGAAAGCAATAGAAAGAGGACAGGGGGCCGGGGGAGAGTTTATATAGACCTCCCCAACGGCCCGGATCAGCGAAGAAAACGCTGCGTCCCGGTTAGATGATAACACGTGTCGGTCTAAAAGACAGAACGACGCATTTAATTAGGGCTAGCGCTTCGAACATCGAAGCGCCCTATCGGATCGTGCGGAAAGGCGTCCGCAATCGAAGATCGTGCAGCCCCATCATGAGCCCACGACGCGAGGACGCTTCGCAAAAAGTGCCCCAATAATGAGGCTTTTCGGGAAGGAAGAGACGCCGCCTATTAAAGACACCTCGAAGCTTCCGATAATTCAAAACGCGCAGTAAATCGAAATTTTCGGAGTTCGTAATAACCCAACTAAAGCTACTTCCCGCGCTCCAGCTGGTAGCCAACTGGAACTCGGAAGTCGGGGGGTAGTGTTGGGGGAAAAACCCCAAGTCATACATCCACGGAGGCGCTCAGCCAAAGAGCGCCGACCGGAAAGCTGCTCGGTCAGAGAGTGCCGACCAGAGAGCTGCTCGGCCGAAGAGCGCCAGCCGGAAAGTTGCTCGGCCAAAGAGTGTCGAACGGAGAGCTGCTCGGCCAAAGATCGCCGACCAGAAAGCTGCTCGGCCAAAGGATGCCGACCAGGAAGGCGCTCGACTAGAAGGCGCCGACCAGAGTGCGCGCCAAGAGGTGCCCAACCAAAATAAGCTGCTCGGTTAGAAAGTGCCGACCAAAGACAGCACCGAGGCGCTCTGCTAGAAGGTGCTCGCCTAAAGGGCGCCGACCAGGAGTACTCAAAGCAGCCCCGCCACAGGGCGCCCCATTGGGCGATCAGCTCGGCTCGGCACCCTTGCCGAGCCGATGCCTTAACCAAATGTTCAACCTCCGCCTAAAGTCCAAGGGACTTGACAACTCCTACGGCTTGCGACCTGCCACTATCTCCAAGCCATCAAGGCATAAGATCTCCTCAGGCGTTCGGCACGACCTGCCATTAATGCATGAGACTCCCTCAAGTCTCCGATGCACTCAGGCATTTAATGAACACGGCCCAAGACGATCTCCGGATCACTGAACCATCAGAACGTATGGCTCTCCCTGACCGCCGGTTCATTCGGTAATAAATGCACTTACCATCCACGGACCCCAGGCCCACCACAGCCGGCGGTTCAACCACTCCAACAGGTCCGATCGACCGTGACAACTCCCTGATTCCGGTCTGATCCGGTCCCGTTCTCCATTACGCCATTAATGGGCCAAATCGTGCCCAATTATTACAAAATAGGACAAACCTCCTGTCACCTCCCAGGTAACAAAAATTCTCCTATAAAAGGAAACCTGGAGGGAAAAGGGAGAGAGGACCAAAAAGCAGAAAAAAACCCGGAGCTGGAGAGAACCCTCCTAGACCGGGGGAAAAAGGAAGAAAACAGCACAGACACAATTGAACACGGGATTCTCTTTGTCTTCTCCACATACTCTCTCCCCTGCTCTTCTCCACATACTTGCCCCCTCTGACTTAGGCATCGGAGGGCCGGCGCCGGGGAGCCCGGCCACCGGTTTTCTTTGCAGGACTTGCACACCCCCCCGCAGCGGAGGACGCAGCCAGCCGGCGCACCGCCGTCCGCCCCCTGCAGCAGCGGAGCTCCTCCTTCCCCGGCTTCACGGCGGCCCCCGGGTCCAATTTCCAGCAACAGAAGCTAATCTAGGACCTGGCCAATCCATGAAAGAGTTACTTCGGCCAGTCCTTGAGGCTTGAAGATAGTAAAAATTATTGTCCCAGCCCAGCTAATCAGAGTTGATTTCGAGAAAAATACATTAAGGATTGTGGAGCTTGTCTATAGAAAAATTAGACACTGCCGAGGCTTTTTAATATATATGCCGTCACAAAAAAGCATCGGTAGTTTCGTTCCTGACACTTTCTAAAGCGTCACAAAAACATCCATATCAGTAATGATTTTTTGTTGTTTTTATATTTGATCCCTAGATTGTTTTTATGGCTTGGAAATGGTCGAACTAATGGTGTTCCTCTCTATCAGCTTATAAGATGGTTGAACCATTGGATATAATGCATAGTTTGTTTTGTATATCTTCTAGCTAGTTTCGGCTAATTTTGTTGTATAATGCCAGCCATAATATCCGAAAGGTTTTTAACTGTTTTTCGGCCATAGTATTGAACGATATACCTTCAATTGCTTGCATCAGGAATGCTTGGATTTTTGTAGTGCTGGCAATTTAGTGTATTGTGGCATTTTGTTTCATATCCTTGTAGAATGGCCTTGTGAGGACTCAGTAGTTTATTCAAATTCAAATAAGCATTTTAATAAGCTCTAAATCTAGGTGCTAGACTGCTATCCAATCATGGCATACTTAAACTATTAAAGTTCGTTCAGGGTAAATCCATCGACATCCCATATCTTAGAGATGATGGATGGAGCACAATGGATGCAGACTTGGTCATATGAAGAAATTGCATAGCGTCTTGTTTGAATGAAACCAATGAAATTTTTTAAGCTATGATTGATTGCTTTTAACCTTACCGAATCTAAATAATGATAATGGTAATTTTTACTTCAGAGTTTACAAGTAGATGAACCGAGAGTAGCAATCTGAAGTAAATTTTTGCTTGTAAAAGTTTCCGACACAGAGCTTTTGGTAGTAAAATTTTAACTGAAAAATATATTACTGTTTGATAACTATATTTTTAAGATGTCGTAAAATTTTTATATATTGAAAATAAATAAGTCTTATATATAATAGATATTTTTAAAATATTGTTTTTATTAATCAATGTCGCAGGCATTTTTTTTTGGTTTAAGCATTGTGGGCTAACCCCGGCCATGCTTGATGTGTATTGTAGGCCAGAGAGTGATTCGACTATGTTTTTGGCTGGATCCAAGGAGGCGCAGGCGGTATAGGCGGATGCCGCCCCTTGCTTCAAAATATCTAAGCCATGGTCTGTGGCGATGTAGCCTTTCAGGCCAAGCACGTGTATATAGAGGGCAACAGGGACGTGGCCAACCATTCTTAAGATACCTTTTGGGTTGAGGAGATGGAGCTGTCTAGTACTCTCCGGAACTTATTGTCTTTTATTTTTTTGGATGTATTCATGCTAGAATTATATGGATCATCAGTTTCATCAAAAAAAAAAAAAATTATTACTAATCACAGTTCGCACGTGAGACAGAAACGTGCCTTCTATCGACATATCGACACCCATCCACCGCCTCCACACGGCGACAAGTTAACTAGCTTACGAGTTACGACCAGTAAAAATCGTATATATAGACCGTAAATAACAACCCACGAACCCGGTGACCAGGCTCCAACAAGCGGTAAGTTCTCGTAAATGTATCCTGTCCCGCGGCATCAGGAGAAGAAGTTTAGTCGAGGCCGCCTCCACCTGGAATCGGTTCGCCGGCGACGACAGTCGTCTTTCTAACGGGCGACCATCGCGTGGCTGGGAGTCCCAAAGAATAAAAATAAAATAAAACCCTCACCCTAATCCCAGGATTTTGATCGCTGCAACCTCCTCTTCCCGCAAACCCTAGCTCTTCTCTCCTCTCTCCTCCTCTCCCCACGCGGCCTCGCATGTTATCGGGCCATGGAGATTGAAGTCGTCTCGGATCCCAAGTCGCAGCAGAACGGGAACCCTAACCCTAGCCTCAGCGATCCCGCCGCAGACCTCGTCGTCGACGTCTACTCCGCCTCCGCCTACGGGGACTTGGAGAAGCTCCGGAGGTTCGTCGAGAGGTACGGGCAGTCCGTCGCCAGGCCCGATGGAAACGGCTACCACGCGCTCCAATGGGCCGCCCTTAATAATTATGCTCATATTGCCCAGTATATAATCGAGGTAGTTTATAGCTAGCTAATCTCCCTTTCTGCTTCTCTTAATTGTCTCGGATTGTTTCGTCTGATTAGGGTTTTGTTTTTGGATTTTGAAGCATGGGGGCGATGTAAATGCTGCTGACCACACGCAGCAGACAGCGCTTCATTGGGCGGCTGTGCGTGGGTCGATTGCGGTGGTTGATGTGCTGCTGCAGAATGGAGCTAGGGTTGAGGCTGTCGACCTAAATGGGTACCGGGTAATGTTATGTTCGACAATTGCTAATGGTGATTGGATTTGTTGGTTGGATAAGTCATAGATGATTCGCATTGTTAGAAAGAGTAACATAACATGACCGTAGTTTTGGTGCAAGAATTTTTTTTCAGCCTTAAATCTGAATTTTTTAAAAAAATTCAGAAATAATCTTGTTATTAACGATTTGTCTGGTACTGCATGCTCCTTGCAGAAATATAAACATTTTGTACTCTGTCATACTTATATAGCGAACTATTCATAAATTTTCTCGAGCTACTGGAAAGTGCAGAGTGGGACCCTGTTTTTTCAGATGGAAGAACAAAATTAATTAAGTGTTTTCTATTTTTGGGAAAGTTCTTTATTTGGAATGGATGCTTCTCGGTTTGATCCCTTCTGTTTAGGAAGTTAAAGTAAGATCTGCAACCTCGATACCGGATACTGGATTGGTATGTTACTGATTTGGTACGGTATGGTACACACTCATACCGAAATAGTTTGAAACTATTTTTCTCACCTTTTATCTTGGTATATCTTCTGTGCAGCTCGGTATGTACCTCAGTTCATCTCGGTACACCTCGGTATGGGACATTACTGGGCTGAACATGAGTTTTGTATCGGCTCTAATCCCATTCAGTATGGTATGCCAATACCAGATGGTTCAAGACGGTACGATAGTCCATGACTGAAAGTGTTGATCAAACTCAAGTAATGACAAGACATCCTAATTTATTTAATTAAAGTGCTACCATATGAGACATCGTATGGATGTAGCGGAGGACTTGCTGATGAGACATCGTATGGACTTGCTGATGACCTTTATTATCTACGAAGTTTATGTAAAATAGTTGCTGTTGGATCCCTGTCTGTATTTATGTTTCAAAATCAGGATCATTTTTTAAATTGGAAAGACAATTGGCTTAAGGGTCATTAGTTTAACCATTAAGTGATCTGGAAACCAACTGGGAGATCATCACAATGTAATAAATGAACGCTTATTAATTGATTAAAATAAAAAGATGAAATACAATTTTAGGTATATATGTGAAATGAAGTCTAATGAAAGAGTTAATTCAATTTAGCATTTCGTGTCACATCAAAGAGGAGAAAAAAGAGAATAAGCAAGATTCTACAGTTAGCCCTCTAAAGCTGAGAGCTATGGTGGAAACAATCATTTCTTGGCATTCACCTTCTTGCTTGGTTTTAATTAATTACTTTTCGAAGTCCAAATGAATCCATCAATATAAGCACACTGTTGCAGGCGTAATGACGTCACTAATCTATATCATCGAAGCCACCTCCCTCCGTTGGATTTTTTGGGTGGAGAGGGAGGCATGAGGCCAGTGAGCTTGAGGTCGATGGAGCTTGATTTTGAAGTTGAGATGCCTCAAGGAGAGGAGAACCCAAAATGATGGGATTTGGAGGTGGGGGGAAGATTGAGAGAGGAGAACTGGAAGTGACACATTCTATATCTTAAAAACATCTGTTTCTTCCAAAACTGCAGTTGTTTGCTTGAGTCGACTTTAACCATTGGTCTGAGTGGTTTTCACAAATAATAGTGTTTTCTTTGCTCTGTATATATTTGATGTCATTCCAGACTGTAGGCCTCTGATGTGGTTTTTGAGACATTTTGTTCTTGATATCCTGTCTTCGTGGTACTTTCAAGACCTGAAATCTTATTCATTCACTTTACAACTACAACTTGAAGTATGGCAATATATATGTGACGGATTACACCCTGTTGCTGATTAATTTGTTTTCAAATTTAAAAGCAAGAGTTTCTGATAATTTAAAATACCAAACTCTTCAATATTGTCTTGTATTGTTATTTAATGAGGCTTATAATTTGGTTCCAGAAAAGATAAAAATAAAATGAAAGGATTTAATTTAAAAAGAAGCAAGGCTAGTGTTTGAAAGTTCTATGGTTTCTGCTTGTCAAGGATTGATGCATGTACCATCTTTTGCTGTTATGCCATTATGCTATTGGATTATATTAACCATATTTCTTATTGTGGATGTCTTTGCATCAGGCAGTTCATGTTGCAGCACAGTATGGACAAACATCATTCTTGAATTACATCATTGCAAAGTATGGTGCAGATTTTAATGCCCTGGATAATGATGGAAGAAGCCCGCTGCATTGGTATGTCAGATTCATCTAGATGAATGTCTCTGCTGTTATCAAAGTTGCTGCTTGTTAGAGTAACAGACTATCTGTTTCATGATCTCTTATATATACCAACTTTAATATTTGAACTTGGTATGGAGAACCTACAGCATGGTCCTATCATGTCTTCAGATCCTCTCTTGCTTTGGAATAGTGAAAAGTCACTAATATTAGTCAATCCTAGGCAGTTTGTATCTATAGCACCAGCAGCCATGAATACTGATTGAGGGACTAATTGGTCATGTTGGGAAATGTTTCAGTTGCCATTTATATTCCGTTTGACTCATGACTAGTGGTGAGTCTGGGCTAGATTCATTTCATATGCACTCTGTCCCAACTCCCCCCTCTGTACCATTACCCTTTAGAGAAGGGTTTCCTTTTGAGAGCCAGTAGGTTGTCATCACCATATGCTAAATTTTCCTCTAGAGTAAAGGTTATAAGTACACTTTTAGGAATACTCTTTTGGTCCGAGTTGTTAGGTGGTCAATATATGTTAAGGGTAATTCAAATTTATGGGAACAAAGAGAGCTAGCAAACTGCAAATAAAGTTGATTTTAATGTTTTTTTTTTCTTTTTCTGCATCTCATACATAAGGTTTCTCGCACACTGTCTAGTTGGGTTGTGCTCATATTTGCTTAAGGTAGTCCTTTAAGGCATTTGATTGCTGAATGAGAGAGCCTTTCATTTTGGTTGGAATTTTTTAATATCATGACTGAAGCAATTTTATCATATTTTGGGACTTCTTGTTCCCTTTTTTTGTAAGCAGCTGTCTTGTTCATTTCTTCAGCTTTACTAGTGCTTTTGCTCTAGTGATCTAATTTAGTTAACTTTTGATTTATCTACAATAAGGCTCTTGGGTGCATCATCTTGGTCAATGGTGAGCATTAGCGTTCTTTACTATTTTGATTTCTGTTATAATGAATTTGTTTGACAATTGTTTCAAACTTCATATCCATTGCAGTTCCAATCTACGACTTCATCTCATAAAGTTGACAAGATGATCTTAGCATTGGAAGTTTGTGTTGCAATTTAGTAAATTTGAATAGAAGAATTTCTTACAATATTACATGTTATATATCTTTCCCTTCTTAGTAATGTTATATTGCTGATATGATTGTTCTAGAACTGTTGTGTATATGCAATCACATGCCATATTAAAAGGGGAGGGAGAAAAATGTATATTGCCATTAAACTACAGGATTGTTCTGTTGCTTGACCAAGTCATTTTAAACATCTTGTGCCATTGCGTAGGGCTGCGTATAAGGGCTATGCAGATGCTGTTAGGTTGCTTTTGTTCAGAGATGCATACCAAGGGAGGCAAGATAAAGAAGGTACCCTTTCTAGGCATTTCCTTGCAACTGCTTTCCTTGTTGTCTTTTTCTGTTCCTACTGGTATTGTTGCTATTAGCAGTAGCGGTTGTATTTCTGCTAGTAGTAGCAGGAGTCCTTTTTCTGTAAACTAATGAGTGGATGATTGTATAAAAAAGAAACTAAAACTTTGAGAAAAGCATGCATTGATGATCTAACTATATCATCCTCCTTTAGGAAAAGTTGTATAACCAAGGGAAGTGGGAACAAAATTAAAGTATCTTTGTTTAACACATTATGGTAAAATAAGAAGAATTTGATCATAAGCATGATCTATGAAAAAGTTCAACAAAGGACGAACATTCACAATCTTGGAAAAAGAATTGTTGCAAGGTTTATGTCTCATTTGACAATTAAAAGCCATGGTCATGAAAGGAGTTCAAAGAGTATCAAATATATCGATTTACAACATGATGCTCATTTAAGAATTTATTTACTTTCAAGCATATATTAAACATTATTATCCAAAATTAGCAAAATGTTTAGAGAAAATTAATAAGGACATTAAATTTGAACTTTGTTAAATACAACTAACATTGATGGATTTGTAAAAAACTTTCAATTTTACATTAAGCAACATAATATTTGTTTTCAACAAAAGGAAAAGAAATAAGAGTAAGAACTAAGAAGTGATAAAAACAAAAGAAAGAGATGAAGAAATTAAGGAAGAAAAGGAGAAGCAGTTGAAAGAGAAAGGAGAAGGAAGATTAAAAAAAAAGTTCTGTAGGATGAGGGAGAAGGGGTAGACTTAGAAGGATGGAATCAGTAAGAGAAAGCAAGCGAGAAAACCCTTTTTGAAGAGCCCTGCTGGGTATTATGCGGTAAACGGAGTGGCTAGTGCTCATTTTGGGCCTGATCCAACATGACTTGGGGAGATTGGGCCCAGTTCAACCAAACCAGGGGTTACTGAGCCTCATGGTACTGAACCTGGCCATCACAGTATGTACTTTTTTAAATCATTGTAATCTAATTTTGTTTGGTCAACTTGGTGGGCTCACATTCATTTGGACCTCGCACTTTGTAAGTCTATAAGGACCAGAGCAATAAGAACTGCTAATCTTCTGTATTGGCTGTTTGAGATTGGCTAACCTGGTCATAGGAGGTCATTGTAATAAGCTAGTACGTAGAAAAAGGCACACATTACCGGTCATTCATCTTTCTAACATAGTATTAGATATAGATTACTAACTATTATCAGTATATCTCATGTGCAATTGCATTATATAATATATTCTGGAACTGAAAGTTAGTTTCGCTGAATATATTGGAGACAGAAGGTATATGTCAATTTAAATACTGATGTAGTTTAAGTTCTGTGGTTTTAGGCTGCACAGCCTTGCACTGGGCTGCAATCAGAGGCAATGTGGAGGCATGCACTGTGCTTGTCCATGCAGGCACCAAAGCGGAATTGATGGTGAAGGATAAAAATGGATTTACTCCTGCTCAGCTTGCATCTGACAAAGGTCATCGGCATGTTGCCTACCTTCTTGTACGTAGTTGACTAGAAGTTGTTATTATTCATTTTATACATACATAATGCTTGCTATTTTGAATTTGAATTGATTTGCAGGATCAATATAGACTGCTCTAGGCTTACATTCTGTTAGAGTATAGTGAGTATTTCATTATGTAAATGCAAACTTTAAATGAAAATCTATATTGTGATAATGGAAATCATTTGATTATGTTAACTGGTAAGGTATCTTTTGTTGTACCTCCTGTGATGATCTGTAATTGTGATCTTGAGTGTCAAATGTGTTGCTTTCAGCAAGATTCTAGATTAATGAAAGTGGTCATGAGGGTGCTGAAACCCTTTCGAACTTTTACTAATACATAGTTTACTCTGCTGTGTTTAGTCCAATGCAACAAAGGTGAATGGCGACTCCTGCGGTGATAAGTTTTGTGCTGCAAGAATCAGGAACATTGGATATGCTCCTATTCTGCTGTTTCTGATAATTATCCTTATTGTTCTTTTCATAAATTCCATCCTTAATGGTGGGTATTCTTGGTTTCTTAATTTAGTAGCTGATGAGTAGTGAAACTTTTTAATTGCAAAGTTGAATCTTTAATTCCGCTTTTGCTCTATCTAGCACCTAATTTTGTGAAGATTACTGCTGTTGTTGGCCTTTGGGGATGGACTGCCGTTTCACTTGCAGTTGGTTCACTATTTATGTTCTATAGATGTAGCAGGTAATTCTTTATGTTGATTATGGATGATTTTATTTGTTTTGTATATGAATATTGTTTTTGTCCTATCGGTTTTAATCCTACTATGCCTGAACAACATACACATAAGGTGGCATTTGGTAAGGGGTGATGACTGCAAGATCAACGGTGATTTGGGTGGAGGTGATGAGATCACTGCATTTGGTCACACCCCGGTGATCCTACGTGGCGGTGATTTAAAATCACCTCCACTCTTAAAATCACTGCCCAACCTAGTGAAGTTAAATATGTCCTTGTGGATAGGTGTCCAAGATCACTCTAGGGCAGTGTTGGGTTGAAATTTGGGCGGAAAATGCTCCTCGGTCTAGCAGAAAAAATTGGCCCAACTGGCAAACTCTACCCTGCCCCAACCCCTTTAGTCCCAATTAAAATAATATGGAATATATCAAGTTAGTTTTGGTATTTCATGGTCAGTGATCTTAGATACCCATGGCCCACCATTTTTGTATCCAATCTGAATTCGTTAATTGGCTTCATTGCAGCAAGGATCCAGGTTATATCCAACCAAATACAGGAGGGTCAGCGAGGAATGTAGGTGCAGTGGTTCGTCCTGTCTCTCTCTCTCAGTTGCCTGTAGTGTGTATTCTTCCGTTCATATTCTGAAAGAAACCATGTTAAATGTGAAAACAGCATGCAGCCTTGGGGGTCAAGATGAAGTAGAACCCATGACCCAAATACAAGTGTCTGGGATGGTGCTAGTTGTTTATGATTATTTTACAAGAAGGATTAAGTGTTGAAGTTTATCATCATGCCATATTATCATTTTTAGAAATAATTTCTGATTTTATTCTCTTGTTTGGTGTGAATTCCACTACCTTCTTTCATCTTCTCAATCAATGGGCTGTTGCAGCATAACCACATTAGAAATTACCACAAGCTTCATTATATAAGTTGTTAAAAGTTGCTAAACTAATTTAAATGATGTGCCTACTTCATATGCCTGTTGTTTTCTTGCTATCATTAAGGAAATCTTCTGTACGAATTAAAATTACTTAAGTAATTACTATTCAATAAAAGAGAAATATTTTTGTCAAGGATTACTATGAAAATATGAACATTAGTTTTCAAAAATTGAAAAGAGGAATTTGGTGAAAGAGGGAGACTTGGATTGGGGTCATGTTCGATGAATTTAAAACTGTTTTTAATCAAGGTTTTAGGGATAATGCTCCTCCAGTAAATTGGGCCTTTGGTCGCCATTAAACTAGTACTTAGCGTGTGCAATGTCACATGCAAGAGGGTGGAAACAGATACCCACCTGGGAGGAACAGAAAAATGTGGTTGTGGGAGTCTGAAAGGGGTGGAGTTGATTTCAGGGAACCTGGAATTTGCATTATAATAGTAGAGATGAAAATTGTACCTTATGTTAATTACTATTAGTTTTTTTTTCTCTTGTCGTGATTATTTATCTTTGGAATGACCATATATTGTGACAAATTTACAATGAATAAGAGGGAGATATGAAGGGGGAACATTAAATGGTGACTAGGCCAAGAGATAATAAAGCTAATGGCTTATAGACCAACTAATTGTAGAGGCTTTCCAGATAACAGAGCAAATGAAGGAGTCTCTAATTGTATAAGTTTTGATTGCAATACCGTGTTCCAAAATAAGGTGTTGCTTTTCATGCCACTGCTTTAAATTTCTTACACTTATTATAGGAGATGCACTTTCCTTGCCAATTCATGAAACCAAGGTCCAAAAACTCAGTTCAATTTTGGTTGGGTTAAATGAATGCCAATTTCAGAAGTTTTGATGTGCATACAAAAATTAGGAAAAACTAAAGTAGAACAAGTCAAGAAACTAATCTAGAATTATCTTTCAGTATATTTTGTTGTTTAGGACTTTTGCGTACAATTTTTTAAAAATAAAAGGCTCCAGCAAGTTTAACATTAATTTTATAATGCAATATATCACATGATGAAGACATAGCATTTGACAATATATAACATTGACACTTATTCCCTAGGATATCTAAACTTATGGAAAAAAATTCTTGAAATTATACTAAAATAACATCATGTTAAACCTATGCCCTGAACATAGTCTTATATCGAACCAAGCAGCTGAACTGTGCCAATAATTGACCTGTCTGGTTGGGTACGTCCTGAACTAGCCAGTTCAGATTGGCAATCCTTGCATGCACACATATATATCTATATATACACTTGTTTGCATATGTATGCACATACATACACATGCATATATGTCTATGTGTAAAGTCAATTTCCTTCATTTTCAGCCGAAACTTCAAAATAACCTATGTTTGGATTGTCTTTAAGGCAAAATTGAAAGGTTTCAATGTCAGCTTCAAAGTTCCAGCTGAAACTTAAAAAGATGCATAAAACTGCTTCCACACCATTTTATTTGATTAATCTTTCTCCTTCTCATTCTTCATTCAGCTCACCATCCACCAATTGCATCCAACTAAATACATGTAGACTTTTCATATGAATTAGATCTTGTTGCACTCAGCTGGCTATTTACCACTTGTATTTGACAGGACCCTTTGTTGGATATTGATCTCAACAATTCTACAATTTGGACAGGCAATTGGTCTCAACTCTGCCCTACATGTAAGGTACTTGCAATGTTTTATCTCAGAGAGAGAGAGAGAGAGAGAGAGAGAGAGAGAGAGAGAGAGAGCTGTATAGGCAAGTTATCAATCACGAAGAAGCTATGATGGCCATAGGTTCTTTTCTGTTTTCTGTCAGTAACAAGAAGACCCAGTGTCAGCCCCATATACTGGTGGTTTACTGGACACTGTTATTCCCCCCCCCCCCCCCCCCCCCCCCCTCTCCTCCTTTTTTCTGGGTCTTTTTTAGGTGAAATACCTATCTTGGAGAAAATTTGATTTGCAATCTTGCTTTTCTCATCAGATAATCCGACCTGTGCGCTCGAAACACTGTCCGACTTGCAAACACTGTGTGGAGCAGTTTGATCATCATTGTCCATGGATATCAAATTGTGTTGGGAAGGTCAGTAGTAGTTTATCATGAGCTGGGTATTATAGAATAGGTATCCATTATTAAATGTGTAATGTTGTAGTTACATTTTCCAAGAGCTGAGGTAATTTTCCATGTTGCTGATTCGACCTATATTTCCTTCTTTACTATGTGCATTTAGATGATTATTCGTATGGTTTAATAACGAACTTCAACTTTTCCATTTTGACTTGGCTACATTGTTTATTTGGTTGTTTTGCAGAAGAATAAGTGGGACTTTTTTGTTTTTATTTGTATGGGAACATTATCAACATTCCTTGGAGCTGTTATTGCATTTCATAGTGAGTGCTCTAAATCAAGATAGCTAAAGTATATTGGTTCTTTTCTTTGTCTTGAATTAGCACATTTTGATGGATTTAAACTTTATGCTACATAACAGGAATTTGGACAGCATCACCAACAATTCCATCTTCTGATACATGGATTCATCATATGCTGACAGACCATCCTGGGGCTGTTGCATTTCTTGTGTTGGATATTTTCTTATTATCTGGAGCTTTTGTTTTGACAGTGGCACAGGCATCACAGGTGATGTTTTTTGATATTTACTTACTTTTATGTTGTTAGTATAAATATGGCTATCTCTAGGATCTCCGGTACAATTTGTGATGTTGTTACAGAATGGTAAAATGCTGCTTGAGATCTCTGAATTAGGGCTCCAAAAGTTTAGTACTTCCATGCTTCTACACTAACGTTGAGTCTAAAGGTTTATGAAAAATAATATAATTTATCTAAACTGTTGTTGGATTTTAAGGCCGGAGTGCATAGGAAGAGTACCCCAATTGTTGGTGGTGTCAAGGAAGAAGGGCATGCTAAAATGTTCATTGAGACATTTTAAGGACATCTGTGAAGGAGTTAAAATAATTAGTAGCAGCTGTCACTTGATAGATAATTTCCAATGGCAAGCAAAGTAGACCAACAATCATCCTGAAACTATCTACTGCTCTGCCCTTGGTGGTTGTCATCAATGAGCTGAAAGTTAAAATCCATGAGAAGGTGCCATGGATGTGATCGACAGTTTTGATCCATGATATGTTTGAAAACTAAATCGAACTATGAAGGAAACGTTTGGACTTTGGAGGTTTGGGATTGTAAAAGCGGTAGAAAGAAGAGATAACTATGTTCCAATTTTGGTGGTAATTTGAGATGAGGTCGTAGTCAGAGATAGACAAATAATACTACCAATGCTGATCATTATCGTTCTATTTGTAGTGAGGTGGCTGAAGTGGAGTGGTGCTTTTGTTGTATGATACCATTGAATGTCTTCAAAACATGAAGAAAATGTTATAAGATGGTAGTGGGGCTGGCAAGTACAGAATAACTGCATGCACACAGACAAAAATTGTGGAGTTTTTTTTTTTTTTTAAGATTCAAGGACATGAAAATGTTGAAGTGGATGTGCATTAAATCTATTTTATATAGATATACACAATGAAGAACTAGAAAAGGCTCAGATTTGAGTCGAGCAAATCTATCTCTTGGGGCAATTTTGGTAAGGGTTCTTGATAACTTGTCTTTGTTAGCTAGGTGTAAGGCATTGCTACTGAGTTGCCTGCCTTGTTCTCATTCTTAGGTAAGCCAACTAATTGCCAGATTACCTTGCTTTGGAGGGGCAGAGGAGTCAAATGTTTGGTAGGAACACTGCCTTAGTTTTCCTCTAGTTTCTTACGTACACATTGTGTTACGTATTATAGATTGTAATTCTTACAATAGAAAATATTTGCCTGCTAAAATAATAAAATAAGTGTGAGTTCAAATTGGTGTGAAAAAAGGTGTAAATTTAAGTGAATATTAGAGGATACAGCTCACTTAGTAATAGATGACATTTGTATAGTTGAAACTCAAACAATTAGAAAGTATGCTTACATATTATGGTTATGGTCAATATCCACCTAATGAACATTGTTTGAAGCAATTCTAATAATAAACAAGCTTATTACCTTATACTTGCGATCTTTCTTTTTAGAAATACTCACTAGCTTATACATCTTAGTGATTGTTATCATCAACCAATGTTATGCTTCTCTTGTAGGTAATCAATTAAGTAGACCTAGATTCTTGATGGCAATAAAAATTGCAGGAACTAGGTTTTATGTTTAATTGTTAAGATTGTAAGAGATTGGAATTTTCTTCATGTCGTGGATTCGAGAATTGTCGAAACAGGATGGCATCATTGGTGCTGTACGATTTTGACATGAAACAAGCATCGTATGGGTGTTGGGACATGAAACTGTCTTGACCGGTATGTATCTGCCATACTGGTGCATACTAATAGTGCCATGTTGACCATAAAGGTCGATGTCGATGGCTTTTCATTCTTTTTGAGGCTTTCAGCTTGAGTACATACTATCGATGCCAGTGCCATACTAATACCCTACCAACACCGCACTGGTACTGGTATTTAAAACCTTGTTTCATGCACTATGCCAAACTTGATGGTAGGGTCGGAACTAGGGCGGGATGGTTCTTAGGCTTGAATTTTTCTTTCAAGGTTTGGCCCGAGACACTCCTGACCCGAACACAAGTTTGGCTTGAAGCCCAAATGGGCTTGACCTGAGTTAAGCCCGCTAGGGTGAGGTGAAGAGAGGGAAATCAAATGTGGAGCTCCAATGTGGGTTCCATTCTCCATGGATGGGCATTGAGTCGGGGGATAAGAAGATTGAGTAGAGGGAGGGAGGATCAGGTGGGGAGTGAGAGGGGGGAAGGGGATCGGTTGTGGCGGGGAGGGGGAGAGAGGGGGGAGAGATCGTAGGGAGGGTCAAGGAGGTGATCAGGTGAGGATGAGTTTGGGTGGGGGGTGGGCACAGGGAGAGCGACACAAAAAGAGAGGTGGGAAGGGAGATAGAGATTAAAGAGAGGGGTGTCGGTTAGATAAGAAAGTGGGGGGCATAGGTTTTTAGGGGACACCGAGCTAGGAGTCTGATCAGGCCATGACTAGACCCGAACATGCTCAAAACATAATCAAGCCTCGGGTTCCAGGCCCAAGCCCAACCGGATTTTCTTCAAGCCATGCCTAGAGCTTGGCTCAAAGTCGGCTTGGCCCAACAGGCCTCGGGCCGAGTTGGGCCCATGCCCAACCCTCCTCGATTTTTAACTGCAAAGGACCTAAACCTATGATAAGTTCGGTTCTTCTGGAACTATATCTCGTGAAATTTTCCGCCATGAGTATCTAAGCATGCATTAGGCTTAGAAACAGCTATTTTTGCATTATAGAGTAGAACTTACATATTATTCAATGCCTTTTTCTTTTGTAAGTATGCTGATTCAATGAGCTGCTATACATGACTAGCAATGCATTTTCAATGTTGAAAAGCATGAATCCTTACAATTGCCACACCCTTTCTCTCCAAGTGATGGACCTGACATGAATTAGTAAATCACCATAGCTGAACATAGAAAATATAAGATGATATGACTGCAGTAAGAACTTGTGGAGATCGACTATAACTTGCCACGTAGTGGATTGTGCTCCTTTCCTCGACTGGGGCATTATTGTATGCACTGTTAGCAAATCAGCATTTAACCTACCAATCAGGTGTTCGCATGTATGCAGATAGCACGAAATATCACAACTAATGAGTTGGCAAATGCTGCTCGGTATTCATATCTTCGAGGACCAGAAGGACGATTCCGCAATCCCTATAACCATGGTTTTCGTAAGAACTGCACAGATTTTTTGATTCATGGCTACATCAGTGATGATGAAATTGCCTGGCCATCACTTCAACAAGCTGCACGGTGAGACCAGGTCACAAGGTTCTTAATAATGCAGTGGAGCTCCCTGCCATGAAATCCCTGTTATTTTAAATGAGACGGAAGTTTGCTCTTGGAGGTGCTTGAGGCTGAAACAAATGGACTTTGTGGATATGCTGGGCTGCTTCTAGGCTTGATTTGAGTGCTTGCTGTTCTGGGACTGCAGAGTATCAGTAATAATTGATGTCCACGCTAGAGTTCATTACTCCATAGGAATTAGCAAAATGTCCACTATTATCAGATCATCTTATGTAGAGTCTTTACCTCGCTTTTGTTTACAAGATAATATCTGTATTATAATATTTAGTTGTAAAGGAAACAAGATTAGAAGTGCAATAATCTTGTGGGATATTTTGTGTGTGTGTGTGTGTGTGTGTTTTGGTCAGTTATCCTGGAAGAAAAAAGATAGAAATCAAACTGCAGATGTCATGCTTTCTGAGCTGAAGCGTGTGCAAGTTTGCTTTTCGTTTCCTTTTAACATCTGTTTAACACAGGCAGTGAGTGCTCTCTCTCTCTCTCTCTCTCTCTGAGGCGTGCACAGGACCAAAGGTATGCTCGAATCTCTGTTGGAAGCTCAAGATGCACTTGAACGATAAGGACAAATTAAAGAAAGTGTTTTCCAGAAGTATCACTCAATGGTATGCATCTACGCATTTGTGACCTTTATGGCGGCTTGGCATTATTATTTGAAAGCAAGAAATGCAGAATCATTCTGTATTGGACGGTTTCGTCCGTTTCAAAACATATTGGCAGCTACCGGTGTTGCTCCGACTTTGAAACCGGTTTTCTATCGGAGCGGGAGAAGCCGAAAAGAAAGAGAGAGCGAGCTGAGAAGGGAGGAAGAACAAGCAATCGTGGATGCCTGCAGAAGGCTGTGGGTGGCCAAAATTAAAAAAATAAAAAAAATTTAAGTAAAGTTTGCAAGTGATTTGTCGATTCTACTTAAAAAATTTTAAATTTTTTTCGCAGCCGCGTCCTCTGTCTCTTGTTTTGAAAACAGGGAACACGGCCCCAGTCCCTACAGTCTTCTACGGAAGTCCGTGGCCTCTCCTTCTCCCTCTCTCTCCTGTTCGTTTTCTCTCTCTCTCTTCTTCGGCTTCGGCTGATTTTTCTCAATACAGCTTGGTACCGAATTGGTCCCGAGTTGGAATCCTTGTTTGAAAGCATTTGGTGGTCTAAGTAGCTGGATCCTTCCATTTTCCTTATGAAGGGAAAACTAACTCATCATGCCATCTAACTCCATCTTGTGCTGCAGTAGGAATTTTTTGTACAAAGCAATATCAGGCCGCCTCTTGTAGCTGTCTCATTTGTGCAAGTCGAGCTTTTATACTTCTAGAGTGACTGGATTGTTTCAGATAAATCTGTCGACCGACCAACCGCTTAATCCCGGTTGCACTTACACCCAATATTTATAAACTTATACTTGCACCTACGTGACAGCGAATCTATTTACCTCATGAAAAAAAGTTAAAATTATCCTTAAGTGACGAACAAATAACAAAAACTCTTAAAACTAGGAGTAAATTATAAAAATCTATGTTTATATCCCTAAGGTTTATTTTTATCTAATATTTGAACCTATAATTTAACGGAATGTTAGTCAAACTGTTAACTTAAATGAGACCTAAATGTCATGTTAGAAAAAATAAAAAAAAAAACAACCTAGCCTTAAGTGATATAACATCCACCCAAGGAAAAGAATAATTGTGAGGTACTATAGGTTTGGAGCTTAATCTTGATGACTTATCAAAAAAGAGCCATGTGTTTCAGCAAAAAAAAATAGAGCCATATGCCATGAAAAAAATAATCTATATCTCTCAGGCAAGTAGATGCTTTTAAAATTTTATATTGCAGAGAACTAGTCTTAAGAGTTTTGTCACTTGAGCCAGTCTATCCATGGTCTAAGCTAGGCTATGGAATCACAACTAATGCATCTTCCAAAAAAAAAGAGTTCTCATGCACATACTTATTTTGATCCTTTTGATAACGGGTGCCAAAGATATCATAGTTTCATATATAGACATAGGTCGTCCACAGCAATAATGTTAAGGAATCATGTCTACAATATTGGACAAGTAGAACTTAGAATTAGAAAATAATTCACTGGCATCCTCAATCTCTATAACGTGATGGACGTGCAATTGAGAATAAAATCTGGTCGAAAATGATGCTCATTGTTGGATGTTGGTCGGAAAGGACGCTCATCGTCAGATGCCGATTGAGAAGGAAGCTTGTCGCCGGTCGCTCGTTGGAAAGGGACGCTCGTGGTTGAATGGTGAAGCGAGAAAGAAATCATAACTGCTCAATCTTGAAGAAAAGAAGACTCTTGAAGATGAAAGACTTTAAAAAGATCTGAAAGTCAGAAAGTGAAAGAAGAGCCTTATTTTCTAATTTTGCTTTTTTACGATAGATAAACAGTTTCACTAATATTGTCAATTTAATTGGGTGCAAGTGTAGCTTTTACAAAATATTGAGTATAATTGTAATAAATATAAACCTCATAATGATTATTATAAAGTTATTTTGGCCATTTTTTAAAAAAATGACATGATGTTTGGATCTTATTAAAAGTTAAATTATAGATTAAAATATTAAATAAAAATAAATTTTAGAAGATAAAATATAAATTTTTCGTACTATTGGATATAAGTATAATTTATCTTTAATCTTAAGAAGATTTTTTATAACTTACTCTAATATTTATTTATGGCATTATCACCATGTTCTCTCGTAGTTGTAATGCATCACCAAAATTCTCTAATATTAACTCTAACCCCATGATGTTAACTTCATGCTACCGTGTGCTTACCAGAATATCAAAAGATTTGCACATTTTATGTCATTTAAAAATTTTGCAAGCAATTACAGAATCTCTATATAATTACCTAAGAACACAAGTTGCGGCTGGATGCTTGGTTACAAGTTTGAAATGGAAAGTCCTCGTTTCGTTCGGCTTGGAAAGCCTCACTTCGTAGACGGTAGACCTCTCGAAGACTCGGCTTTCAAAATGACAGTCGAGCTGAGATAGCTTTACCTCACCCTATTAAGTTAAGTATACAGTTGGAGTTATATTTTTTCTTAGGACAGGTTTTTTCTCCCTAACACCTTTATTCCTTCCAAGAGCCTGGTTCGAGAAGTTTCGTTTCGGTCAGCCTTGTTTCACCATGCCAGACCATGAGTTCTCACGTTTTAGCAGGGTTATATATGCAAAGTTCCCTTTCTTCAGCAGCAAATTAGAACAAGATCGACGCAGCAAGCAATTCAAAGTTGCATAGGCTTTCATGCCTCAAAAAACATCGCAGAGAAGACAGGCATCATAACGCTAGATACTTATTTTCACCATGCCAGACCATGAGTTCTCACATTTTAGCAGGGTTATACATGCAAAAAATCCCTTTCTTTAATAGCAAAACTAGAACAAGATCCATGCAGCCAGCAATTCAAAGTAGCGTAGGCTCTCATGCCTCAAAAAAAAAAAAGCAGAGAATACTGGCATCATAACACTAAATATTTGGTAGGCATCATCTTTGCTGAATGCCACTAGGCCAGGTCTGGTTTTTGACGGGCTCCAGAACAGCTGAGACCTCTCCCAAAAGGTCTTCATCCAGCCCCTCATGCAATAATTCTAGAGCAGCAGCTACATTCTCCTCGACCTGCATATCATGCATATGCTTTCAGTTGATATGTTATTTTTGTAACCTGCATTATGTGATCAAAATGATGCTCATCTCCATATTTGGCATGTACCACTAGAACATAAATGCTGCGTGCAATGTGATACTACTCGCATCTGGAATTGAAGTGTGTTTTCTGGGGTGATCATAAGGAAATTAGCTAAACCTAATAAGCAAATCTAATAGATTAATTTAGAATTAGGTTTACAATGGAAAAACAGTTCCTCAATGCAAGGACAATAAGCTCATCTGATCACTCAGGCAATAATCTGGAACTTCAGTTATTTAGTCTCGATGTGGATAATCAATTTATCTTTGAAGAAATGTGGTGAATGCCAAGCCTATGAAAATATAGGTTTGCCACTCCCTGCAGCCACCATGAAGCCATCAAACTAAACCTTTTTGAGAAATATGTGATATGCTGCCACATTTATGTCATTTAGTGTATAGATGTTACTGGATTTTAGTGATTCTCAAGATCACCTTCAAGTTTCCTAAACTCTTAAACTGCATGGTGGTCAAGAACTAATAGCTGCTACAGAACAGTTACCTATAGTAGCCTTTATAGAATGATTACTTTTGCCAAAAAAATCTGTAAAAAAATATTGCAACTGCCGCGAAAGTTTTTGGGCAAACTGTCAAATAGCTAAGCCCAATTACGCTGAACCTCAATGGAAGTTCAGGCAAACAAGATGTCCTGAATCAAAATTTTGTGCAGCAACACCGCCCCCCTCCCCACACGCACACATCCTTATCTGGTTATGTGTTGCTTCTTTTCCTCCACAATTATGGCAACATGTCACTAGCTAGACAAAGGTGGATTGGATGGTTTAGCAAGGAAATGTAAATTGACAGTAGATTACTGAGAAATTGGGATAAATTTCTACCGGTCCATCCAGACCCAAACCTTGACCATACAAGAGAGTGGAACCTAAAACAAGGGCCAGACTAAAATCTACAGCATAAATATTTAGTATCCAGAATATCTGATTCTACATGGTTGTATTGTTGCCAAAATACCAAGCACATTTTGCATAATAATAAAATTATTTTATATAAAAAAAAAAGCAGCCACTTTGGGGTGGCATATAGATGACCAAGTAGGTTCAAGAATTCGTTGAAAATATAGAACTCAAAAAGCATCTCACTGACTAGCACAGCTAATTTGCATTTTGAGAAGAAGTGCCAACTGCGAAAATAGCCAGAATTCTCTTGGTTGCTTGTACAGTATAACATTAAAAAAGTGGCTCAGCACAACTTAAAATAATGGAACAGCCAGAAACTGCAATAGCAAGGTACTAACTGGGAATTAGCCACCAAAAGAAAAATATTAAAACAATGATAATTACAATTGCTACTAAGAAACTACAAGAAAACCCTATTGAGGTGAACACAACAATGAGAAATCGATCTTTTAAATGGAAAGATAAAAAAAGAAAGCAGTTAGCTAGTAAAAAATTTAATGGGAGCAAAATCAGTGCTGTTGAGTATTATGAATGAGAAGGCTTGGTAACTTAAATATGAGCGCTTAAGATGTTACTACAAGATTTCATAAAAAGAACCTAGGATTGAAAAAACATCCAATCATATAACAGTTTTTGATGAATAAGGGGATTTTAGCAGATTTCGAGATGTTCAAGGTCGGCACTAAAGGAAAAGTCAGGATGAAGAAGATTAGGTTCAAGATGAATACATGTATCATTATCTTACTGGAGCTTGTTCTTCCTGATCCTTCTATATGATTACAAAGAGGAAGACAATATACTTTGAGGTGTGTTCGCATTAAAGAGAACTTTGACAGATATTTATCTGCATGCAATTTGTTTTAAGGCACCAAGCGCATGACATGATAGTTACAGTTCTTAAACGAGTGAATATATACAGTTTGTATTTGCTAGTAAAATGGTGGAAGTTAATGTGTAAAATGATTAAATACCTGTCTGGGAGAGTTCATGCCAACAAGCACAGCTGAGATCTCTTTATTTGTCAAGCTGTACTGTAGAGCTACCTTTGAAATGTTTTTTCCCTTTTCCTTACAATGAGCTGCTGCAGCTCCACATGCAGACTGAAAATGTAGCAAATATAATTATGTGCCTAGCAGCATATATGAATGAGCAAAAGCACGCACTAAATGCTTGACATCGGTATGATATGTGAGTTTGAATTTTTATATTTTTCAGGTGAACAAACCAAGTTATCAAAATTAATTTAATATATGATATTATAAAAGACAAGAATATCGACAGTACATTCTAAGAAGATGTGAGTCTTCCGAGTCATTGGTCCCACAATTTCTCATTATTTCACGCTTCAAGCAAACATTTGCTTTTAGAATGATAAGTCTCAAGATCTGGGCGGTCCAATGATAAGACACCCAAATTTTGAAGGGGTGTATTGGATTCTAAATTTCTAATCCTTTTGGAGGCAGAGCACCTACTAAACAAATTTCTAAAAAGACCGAGAAACAAAAGGGGGAAAACCAAAGAGTATTTTTATTAGGACTCCAAGGCTGTAATAATTATCTATAGTAAGGCATGCATAATGTTTATTTGTTATTTCTAAAAAATAATACAGAATAAAATGGATAGAATAATAAACAATCATATGTATCTGATTTCTAAATTGATGCACACCTCATCTTGGCAGGCGCCAAGCATCTTCTAGAGACACAAGAAGACCTATAATAGGTACTCTAGTGGATGGTTCAACACTAAGAATCAAAGACTGCAAGAATTAAACTCCTGACTGCAACTGAATAATTTTCACAATAAGCATACGGCTTTTCTTCTTCAGAAATCGATTCAGGCATACATTGTCAAAACAGGGACACCTATTTCTTGATTGCTTCATTATGACAGGTTTATTTGTTATCTGAATCTTTCTTATCAAATAGCAGAATAGCACAACCTAGAAAAATTGAGTTGTTAGATTACAAGATCTTGTAAAAGTTTTTGGTTTAGAATAGAGTCATGTAAAAGGTAAGTTCTAACCAAGTTGAAGACCATTTACATAAATAACAGCATGCAACCATCACTACAGTGTAAAAGTGTTTCAAGGTAATATGAAGGCTTACAGACAGAAAACTTTGGTCAGAAACTGTAAATAATTCTCCACTGCCCCATTGAACAATCAATACTTCTGTCTATCTCACCCTTTTTACATCCAGAAATAAAGTCTTGACAGAAACGAATATCTTACCACAAAGATTTGTGTTTTTATCAAGTCCTGGCATGCCCAATCTTGATTCTGCCAAGTTTGGTTGAGGTTTTGTCTGGTGGATTCCCTCTCAATACATCATCACTTATTTTAGAATTTAACCTGCTGATACTTCATAGCTTTATCCTTACTTGGGACAATCCAGATTTACCACCTTAACACTTTATTATCAGATCCATTGTCCATACTTCCACAAGATCATTACTTTCACGCTTATCAACTGATCTCATGAAATGATGAAACTACAAAAACATACTTGTTGTATTCATTATCTTCCATCAAACCATATGATATATCTTAAGGAATATTATGTGCTAATGACCCATTAAAACTCTATATGGATGCTTCACAATTCAATTATAAGGTATATCAAGAAGAAGATGGAGAAGAAAAAGAATTTACCTTGAGCTCTGGAGATGCAGGATGCCACTCTGGTGGACCATTCTCTGTGAGAAGGCCCATTGCGAGTGGCGAAGCACTAATCACCCCAACTCCCTTGCCCTTCAAATAGGGGAGCAAATCTACAAGGGTTGAATCATTGATGCTGTAATGGCAATACGAAAGAATCACATCTACTGAACCAGGTGGTACCCTATCGAGCACATACGTGAAAATCCCCAGAGGGAGGGCCGTTATTCCAATAAATCGAATCTTCCCTGTCTCTTTTAACTTTTGAAGCGCAGGAATAGTCTCATTCACAATCTGTAGGAAGAAAAGAAAAGAAAAAAACATTCATGATTTCACCATAAAGCATGTAAAGACTTCATAAAGCAAACAACTTCATGTTCTTCTAAGAATGTTCACAGGTTCCACGATAAGTTACTGAAGTAATGTTGAGCCCTTTTACTAAAAAGTGGACAGAAATCGCCAAACGGGACCTGATCGAGGGAGCCGAACTCGATATCGTGACAATGGAGGATGTCGACGTAGTCCATCTTCAATCTCGCGAGGCTCTCATCAATGCTCCTCGTCACCCTCTCGGCGCTGAAATCAAATCCATCGATGTACCGGCCGCACTTGGTGGAGACGACGATCTCGTCCCGGCGCACCCCGAGCTCCTTCAGGCAGTTCCCCAGCACCGTCTCCGAGACCGTCCCCCCGTAATACCTAAGAAAGAGATCGAAGATGAGGAAAAGGCGCGACCTTTGATGGAAAAATCAGGGAAAGGCGGGAGCTTTGCAGGGTTTTAGAGGAGAAGTAGAGGAAGGAGGGACGGACGGGGAGGTGTCGAAGAAGTTGATGCCGAGGCGGAGGGCGTCGCCGACGGCGGCGAGGGCGTCGCCAGTAGAGACGTGGCCGAAGACGTTGCCGAGAGGGGAGGCGCCGAAGCCGATGCAGCTGACCTTGAGGCCGGTGTTACCGAGCTCTCTCCGTTCCAATGTCGTTGCCATGGCCGATGGATTCCTTAGGGTTTGGGTCTGGGAGGAGGTGAAGAGAAGAGAATGAGGAGCTCAAGATGGGCCTCTATTATCGTCCCGCGTCCGGGCCGTGGAGCAGGGGGTGGGGCCCGGAGAGGATACAGAGCGGTGGGGTCGCGCGAGGCGAGGCGCGGCGAGGAGCGGAGAGAAGAGGTAACGTCGCCGCCACACCGTGGATTCCCTTCCGCCGGGTGGGGCCCAAACAAGAGATCGCCGTCAATAAATTTTATTTTTTTTCAGAAAACGGAGATATCTAGGCTACTGTTAGGAGTGTTGGATCCGGAAAAATCCGATTATAATCCAATTCGAATGGAATTGGGCTAAATTTCGATTAATATTTTTAATCCAATTCAAATATGAATTGAATTTGAATTCTACTTATCTTCGATCCAATTCAACCTACTTGCAACCCTATATAGTTCAAATATTATAAATGATCAATACTGTAGATTTTTGTTCATACTGCACAAAATCCTATCAAAGAGAATAGACAGAAAACTAGTTCATGTGAGATTAGCTATTGGATGGTATTATTACGTAGGCTACAAAATGAATCTTTAAGTTTTTCTTTCTTAATAGAATCTGTTAAGGTTTATATCCTTAAATTTATTTTATTATGGTTGCTAATTCTCATAATCTTGGTTCTCAAACTTCTGCACTCTAAGACTACTAGAATTGCCTCATCCGGTATGGGCTCTTTGTAACTCTAAGAAGGAGGGAAAAAAAAATGCAAATAATTACACTAGATTAGCTCTAATCAATCTATTTCATGACATTATTTACCTTGTCGAGAAATGAGTAACTATGATCAATGCCACACATGCCCCACACTAAAAAATATGTTATAGTTGTATTGTGATTGGTACCGAGAAAGATTGGATAATCCTTGTATGAAGTTATAATATTAGTATAAAGAGTAATAAAAAAGGGACTTTCAACTTGGACAAGCAATCATTTATAAGCCAATGTAAATATTTACATAAACACTTTACTATGGTTGTCATAATATTCTTTTAATTGATCCGAATGGTCAATATACAAAGAATCATTGGCAAGAAAGAATATTGAAATTATAGTTTTGATGCTATATTGACAGTTAACAATACTGTGCCATATCATAACGAGTATGATGCATGCTAATAAAAAAATGTGCATGAATATATACGACCGACAACATGCATCATATGCTAATAATATTGTGCCAGCTTTATATTGAGTCAGGATTAGCATGGTCAGAAACTTCAACTATTTGGTAGAAAAATATGTATTCCTTCCAAAAGGGTATTTCATAATTTATTATATATATTTTTAAATATCTCACAATAATACAATGTAAATATACAAATTAGAGATATATAGCAAAAAACTATGAACATTTAGGGTGCTCCACTCTCACCCTAAATGCTAAACTCTTACTCAAATGCTGATGGCTATATAGCTATATTTAGAGAGAGAAAGCATTTCTAGATACTCTACAAAACTTTTCTTACATTAATGTGTGGATGTAATCTCATGGAAGGACATTAAACGCCAAATAGAACTACATAATTTCCATGAGGGTGAAAAATCAAAATTCCACGATGGAATTTCAAGTTCTTGCCATGCAAGAACATAGTTAGCACTAAAAAAGCTCACTTCCTTTGCACTTAGCTTATCTACTGGTTTTCTACGTATACACCAGAAAATTAATGGGTGCATGAGTGGGTGCATAAACGGGTGTCAGTGTGTCGTGGTGAGCATATGTGGGATAAATTATGGGGATAATTGGTTACGGTAAATAATGATTGTGAGTGTGAATTAGACTATGTATGCGTGTGAGGAATGAATTGATGCATGCATGAGCGCATAGACGGGTTTGAGGTTTTGGGGATTAATTAGGGTAGCTAGGAATTGAATCATTTAAGGTTAGAGTTTCATAAAGATGAAATGGTGGTCTAGTTTGATAACTAAGTAGGCCAGTTGGATGCATGGGGAATTAGGTCAAGGAATAAGGATGAAAGGTTAGGGTTTGGAGATGTATAGAGTTGGCATTGGTTGGGGGTTAGCCTTAAGAAAGACAATAGAAAATCCATCAAGTGATTTAAAATAATCAAATCAACAAAAATAAAGTAACTATGAAATATAATGATAAATGATAAATTTATTATAAAATTTAAATCGGCAAGCTTGCTGGATTATATAGGAGGCAGTTCTAATAAATAGCTAGATGAGCCACGAATAGATAACTCCTAGCTTGATCTGAAAGTAACAAATACAAAATCAAAGTCCCTCAGCTAGGTTGCCAAATAGATAGCTTCTAGCTGAAGTACTCAACCCAATGCATCTCAACTCTAAAATAGGAGGCAGTACTAACACAAGACTCCTTTGGTTCGTAAAGAAAGATGAAAAAAATCAATAAAAAATAAAAATATTTTTTATTTTGTTGGAGTTTTTAAAAAATAAAGATGACAAAATAGCATTTATGTAGAAATCAAATTTTTATGTTTAATAAGAAAAAAATATTACGATAAAAATGAAAAACCTACTTTTCCATCCGTTAGAATTTGGAGTCTTTTGCTTTTCAAAAGTATTTTTAAGCTATTAAAATTTATGAATAATTTTTTTTATTAAGGTATAATAGGTATACCATACAATTTTTCTAGAAAACTAAATGCTCAACTATATATTTTTTCAAATGTCATATTTTTAAAAAATATCTTTTCAAAAAAAAATATAGTGAGGAAAAATTCTTTCACGAGCCAAACGAGTCTTTAGCAACCACCGAGTCAGATCCACATCAGATATAAGACGGGTCGGTTCTGGGCCTGCCCGATCCGCTAACACTCTTGCCTCCGCCTGTACGAAGTACCGATAAAGCCCTCTGCCACAGCAGTGGCGCGCCCTTACCGGCTTACCGCCTTAAAAGGCCCACATCTAGGTCTTCTTCTTGCCTCCCGGTGGCCGATCTCTTCAGCGGCGTCGCTCCGAAGATACGATGAAGGTAAGAATCGATCGCTTGATTGCTAGCTCTACTGTTCTATCTTTTAATTGATCCACCAAGCGCCAGTGAATCGAAGACCTTAAATCCGTGCTTTCGCACGCCGATTCTGTCAATATTCATGCGATTAAACATGAGGGTTTCATCCTTCTGTTGTTTTGGATTTGCTTGAGTTCAGATAGCGGTCGAGGGCTGCATGCATGGAGAACTCGATACGGTCTATGCGACGGTCAAGCACCTGGAGGAAGTGGAGAACACCAAGATCGACCTCCTCTTGTGCTGCGGGGACTTCCAGGTATCCGTTTACTTACATCTTTGGCTTTCAGTGCTTTGGGTCGTCTATCTGCATGCACAAACTGCTCGAAATTTGTAATATTGATGTTTGGAGGAGTTAATTTAAGTACCTAAGATCAGAATTTCAGTTACATTTATGTTTATATAACGGAGATTACTCTTCATACTAGTTTTTCAGTTAACTTTGTAGTGCGAAACTAATTGTTGTGGTAAGGTGCCTGCTATGTATGAATATGTTATTTTGTTGTATAGTCATGCAAAATAGGGCTGACTAGCGATTTGATAGATGAGGGAGTTATCGTTAGGCAAACTTTTCTTTGCAATGCCAGGTTTCTGGTTTTTGTATAAAGATCGGTAGGCTAGGTGAAGGATGATACCTCACTAAACTATGACCCACTCGGTGTATTTATCAAGGTGCTAGGTGAAGAGGATGTGAAGTGACTGGAAATATATTTAGACCATTGTAGAGAAAATAGGGTCGTAAGCTTGAACTAGGCAGAATGAAGCACTGGAGATTGTTGAAGGAAGAAGAACATTGTTTCCTTTGTTTTTTCTGCAGTATCCAGAACATCCCTGTCTCAACTCATATTAGGAAGAAGCATACTCTTGTAGCCCTCAATTAAAATTACTGGCTAATTTATTAAGGTAATAAAGTAAAAAAGTTCTTAGTTTGGTCAATAAAGAAACAAAAAAGAAGTCTATGTAAGGGGAAAGTCCATAGGGCAAATTCTCTTGCACGCTTTCAGCCAACCTACATTGCATAAGCTACCTTACATGGTGATGTCGATTAAATTGGATATCATAATTTTTTTTAACAGAACTAAAGTCTGTTTTATGCAAAGGAGGAAGGTGCATGAGAGGGAATATTTGTACGAAACTTGCTAAAATAGCAGTTAAGCACGCATTTTAGGATTTTCTTTTCACTCTAGACTGCTATAAATCACACTTTTTCATTAATGTGGACTTTGGTCCAATCAAACTTTGAAAATTATGAGTTTAAATTCTAACTGGATTTGCATTGAGTTTGCATTACAACAGTGACTTCTCTATGGTGGCATCATGGTACGGGAGCTTCATCAACATTGTGATGAATGTGGATTGTGATTATAAGTTTCATTTTAATAGAGAATGATTGAATATCTTGAGCAGACATTGTACCAAACTCCAGACACAATTCTCACATCAGATTGAAATTTGGATCATCTATATTCTGATCCTTGACTACCTAATAGATTATGTGATGTGACGATGTGGCTAATAGAAGGATTTGGAAAGCTAGAGGTCTCACTAAAATACATGAGGACTTGAGTACAAAATTTTGTGGTGTATGTTGCTTAAAGTTAGTGCTTACAAGAAAGAGAAGAAAAGGAAGAAATAGAAATGGGTTCCACAACATGACTAGTGATTCCTTCAAAGAACATGTTGACTATCAATGCAAGAAATTTATATTGATTATCCCATCGCTAAAGTTTGGGATCGTAATTTTGACCTTGAACAGATACTACTTTGCAAATTTCTCTGTTCAAGCTTCATTGTGACTGCAACTAATTTAATGCTTCATATCTAGGATTCAAGATGAACTCTCTTTCAAAGTAGTAATGCTTCCAATGCTTGGAAACTTAAATTGATTGCATAGAACCCAACAAACAACAAGATCACACATCATAGTTTCTCAATAGCTAGTTGATAGGCCATTACTTGGTATAGTTTAAGTTTAGATACAAGTATTTAATTTTTTTTAAAGGTTCATGTTTTGCTATTCTGGCTGATTCTTACTCCTAAATTTCAATACCTTTGAGGCAGGGGGTGGGTTTGTATAAATTTTTGATTTAGGGGCCTTTGTGTTGGTATGTTGGGACTAGGTATATATTTTATACTCTTGTGTAATTTTTGCACTATTTTCTAGTGCCATTTCTTTAGCATTTCTTAGTTCATATATGTTATACTTTATTTCTAGGCTGGGCATTTAGTGGCTTTCTTTGTAGGATTCCATGGGAATGCAGTTTTTACTAAATTTAGAAAGTCTGTGATTATCTTTAATAAGAAAGTGTAGTTTTTAGACTTATTTTAGTCATTTCTAGAGTTTTATAATTAAGGAGAGGATACAGATTATTTGTTTTCCAGAAATAAACACTCGGTCATCTGTTGTTCTCATTATTGTTAAATTCTTTTTGGTTTTAACTTAATTTTTCAGCTGATGTTCACCCTTGTGGTTGTGGATTAAGCCTGTTTTCTGGCTTTCTGCAATTAACCAGAGAATTTCTTATTCATGATTATCTAAAGCTTTATCGTCAAATATAGGGTAGAGCAAAGCTCTAAGTTGAGAACGCTTCTTGGAATGATTAAATATATTTTGTTACCGGCTATCTACCTAATGTCAACCCTCTAAGATTGGTGCAAATATTGCTTGAATAGTAAAATTTAGACAATAGATGTGCCTGCCATGGGACTTTGAAAGTGTCTTTATGAATGAGGAAAATGATAACTTTTCATATAGGGAGCTTTTTTCATCTGAAAGGTACAAAAAAGTTAAAAAATGCAGTTCCATTTGGTCTTTCTCATGATACTAAATAAATTAGATTTATAATGTTGTAAACTTGTAATTGTACACACGTAACATATTGGAAGATACCCAAGATTATGGTGTAGTCTCATGAATTCATTAGTCGTCTCCCATCTTATATGCTTGGGCTTGCTCTTTAGGACTTTTTTTTGGCCTTTGAGCATAGTTGCTTTCCTTATGGTGTCATATTCATGCCTTTAATGAGCTTTGGCCTTTGAGATAAAGTAGCCATTGTGTATCATGAAACTTAATATATTGGGCTCGAGTTTAGTTAGATGATCAAGCATCAAAATTATTGTTGTCCTGAAGAGATTCTCTACTATTATATGTGAAATAGAAACTTTGTATCCAAGCCTAGATCCTAGATGAAATTTGACAGTCCACACATGTTTTTCTTTTTTCGCTTTTGTTCGCTCCTCTCATCTTAGGTATGCATATATTTAGTGCATTGCAAACAAGCATGCATAAGTTCTATGCACCCTTGCTTGAACCTCAGGTTGGCTAGGTCCTAAACCTAGCATTGCCTGTGCGTGGATCGAAAATTAGACTATTATAAGAGAAAGAAATGAATGGGGGACATAAACTAATGCTTTAAGTTCATTTTTTTTAAAAAAATAAATCATACCAAAATGATTCATTTAATTGGTATCCATGCGAAATTCCTGATGGGGAAATGCCCTTTTATTTTTTTTGATATCCTCCATTCCTTGCATATGTTGGTTATTAGAAACTTAGAATCTTCAATGATAACAAGAAAAACTCAAAAACATTTGTCATTTCAACTTAAGAATATCCTTATCCATTTTCCTAGGTCTTGGATGAAATTAACTCATTTTTTAACCTTTTCCTAATGTATCCATAATTGCTTCTTGATGCTTCTGAAAGCAAACCATTTCATTTGCTAGACCAACCTCCATCTTGAAGACCTCATACATCATGAGTCCCTTGTTGTTGTAATTTGTGTTTCCGAGCACTTAGATGCATTGCATGTGCTTCTTTATTAGCATGTTCAGATACATGGACCATTAAAGTAATCCACAATACTAGATAATTTTCAAACATTAAGGGGTTATTTGGGTGACCATGCAGCTTATCCATCTAACGGTGGCATGTGAGAAGGTGTGAGAATGGGAAGTATTGGGGGTAGAAAATCATGGGATCAAGAGAAACCACAAAACAAACAATCCTTGACAAGAAAACCATAGAACAAACAATCCTTGAAATTTTAGATACTAGATTCCATTAAAAAGGTGATCTTCTTATCCTAAATTTTAGATATTTTTGAATTTCAAAAGACTCTCCAATCAGCTGGTTCTCTCCTTTCCTACTTCATCACCCCCCAATATTTCCTCCAACGCACTTGCACCAACATCCAAATAGGGCCTAAATTTGAATGTCTAAAGCTACTATAATTTTGGAAACATTATGAAGACTTTTTGTAACCATCCGAGACCTCACCAAAAAAGGCTACCCAGAAGTTATGAGTATCCAAGATCCTCCTAGTGAATGACTAATGTGGGATTAAGCACACACCCATGCGAACCCTCACACACTCCCCCCATTTAGCATCTTTGCCATGTCAAGGGTTCAAATCCAGTCAAATCCAATCACAGACGCCACCGTAGACCTATGGTTAGCCCCGAAAGGGCCCATGTTGTAGTTTTTCCTTAGTCCACATAGGCTAATGGCTGGGTTTGTTTTGATACCATTTGTAACAACTTAGGATCTTACCAAAAAGGCGCGCCTTGGTCTTGTATAACATGAGGGATGTGGGACTAAAAACATGTCCCCATGAGTCTTCACACAGTCCCCTCATTTAAGCCATAGAGTCCTCGCTAAAATAGGAGGTCTAAATTCAATTAAATCTAATCACAAATACCATGATCGATCCATAGTTAGCCTCAAAAGAGCCCATGCTGCAGTGTCCTCTAATCCCACATTGGTTGTATGCTGGAAAGATTTTGAATACTTATATAGGACCAAAAAATCCAAATAATACCTTCCATCTGGCCTTTTTGAGTAAAGTCTTGGGTTGATTTAAATAGTATTAGAGCGGATCTGGATTATGGGCTATGTGGACTAATGGACATTGCAGCATAAGCCCTTTTTAGGATGACCATGACCGACGTGGTGTTTATGATTGAATTTGACTGAATTTAAACCTTTAGTCTAGCAAGGACACCGGAGCTTAAAACGGGGCAGTGTGTAAGACCTGTGTGGGTGTGTGTTTAATGCAACATCTTGCATACTTATACAGGACCAGGGAATCCAAATATTACCTTCTAACTAGTCTTTTTGGGCGACATCCTGGGTTATTACACTTTCATATACTGTATGTCATAATTTCTTAATGTGCCATTGCAGATGTTTTTTTGGTATTGGTAACTAGGTGCTAGTAAGCTTTCCTTTTCAATTTGGTTAGGTATCTTTGTTGTTCTCCCACACCTTACAACAAACATACTGTCTTTTGACCCATGTAAAACACACAAGTACAGCTAATAGGTAGTCTATACTAATATGTTTTTCATTAAGTATTATTGAAAGCCGAGATCACATTAATGAACATTTTTCAAGTTGCTGGTTCAATTTTTAATTTATGTGACAATAATTGTAGCTTACTCTTCTTTATAGCCAATTTATGATGTTGCCGGCTTTTCTATAAAATATTCCTTTTTGAAGATTTCTTTATCTCTTGTTATATCATTTTCTCTGTTTAAGCAGGCTATTAGGAATGAGAATGATCTAGAAAGCTTAAATGTCAAACCAAAGTATCGTAATATGAACTCATTTTGGAAGTACTACTCTGGACAAGCAGTGGCTCCATACCCAACCATATTCATTGGTGGGAATCATGAAGCATCCAATTATTTGTGGGAGCTGTGAGTTTCTATTACAGTTACAAAAGGCTTTTAAAAACAATGAGCATGAAGCTTATATACTGCCTCTAGATTATTACTCTTTGATGTTAATACATTATTTCTAAATTTTTAATTAAGCTTGGTGGTTTTTTAGAATCATTTGTATGCCAAAGGATTGAGTTGTGGATTGGATTTGGATGTGCATTACTGCAATGTTTCTATGACTCAAAAGGTTAATCATTGAGAATTGAAATTTTTTTATAATTATAGAAATGCTGAAAACAAAATTTAACGGCAAAACCAATTCTGAAAAGCAAAGCATTATATAATCCCTTTTACTATCAAAAAAATCAAGGAAAATATGGTTGTATTGGAACAGTTCTCAATCCTTGTCTCATGAAATTTGGTCGAACTTCTCAAGATGCCTGTTGGTTCAAAATGCTAACAGTGTGTCTTGGGGATATAGACATGCTAATCCAAACATTAACATGGGAATAAAAAACTCAGGATCGTACTGCAGTCAAGCTTACATGAGAAGGATGGTCTGATGATGGTGATTCATAATTTTTTTGTAAAATTGTAGTATAGTGGATGATAATATGGCTCTGTGCATCAAATTTTTGTGCGATCATGATGTGCTAAACTTATAGGAGGATCTTGAAAGAGAGCAGCAAGGCAGAGAATCTTGTAGTTGTTGGATTTTATCAAGAGGGTATATGCACATATGTCATCATTGTGTAGATGAAAATTCCAAAATGTAAATGTTCTGCAACCAGGAATGGTAGACTTCTATGCAGACCATTAAAAGAAGTGTAAGAGTTATATGGATAGAGGAGAAAATGATGGAGATTTGCATTTTATGTTATTGTCATTTGCAACCTTGAAATGGGTGTGCTGCACCTTGAGATGACAAGCTGATAATTGTTGATCACATGAAAAGAAGAGCATGGGAGAAATTAAGCGAAGCTGGATTGAAGTTCTGAAGGAGGATTTAGATTAGCTTACACTGATGGAGAATATGATTGATGATAAATATTAATAGTGACAAGGATTCATAGGATCCAACCAAATTACATGGCATAGAGTTTATTTTAGTATTGTTTGAATCTTGTTTTCTACTTTCAGTTGTGTACTAATGAAAATATCTGTACCATGTTGGTTCCATTGCTAGGTATTATGGCGGATGGGCTGCACCTAACATATATTTCTTGGGCTATTCTGGAGTGATTAAGTTTGGCAACATCCGAATTGGAGGGCTTTCAGGAATTTATAAGCCAAGGGAATACCATTTAGGCAAGTTTATATTTTGGGTTCATGCTTTAGTTGTCTACTTCTTCATGAAACATTTATTTTTGCCTGAACATTATTTTTTGTTATTTCCAAATTATAAAAGTAGTCTGACTAATTAATTGCTGAAGTTCTGTTTTCATATTTCTTCTTTTGGTAGGGTCAACTATATTGCATTGCAAATGAGATATATCAGCTCCTACATGTCCTTTTACATAGTTATCTTATTCTTATGTGCCTTTTCTGAAGTTTGTGTTAATCATTTTATGCTATACTTAAATTGAATATTCAAGTTATCTATTGAAATTCACTAGCCTGAGCTATTGAAACACGTTCCTACCAGGACATTATGAGATGCCTCCATATGATGAGAATGATATTCGGTCTGTGTACCATGTGCGGGAGTATGATGTGATGAAGCTCAAGGAAGTTAAGGGCCAGATAGATATATTCATGTCACATGATTGGCCTCTTCGTATCACTGAGTATGGAAATTGGGAGAAGCTTGTTCGACATAAACCCTTCTTTAGACAAGAGGTAGTTTCACACACATTATCATTATCATAAATACATAAATCTGGTTAAGCTTGTGATTTCCTGAAGAATATTGATGATTAACCTAGTTCTCAAATCTATCATATAGTCATGCTCAATATTTTGATTGTTTTTATGAATTTCCTACCTGCTATGATCTAGGTAGTCTTATTATATGAATGCAGAAACATATACATTGTCCTTTTATATTGGATGGTGGGAATAAAAGTTAGAAATCCTTTTTGATGGTGGAGCGTTGCAAGTTGCAAATTGAATGAACATGTATTATGCTGAAATTAAAACAATCTTATGCTAGTTGGTCACAAGTTTATTGAGGTTAGACATACTCAGGTGGAGAGTTTACTTATTAAATTTGGTGCATTTATGATTTCTTGGAAGCATATGAAGTAAGAAACATATAAGTTTTATATTTTAATGATATATTTATATTCTTTCACGTGTAGGCCTTGTGAAGTAAAACTTATAATATGAATAACCAAAGCAGAATAATAAGTCAAGATCATTGTGTTGTCTCTAGGTTTTTGTTATTTGACATGAACATCCTCTTTCAAGTTAAATGTTTTATAATGGCATAATTTTCTTGATTTTGGGGTTTTATCTAGTCCTTTAAAGTATGAATTATTGAAAACCAATAAGTCGTGTCATATTTTAAATATTTTAACTTCCATGCTTTGGTTTGTATAATCTTAAGTGGAGGGGCACATTATGTCTTTTGGCATTTGCTTTCAACACATGCATTTTAATCACCTTTATTGTAGCTATGTTACATGAACTTGGCTATGATCTCAGGTGCATTTCTGTCTCGAAGTGTCTGATCCTTTTTATTCTTTGAGAATTTCCTTATGGACCCACACCCATGCTCAAGTGTCATGTGCATGTGTCTTAAGGTAAATTTTGAGATTCGGATAATGTAGGCGAGTAGAAATGTGTAGGATATTGGATTATTTTGTTCATTGTGTTCACACTAGGAATTGCTCAAGTTTCCCTCATATATTTAAATAGCTTTGCTTAGGCATATCTCTTGTACACCAATGTTTGTAAGCAAATTAAAATTAGCTCCATCAAGATTGGAATTTGAAAGATATGCTATTTTAGTGGTTGGCAAGGTCTGCAAAAAGGGCAATATGTAACCAGTTCGGTACTGCACGCACCCTATTGCGAGACAAGCTCGCAACAACTTTTCCTCACTCCAGTCATGGTAATATTGAAAACCATACGGTGTAGGTTGGTACTGCACGGTATGGGGAGGCAGTTTAGCTTAGTTTGGATTGTTATGGACCGGTTCATCTCACATACCACACGGAACCTCGGTACCATTTCAGTACCTGGAATGTTAGGTACGGTTAGTATGGGGAAGTATGGGTTAGTACCACAAACTACTAGTTGGTGTATATATAGCAAAGATTTATAATCTTCCATAGATTGTCTTGTTGCATCACAAGGTTCATTAAATTTGAGAGTTTTGCTTATCCTTTGGTCCTCACAATATATTCTTATAGTGGCATTTTTACTTTGGTGGTCCATTTATGAACATTTTGGGTTTTCTTTCATCCACAAGTCTTAGGATTGATTTGATTCGACATTCAAAAGATTTCTATACGGGTTTGTGTGAGGGCAGCACCAGTTTTGGAGATAATGCAAGGATTTAAGTGCCAAGTTGTATGATTCTGTATCTACTGAACATGCCCTGCTAATAAGTGACCAGCATAGTACAGGGGTGCATCCCTTTCAAGCATGCCAGCTAATGTTGCTTGTATCTATGTCTATCAAAGCAGTTGATGCAAATTTGACACATTGAGATGCCTGATTATACTTGTCAGCAATTTTGTTTTTAGTCCAGATGATCTAGAATTTTACCTCCTCTTTTTTCTCTCAAGGTTATGGTAATGATAAAAAAAATCATTGTTACAACCCAAGGTTTGGAACTCGAGATAAAATGCAAGAGATAAGCTTCTTATGGCAGAAGCTGTATGTGGGCTTCCAACAGCACTGCCATTACAAATAAGACATGTAAAGCATGTTGTTCAATGTAAATATAGTTAGATGTACATCTGTAGTTTTGCATCATAAGTTTTAAGCTTATTTACATTGTTCATTTAAACAATGTATTGTAACTTGTAAGCTTACTCTGACAAATTAATTAAAACTATGCAAATGCACATGTTAAACAGCAAAATTTGATCTAATGATTTGTGATATTCTAGATTTCCAAAGATTTGTTAAATATTGAACAAGCATATAAACTAAAAGCAGTTAACAGTGCTCTATATATAAAAAAAGAGAAATCAAATGATGTATCTCAGCATGCAAATTGCGAGCCCATGTACCATGCCAACTCTTCACCAGGAGGCAGACTACTTTTTCCTCTCCTAAGATGACTCTAAAACATCATTTTTTTCCTCCATTTTTTGTTCATCTGTTTCATTTCATTTATTAATAATTTGTTGTAAATTGGATTTATTTCTGTCTTTTCTTCTAATAGTTTTCTACTTGCCCAAGTGATCAAGGCCAGGAATGTTTGTGAGTTTACATTTAGCTGATGGTGTTGGTAGGCTGTTGCTCAGCCTGTCTTTTATAATGCTCCATAACTGACCCATTATCATGGCATCGTGGTATTGGTGGATTATTGCTTGGCCTTTTGTAGCTTGTGAGTTTCTAGTGTCAGGTACTCTTACTCCTTTCTGTGAATAACACTCACTAGCAGTCAGAAATGTGTGTTCTTGCAAATAAACATGCATATGTATCCATACAAGCACGTGTATTTAATTATTTTATTTTTTGCTCTTTATGGTTTTATTAAAGATTTCTATTGTCGTTAATGATGTCTTATGGTTAAGAGTAATCATGATTTCAAATTGATGCCTGAAATGTCAAGTGTCTAATATCTGTTCTAAGGTCCTTGATGGAACTCTGGGCAGTGTGCCTGCTGCAGAGTTGCTAAAAGCACTGCAACCACGTTACTGGTTTTCTGCTCATCTTCATTGTAAATTTCCGGCAATCATTCAGCATGGGGAGAATGGACCTGTGACTAAATTCCTTGCGCTCGATAAATGTCTCCGAGGGCGCAAATTTTTGCAGGTATTTGAGGTTTCATTTTCTAGATTTTAATCCATGACATCCATTGTATAGCTAACTCAATGTATTTCTTGTTCAATCTTTAGATTGTCGATATCGAAGCAGATCCAGGACCTTATGAAGTTCAGTATGACGAAGAATGGCTTGCAATAACACGAAAATTTAATAGTATTTTCCCCTTGACTCGCAAATCTGTCCAGCTTGGGTGGGCACATCAGTACCATCTACATTTTATCAAATTTTGCAAGCACTTCATCTTTAATTGGTGTGTGAAAGATGCTAATGTAACTGCTTTATGCAGGGGTCTTGATAAGCAAGATTATCAGCAGTGGGTGAGAAATAAGTTAAATGCTAGAGGAGCCAAGCCCTTTGATTTTGTTCCAACAGTCCCATCCTTTGATCCTTCTCAACCATTGTCCAATCGTTCGCATTGTGGTAACTTATTAAGATCTTAACTATCTCTTGTGTGCATGTGCCATCTTATGGATATATTATGTTATAAAATGTTTATAAATTTTCGAAAATGAGGCAGATAAATTAGACTGCTGGATTTTCCAGGTTGAAAGAGTTTTCCTTTTATTGCATTATTACTTCTTTGGGGTATGTAATCGACACTTCTGATTTGGATGCATAGTCTATCTTTTGATCAATCTCAGCCAGTTTTTTCTGTTTCCATTTTGGGAGTAATTTGATGATTTTGTTATTTGTTATTGTCATCAAATGTATACTGATGTCCAAACATGTCAAGATAAAGCAGAAGTTGGTAGGCTTCTCATTATAGTTTTTTTTCTTATAATCATTGCCTTGAATTTAAACCTTAAATAGAATAATACAGTCTGGAGTCGAATAAATTGATCTATTTCAAGTCTGAAGTCTGTAACGTTGTTGAATTTTTATTGTTTATTCATCATGAGGTACACATTTTTGTCTAGATTTGGACCTTGTAATATCTTTGCCTGTCCTTGACAAGCTTTTAATTGACTAAGGCGCTGATCATCTATGGATTTTTTCATTTGGGGAGTGAGAAGGCTAAGAGCCCAACCAAGTTCATTAAAATGTTAACTATTGTATTGTTGTTTCTTCAAGTCTGTCCACATCAACTGAAGTACTTTTATGCAATTATAATCACAAGAACTTGGTAACTTTGGTTTCATAATGTCATCATCATTCTCTAAGAGTGAGAAATACAATATGAGGTTTCCATGCACAACATGGTTTATGATAATCCTCTATGATTGGATGCTTTTAGAAATATAGACTTCATAACATTTATATATGATTATTATTTAACACATTTTCGATATATTGTTGTTTTCATCCATTGTTAATCGATCAAGATGCTATTTGTTCTGTGCATTATTTCATTTTTCATTCCCATCTTCCTTTTCGTGCAGGTCATATCCGGAACCCACAGACAGAGTCTTTGCTACAGTTTCTGGAACTCCCATATCTCCTTGATATTACAGCTGAAGCCAACACACCAAGTACCAACTCATTTAACTCAAATAGTTAGTTGTGATTAATCTTTATTTTTATTTCTTTCCCATATATTTATAAGTTTGCATTTGTGACTGCCTGATGGAGTCGCCTAAACATAAAATAAAATACTCAAGCATGTGCTGTATGCATGTGGGGATGTGCACAATCACCAAATAACTGGAGATTAATGAAAAACAGTGAATTTCTATTTATACACACACACACACATATATATATAAAGATAAAGAGAGAGAGAGAGTGGCTGGGATGCTTTTGAGAGCATTTGGCTCTAAATAGTTCATAGTCAGAAGCACTTAAAGATCTCCTAGTTTGAAAATCAAGACCATCAGTCATGATCATGACTCATAGAACACTTAGAAATTTAAAAAAATATTTTCGAGGTCTCTTGCTTATGTATCAAGTTAGCAGGAAATGAATGATGGCAATGCAGTTAGAAAACAAAAAATATAGCATCAACCATATGATTTACTATGGTTCGCCATACTGACCCAAGTCGGGCGGTATAGGGCTTATCGTACCAGTTTGGTATCAGTACTCGGTACGGAAGATGTACCGACACTCGGTACATTGAAAAGACTACCTATCGTAACGGCACAGTACTAGTGTAGCACCGGTATGGGGTTTGGTACCGAGACGGCGAACCTTATAACTTACAATTTCTATTTGCTGATCTTGATATAAATATTGTAAAACATAGGTAGATTAAATTTTTAGCTAGTTTGGATGTTTCTGAACCATAGATTAAACTGTAACATGATATCATACCATGATGCATAGATAAAAGACCCCAAAAATGCATGTTTTTGGTTTCTAGCCAATTCAAATGCCCTGTATTATGATTAATAATGCTGATTTCCACTTTGAGATATCTGTTGTTTTTTAATAGAAAATATTTGGGGCCAAATGTTCTTAGAAGCATCATAATTTAGCTTTGTGTCACAACTGTCATCTAGTATTATATATATACGGGTCAGGTTAGATACAAGTCGGGGTATGTATGTATGTCGGTCATATGTGGTTCAGATTAGATACAGGTCGGTTAGAAACTCCCAAATCCCAAACCTAAACATGACCTGTTTATTAAATATGTCAGAATTTGAAACCTGAACCTAATATGTTTAATAAGCAAGTTACCCGAACTAACCTACTTAATCGGTTTAATATCATAATTTTGCGGGATATCTTGGATGAGTCAGAAACGATGCCAACAGATATTCTTAGCAATGAGGTTGTGAGAAGAAAGTGGAATCTGAAATTTAGGAAGGTGATGTGGATAATTCAAATTTCAGTTGATAAAAAAAATTTATCTCCATAATTTAGAATATACAGGAGCCAAAAAAAGCATGGGATATTCTTGCGACCGTCCATTCAAGTTCTAGCAAAATGAGACATCACAAATAAAAATTACTTGAAGAGCAGATTATGGTTCCAAGCTTTCCTGAAAATCTGGAAGAGGAACAAAATTGGTTTCAAGATGAAGATCTGAAATAAGGAGAACTTAATCAGTTAGAGACCGTATCGAGTATATAAGAAATTCTAGAGTATAATGAAGTTGATCAATTTAAGGATCAATCAAGTCCAGAAGAGAATCTGGAGCAGGAGGAGCTTAATCAAGTGGATGTTATATCAAGTTCAGAAGAGATTGTGATAGAAGAATCCGTTAATTTGAAAATTGCTTTGGAAGAGTCAAAGGATGCTATAGTTGATCCAGTCATAGAAATTCATATGAAGAAATCAAATCATGTAGAAGAGTCTTGTATCGAAGCTATCTACGATACTGATATTTCTTATGGAGATTTAGTTAGTCATGATGATGAAGAGCTAACTAATTTTGAAGTAGTTTCAGAGATCAAGCAACAAGATGTACTTGGTAGAGATGATTCGTATTGTGCCTTGATACTCGACAAGATTTTAGTTTACCAATTGATTTTGAAGCTACTGCAAAGTTTAAGCTGCTAGAAGACTATCCATGAGGATTTGATTTCAAATGTAGAAGCCAACTATATGCAGATACTTGAAGTTGCTCAAGTGGAGGTATGTGAATATAGCCAAAAGTTTTCTTCTGATTTCACTGGTGTGCAGTTAAAGGCTCATATTGTAGTGAGCAACGATTACAACTGGTAAATTGATGTTCGTTGGGTTATGCTAGATGCTCAAAGGAATCTCGGTATCATCACTGTAGAGTCAATGCTGAGGGAAAGTGTTGCAGGTATTATCGACTTTGACTTACGCATTGAAGAGTACTAGCTAATGAAGGAATTATTGTTTGAGTCAATAAAAAAGTTTTGCTATTCAATTGTTGAATTGACAAGTTGTTATATATTGTTGTTACTGTGCAAATAATGACAAAGGCTATTGTGGCATTTCACAACATCAACAAGTCCAATGTTGACGACATGGACTTCACAAAGAGGGGGAGTGTTGGAAGTTCATTGCTTATCCTACTTGTGCTAGGATTCTAATCCTAGTTTATCATTGTTTCATATTCCAGTACTAGTTGGAATAGTTTATCTTTTAGTGCTAGTCCACTTTAGTGAGGTTGAGCTTTAGGCTTAATATGTTTGAGTTTGTTTTTTAGTTGGAGGGGGTTATTGATATTTTTGTCTTGTAATGGGAGAGAGATTATGGTTTTATAAAGAGGGGGAGAGGGTTACGTGAAGAAACTTGGAGAGAATTCTTTTTGGTGAGGTGAAGCATCTTGGAGAGATGTGAGGCTTCTTTGTGGGGAGAGGCGAACTCTTTATTTCAGCTTTTATTTTCTTTTGAATAAATTTACTTTTTCTTTTCCATTTTTTTTCTTCCATTATTATTTTCTTCTCACAATTCTCTGCATTTTTTGTGTGTTTGGTGTTTGTTTTGGATTTTGGGCCAGTGCAGTCGATTTACTTCGAGTGCCGTTTCACATCATTATGTTTCACTGAGAGAAGTAGTAGTTGGTAAACGATTAAGATGTTTTGTCATATGCAGTGGATATAGGGGAAATGTCATATCTAAAAGGGAACGTAAATTGTGTAGTTGGGATAAAGTAGGGTAGAATAAGCTTAAGGGTACTTGAATATATGTGGTGGGAAGTAAATCCTTTCCTTAGCACTGTACTTAGTGTTGGATAGAAGAAAGGGGCTCTGCCCCTGGGAATAATCATAGCAGTAGTCCCCAATGGTGTAGCTGGGGATTTGGCATGTTATAGAAGCAATGGATGCTGGAGAACTAGAGATGGAGTAGCGCTAGTTGCCAATTCAAGGCGATGAAGTAGGGTATTAGCAAGTGGTCGCAGTTCTCTTGGTCGTGTTATATGGCTGCCCCTGGGCTTCTGGCTGTGGCAGATGGTAGAACTTGACATTTTTACAGGCTGTAGTATATGCTAGAACTATAACGTGCTATAGAAATTGTTCACTTCTTTTTGTTGTCTTGTGAGTCTCTCTTATTTTTTATTTTCTTTTTCAAGGAATTTCATTGTGGGCCCTATTTTGTTATAACTTACATATAACTTCATTGTGTTCTACTTCTGAATTCTTGTCTGCTCGAATTTGTATATTAGTTGTGAGAGGAGAAAACTGAATATTATTTTTTTAAAAAATATTTTTTACTCCTAGTGCTCAGATTACGGTGGTTATTTTTTATGATGTTATCACTGCTGCTGTTTGTTTATTTACATATTTTGGAATGACTTGATGCTAACTTACCCCCAAAAGAAGACAGCGGCTTTTTACATCTGCTGATTGATGGCGGACATTTTTGTGATAATTTTCCAGATGTAAATGATGGGTTATTCGATCGCGAGTATGTGGATTTGGATGATGTGGATGAGCTTGAAGAGCTTGCACAAGTGGATGATGAAGACACTTAATATTCTTTGCAGTTCCACGTGACTAACCTCCCGACATGCGCTAGCAGTAGAACGTGCGATTATCTCCTGTTCGTGTCAAACTGCATACAAGAGAAATTGGTAAACAGCTGAAATTTGATAGAGGTAGCTGATAGGTTGCTACAATTGTTCTTCTATTTGTCATGTTCATCGGCGCCTTGGGCTGCTGCTTCATGTAATATGGACTTTCTCGGATCTGACCAGTATGCTTAAACTGCAGCGGGACAGATGCTTGTTTTACTCTTTACAGTCCAAAACACATCATTTAAATCTAATTTCTGTATAACTTGCACGGCTGCTTCGTATGTGAGCAATCAGCTGATGGACAGTGATATAGAACATGAGTCACCGTTCAGGGTAATCATGTCCAGTGAGCAGTTCATGCAGAATTGTTTCAGAATTTTTGTATCTGATACCGCAGTTGCCAACTGCAGGACTATATTTGCCAGAGGATTTAGCAGGATTCACCCCTGGCCAGATTGCATGCAATAATATTTAATAAAATGCTCCAAATTGTGTTCTCAAGGGCAGATAAAAGCGTAATAGAAGAATGAACTATGAAGCTCTCGGTATCACTTCTGTTGCTCCTTGTCCCATGGCTATAGACGCCTATCCAGGAACTATGGTTTGACTGTTTCGTTGAGGTAATATGAGACAACAGATGGGCTGGAGATTAGCTTTGGTTTGAATCTTCTGGTGAAAGCATAGCGCAATTGTGCCAGTGGCATATTTTAACACAATGAAATGATATGGTAAGAGAGGATCCAGACCAGTAGAAGAGGTGAAGTGGCATGGAAGATCTAGTTCTATTGGCCATTGCAGAGTAACTAGGTTGGTGAACGGATCATAATCCACATACCTTCATTTGGTTAGAGTAGTCTCACTTCTAATAGGCTTACTTCTTGCAAATCCCCTATCCTTGCATTTTATAGTTGCACAAAGGATGAAGACAATATGGATGAGGATGGCATAGTGGTTGCGTCCAAGAACTTTGAGGGGATAGATTCAGAATTGTGAGAGATTAGAAAAAGCAAAGATATTTGACAGATAGAAACTGCACCTTTTGAGAACAAATTGAGATGGTCTGTTATTTACGTAGTCTGTGTTGAAAGCCATATAGAAGAGGAAGGAAGGGAAAGGGTCAGATCAAGGCTTTGTTTGGTATCATTTTTTTTTCTTCCATTTTTTATTTTTAAAAATAAAAACACAAAGTCTGATGCAAGAAAGGCATTTGGTTTTCTATTTCTATTTTTATTTTTTAAAATAGCTTTCATAATTAATGAAAAAAAATGGAAGCTAAAATTTTTTATTTCTACTATTTCTAAGAATAACTTTTGAGCTACAAAATCAAATCTGGTCTTGACTCCCATAACTCATTTCTCTCTTTGGCCTCCAGCAACTACTAACTTGTCACTTCTAGCCCACTTGCATTTTTCATCATCCTCTCTTTTGGCTACCCGGCTCTCATCTACCCTAACACCATACCTCCTTGTGATCTCACATATCCTCCACCTGATGATTGTTAGTGGTTGCATGCCTAACTTCTACTGTAGAAAACGCATCGCAAAAGAATCTCCTACCTAGCTTACCAAACATATCCTATTTTTTTAAAAAAATAAAAGTGACTATCAAATATATTTCTATTGTCAAAGTATTAAAAGAGTAGAAGCAAATTTTTATTTTTATTTTTTATTTTTTAAAAAAAAGATGACAATCATGCAAATGCGATCTAAGTTTCCGAATACCTCAATAATGTGGTGGGAAGGAAGGCCTTAGATTAACGCTGGACTTAATCTTAAATTTTGCAGCACAAAAAACCTACAAATATATATATATATATATATATATAAAATATCTTTCTGGTCACATATTAGGCTTAGAAATCTGCTAGTCCTCTGCTATTTGATCGCTGACTTTCTAATGCCACTCGATTGCCAACTCACAGCATCAATCCACCGTGGCAGTTGAGAGTGGTACAATACACAGAGGTCACATAGGTGACAGATAGGCCTCGTACGCTAGCTAACCAATTATCGTGCGTGGGGGCTGGGAGCACAGAACAGAGCAAATGGGTTCCTTTTTTTTAATTTATTTATTTATTTATTTATTTTAGTACAACAACCGCTCGTAACCGTGGTGAATGCGGCTAACAAATTAAAAAAAAAAAATCACATAAGTGCTCAGACATGGACACGTGGTTCACCTAAATAAAATTTCTGAAGTGACAAGATTTAACTTGGCCCTTTTTTTTTTTTCTCGGGTAGCACAAGAAGTAATCCTTTTGAGAGGATGAGTCCTCATGCAACGGTAAATATACTTCATTAACGTGATTCAGATAGATTTAAAACACAAATGTAGCCTATCCGTATACGAGAATAAGGATGCATACAATGTATACAACTGACTCTTCTTAGATCATGCAACAACGGAAGCTGTGTTAGGTTGCACTCTCTCTCACACATATGAGAGAGAGAGAGAGAGAGAGAGAGAGAGAGAGAGAGAGAGAGGGGGGGGAGAGAAAATTGAAGCATTCTTACTGATCATTTATATTTGTATACTTGGATTTTGATTTTAATTGAAGAGATTTAGGAAGGAGAAAATTGAAGCACACTTTCGAATTTTCATCACCGATCCTCCACCAATTCCTGCTGGTCTGCATTCATCTAAAAGATGACGAATGTTGTGGATCAGCCACATCCCCCGACAGATCGTCTGGAATTCTGAATTTCCTCGATCACCGTAGCAGCATCCCCCTCAAAGAAAATGTGGGCCGCACCCAGCACTTGTCTTGCATAGGAGACGCCCTCCTAAGTGGCTCTGACCTCCTATGCTTGTAGTAGTAGTAGTAGAATATGCAATAATTCCCTGCTCCCGTGGATAACTGAAAATTGAGAACTTAAAAGGTTACGTAATGTTCATTTGTCAAGTTTATTGGTCTGCTTCGGTGTACTATATATAGGCTGCTCTTGGATTCAATCCATAATGCTTAATCCGTACTCTGACCATTCAAACAAACGCATGCGTTCCTTCTGGGATAAAAAGATCTTTGAAGTCTGATTGCTAATTATTTCATGAGAATGTCTTTTTTGCGGACAAGCAGCTGAAGGAGAATGATGTGGAACAGCGAGTCATGGTCTTATTTGATGTCCAAAGAATCTGATCAATCTCGTCTTTGCCTTTCAGACAATTGAATTCTTCCAAACCGTCCTTCAATTCAAAGACATGGGCTCCTGGGAGTCCAATTGGCTGCCGAGCCTCGTCTAAATTCCCGTTAATGATTAATCGCGATTGCAACCCTTTGACGATCGACATCCTGAGCTCATCATTGCATGCTTGCCCGGACCTGATACCGACTTATCCCTCCGAGTCGGCCATTAGCGACCACGCGTGGTGGATCGGAGCATTGTTCAAGATTTCTCGACACAGATGCCGTCCATGGATTGGTCTGAGCTTCCCCGCCGTGAGCTGCAACGTAATAAATTGCTGTTCGAACATTATATTAAGAAAGAACTCCTTTCCATTTTTATGGCTTGTGGGACTCTCTTTTACTCTTGTGGTCCTTGCGGTCCACCATTCCTCCCAATCTCTACTACTTTCCGAGTCCCTTATCTCCAACCTCCAACTTTTAATGCATCAGGTTCCGATTGTCAAACTATATTTTTCACAAGTAAAACATTCTGGTTCTGGTCAAACACCAGCAACCCAAATTAGTCAACAACCTCTCATCTCTTCAAAGCCAAAAGATGCTCGAGCCTTAAAAGTTTCAGCCTCGACCGATGTCTCTCGCTGCTTCCAGTAGATATCTTATTTTATCGATCGAGAGAGGAAAAATGATTGACTGATAAACACCTTTTTTTAAAAGGAATGATTGAATGATAAAGTATGAATATGAGAAGAGTGGGACGGGAATTGAAGTTTTTTTTAATTCAAAGCGATCAGGCTACCACTGCTTCTTCGAGGAGTCGGTTCTAATTTGTAGAGACCGAAAGCAACTGTGATGAAGGGGAAGTGTCAGACCCTCAACTTCTAGTGTTCAACACCAAGTTGCCTGATAAAAGAAAAGTGGACGACCAGTTGTTCCTCAAGGCTGGTACCCGCCCATCGCTTCCAGTCAAATCACTGTCGGTCCCGGACCCAGGGTGGTCGGCGGCTAGTCTTTTCACCACCTCTTTCTTTAAGACATTAGCCATGAGAGCTGAGAATGTGGTGGTGCCATGAGATAAAGAGAAGAATCACGTAACTGATAACTTTCATGCTTGCCGTGTTAATTCCAACCTTGGTCAAAAGTCCACAATTCTGAAATGGGTTGGTGGACGGGTTGTGTCGATCCATTTTGAGCGTAAAGTTCTGTTGCTTGTATCGAAAATTCTACTGTCCCGGGTGGAAGGCCGTGGTTCACATGCTCATGTGTGAAGTGCCCCTTCCTCCAAGTATTTCTGGGCCATTTCAGCTAGAGAGGTCTCAACCTCCTCAAAATTTTCCAGCCTTGGACTCCATAGACGTCAAACAGCGCCATTGGCCTCTCCTGGATAACCCAAGTGTCAAGTATGCATGAGTTACGCAAGCATGTGGGATGCTCATAAGATTCTTAATTTGAAGTTTCGACACATGGTCGACTGACCCAAGGTAATACAATTATACGTGGAACTCTACAAAGGGCTGCCGCATTATGAAGCGAAGAAGCAAGGGTCTGTGCTTGAATGCCAGTGGAGCCCACTGGCTACTAGCTCTGGACCTTTTCTTCTTCTTCTTCTTTTTCGTTTTCAGTTTGGGGACGTGCGACCTATTGTAGCTTCCCTAGCCTTATGGGAACGAAGGCGATTAAGTGTGACGAGTCGAGGATGCACAAGTGTCACTGCCTGTAAGGGGAAGGAGCTCGGGCTCCTCCATCCTAGCTCTTTTTGAGAAGTTGGTGGTAGGCAACTTCAACTTGTTTTGGTCTTCTCTGCTTTGGGATGGGAGAGGATAAGGAGCACTCACTGGTCTCGCAAGGGGGGCTTGACATGACATATAGAGATGGGTGGACTAACTTATGCGAGTTTTAGGTATGGCGAAGGGATATATACACATATATAACCCTAAAGAAACAATAAAAGGTGGCCATTTTTCCCTATTCACTGCCTCTCCTCTACCTTGCTTTCTTATTGCCTTTGTCGCAGATGGAGCTCCCATGCCCCACCAAAGTGGCCACTTGAACCAATTGACCCCCTTTGATTGCAATATATGCATTATTTAATTAGAAAAAAGGCAAGCATTTCAATACTGGTTCTCACTGATAGAAAGTGTTTGTTCCATGTACAGCAATGTTGCACTTATGGAAGCCAATTACTTTATCCTCGTTATTTAAAATAAAGTTATGTTCAGGTGCCACATGGCACGATAACATCACAGTAACAATGTTACTTGGTGATGATGATCCTTATGTATTATCTGTCTTAATTTGATTACTTTTGCAAACAAAGCTAGCTCTTATTTCTTGCAACTATTTAAAATTATTTAAATTAGATTTCGAAAAACATGGTATATATTCTTCCATAGAGTCCAAGGTAACGTTCTAATCAAGTAGGGGTGGTCTTACAACAAGTTTGTCTGGTTAGCTTCTTAATTTAGACTTTGTTCCCTTCAAACATGTTCCATTGTCTACATATGCGTCGAAGAAGGTGTTATATTTATCTAATGTATTTCGATTCTATTTCGCACCATCAAGAATTTAAATGATTTGAAAAAAAAAAGTAAGATGGGAGCTAAATTGGACAAAATTAGTGCAAGTACACAAACATCATGCGATCAGTCAACATTGTGTCTGACCCTGGCCCTAGCAGTTATTTGATCTTTACCAGACTGCATTAGTTAATTGTGATGGCAATTATCCATGTGGCAAGCATGTTTCAACCTTTCCATCTTGATTTCAAGATGTGACACATTTTGAATCATATGTTATCATTCCAAGAAGTCAATGTCAAGGAGTTGTGCCTGTTTGGATGGTACATTTCCTAATCCTGGTTGCTTTGTGCATGGTACGCTTAAAGTTCTACTAAATAGTATATATATCCAAGTCCTAAAACCTTGGAGTCCTAGTTGTCAATTTAAGTGATATCTTTTGAGGGTTCCAACTGGTCTTGCACTGATGCAAGAGGCTGAATTTGATGCCGTCCTCACTCAGATATTTGACAAATATTTTATCCTTCTTATATATGTTGTTTTCGAAGAAAAAGAATGTTATATATATATATATATATATATATATATATATATATATATATATATGAGATCATTTTAAGAGAGAGAGGAATTCCTCATGATAACAATATTGGATGGGTACTGCAAGATGTGTTATTTTGAGTTACGTTCGCATTACTTTTCTTGACTATTTTTTGTTTTCCAAAATTTCAAACTTTCATATTTGCAGTGATAATTATAATTAAGGGACCATTTGATGGGATACTCCATTTAATTTCCATGCCTCTGTTTTTGTTTAATAATAATATGATTTTAAGTGATCATGGCAAACCAGAAGATGATGATTTCGCTTTAGCTCGGCATACTTGCAACTAAAAGATCATGAACATGGAATTATTAATGCATGCACCTGTTTTTCCTCCATAATTATAATGTGCGTAACACCAAAAATATTGCCAAAAGATATTGCAATGGCCATTTTAATCAGCAATGATATTGTCAAAAGATGCCAAGAGGCAGCCGTATAAAGATCCGTTTGTTCGCTTTTTTCTCCTAACGTCATGGCAAAATCTGATAACTAGCAAATGGTTATATGAGTACTAAGAATGGTACCAAAGATGGAGACAAGAGGAAAGAGAAGAAAAGTAGAGAAGCACGGATAAGAGGGGAGAAAGAACGAGATGAAGTGTAGCATTCAGTAAAAAAGCTAAGGGACACATCAGGGCTTGCCTGGTTTTTTTGTTTCATTGGAGCAAGTGAAGGGAGTGGGAGGAAAAGGTAGAGGGAGTGGGGACTATTGGGAAGTACTGTTTGTAAATTTCCTCTTCAGAGGCACTGCTGAGAATTTTGTCATCTGAGAAGTAGACAGAAGTAATAATAGCATGACATTGTTTCTTCGGTTAGTAGCAGGGGACCCCCCTCCCCTCTCCCTGAGGACCTTTTCCACTGTTGCCTCCCATTATTATTTATCACCATCTGAGTAGATAGAGCTCTCTCTCTCTCTCTCTCTCTCTCTCTCTCTCTCTCTCTCTGTGTGTGTGTGTATATATCTATCTATCTATCTCTCTATCTATCTAACTATCTCATATGCACCCATACACATGCATTAAAGAGGATAAGCACTCTCTTCTTATGAAATGAGATGAGCCCAAGAATGTGTCTAATTAGCTACATTTGGTGTTTTTATTTTTGAACAACCCTAAGTTGATCTTTTTCCTAGATTTATTCTTTTAAGTTTTTGACAACTCTTTTTTTTTTTAAAAAAAAAAAGAGAGGTGGATCTGGTTGTTACAAAAAGAAGGTTTGAAGATGGAAAAAAGTGAGACGATAAGGAGAGAATAACATGAAATTGGAAAATTCCAGCTCAAGTGGATTTTTTTTTAAAAAAAAATTCTCCTTGGGGTGGTGGAGCCAAGGTAGAAATCTTTCATTTCATGATTCTAGACTTTTAAACATTGCACCAACAAACATGCTATATCATCATAAATCACAAGTTCTAATACGAAAAATATGTAAAATGATGAAATGCCATGATTCTGTAGCACATGCAAATGGAGCCCTAAAGAGTTTTTAAGCTCAGAAATGCCTTGGAGTTTGGACTGTGGAGGAGGATAGTTCATGCAGTGGCGTTCTGAAACCAAGGCACTGGCCATCAGAGAATGGAATATTGCTAAAAGAACACTAGAAAACATGTTAGTATGCGGTGGCTAGATCTGTTCATTAGATTGGAGGGAAATGCAGATAACAGAGCTGAGCTAGTTTTTTTCATAAAGCGAACTCCTTGTTTACCAAAAAAAAAAAAAGCGAACTCCTTTAAGAAAAAACCAGCACAGTGGGAAAGGAATGTTAAAAGTGATAAGGGCATCTACTTTCTAATGGAATAGGCACTCAAAAGAATATCAAACCAAAGGGTGCAATTTTAATGTGATGGTTGGCGTAAGCCACTGTCTCATTTTGAAGCAAGCTTAGAATAGTATGAAACACAATAAGGAATGGCATATTCTATCTCGAGCCTTAAAATAAGCATCTCCATCACCACCCCTATCCTTATCAATAATTTTTTTTCTTAAATAATAGAAGAACACTGCAGAGATGGAAAAATAGTTTCGTCTATAGTGTCAACTGAATACATCGGATTAGAGCAAGGAAAACAAGCTGAAAACAAATAAAGGGAAAGACACTCCAAAAGACCCCATCAAAAAGATCACCAACTCCCACTCATTCCACAGAAATGAGAGGATCTGTCTCCGAAGGAGCGATCTTGCCATCATCACCAGTGCACAGAATCTCTTCCAAATCAGCTGTGTCCCTTCCCTCTTGATTAGGAGCTCGAATAGCATTTCCATTGCCATTGCCATTGCCATTAGAATCATTAGTTATGGGAAGGGTAGCAGAAGAAGAAGAAGAAGAAGAAGAATTAGAAGCCTTTGTCAGCTCTTTAGCTCTCTCCACCTCCGCCGCCCAATCCGTCGCAATGAGCGCATACGCCATTAACGTCGCACATGATAACTGCGCCGCAAGCAAGCCCAACCACATGCCGGCGAAGCCCATGCCGGCGACAAACCCCATCAGAATGGCGACCGGCATCCCGACCAGGTAGAATGAGCCCAAATTGATATTAGCCCCAGTGCTGGGCCTTGCACTCCCTCTCAGCACACCGCACCCGGTGGTCTGCGGGCAGTTCCCGAGCTCACAGAGTCCGGCAATCGGCAGGGCCGCTGCCGTGAGCTCCAAAATATCCTCGTCCTTGGTGAACAGCCTCCCCCACCGGTGCCTCATCGAGGTGGTGAACGCCATTGCCATCAGCCCAAGCACAGCCGCACAGGCCAGCGACACAATTGTAGCTCTCCGGGCCTTGGCAGGCCGATTCGCTCCCAGCTCATTTCCCACTCGGGTGGACACCCCAAGGCTCAGTGCCGACGGGAAGACATAGACCAGGGACGTCGTCTGGATCAGTATTCCCATGGAGGCCACCGTGGCCCTTGGGTTCGCCAGCAGGCCGCACAGCATTATCATGAACTCGTACCACCACCATTCGAGGCACACCGAGACGCATGTCGGCACGGCGAGCCGGAGCAGCGCCGACCACCCTCTCAGACAGTCGGCGCTGGGGCTGACCCACGAGTCCCTGTACACTCCGGAGACGAGTATGAAGAGAAGCAAGCAAAGAAACAGGTTCAGATTGGTCCAGACCATCGCCAGGGCGACGCCAGCGATGCCCATTCTCAAGTGCACGACGAGGAGGTAGTTCAACGGGACGTGGAGGGCGACGGAGATGAACGAGCAGTAGGTGACAGGCAAGGTGATATTCTGCGACCTGAGATAGATCCTAAGTGGGTGGAGGAAGGAGAGGAAGACGAGGTCCGGGACAGCAAAGATGATGAAGGTGTGAGCGGTGGAGGAGATGCTCTCATCCTGGCCGCACCATAGCAGAATTCTCTTCATGTTGAACCAAAGGAAGGAGATAGGAAGGGAAGCAGAGAGGAGGAGGAGAATGGTTCTCTGGAGGGTGAGGCCAAGGAGCTTGCGCTGCTTCGCACCGTAGGCCTGCCCGCATATGGGCTCCATGCCCATGGCGAGACCCGACAGGACGGAGTAGCCTGTGATGTTGGCGAAGCCGATGGAGAGGGAGCCACCTGCGAGCTCGAGATCACCGAGGTAGCCGAGGAAGAGCATCGAGATCATGGCACGCGAGTAGAGGACCAGACCGGTTACAGCCGTGGGGATGGATATCCTTCCTATAGCTCTCATTTCCTCTACCACCTGAACCCAATTCGCATCAGCAGCTATTAGTTTCTCTCTGCTTCTTCCGAGTGGAATTAAGCTTCATCAGGTCTAGAGCATGAGTTATATGCATGCATATAAGCTAGCGGGGTTGGTCGGTTACCTCGGAGAGAGTAGGCCATCTCTGGAGGTCCTCTTCCAAGTGTTCGTTGCAGGGGATTAAGAGGTTGGACTTTTTCATGGAGGAGAACGAGAGCGGAGCGGAGGGCGCGGTATTGCACATACTGTTTTTGCTTGCCTCCTTGTGTTTTCCTCAGGATTCTCACGAGGGGATTATTTGGAGGCTTGGAGTTGTTTTGCTTTGGGGGGGGGTTGTCTTTAGCTCCTCGCTTTGCATTGGGTGGACTAACAAGCTGGATGCTTATATATAAGGTCGGGAAGAACAGCCTAGGAGCTTCTTCCGCACGTGTCAATTCTATTGGAACAACAGGTAAATTTCTTTTTCATGATGAACAATATGTTAAACCTTAAGCTTATATGTCAAGCCTTAACCTCTCTCTCTCTCTCTCTGTGTGTGTGTGTGTGTGTGTCTGTGTATGTCAAGCCTTGACCTCTCTCTCTCTCTCTCTCTCTCTCTCTCTCACTCCCCAAACCAAGGAATAACCTTTTTCTCTTAATCCTCCTCCTCCGAGAGAGAGAGAGGGAATAAATATGATATGTAGGAATTGTGGGAGTGAGAGCGAAAAATGTATTTGCTCTTGATAAGCTGATTAATTAGTGGTTAACGCCCCAGCCGTATGCTTTCCAGTGATTGGTTGGGCTGATGCTAGTGCATTTTGGCCTTACTCTTATAATAGGATCCTTACGACTTCACTTATTTCCTGCTATTTCTTCTTACTGTCGACTACCCTTTTCTTTTACTTTATGCCGTTTCCAAATTCTATTTTACATGGGCCCAAGCCAAGGAATAACCTTTTTCTCTTAATCCTTCTCCGAGAGTTTGCGTTCCGGACCCTAGACCTTTGTGTTTGAACCGATTCGGCGAAAGGAATCCACCATGCATGTGTCATGCAAATGCTCGGCAGCCCATGTTTTTCAGGTATCATCTGGCTGTCGCTGAAAGGAGGTAATTTCGGAGCATGTAGTAACGTTTCCTTCCTTTTTCCTTCTTTCTCTGTATCAGTTATTGTCATAGGAAAGGTCTTTCTAGCTTCTGGTAAGTAATGTTTCCTTCTCTCTCTGGTTCTATTATTATTACTACTACTACTACTACCAGAAAGGTTTTCTTCTAGCTTTTGGTAATGTTTCTTCTTTCTCTTTCTCCTATATGCTACTGTTATCAATATTTCCTTGATATTTTTCTTGGAGGGATTTTACTTTGTTTCCTGCTTAGAAAAAAGAAAATTGCTAAAGTCGGTGCTCCATTAACGGGGTTCTGTTGGAATCTTTAGGCAACTAAGCGCCTCCTGTTCCCCATCTTTAATTAGTGGGATTTTGCTAGGGCGGATGGAGTGGGCCTCCATTGCTACTTATGGTAGAACCTGCATTTGTTCCCTCTCCAACTTGCACTCAAAGTGTTAATGCTCTCCCCAAGTGCCTTCCACCCCAAAAGAAAGCTTCTTGCGTCGAAGACGTAGGCTTCAAGCCCTCCCAGGCTCCAAGGCTTCACATAATTCCCCAGCATCATTCCAGGGTTTTAAAAATATCAAAACAATTAGGACATGCTTGGTTGGGAGAATTTGGGCTCTTAAATTGAAATGGAAATGGAAATGAGTGACTCTCATTTGAACTGTCCCCCAAACCTAATTCTGACTCTTCTCTAGTATTGAAATTTTATTCCAATTTTGATTCCGATCGCAAACCAAATGTGTCCGAAAATATGGCCATTTCGATCCTAATTTTGATTCCAATTCCAATCGCGAACCAAATGCATCCTTATATGTTCTAGAGCTCCCAATTGACTCCCGGCAGATGACAGTCGATATAACCCACAAACATACTGGTTACAGGGGGCAACACCTACAGGCACTTCCCTGGGGCATCAGTCCTAATTAATACCACTACTCAAGCATGCATGCTCTCTATAATAGGATCCGATGTTGTAATTACTGTCAGTGGAGGAGCATAATTAATGGTGTGATGCTACAACAATGCCCTGTTCCCATTCTCACTCACTATGCTCCCTTGCCGATGTGGCAAGAGATCGTCGCTACAATTAACAACGAGGTGGTCGAATCCTCTTCTGCCACGCTTGCACCGGGAAACAAGCGGAGCATTGTGGCATTTTTCCTAATTGGTATAGTGAGGAGGAAGCAGTTGGAAGATAGGGAACACACAGGACATACGTGCTCCAATAGGCACCACTTGTTTCTTGCACCCCTTTTCACAGCACGAAGAGCCTCTGCCTGCCCTTAGGAAGGGGAGGGAGGGAGAGAGAGAGTCTCAGCCCCTCCACAAGAACAAGTTGGCACACTGTTGAGAGATAGAGATAGAGATAGAGATAGAGATAGAGATAGAGTCTCAGCCCCTCCACAAGAACAAGTAGGCACACTGTTAAGAGATAGAGATAGGAGAGAGAGAGAGAGAGAAGCAGCCCCCCAGAAGTACAACATGAACAAGTTGGCACGCTCGCACAATCCAGAGGGGGTGTTTGCAGCAGAGTGGGGTGAGCTGCTGCCGCCCAGGGATCAGCTCGTGAAAGCCACGCACATGTCAGGAGGCACGTGTCTGTCCAGCTGTGGTTGGAAAGGTGGGGCTGGCACGGGGAGGCCTCTCCGGACAAAGGATAAAAGGGAGCCATACGTTTGGGTATCTGTGTATATATTTATAAAATGGGTATGTGCATGAGGCCAAGTCAGTGGGCACCTTTGGGTTGGCAGACCACGTCCCCTGCCACTCTTTCACAGGCCCAATTCCCCCACCACGTTATCTCTCTTTCTTTAATATTTCTTCTTGTTGGGTTGCAGTGGATCCGTTTCTTGGGCTATTCTGGAATTAGCCCAGCTTTCTCCACACCAATTTAACATGTACGGTGGTCCAACGCTGAGGTTTGCCATCACTGACGCACCACAGCTATCACCCTAGCCTGACAGGCCTATTTTGTGATTGAGGTTCGAGCTAGATAATTATTTCCCAACCCAACCGATTTGGTTGCGCCTAGCCAAGCCAAATCTATAACCCGTTTGGACTCAACCACATCCTTTGGGTTTTGTAGCCGCCCCCTTAATTTTACGTTTTTTTTTACTAGCTGCTCGCACTAATCGCATGTGAGTACAGCCAACCAACCGTGTCAAAGAAAGAAAAGATAACTCAGAAGAGGAGGAACAAAACCTAGCTCTATTCGCCTCATGGTAAATATGAAAGATATCACATTCTCTCACCAGCTGCGTATATCGCCCAAAAGTAGGTATTCGGATCCTCTCCTCCCTTGGTTCAGTATCCACCATACATACGTCATCTCCTTCTCATCGATTTTATTGGCTGCACTCGCTTTAAAGCAGTGTGAGTGGGTGTTGTACCATAAAAATAAAAATAAAAAAAAGCATGCTTGCGTGATAGGCCACGGTCATGCCACGAGCTCATGAGAGGAGATAGCTAATGTACTCTTAGCTGGTTTTATAACACGAGCATTTTTTTTTTTTTTTTTTTTGATGAGCGAGACGAGATGGGGGGAAGGGGTCCGGCGGAGGGAGTGGCTTCTGATCTCGGACTGGGTCTCCATATTGAAGACTGAAGACTATGATGAAGGCATTGACGACCTTTTCGGCCATCATCGTCCATGGTATCCATGTAATCCTTTCTCTCATTCCTCCCCTCTCCCATATCCTTGAGAACCATATCTTCTACCTGTTCCTTCTTCCCTTTTGGGACCGTCGTATATGTTTCATCCACAACGAATTTGATGGGAGATCATCTTCTTTTTAGAAGAAGAAAAGGGGGAGGAGCACTTTTATTTGCAATTCCTTTTTCTTCTTACAGGGCTCTCCTACTCTACGAAACAAATTTCCAAATTATTTAGCACATAACATAACCGATTTTAAAATATCCTATCCTTGAGACCACAACCATCCATGTTGCTCCTTATCTGCATCAGTACCACATGCTCGGTGCGAGCACCAACAGTGATAATAATGGTGATTAGCTGTACCATGTAAGTAGTATATACACTAAATATCTTGTGCCTCTTATCGCATTAGGAATGTGGTGTTCTGAATGCCAGTGCAATATGGGTAGAATATATTCTCAGGATAGCTGTGCTTCTCCTGTAGAGTTCGATGGCGATTCCAGTCTATCCAAACGAAAATGAAAAGGAGGGGATTGCATTTCTCCCCAATTGTGGTCATCAGTGGACCTACCACCTGCTGGGGTGGTGCTCCCAATACCTGGCTATTAGTGACCACAGCATAGTACAAACATGATCATGTAGCTGTGGATCGGCACTGGTGGGCAGGGGAGGGCTCATTTCTTGAGGCAACTCTCATGCATGACATGCATGTATGCATGCATATCTATAAGAATGTCCAGGAGCCCAAAATGAATTAGAAAGCACTTGTGGGCACAGTATACGCTCCGGTCTCTTCAGGAAAATGTTCTTGAAGACGACCATGAGATCAAAGATCTGATCACTGCATAGATTATAGAGTAGGTGAAATAACTAAATGTTTTTAGTACGTGTTCCTTTAGACATATAGATATTGTGTCATGAGTCATGACAGCGGAATGTGTTTCATCATCTATGAAGGTTGTCACCTATCGCAGATACTGATGTCAGTAGGTAAGGGAAGTTGCAGACCTGAGAGTGGTGGTAGTTGCCGAAGGAACGCTTTAATACCACAGGTTCCTGCACCACAGCATGGGCATTCAAGGCAATCAGATTTCTTTTTTTTTTTTCAGAAACCTGTGATGGCCCCAAATCCAGGAATTTGTTCCAAGATGCTGCTGATGCAGGAACAAACAAATGACAGCCCATGAAAAATTAAAAGTTCACAGCACCAGAAGCACAAAGCATGTCTCCATCAAAGCATTCCTCATCTTGTTGGCCACAAAGATCTCAATCCAAACATCCACAGCAAGACACCCTGTCGAGGATGCTATTCTGGCTCATTAACACTGAACCGAATAAATGAAGATAGAAACAACTGACGGACCATTCCATTAAGTCATCTAAAGTAGAATCTGTCGGTGCTAATCTTCAGGCATAGAATGCGACCCATCATTTGGAGGTTCGGACGCTAACTTCTGTAAGGGCGAACGGTTTTCGAGATTCCATCATGGAAAAAAAAAAGGTGCGCTGAATTGTTCTTTTGTGCATAGCTATAAGCCAGTATTTCTAGAATACGTTAATATTCCACCTTCTAGAAATTCCCTATGTTGATGTGTAAGATGACTTGCTTCTGATGTCATCTATTGCAACTCTTGGATACATCCATAAGGCGTAATGCATATGTCTTCAAGTCTACGTAAAAACTCGTGCTGTGTCACATAAATGAGCATCTACTGAAGCAAAAAAAAAAAAAAAATTCCAAGTAAAGATTCATGCTTATCTCATGTCCTTTATCGTGCAATTCTTGCAACCGGCTTTTAACTCACGATGATGGCCATGCATGAATCAGTGCAGTGTGTCAATAAAGTAATAAGCCAAAACTATGCTGCACTTTTTTTTTCCTGCTCTACCAGGGAGTGTTTTTGGCACTTGTTAATAATAGCTTTCCCTTTCCCTTTGAGATTTGGAAGATAAAAAATTCTGTTTCAGACTTCGGTAATGCTTGTGATAAACAATCAGAAAGCTGAGAGTTTGAGCGTACAAGAAAGCTTAAAGAAGCAGAAATCATTGCAGGGTGACAGCCAGGAAAGAAATAAGTAGCATTATTTAACAAATGACATAAATTATTTACATCTTTTCCCATGCGAAATGGTTAATAAATAACAGTATAGATTTCAAGAAACATAAATGACAAAAAGAATACAACAATATACTTATCTGCGACCCCTTGTCCTTGCAATATGAGATCGAGGAAGACCAACAATCGCCAAAAGTCCACTGCCAAAAGCTGCAACTGCTGCTACAGCAAAGGCTGGTGAATTGCCACCTCCAAATAATTGATCCCATGGTCCACTTCCCAAAGACACAAGTACCTGATGTTTCACAATTCCCATTAGTAACCGTTAAAGGCAGGTAACACTCAATTAGGAAGCATGGTAACTGAACACCAGCTTCATTTTCCATCTCTATGCCAAAAAGCTCTTGTATTCACATGCATGCAGATGATGTGAAAGTTCTTTGGTAGGTCGGACAGATGTTGACAGTTACCAAATAAATTGTTTGCAGAGTTCAGCTCAGCAAGGCACCAACTCTAATATCCTACCAATTTTGAACTTTGTTCCAGGGGTGAAAATATATCATTTATCAAAGGCCTGATACTTCAGATATAAATTATGCGGTTCATGCGATATGGCTAGGTGTTCTTCAATATTGGAACTATAGTAGCATTCCTTGTCTATGGGAACCACTCAATCCATATTTGGATTTCTAGAACCAATAACTTGGTGCATTATTCATAAGTTCATTAAGATAAAAAAAAAAAAAAAACAGAAGTACATCATCCTAAATCAGAAAGACAGGTTGACAAAGATAAAAAATAAAAAAACACTACTACGTTTTAGTTCCCGCTCATAAAAAATGCAAATACAACACAAAAGGCAATATTTTTCCTAATGATCTCAACAAGTGAAATGAACTGTTTAAAAAGATTAGTGAATTATAAACTTCTGCTGGAAAACCCATAAAAATCTATAACTGATAGTAAAGCAAAGAAAGTATATTGGAAGAAAGAGGAAGAAATTTGTTAATGAAAGAAAAATCAAAAGATGTGTTATAATTTTCATCAAATGTGATTCTCCGTCATATATACTTCCATTATTAAGCCTAACTTGCATATAAGTATGAATGAATTTCCTAATATATTCAACATTCCAGGTTAATCTATTATAATCAACTGATAGCAAAATTTTACCCATCCAATAACTTGAATTCTCAGGTTATCAAAAAAAAAAAAAAAAACTTGAATTTTCATCATCAATGAAGCCAAAGTTTAATATTTCATTATGAGTTAAAGTTAAGATTTATGATGACACAACAATGTAGACAAAGAGATTAAATATTTTTAAGCACATTAAAGCAATTCCTTCCATAGACTGGCGTTGGATTGACATAATGATATATAGGCGACATAAAAAAAGAAACAACCTCAATTCTTATCCAAGCTTCTAGACCCTACACCGATCTATTGAAAAATATGCTCAAGGAACTGAACAACATGTCACCTCACCACTCTGTTGTTCTCAAGAGAGCTTAACTTAAAGACCGTATCTTGCAGGCATCTTCCTTAATAAAGATATAAGCATAAACTGAACCATAAGACTAATTCAAACGGTAGTTAAGGACAAAGGGCTATGAAATTGAAGAAATGGTAACTCTTTGTCTCATTATTTGAAACCAAGAAAATCTTAGACTCCCATTGATCATGAATTACCTGAGGCAGGTTACATAAGGATGATTTTCTGAAGATTGGACCTGATGAGGGACTAATTATGGAATATTTGCCAAAATCTTCGCAAGTGAGAGATAGAAGACAGGTAAGAATGCATTTAGTTTGGAGGGCCGGACAGGACTAGTATAGCCAGGGAGACGGGCATTGGTTAGTAGTGGAAAACAGGATTTGGGCATGGACACATTAAAAGCAAATACAGAAGATAGATTATCTGGGTCTTGCAAAGTTTCAGAAAGAAGTAAACAACGAGCTTCAAAAACGGTTTATACTTGCTTATTCACTTAAATATGCACTTGCTAAACAATGATATTACTACAGCTTGCTTAATAAAAAAATTAACTCTGATAGCAAGGTCCGCCGTACCGGTACCGGTCGGCGTACCGGTGGCCGGCCGGACCGGTACGGTACTGGTACGTACCGGCTGGTACCGGTCCCGTACCGGCCGGTACGCGGTAGTTTCAAAAACCACAGCGCGCGGCGCTGTGGTTCTAAAAGAAAAAAAAATCGTACCGGTGCGAACCGGCCGGTTCGCACCGGTACGAGGCCGGTACCGGTTCGGATAAAAAACCAAAAAATACCCGTTTTTTTATCCATTCCGGTACCGGTCCACGGCTGGACCGGTACGTACCGGCCCGTACCGGCCGGTACGGGCCGGTACGGCATTCCATGTCTGATAGGATATCAAAGCTCCCTGTTTTTCATATGTGATGTGGGTTTTATCATCTATATATCTAAATTCGTTAAGTTAGGTCAGTTTGGTTCCGGTGTGGTTGGTCCAGGATTAACTTGGCAAAAGTTCTGTACCTGGCCAAACCTACACTTGCTCAAATGGAAGAAAAAACATTTAGTCAACCAGTTTACTTTTTAAGTGAGCCCACTGCCCAATAGGCTAACATGACATATTTGCATCTCTAATTGCAAACTCAATAGAACAATCAATTCTAAGACACCAAAACAAACATTCTTCCAAATCTCCAGCTAAGAGAAACTGATTTCACCAAAAGCTATTCTTCAACTTCACCTTCCCCATCTGAATTTCGTTTCGGCAGTGTAAGTCTTGGAAGATTTGATCATAGGTGGAAAGCAACTGATGTGGAATAAAAAATAATTGACTCCAGATACCTTTTGTATGCTCAGAACCGTTAGTTAGATAATTTTTGAGCAAGTTTTAATCTTGTTTTAAGTATGAGTGCATGAGAAACCTACTTTATGTATATGACGGACTGAAAAGGTCAAGAAAATCATTTGAATCTAAATTTTTTGGTCATTTAGGTGTCTTTCTATATAGGGTTTAGTCGAAAACCTGAATTCCTTCTTCCCTGTTTCTTGCAGCAGAACAGCAATGTCATTTCTTGATCCAAATTCTAGTTTTGGTCCAGCATCAAAATTGGTATCAGAGATAAAGGACTTCATACTCCTTCCTTTACCTTAGTCTTTTTCCTATTGTCTTGTTGTTTTACCCCTTTTTTCATGTTATCAAACAAGAAGATCTTTTAACCATTACACACTAAATTATCATCTAGCAATAATGATGTGATGTCAAAGAATGCTACATTACAAGCAATTGTCACAACCTCAGGTGTTAAAAAAGTTCATGGAGACTGAAAGATAGATCAAGAGTCATGAAGACAAAGAAATTAAAGGACCACTACATGAAGAGCCTGCATTGAAGCTCTCCGAGGTGATGTCATAGAAGTTCCACCATTCAAACAATCTGCAGTTGAGGATATATTAGTTGAGAACAAGGCATTTAGGTTCGATTTATTTGCCTGCAATCGAGCAGTTGCAACTCCAGTTGCTGCAATTAGAATTGCAAGCAATTAATACATTTGTTTGGTTGCCGATAATACAATTGCTACTTGCAATTACAAGTGCACAAAAAAAAGTCCCAGAAATTGCATCTCATATTGCAGTTAAAAACAATCATACTACCAATTGCAACTTAAATTGCAAATCCTATCCCAGCTACTTGTATCCTCTCACCTCATTAGCTTAAGTTGCAATTTAAAATTGTATAATATTAGTAAGTTAAAAGATCAATTGATTATTTTAGTAATACATATTTAAAAATTAAATATTGTCATTTTAATTAAACCAGAATATAAACTTTGCTGTTATAATAGTATATATAATTATTGTAATATCAAATAATACTCTCTAATCTATTACAATAATTATTATTGTTGTAACACTATGATAATCTAATAGTATTGCTATTTTTATTATAATCATAACAACGAGAGCATTATTATTATGTTACAATTATTCTTATCATAATATTATTATTTAATAGAAGAAATAATTATTAGTGTTATACAATTGGAAAAAATTTTGCATCCTCAAATTTCCAATAACAACTATAATTTCTAATGCAGCAATTGGAGTTGCAGGCAACTAAACAACCTTTTTAATGGTCCATCTAACATTTTGAAGGTAGAAATTCAAAGTAATGAAGATCCATGCAAGGACCACACAGGCAATATCAAGTCACAACTCTAACGCAATGACCGAGATCAAGCAATACGGAAATCTATTCCCCATTGATTTACTAGATTCTGTCATATGCAGATGATCTTCAATTAACAGACATCAAAACATCCAATCAAAGGTGTAATCGTGAGAAATCTAATATGAGCCTCCTTCATCGAATCTTAAAGACACAAAGAGATCATGCCTTGGGAATCATCAAGGTGATCCTGTGGATGACATTTATGTCATGAAAACAAATGTGAGGGAATACAATTAAACAGATCTAGATTTTTTGTTTAGTATATTCAGTGTTTGGAGATGATTGACTTGCCCAAGTCAACTCATCTAACTCGCCACCCTTAATCTTTTGCTAGCATTGCCTGGACTTAAGACACAGTCAAGTGTTCAAGTACCTTGAAGAATCCGACAGCACAAACTTAAAAACTTGAATAAAAGAACATAGCAGTATAATTTATTATAAAATATAATTAAACATAAAATATGCTCTTGGAATTCATTTAAAATAATCTTGATTATTAAATTATTCATGTGGGTTTTAAAATACCATATATAAGTGACAATTTGGGACTGCACTTTCTCAAAGTATTACTTTTGGGCTAAAATTTCCTTTAGGCCCAATTTACTTTTGGCATGACTCTGTAGTGGGCCCAATATAAGCAGAAGGTTTAGACATATTGCTTTCTTTGCCCAATCATTGGGATCATAAATGCCAACTACTCACCTGTCTCTTTCTCCCGTATGGATCCCCATTCACCATAAAACTGTAGGACACTAGAGAGGAGGATAGGTTGCCAATTTGCAAGATTATGTTTCCTTCCACCTCAAGAAGGGATTGGGAGTTTAGAACATTAGATTTACTCTGCCATTTTCAGAAGGATAGATCGGAGGTAAAGAAGAAACAGATATACCCAAGTTCTCTCCTTTCCCCTTCATCGGCCTCTTCTTTTTGCTCCATCATCAGCGTATAGGAGAAACCCTTAAGTCCCTAATCAAGCAAACAAGTTGCGTCTACAACATATAAATCTCTATCGTATCCAGATAACAATGCCTTTTGTGGGTCAGGTTGAATCAAATCCTGAAAAAATTGAAAATTCACTCCAACCAACGAATGGTTCAAACCTTTGATCAGGCCAGTGTTGAGCTGTCCAATTTAAAAGAATTCTTCCTCCCACATCACAAAGGAATTATCCCCTGATAACAGAGGTAGTCATGTTCAGGTGGCCCATGGCATGGGTCAGTGACGATGGGATGATCTGACTATTAAAGGTGACTCATGAAAGGGGCATGGCCAGGTCTTGCTGTAATGAAGATGGCGATGCTGGTTCTTACCCAAACAAAGCCAAGGACTTCATGGAAGCGAGGCGGCCAAATCTCATGGCTTCAGAGGTAACGACACAAAAATTCACCACACTGGATGCAAAAGGGCCAGATTTCCCAACCTCATGGTGAGGCAGCCGAATCTCACAGCTTCATGGCACCTTGAGTTAATCTAGTGGGACAAAGTGCGAAGTAAATGGAGCAATCATGGCAAACATATAGGTGACTTGGTTGACCCGTAGTTGGCCCATGGTGAACCGAAAGCCCACGATCTAGCTATCCTGGCAATTTGGTTGAGGTCGTCAAGTTCGAAATAGTGGAACTATTACTGTGAAAATATCTTTAGGTATATGTTGCACTGTATAAAACAAGAAAATCATTATTTAACTATTTTAGTTGTCTTTCTACATAGGGGTATTCGGATTCGAAATTTTGCATTTCTAGGAAAAATTTTGGAAGTCCATACAGAAATTGGTTACTTATGTCACGCCCCCGTCTGCACAGGGCACGTGAGGCACCCAGTGCCCGCATGGGGGCCACATGAGGGGGGAACACGGAGCTCTCCTACTAAATATTGTACGGTTTTGGGCCCGTACGCGCTCAGACCCCTTCTCGGTTTTGTTTTCCACCTAAAACGCATTAGCAGGATTTGGAGACACCCGTCTCATATGCCCAGGTTCTGAAACGAGTCTAGCCGATGTGGGATCTTTCATTCACCCACCCTCGGACTAGAGCTGCCCTCGGCTCTGACACCAAATGTCACGCTCCCACCTGCGCGGAGCACGTGAGGCACCCAGTGCCCACATGGGGGCCACATGAGGGAGGAACACGGGGCTCCCCTGCCAGATATTGTTCAGTTCTGGAGCCCGCACGCGCGCACACGTGCCGCTCGGACTCCTCCCCGGTTTTGTTTTCTACCCAAAACGCATCTGCAGGATTTGGAGACGGTGCCTTATAGCCCAGGCTCTGAAACGAGTCTAGCCGATGTGGGATCTTTCAACTTACGCTTCAAAAGTCCTAGTTTACTTGTAGAAGAAATCAAGAAAAGTCTATAAGAGTGCCTACTAGGGCGGGTTGAAAATTAATTTTGTTTGATTTGTTTTTATAGAAAAGATTTTTTAGGCTAAGTTTGGTCCTTTCTTCCTCTCTCTCCCTCCCCTCTCTTATTAATCTCTCTTCTATTATTTGTTCATTTCTACTAATATGAATTCTGTTTTTGCTCTCCATAACGTTAATTTACTCTTTGTTTTCTACATGAATATAAAATCTTTGATCTCAATGTCCATTATAGGATTACAAAAAGCTTGAATTGAATCAAAGGTGGCCTATACATGGATTCTTAATGACTAAGGATCCATAAAGCTGATCCCAAATAGTTGGGACAAGGTTTTGATGGTTATAAAGACTACTAAACAACTACCACCAATTGTCAAGCTTCTTTTGAAAATTTGTTCTTTAAACCTACCACATCTGAAAACCTAAAACTGAAATTTTTTAGCCCATTTTAAATTCTATATTTCCTAAAAACACCTATGCTCTGTTTTCTGTAGCTGGGCAGCACGGTCAATTTCTTAAACCAAACCTTAAATTTCTAACCCCTTTAGGTTCTTCCATGCATTGTAGATCATCCACAATTGGTCCTACAGTACAATATCATAGTTTGCCGTCTCGGTACCGAATCCCGTACCAGTGCCATACTAGCACAATGTCAGTCCGGTACGGTATAAAATTTGTTTGGCGTACCGAGTGTCGGTACGCCACCCATACCAAAAGTACGATACGCTCCGTACCATCCAGTTTGGGCCGATATGGTATACCTTGAGTTAGATTCTTTATGCCCTATAAGTCCTCTCAAGCAACTCCTCGTAAATTTTGTTAATAAATTAAAGAAAAAAACAGACAGATAATGTTCTCTAGACGAATGCATCAGACCCCAGGGACCTAGGAAATTTCATCAATCAAAGTTGCCCTCGGGAAGGCAATAGCACTCAACAGAATGCATACTGATTAAGAAGTTCTAATTGGCATAATCTTAAAACCTTGCTTGGTCCATCATATAAAGGAACTTAGGTTGCTAAACTGAACCTTATCATCAAGCACTATAAGTGTTATATTGCAAGCAAAATAAACATATAGAATCAAAGCAAACATATGGAGACATTATTTAGGGTAGTGATAATTTCATTACAAAGCAAACATATAGAAAATTACAATAATCTCATAAAACCAATTTTTCTATATGACGGATCAACAATGAAGGCTATCTTCTTGCTTAAGCAATTGATGGAAAGATATACAATCAACACATGCTCCTGGATTGAGTTAAGGAAGTATATGATATGGTACCATGAGAGGTTAATTTGTTCGCATTAAGATTTAAAAAGAATCATTTTTGTCCCTCTCATCTTACTTCCTCCAACAATGAGATGAAATGACTAGAAGCCAGAAAACACATAGCACATCATAACCCAATAGCACATCATAACCCCATGTCGAAAAAGAACAAATAACCCTTGGTACTTATCCTCCTAGTTCCTCCCCTCTGATGTACTCTTCAGCTCCTTCAAATTTCTTCCTTCATCTTGCTCTTCCAAATCAACACCCTTTCTTTTCAAATTTCGTGACAAGCCTACAATTTTGCAACTTCTAGAGAAAGGCAACTATTCTAAGTAGAACAAGAAATATATATCTTGCATATTGGCAAGCATACTAACCTAGGAAAAAAACAATTTCCACTCAAAATAGACATTTTTGTAAATGGTACGAAGAAATTATTTTTATTTCGAATAAGAATTAATAGAGAAGCATATTGAACATTATAACCTAGATGGTGCTTTTAGCAAAAAGAAAAAGTAAACAATACATTAGAATTCATCAAGGACATAGACCAGTGACAGGGGAACAATATGTGATTTTTCAGCTTCATTGGGCTTGCATCAGTGACAGGGGCTCACATTAAAAATCTCTTTAAACTAGTTATTGATGAAGTTGTTCTAAATAACCAGGAAGATATTGTGTTATATGTAACTTGAGATGATATAACATTGGTTGATCTAGAGAACAGTAGGTAAAATGCTAAATCTGAACTATGGAAAAGAGTCAGAGATATGGACTCAAGCCAAAAAAAAAGAATTTGAAACACAACCAAAGTGTATGCAATGCAATTTCCTTTTTCCAAGGAAATAAAAATGAGGCAGTCAAAGCTAGTTAATAAGAGATACCATAATGCAACTGGTTCAGGTTCATTACCTTATCATAGGAAAAGAATTGTCAAAATAGATACTGTCACAACTAATCATCAGATCTACACAGATGAAGTGGCTAGGTGCAAGAGTGTTATCTAATAATATATTCATTAGCCACTAAAGCAAATATTGTACTAAAATGACAATAAGGCCCATAATGTTGCATGGTTCAAAAGAACGAGTTACATACAAGGTCCAAGGAAAGATGGCCATGACACAAACTAGGATGAAAAGGAAAATGTATACCAAAGCTACAACCAATAAAGTAAGGGATGACTATACTTCAGCACAGTAGGGGTTATAGCAACTGCAGACAAAGTCAAAAACCTATTTAGATGGTACCGTTAAGCATTAAGAGTTTAAGACTATGTTTTAGTTCACATGAATGAAATAGAATCAGAATTGAAATGAAATGAAAATAGCAATAAAAGATAGGGAATCAGAATTTTCATTCCTATACCATTGTTTGGTCAAGAAACGAAAGATTGCATGTGAAAAAAATGAAAATTCCATTCTAGTATTTATTTTAACTAATTATATTTTAAAAATATTTCAGATTGATATTTTAAATATATCCTTCAACAAGGAACAGAATCAAATTTATAATGCAACACTTATAATAGTTTTGGAGGCCTCCATTTAAATCTTACTTTATATGTATAGTTGTATACATGTGCAAACAACAACCACTATCATGTTAGAGTGATCGATTTTTCACGTTTTCAAAATAGGACTTTTAAATTCAATTGAATTTAAATTATGAATTCCCATTTTATACTGTAAATGCCACTAAATGATTTGTACAAAATTTGTCACTTATTCCTATTTGTTACCATAAATGCGAGTAACTAATTCATACTTGAAATATCTTTAATTTTCATTTCTATAAGAATGATCATTTCTCCCATTTAAGATTGGAATGAGAATTCCTCCATTTAAGGGAATAAGAAACCTTAAGAAATCATAATTCCGTTCCTTGTTACACAAACCAAACATTGACAAGGGGCCAAAGTTGAATTTCTATTCCATGCCTACTCCCATTCCAAGAACCAAATGTAGCATAAGGATCTCAGCAAAATCCAAAACTGTGAGGTGCTAAGATTTGTGCTGAAGGGTCTAGAATGAAGGAAAAATACCCCAGCAGCATCCATGAAGTTATAAAGGAGGATTAGCAAAGTTAGCAGACTCACTAGAGGTAAAATTTGACGGGAGCAAGCTACAGATAAGGATCCATGAAGTCATCAAAAATATGGTGACAAGTCTGCATGATTTTAATTACATAATGATGTGCCTTTTCCTTGTTACTTCCTTTTCCTTATTCTAGTTAAAGAAAATTTAAAAAAGTGTGAAGCCTTCTAGCCAAATAATGAAGTAGCTATCGGTGGGGGGGAATATGTTGTGTGTTATTCCATCACATTAAGTTACACAATAATGAACAGGAATTTTGCCCCCAAAATTGACTTTATTTTCATTTACAAAAATGACACTTTCATTCTTTTTTGCAGAAAGTGTTCATTTTGGACTTTGGTGCAGCATCACACCCATACTCTCAAATGACCACACATTTAGCTCATAAAAGAACATTGTGATAGTCAAAGCACACAGATAAGTAACAGATACATACATAATACAAGTCAATACACAGACAGAAAAGCTCTCATACTATTCATGAAGATAGGTGTATGATGGTCCAAAAAATTCAAAATGGACAGATCCTGTGAAACAATAAAAAAATAAAATAATATGACCCAATATAAAAGTTAAAAAAAGAGTAAATTTATCCTTATAAAATTCTGCAACACTATAGGATGTCATAGAATATCTTCATTCTAAATCTTTCCCTTGCTTCTATGGGTTTCATTTTGATGTGAGCCTTGGTTTTACTTTGCAGATTATACATATGTAATTGCTTTCTTTGGTTTAGTCTCTTGAATGGTCAGTGGAATGATGTGATTTCTTTAGGATACCAAGTCATTTGGTTTCTTTCATTACATTTAAATTTTGTAGTCTTTCTTTAAATCTAGAAGCACTTGAGTTGCCCAATACAGGATAGTAACGTGCCTTATTTCCCAAAACGAGAATTCAAGAAACATAAGTAATTTTGCGTAGAATTCTCAAACACTAGTCCTATAACAAGGAAAAAAAGATACTAGTTAAACACAATTTAGGAATATTATAGTAAGAGAATGTCTACCTGAGGGATCACAATTGCAAGATTTAGAATGCCCATTGCTAATCCTGCAATTTAATTGTCAGTAAGCACATAAAAAACAAAGGTAACAAAATACAAAAGATTCAGGGCGAAGAAACTGAGCACCTACCTTGACCAAGCCTTAAGGACTCAATTCGACTAGAAATCATTGCATAAGGAATACTATAAGTCACCTACAAAAATGACAACTTCTTTGTAAAGTAACATGCCAATGACTATTAATTTTAATGAAAGTTTGTATTGAAGCTATTCACTCACTGCCAGTGGTGCTCCAAGTATTGCAAAGGCAATTAGTGCAGAAACAACAATGCCAACTGAAGGAAGTCCACTGCTTTGGTAATCTGTATTTTTTGCAATATAAGATATTATGAGCATTGCTACAAAGCAGAAAAACATGAGAATGTTTGAGATTCCCCAAACAAGGCCAGCTCCCAACTTCCGACACATTTTTTCGATCACCATTGAAGTAAAACCCAGAACAACAGAATTCAACATCAGACCGAAAGCCCCCATTCGCACTCCAGTTTGATATCTTTGCCCTTCATCTGGGTTGCCTCGATAGATCTCCCGGCCCATCCAATCAGTGTCAAAGAGAATAAATGGAAACCATCCTATCCAAGTAAGTGCAGTAACAATCAGAACCATCCAAACAGGCAATGTTAGGTATCTAAAGGATCCTATCAATTCCCAGAGGAAAGCCTCTTGGCCATGGTTTAGCTGCTCTTCTGTTCCTTCAGCAGAGTATGGAGCCACACTGCTAGAATTTAGAGGAACTTCTTGGACTGATGATATACTGATATAAGTAGTGATGATGAGAAGAATGATGTCAAGAAGAAAAGCAGACTTGAGGTTGGCACAATTTATGCTGCAAGCAGAGGTGACAGTGAAGGGAAGGATGGTAAACCAGCCACTATAAGATCCAGTAGCAAAGCCTAGTATATTTCCCAAGGCCATGAAGAGTGAAAAATAAGCATTAGCTATCCGAGTCCTCCTGTGATCCTTCCCTGAAATAACAGAAAGAATGGAGGCATCTATTAGGCAATCATCTTGTAGAGCAGCAAATCTGAAGTGACTCAAGAACTGAATATACTAGCTTGGGTCATGTGACTGCCCCAACCAGATATTGAACAAGTCATTCACTTGACTCAAGTTAGTTAAAGTCTTTTTTTCAGGTCTCTTAAAGTTTTCCACAGACATGAACAAAAGGAGGAGAAATTTTTCTCAAAAGAAAAAAAAGGAAAAAAAAGTGAAAAAGGTATCTTTCCTCCCATAAAACCTCCAAAAATCTCTATCCTGACCAAAATTCCTAAAATCTGAAAATGACTGGGAGGCATTGAAAAACAAAAGGGCATGCTTGGTCAATAGGATTACATTTCAATTCAGAGAAGAAGTTGTCTTACCTAGGGCTGTCAAACAAGTGACCCATTTTGAGCAGTTGTGTTCAACTAGAAATTCAACTCAAACTCAGCCGCTCTGTTAAAGTCAAAGTAGGCTGCTAGAGCTAGGTTTGACCTGCTTGAACTTGGAACCATCAAGCTAGAAATAGGAATATATAAATAATTAATATATATTACAGTAGTTACTGCATATAAATAAAAATTATTTTTATACTAAATTCACATGCAGAAGAATGTATTTCAAATTAAGTTTTAATGCCGAAATTAGCTCAAAATTTTTTTACAAAGGCCTCGAGGGACCTCTTGTTCCCACTAGATTTCTTAAAACAATTGTTCATGACAAGCTTAAGTCTAGTTTAAATTAAATATGCTGGTTCAAGCTCGACCTACTTACAGAATGAGCTGAGCTTGAGCTTGGCTTGACATGCTCAATTTCGACTAGTTTATAACCCTATTCTTACTTATAACCTATAAGACCTACCAATGGAAGACAATCAAAGACCAGATTGACAAACTAAGGCACAAAAATTAGTGTATCCAATATTGACAAAAGCATAAAATTTTAGAAGTTAAAACCCAATTATGAAAACCTGAAAGTCTAAATTTAACTATAAAGGATAACATTCTAGAGAAAAAGTTGACAGAACTTGGAATGGGGAAAGCTTCACAAAGAAACAAACTTGCAAAGTTATAACTAGGAAAAAAAGTGCTCTGCCATAAGTAATGTGACACAGCACCTGAACAGATGCTAGCAAATTCAACAGTCGAAGGCATGTAATTACATAAGTGCCAAGACCCTCAAGAATAATAACTTAGAAGCCACTCAAACAACAATATATTTGAGTTATGAACCTTTATTTTTAATTAACACTAGGATTTAATTATTTGGGCCTTAATAATGAATCAAAAATGCTTGGTGAGCTCATTAATGGGACACAAATGATAAGACCCAGTATAACATAGTATTCCTATGATCCTATCACTTTCATGTATTTAAAATGTTATTTTCTAGTGGTCAGGCCGATGCCATGTCAATGAAAAATAGTGCTGCATCAGTTACCCCATCTTTCTATTCTATACACGGATCCAAGTAACAGTAATGTATCATTTCCGGCGGTTTCTTGAAGTCCAGTCCCATCAAAGAGAGAACGTCTTATACTACCCTAAATCCTATGTTGCAGGTTTCTGTTCAAGAAAGGTCAAAATGTCAGTCATGATTTCTATTTCAGTTTCCCTACTCCTATAGGCCTAAGAGTAATCGATCTATAAATTACAATGTTAACAAGCCATTTATCCACAGAAACAAGGTAACAAAGCCTAAGACGCAATACGTGCCCATTCAGTTTCTCTATTCTTATAGGTCTAAGAATTCTGAAGTCATATGAATTTTAGTGTGTGCAAACTATTTATCCACAGGATCAAGTAAAAAGCCTCAGGCATTCCATATCGCATTTCAGTTTCACTATTGTTATATGACTATGAGTTTTTAAGTCTACAGATGGCAATGCCTGCATGTCATCCAAGCAAGTAATCAGGGTAATAACCTTAGAACATACATTTCCCATTTCAAAGTTTCAAGTTTTTGGGTAGGTCTAGGAGCTTTGCAGTTCATAAATTACAATGCTTATTGGCCATCTACACAAGCTAGTATAGTAGTACGCTAAAGCCTAAAGAGTCCGATCCCCTATCCTCTCAAAGTGGTCCAAAGTCTCTTGTCTTGTTCCTCTGCTCTCATTTTCCACTCTTCACCATATATTCTACTAATTGCTCTTCATCATGTATTCTACTAATTGCACAACGTAAATGCGCCAAGTCCTACCAAATTAAGTCAGCTAACTTAAAAATAGTTCGACTCTCCTTTTAGCGTTATGGGCACCATGGTGGCTCAGAGTAGATCCAATGAACCCCGCAAACTATGCTGCTTCCCAGATATAGGACATAGACAACAACTTGATGCAACATCCTACCTGGTCCAATCCCATCACGAGTGATGAGCTATAAAATGGACAGAATCATCTATACAATACTAAGAACCATAAATACATAAATAATAAATTGAATTGACTAAAGACTAGAGCAAACAAAATTTTCCGGTCAGCAGCATTAGACCTGATGCGGGATTTGCACCCCGTCACCAGCAGAGCCCACACACCAGCCGAGCAGGGGAAGAGAGAGTGTTCCTCAGAAGGTATTGTCCGCTTTGGGTCCGATTTGGGGGTCGAGCGTACCCGGAGCCCTCCTCACGGCGCCTCACGATTTTGCCCCACAAAAGGCGCCTCCTAAGGGAAGGGTGATTGAGCCCCCCATTATATGGCACAGACCTTCCCGCTGATTAGCCGATGTGGGACTAAATTCGAGGAACCCCCGTAACACAGCCCCCCCAGCGGGGAGGTCCTGTGCCCGGGTCGGCTCCTTGCTGGATAGGCGGAGGGCCGAGGCCCTCCTTCTAGCGCCATCTGATGCGGGATTTGCACCCCGTCACCAGCAGAGCCCACACACCAGCCGAGCAGGAGAAGAGAGAGTGTCCCTCAGAAGGTATTGTTCGCTTTGGGTCCGATTTGGGGGTCGAGCATACCCGGAGCCCTCCTCACGGCGCCTCACGGTTTTGCCCCACAAAAGGCGCCTCCTAAGGGAAGGGTGATTGAGCCTCCCATTATATGGCACAGACCTTCCCGCTGATTAGCCGATGTGGGACTAAATTCGGGGAACCCCCCGTAACACAAATCTGATGCGGGATTTGCACCCCGTCACCAGCAGAGCCCACACATCAGCCGAGCAGGGGAAGAAAGAGTGTCCCTCAGAAGGTATTGTCCGCTTTGGGTCCGATTTGGGGGTCGAGCGTACCCGGAGCCCTCCTCACGGCGCCTTACGGTTTTGCCCCACAAAAGGCGCCTCCTAAGGGAAGGGTGATTGAGCCCCCCATTATATGGCACAGACCTTCCCGCTGATTAGCCGATGTGGGACTAAATTCGGGGAACCCCCCGTAACACAGCCCCCCCAGCGGGGAGGTCCTGTGCCCGGGTCGGCTCCTTGCTGGATAGGCGGAGGGTCGAGGCCCTCCTTCTAGCGCCATCTGATGCGGGATTTGCACCCCGTCACCAGCAGAGCCCACACACCAGCCGAGCAGGGAAAGAGAGAGTGTCCCTCAGAAGGTATTGTCCGCTTTGGGTCCGATTTGGGGGTCGAGCGTACCCGGAGCCCTCCTCACGGTTTTGCCCCACAAAAGGCGCCTCCTAAGGGAAGGGTGATTGAGCCCCCCATTATATGGCACAGACCTTTCCGCTGATTAGCCGATGTGGGACTAAATTCGGGGAACCCCCCTAACAAGACCTATACCAAATGTATTTATAAGCCATTAAGAAAACGATTTGTGATGCTACCGACCCTCGTCTCCTCCTCCAAAAATTAGCAAATTTTGCGTTCACCTGAAAGCGAACGATAGGAGCAGGGATCCCACGGCATGGCATTTAGTAAATTTATCGAAGATTCAAGGTCGTTAAAATGCTTTGCCTATCCCGACCCGGTTTTTTTTTTTTGCGAACCGCTAGGGCTGAAAAGGGCAATAAAGCGCATCGCTTTCCCGATTCCTCCGCCCACGTCGCTTTCGGCTCCGTCGAACTTTACTAAATCGCAACGCAGGGAGCCGGCGACGTTGCAAAGCCCAGCTCCGCTGCGTGGCGATGGAATCAAGAAGGAAGAGGAAAGAGAGAGCGGACCTGCGAGATCGGCGAGGAGGGCGCGGCAGGGGCCCTGGGTGGTGTTGTTGCCGACGTCGAGGAGCCAGAATCCTAGGAGGTAGACGGCGATGGCGCGGGGATGGCGGGATCCGGCGGGGGGGTCACCGAGGAGGCGGCCAAGGTCGGCGGAGTGGCCGACGAGGAGGACGGAAAGGCCGATGGTGGCGGCGCCGCCGACGATGTAGGGGCGGCGGCGGCCGAAGGAGCTGGTGGAGCGGTCGCTCAGGTGGCCGATGAGGGGCTGGACGATGAGCCCCGAGAGGGGTCCGCAAAGCCACACCAGGCTCGCGAACGCGTGGGGGATCCCCAGCTCCTGGACATAGGGCGTCAGGAGCGAGAGCTGGAGGGCCCACCCGAACTGGACGCCGCAAGCCACGGACGCCACCCGGAAGAGCTGCCGCAGCGGAACCCTAGGAGGCGGCGGCGCTAGCGCCGCGACCGGAGGTGCCGCCCCGCCCCGATGCCTCCCGGGCACCCGCGGTGGTGGTGGCGCCCCGCTCCGATGCCTCCCGGGCACTGTCTCTTTCAACGGTCTCTTCTCTCTCTCCATCAGTCTCGCGTCGCCGCGGTATTCGGAGTCGGTAAGGCCGGGGGGAGCGATCTTTGTCGAATTAATGAACGAATCTTTTTTGGAATCGCAATTCGCAGGAGATGAGAAAGCCGGGGTGGCGTACGAGGTGAGGGCTATATTGGGGTCTCATGGGTTGAGCGGAGGAAGCGAGTGTGGGGTGGTTCTATATACACCCCCCCTATTGCTCAGGACACCCCCCAAAAATTAAAAAAAAATTAAATACTCTCTACACCCCCCATTTGCTAAGGACACCCCTAAAAAATTTAAAATTCCTAAATTACCCCCCACCCTCCCCACCCCCTCACCTAAATTGCTCTCTACACCCCCCAAACCCCCCCCACCCCGCTCTTTCCCTCCAAAACACCTCGCCAACGCCCAAAACCCCCCCGTTCCCCCTTCTCCCTCTCGTCACCTGCATTCTCCCGATCTCCGACCACCTCGCCGGCTTCTCCCGGAACCACCTCGCCGGCTTCTCCCGAAATTTTTTTTTTCACGGTTCGTGCTCCGTTCGGCACTGGATCGCCGAACAAAAGGCTTCTGTTCGGCTGAACAGTGCCGGACAGAAGCCTTCTGTTCGGCACTGTGCAGCCGAACAGATCTGTTCGGTTGAGGGTTGCCGAACAGAAGGCTTCTGTTCGGCACTGTTCAGCCGAACAGAAGCCTTTTGTTCGGCGATCCAGTGCCGAACGGAGTACGAACCGTGAAAAAAAAAATTTCGGGAGAAGCCGGCGAGGTGGTTCCGGGAGAAGCCGGCGAGGTGGTCGGAGATCGGGAGAATGCCGGCGACGAGAGGGAGAAGGGGGAACGGGGGAGGAGGGGTTTAAGGGGGGTTTGAGGGGTGTTTTTTTTTTTTTTCTTTTCAAAACGAAACGGAGGAGGAGGAAGGGGGGGTGTATGAGAAAATTTCAAGGGCAATATGGTAATTACACTAAAGGTTAGTTTGGGTATTTTTTTTTTGGTTTTTGGGGGGTGTCCTTAGCAATAGGGGGGGTGTATATAGAACCACCCGCGAGTGTGGGTGGAGAGTTGGACGGCGTTTTATTTTAAGGGGTCTGGCTTTTGGATATTTTTACGGGACATGCCACCGAATTCGGCTTTCCTGGCTTCCTGTTGGTCACAGCGCCGGGCGGATTGGACTCGGAACTGGCAGGAGAAGGCTGATCGGACGGTCGTGATTAAATGGGAATCATTTGATTGGACTACGGACAGGGTTTGGGCGGTGGCCGTCGGCGCGGATTTGCTTCCGTGGTGGCGATCGGATAGCGGCTCGAGGCACCAGCTGTTGTCAGGTGTGAGAAGGTTTATGCGGGCAAGGGACAATGGATGCCTCAAATGATTGGGGCTATGGATGTCACCGTATGGGACCAAAGAGCAGCTCATGTCCAGAGCCATGTGGGATATGCGCATAAGCTTATACATGTACATGTAGCAAATATCTTTGACCTTTTAAAAAAAAAACAAAGCTTGTCAAGTATACACACACATCTATATACATATATATGGAGCAAATATCTCATTTATGTGCACCATGAATCGGTCCTCCTAAATGCATGTCTCCTTTTGACACCCACATTTGCATCCCATGCTGTGAGTCGATATTGTTATCCACTTATGCTTTCTTTTAGTTTGCAGGAAAAAAAAAGTCAATAGAAAAATAAAAAAATAAGATTTTTATATTTTATAAAAAAATTCATGGAAGACATGAAAAAGCTACTTTTCCACCGGTTGAAAATTGGAGTTTTTTTATTCAAAAGTATCATTAAGCTATCAAAACCTATAGGTAAGATCTTTTCTTTTGTTAAAGGTATAATAGGTATTTTATACAATATTTAGAAAAGTAGATGCTCAATCAAACATAAATTACTTTGGAATATGACATTTTTTTATTATCAACCAAATATGCCAAAATTAATTTTCTATGTGTCATATTTTCAGAAATTATCTTTCTAAAAAAAATATTTTACTGAGAACAAATTCTTTCTACGAACCAAACGAGCCCTTAAAAATTTATCATACATAATAGATGATCTACTCATATGATATCTATTATATTTACTCTATTGTATATATATATACATATACATATATATATATATATATATATATATATATAATAAAATGGAGGTTCTACTTGGTTAGAGTTCCCTTCTTGCTATGTGGACAATAGATTAAAATTACACTATCCCATTTAAAGCAAATCATTAATGTCGTGAAGCATATCTCCGATTCCAAGATAAGATGATGATAATGTAATTCTCAATCCAAGTAAAGTGCATATTATTTTCTAGCATACTTTAACTAAATTTTTATATTATATTATGCATTTCTGCATTATAATGGATATTTTAATATACAAAATTACAGCATGTTTAATGTAATCTATAGTAGAATAATAGAATAGTTCTTATTTAGTACAATATTCAGATATTATAGCATGTATATGATAATTAATAATATAATATATCATTTCTTATATACTATATTTTTATCATATGTCAATTATATTTAGATAATTAGGTAGGATTTGGTCTGATATAATATAAATATAACAGATATTAAAATTATTGTAGTAATAGTTAATTGGATATAGTTAATGATGGTAATAATGTTGAAACCATATTAGTACGACCCTATCCCATTCAAAGCAAATCATCAATAGCAAGATCTATATTCTGTGCTCAATTTCTAAAAAATAGTTAATACCACATTCTAACATTCAAAGTATATCATTACTATCAATAAGCATATCCTTCCATTTCAAGGTCAGATGATAACGATGTCATTTTCAGTTCATGTAAAATGCATCTAAAGCAATTTCATTATTTAGCATTCTTTAATTAAATTTCTGCATTAAACGCTACACTTCTATATTGCAATGGATATTTTAAAATATTAAAGTGTAATATCTTTAATATAATCCATTAGTAAAATATTATGATAATTCTTATCCAGTGCAATATTCTGATATTATAACATGTATATGATAATTAATAATATAATATATATCTTTTATTATATATTATATTATTCATCATATATCAGTTATATTTAGATAATTAGGTAAATTTTGGTATTATATAATATAAATATAACAACTATAAAATTATTGTACTAATAATAAAAGAATACATAATTACATTAATTGGATATTATCTTCAATGATAATGATGAAGAAACCAGATTAATACTATATTATTCTATTCAAAGGAAATCATTAACAGTAAAATGCATATACTTCTCACAATTTCTCACAAATAGCTAATATCATATTCTCACATTCAAAGAAAATCATTAATGTCAAGAAGCATATCATAACAAGTATAAGTGATGGATAATAGAGTATCTAATTACTATCAATATTAAGTATCAATTATACAGGTACCAATCATACTTATACTACGTAATAGAAGTATTATCGATACTTATGAATATTATTTAACTAAAACAGATTAGTATTATATTTATCTAACCCAATATTATTGCTATATCAGTTTAGATATATGATGAAAGTTTCTGCTTACCTATCATTATAATTCATTTGCTTAATGTTCCATAAAAAATTAGCAATCGAATCTTTCTACTTATTTTAAATTTATATTGTATTCCAAGAAGCAAATCAATGGTGTCTACTTTTATTGGCTAATGTGTGTGTGTGTGAAGAAAATACATATTCAACTGGCATATGAATATATATTAAAAAAATATGTGCACAAGCAAGAGCTTTTAACCCTATGCAAAAACGACCTGCACAAAAATGAGGTATGTGTCATGTAATCTTGGTAATTGCTGAAGATTACTGTAGATGTTCTCTGCATGAAGTTGATGTTGTTGATGTTGGCACCGTCCAATTCAATCTAACTTGATTTGAATATGCATCAATGGGTAGGAATGATGACATGATTGTAGGTATAAAATATTGTTGATATTGTCCCTTTCCAAGCCAATAAAACTTGATTTTAGGCATGATGACATGCTTATAGGTATGTATAATCATCATCATGGCACAGTTTGCTCCATACATTTTCTGTAACGGGCCATTTTCATTGCTTCTACTTGAATGGTGATATTTAAAGAAGAATCACGCAACTTGTTCATGTGTCTGAAAGGTGACAACGCGTTCTGTGGCTCTTACTGTCGTTTTGCAAGTTGGTATATTATTAGTTTTTGTGATGTGGCTGCTTTCTGATGATAGAAAATTATATTTTACATCACGGCATCTGCATAGAGAAATTTGGCACGATGAAAGAAGCTTATTGGCCGTGGCCGCTTTTAGTTGTTTAAACGATGACAACTTAGATGGTAGCCGTTGCCTGCTTCTTCTACCAACCACTGGAATAAAGAAGACAGCCACTCGGCCCCCACACACACAAAAAAAATGTGTGGTACTACGAGACCTACCCATCTGTAAAGTTTTTGGAATTTGTTAGTAGTAGTTGTTACCCTTGTCAAATAGGTAAGTGATGGGCATGTGATAGATCTCGAAGGCGACTAAAATCGACATAGTGAATCGAACCAATAAAGAACTCACAATAAAACTTCGAATCAACTTGGCCAATGCCTACGCATGACCAGCTCAGAGGTGGAAGGAGAATTCACCCAATTTCAAGATTTTTCTCCACTGGCCACACCATAGTGATCGCTACCGCAACCGCGAGCGTTTTTTCTAACCACACGAACTCGATCGATGAGCGAGATGTGCGATGATTGCCCAAAAAGGCCAATTCGTACATCCAAATTCGTCGACGACGAGCACCGACCTTGACTTATACAAACCAATCTTGTGGAACCACCTTTTAAGTAAATGCTTTCGAGCCTTTATACACCTTTGTGTTGTCGCTCTGCCACTCTCGCAATATATTTACTGTACGTCGAGATCGATCTGACTTAGGCGTTGAAGGATACTCTTTGCTCTGCTCTATCTTTGTTGCTTCAAGTCGGATCTGGCGTCGGAGCAAAGGTCCGATTACGGTCTTCTGTTTTTAGCATGATTTTGAGAACAACCGATATTAGAGCCATCACCATCCGCGCATATCAACCACTATCTGCCCATCTTGAAAGTACGTTGTGATCTTTCACCGGCTTCTACAATTTGAACAGCCGATTACCGAGCCCTTTAGTAAGTTAGTTCGCACTCAAATCAATTTTCAATAGGAAACAGCATGATTTCAGCCGAAGTCCTCATGCATCCTTTCCCAACGTCAGCTCAAATGTGTGAATACTTATGCCAGATGAATCTTCGGTGAGGTTTGGCTTCAAGGTCAGTAAGAATAAATCCCACATAAAGGAGGTATGAAGTATAAGGTGGCAAGACAAGCACAATCACAAACGGCAGCAGACGGAGGCTAACACCAGAACCACAAATGTGAATAGATAGCGAAATTTATTCCTTACAGAGAAATCACATGTGTTTTCAAAAAGTTTCGTCCGTGAACTTGGCACCAGAACCAGAAATGTAAAGCGAGGGCGAAATTTGGATGGGTTGCATTAAGTTCCACCCTGAACTTGACTAACGAACCAATCAAGAGTCATAAAACATCCAAGTGCCGGAGTGAGCTGACCTTTTTATTTTGAATTAATTAGGGGTCGGTGATTTGAGCAAACAACAAACCCAAACATCTAAGCCTGAATATTTGGTTCAAGTGCATGGATGGTATTTAATGATGAAATGAACGTTTCTTGCTTTGTACGAGTGCAAAATCAATAAAAAAAAAATAAACTAAAAATCGATATCATTGCTCGTGATCTATGCCATTAAAAATACTTATATATCAAAGTTCAGATATTTCTACTAATTTTTAATCTATCTATCAAGTTAATGCAAAACAATTGGAATGATGCGATACTATATTTTGCTATAATTCGAGTATTAAAATATATTAATTTTTCATCTATATATATTTTAGCATGCATAGATTATGATTTAGAAGATGGAATTTAAATGCTTTATCGTATCTTTGCATTATGGTACAATAAAAATTGTTTATTTTATGTCTATATGCGTAGTTTAGAAGCTGCTCGAATATGCCTCTTTTGCTTTTTAAGTACGTCAAATAGTATAGATCACAATCAACTGTATAAATTTTTAAGTTTGAATACATCGGTTTTGATTTTGGACTTGAGAAAAAAATATATTCTCTTCTCTTGCAAGGAGCACGAATCACCCCTTTAATAATAAATTAGTTTTTATAATTTTTAAAAATTAATTAAGGATTTTTAAACGTTGAAATTGGAATTTTTCTGCCAAACAAATTGAAAGTAGAAATCAAGCCACTAAAACATCTCCATTTCTGTCTTCAAAAATAAAAGAATTTTTTATGTACATATCCTTCTAAATATTAAAATTTGCATGAACACTTTCTTCAAATTTATATTTGCATATATACCCTTTATAAAATATTTGCTTCGCGTGCATACCCTTTATTTTTTTTTTCTTGCATATGTGCCCACACAATCTAACAACATCAAGAAATTAGTGGTTTAAAATTAAAAATAATTGAAATACTCTTAATGGGTAGATATGCAAAAAGAAATATTTATAAAGGTATATATGCAAATAATACTTTGCGAGAGTATTCGTGCAATTTCACATATTTAGGAGGATTTACATGCAAAAAATTTAAAATTTATTTTTTTCTATTTCAACCTGTTTTAACACTCAGATTTGTCTAGTGTCTGCTCCTCAATATTTTTCATAAAAATATTGCTTAAGAAAAAAATTGATGCGACAATTAGATAGCAAAAAGAGTCTTAGTGGCCTGGGAGGTTGTTTGCTTGCCGACTAGGTACAGGGGTCTGGGGGTGCAGTCCCTGTTGTCGAGACAGGAGGCCTTAGCAGCGCGACATGCTGCCAGATTTGTTCTTGAGCCTGATAGTATGTGGTCTTTCCTGATGAGGGCTAAGTACGGCAATCTACTATCTGGTACTCATGTGGGGCGTCATCATTCATCGGTATGGAGAGAGATGTGTGCTAGAGCCGGATTGGTGCTTCTGGAGATTAGATGGGCCGTTAGTGATGGCCGGTCAATCGATATATTGGAGGACAACTGGGTTACTGAGTTGCCGATTAGTCGATTGCCGACCATGGTGGACACGGCGAAGCTAGTTGGATACCAGGTCAGCGACCTGTTGGATCATGGTGGGGGTCGTTGGAGGGAGGGGCGATTCGGAAAGCTTTTGGGGAGCAATTGGCGGAGGTGGTCCTGGCGATACCAGCCCCCGGTCGGGAGGTGCCAGACAGGTTGGTATGGGTGCCTACGAGGCGGTCACAGGTTCAAGCCAGGGATCTTCAGGCTCTAATCAGTCGGAAGTCGGTTCGGCAGATTGAGGGAGGTTGAATTTGGAGGATGTGTATACACCCATGTGTTGCCCTCTTCGTCTGGAAGATGGCATAGGGCTGTCTTCCGACCAGAAGTTTGTTAGCCCGACGTGGTGTGCGGATCACGCAGTGCTGCGAGATGTGTATAGATACTAAGGAGACTATTGATCATGTTCTACTGCGGTGTCCCAGGACCAAGACGATATGGAGGAGGTCCCCTGGGTTGTTACCTTAGGCAGTGGAGTTAACACAGGATTTGATTCACTTGTTGAGGGTCTCCATGCGACGCTCGAGCACTTTTGGGGTCAGAATTCTGAGGGCATACTTGTCCTACCATATATGATTGGACAGGAATGCCGGTTTGTTTGAGGATAGGAGATCGCCTTCGTGGATGGTGGTGGACAGAGCTATGCGTCAGGCAGGGGAGGTCACTTCTGCTACCACGTCGTTCCCTTCCGAGTTAACCAGGGACATTTGGGGTACCCTATTCGCTATTTCAGCGTCCAGATTTGCCTTTGTTTCTTTAGTGCCTCCACCCCTTGGTCATCTCAAAGTGAACTTTTATGGTAATATGTCGGTGGATGGAGTGTCTAAAAGTATGGGATTTGTTATCCGTGACCATCTTGGTAGATTGATTGTAGTTGGAGGCTGTCGCACGCCTGGCCTTACTGCACTTGGGGCAGAGCTCCAAGCAGTATGGGAGGGGATCTCCTATGTGAGGCGGCTACTGGGCGCAGAGCGTGTGCACCTCGAGGGGGATTCTACTATGGTGATCGACTGGATTCAGGGAGTGGACAGGTATGGAGACGGTCACCCCCTCATCCGCGAGTCCCATAGACTGGTATGGGAGTTGAGAGGCGTTCAGATATCACATGTGTTCAGGAAAGTAAACAGTGCAGTAAACTGGGTCGCTTCCTTTGTCGTCTGGCATTCCGGAGAGTTTTTATAGATATCGACGGGGGACATACCTCAACCCTTGTATTTTTTACTTTCTCTTGATTTGGCAGGATGTACTCACGTTAGAGCTATGTGAATTGCCATTTTCACCAAAACAAAAGAGAGTTATGGAAGTTTTTTCACTTATAATGAGATTATTCTACTTTAGTTTTCTTCATTTATAACAACCACTATATCTTATTTTATTAAATCATAGCTTATAATATTTATTGTTACAGATGCATATATGATGATATGTATTAGAATATAGAAAAGAATTAGAAACTCCTAAAGGCACATAATAGATTGCAATGATCGAGGTTCCTTGTTGCTACTATGATCATGGGTAGAAGAATAATATCAATCATCCTCAAGCAAAATTATTGAAGGACTTTGAATCCTTCAAACTTATTAACAACCTCCGCAACCATATGGTATAAGGCCGCTCCATACGTTGTATACCTTAAGTCAGTTTTCTTTGGAGCTTCAACTTTTAAAAAAAAAAATGTTGCATGGAACCCATCTTGTCATAGTAATTTTAATTCAGCCACTAGTCTGAGAAATTTTCCAACTATAAAAAATAAACATTGCAAATCTCATTCATTAAAAGATAAATATTGCAAATCTCTCACAATATTTTTTTAAAAATAATTTAGAAAACTAAAGGCATGACCTGACCATCTTCATATAAAAAAGATATAATGAAGGGTTGTTTATGATGGAGAAGGGAGAAGTGAAAGAGAGGGTCAAGAGAGATCGAAAAATTTTTCAAAAAGGGTAGAAATATTAGTTTTCATGAGACCTGTTAACTTGTTATCCACTTTAAAAATAAAAAGATACTTTCATAATTTTAATTAATTTTTAATTTAAATAAATATGATTTTAGCTAATCATGATAGTCGAATTGCTATGTCAAAGGTATTCATATAAAAATAGTGTTTTGTAAGAGCATGCACGTAAACATCAATTTGGAGAATATTCATGCAAATTCCAATATTTAGAAGGATATTTATGCAAAAATTTAATTTTTTTTGTAGAATACTTTTTTGAATATTTGAAATTGCATATTTGTATATATACCCTTATAAACATTTCTTTTTCTATGTTTACCTTCTATGAGTATTTTCGTCATTTCAATTTTAAACTGCTAACATTTGAATAGCGTTAGATGGTATGGGTAGATACACAAAAAAAGAAAAAAAAAGACAGGTGTACATATAAAACAAGTTCTTGATGAGGATACATATACAAATATTGGTTTAAAAGGGTATTTACATAAATTTTAATATTTAAAAAGTATGTACGCTAAAAAAAAAACTTAAAATAAAAACTGGAAATTGGAAACCAAAAGCGATGCTCGGCAGGGCCTTGGTCTAGTGCAAACCACAATTGGGCTTTCCTCCTTTGTGGTTTGTAGAAAACTTGGATCCGGGTTAACTCGGCCCAATTCGCACCCTAAAACCCCATCCGAAAGCCTTAAACCCTCCTCGCCGAACCCCCGGGATCCCAAACCCTCGCCCTCCCCCGTCCATGGCCGCCGCTTCCACGGATGGCGGCGCCGCTGCCGCCACCCACCAGCCCTACGTCCTCCGGGAGACCCTGGTCGGCCACAAGCGCGCCGTCTCATCGGTGAAGTTCTCCCCCGACGGCTCCCTCCTCGCCTCCGCCTCTGCCGACAAGACTCTCCGCGTCTGGTCCACCGCCGATCTCTCCCTCTGTGCTGAGCTCTCTGGCCACGACGAGGGCGTCTCCGACGTCTCCTTCTCCGCCGACGGCCGCTACCTCTGCTCCGCCTCCGACGACCGCACCATCCGCATCTGGGACCTCGCCACCGCTGCCCCTCTCAAGACTTTCACCGGGCACACCAACTACGCCTTCTGCTGCTCCTTCAACCCCCAGTCCAACATGATCGCCTCCGGCTCTTTCGACGAGACCGTCCGCGTCTGGGAGGTCAAGTCCGGCAAGTGCCTCCGCGTCCTCCCCGCCCACTCCGAGCCCGTCACCGCCGTCGACTTCAACCACGACGGCAGCCTCATCGTCTCCAGCAGCTATGACGGGCTCTGCCGGATTTGGGACTCGGCAACCGGGCACTGCATGAAGACCCTCATCGACGACGAGAGCCCTCCAGTGTCCTTCGTCAAGTTCTCGCCCAATGGGAAGTTCGTCCTCGCGGCCACTCTCGATAGCACCTTGGTATGGTTGATCATTAGCTTCTATTCATTTTTCAGTATATTTTTACATTCACTGAGTAATGAAAATTGCATTGCTGTAGAAAAGATTCGCTTTTTATGTGCTGATTCCAAATAAAATTGATTGTGGAGTGGTGAATTTTAGGTTGGGGATCATATTTTTGAAAACAAAAATAGGTAAAAGGCAATCCGCACGTCGATTTTTGAAGTCTTCCTTTGAGCATCAACTCTCTCTGGAAACAACATGAGATATTTAAGTAACTAAATGCAGAGAGAAAGAAACTTCTTTTTGTGGTAGGTCCATGTTCACTTGTGGATCATGCATTTAGGTTTGTTAGGTGCTATGAATGTTAAGATCTGGGATCCCCTTCACGGGAGAAATATTTATTGGATGCTGAATGAATCATAAGAATCAGTATTTATCATGAAATATCGAGTCTTATCTCGAGCATCTACTCTTCCCAAAGATAAAATGAGATAATATAACTACCTAAATGCAGAGAAGTAAGTGAATCGTTTTTCTGTAGGAGTTCCTTTCAGAGTCAAGCTTATGTTTAGCTTATATGGTACTTTTTCCGCTTTAGTTCTTTTTATTGTATTACAGTTGTCTAGCTTATATATATGGCGTGAGATATGATGGCTGTCAAGATATTTTGCATCTCACCTGGAGACCCTGTTTTGAGTGTCTAAGGCTCTGAATTGTTTCATCTGAAAATTAGCTAGTGGAATTTGCAAATTTGAGTCATTCTCAGATTTGGCCTGTTTTCCCCATTCCTGACCAGCTCATCTTTATTTTATATTTTCAGTTATATTAAGTTTCTGCTGCAATTCATTTCATCAAATCAGCAATACTCATCATTATCTGATTGGTTACATCTGAAACAAGCATGAACCCATGGTCAAATGAGTTATGACTTATTTTGGCATGTATTTAGGAATGGATTTCCAATAGAACCGGTGTATTTGGTCTGAAATAATGTGGCATTCACCATGGCTGCTAGTTCTCAGAATTTCAAAAACTGAAACTAGTTTTGGTTTCTCTTTCTGAAAACTAAAAATCTCAAACCTGTTTGGTACACATTGCTGTACTTATATCTAAAACTGAAAACCTGTTTGGTAATCAATGCTGTTCTCAAAATGCATCCATTAAGGTATGAATAGAATATTTAATATTGGCAAAGGTTTTTAAATAATCAGATACAATTATGAATATAATCTTCAATACATATCAATGACGACTATACATTCAGAGCATTATATGTTTGAACTTTGCATATGGTGGAGAAGGGAGTCTCAATCATGTGAGATTTATAGGAACACAGAACTACTTGATCTGAGAAAAAGAAAGAGGACTATGATGGAGTGAGATAAGGCCTACATGATATAGATGTCTTAAAAACTAGCAGATTTGAATTAAATTGAAATTGTTATAATCGAAAGATTTTTTTAAAAAAATATTTCATCCTATCTTCTAATCAGAGGAAAAATTGCTATCAAGAATCATAGCAATGTCAAAATGGTGGGGAGGGGTCATTAGTGGCGGTGGAGGTTCAGGTGGTGGTTGTGGTTATGGTGGCGGCAGGTGGTGGTGGTGCTGCTGGTGGGCTGCAGGGGAGGAAGAGAAAGAGGAGAAGAAGAGGTGCTGTGGCTATATTATTTGTGGACAATACTGTTAGTTCTTTGACAAAAGTAGGATTGTATGTTAGTTGAAGTAATGACTGGTTGGATTAACCATGAATTTTAACTATATTTGAAATAGATGTGTGAGTGAAATCACAATTAAATTGATCGTCTAGAGATACACTAGTGCAATCATGGCTATCTTGGATTGCATTGGAGATGGAGATATAAAGATGCATTTTTAATAGAATTGAAGTGAGCTTTATGATTTGGAGAGTTTCTCCTTGGGTTTTATATAGTCACTAAGTTGCCTTGAGATTTGTAGGTAAAATGCTACATTTGACTGCAGGGTCAACTATGTTCTACAGGACCAACATTGGGTAATTTAGAGTTTTAAGCATGTAAGATAAGCGTAGGAGATATGAGAGCAGTTAGATTAATGTGGGGCAAGAGTAGGAACTTTTGAATTAAGTATGAGTAGTTTAGGATAATCTTGGAGTAAATTTGTTGAAGTAATTAAGAATTGATTTAGATAGTATTAGCATATATAAATTGCAACAAAGATGTGAAAATGGCTGCAGCAATGTGAGGGTTTCAATATGCTTAGGAGGGTCTAAAGAAAGAGAAAATTCAAGGAATGATTGGACGTTGTGAAGGAAATCTTGAAAAGGTTTGCATTGACAACTTGTAGACTCTGATAGGAATGAATGGTGAAGTATTTCATTTTTCAATGCTGTAAATACTGAAGAGATAATGGAACAGTCATCCTTCTTTTGTACTCTGTCAAACTCAGCTGGAAGCCATATAGAGAGTTTCCTACTATATTGGACCTTCTTGATGTCAATTTGACATCTTCTATTAGACTCTATCTTCCAGCAGTGCCTACTTAAACATATTATCTTTAAACTCCTTCTGTTCCTCCAGATTAGGAGAGGTTGGGATGTCTTGGTGGTCGTAAAGCTGTGGTGTATTTGGTTAGATTAAAATGCAAAACTCTTCAGAACAAACAGTACAATGAGCAGGAGACCCAGGACAGCATTCTTTTTCTTCTTGCAGACTGGATTAGGGTGGCTTGTGGAAAAGAAGTTGCATTAGCCTGTTCAAAATAGTTGGGACACAAAGATTGGTTTATTTCTGTGATTTAGTAAGTGCTGGACAACACATGCTGGAGGGTCTCAAAGACACTCGTTTTAAGGTTTTAAGCATTATAGCCACTTCTTGGCAGTTCATTGACAGAAAATTGCCAATTTTATCTGCAGCGAAGGCAATGAAATTGTTGTCTGGTTGTAGCAGGCAGACCTCACGGAAGCCTTAGCTGGAAAGGGAGGATATCTTAGAAGTTCAGTTAGCTCAGTGGGACACTGTAAGCTATATGCATTGTAGATTATCTTACACTTTATTTCTATTGGTTGATTTATCAATGAAAAGAAAGTTTGATGATACAAAATGCTTTAACAAATTGTCCTGCCTTCAAGTTCACCATTCAGTATTATGCAGTTGTCTGGTTGTTAGGTAATACGAAAATAGGTTTGTACAAAAATTAAAATAAATATCTTTTACAAGAGTACTTGTTTGTTTGCTTTCAGAAAACCTGTTTTGTAAAAAATGACTGAAAAATGAGTTTCGTGAGAAACAATCTCCCCTTGCTTTTCAATCAGGTTTTACCATGAACAGTTGTAAGAAATCTCATATATCACCATAGGGCCCCTACAAAATTTGATAATGAAGGTTAGAATACTACCCTGATCCATTGGATGGAAACTAGACATAGGATTGCCATAAAAAAATAATTAAGTTGTTCAAGTGCTTTGCTTAATTTCTTAAATGAGCAGCTGATGCTTCAATAACTGCTTAGGGCCTGTTGGATGGCTGGGTACATTATTCTTTGGATAAGGTGTGGTTCGATTAGAATAAAATTTAGGGGAAAAGAGAGAGAGGAGAGAGAACTAAAAGTTATAGGGATCGAGAGTTCGAGACCATCTGGAGCTCACAATCCCTGAAAAATTGGGATTATTCGTTCCATTTGAGAGATGTTTTACCTTATGCGGACTGTTATGAGTCCCATTATGGTTAAATTCTCTCTCCCCCGTGCTTAATTTCTTATCATATTCTTAATTTTTCAACCATATATAGATAAAATCATATCTTGTTGCCTTATAAGAAGTTCTAGCATCCTTGAAGCCATGCGTTGGCTAAAATTTCTAGTGCTTAAGCAGGCAACATTTTGGACTTTAGAGGCCTCTTAAGTAGGCAAATACTCAAGCTTCATGCTTTTATAACAAAGTTTATCCATGTTTATCATTTAATCAGTGTCTATGTGTTGCATCGATTAAATAATCTTTAACCATTAAAATAGTTCTGTGTTCTTCCCTCTCGACTCTGGCTTTCAATCCTTAAATGGAATTTTGTAGCGTGAAGTTCTGCTTTTTTTTTTTGATCTGGCAACATCAACCATCAATTTGATGATTTTGTTGGTATTCTCAATTGTATGATTATATCTTATTGCTACTTTCTGACAATGAGCCTTTTTCTTTTGTCATGAATCTATTGTATGTTATCATATTCAGACATCTTACTGCAAGTATGATGATCAAATTAATATAATCTCTCTTTGATTAGTTCCCATAACTTACAAGAGCATTCAGACCGAAAGGTTCATTTTGCACTGGAATCTTTATAGTTGCTGCATGGTTGACTTCAAAAATTTGCTTGGTGATTGCAATGGACTAAAAGTTCGACATTGCGAAGTCCAATATCATCTACTTGAAACTAGCTAATACACTTGAGCAACATATTTTTGGCCTTACAGTTTAAGTAGAAGGGCTACAAAATCACCATCTGTAAAAGGCATTCTGGACAAGTAGCCAGAACAATATCTTTTTTACATAATGAAGGTGTAAGAAACTCGTTCACAGAAGATATATAAGAGTGATTTGCTTATATTTCAACATAGCTAAAAATACCTATCCTTTTGGCTATGCGGAAAGAATTTTTCTGATGGAAGAGTGTATTTAAGGAGCATGTTCCATGTTGACATTCTGATAGAGTGCTTTTTTATTTATTATTAAATTCCTTGGTTCCGAGCCCCGAGGCAAGTTGATATGTAAGCTGTTAATGTTATGTGCTATTTGGCTAATATACTCTTACCTGATCGTTTGGGAGGTGCTTTGTCCGAACATGTATGATAAAGATATGTATAATACTTAGGACTTCAGCAGCATTTAATCAAACTGGAATTTGATGATCATATCAACTTTGTAATGTTCTGAAGTTTGCCAAATAGCAGTATTTCAGGTAGTTGTACTACACGAAACTATATTTCAAATTTCCTTTTGTTTAAGACCTTTTCAAATACTCTAGTTTACGCTTCATGTGGTCGTATTATACCTGGGGTGAAATTGTTTCCTTAGTTGGCTACTGATAAACTTTATGTGACTTGTGAGAATTATTAAAAAGCATAACCGACATCAAACCTTCATCCAAGTATTTGTACTCTGTTGAAAGAATTGTGGAATAGCCAGTCATTTAAGCATTCCTAGTTAAATGTGCAATTATCTATTTTATTCACCATTAGACGTCTATGCATGTCTTGTTGGTCATGCCTTAAGTTTATAAAATGGAGAGGACATGCTTATAAAGTAGAGCAGGGTCAATTTGATTTCATCAACACTGTGGAGTTATTAGAAGGGAAGGAAATCAGATTTTCTAGAGGTCAAGATATTCTCAAGCACATTATTGAAAATAATGAAACATCTTACTTTTATTGGAATAGACCTTAAGAAGAAGCTGTTATCCTTCATGTGGAAATAAGATTTTAAATTCATGTTATGCTTGCTTATCTCATTTTCAATACCATATTGACAGTCCACTTATTTGGCGATGACTGAAGCTCAATATTGATGGCAGCTTGTTTAGCAAACTGGTCCTTCCACTATTAGCGGAGCAGTAAAGGGCTCCTACTTAAATATGTCAATCCTTTGGTTAAAAAGATAAAAGAAATACACAGGTACTCTCTGTGAAGGGGAGACTACGTGATTTTGCAAAAATGAAATTAGTGTTGAAGGTCGCTCCAGCATTGTTATTCCTTTTTTCAAATGGTCAAATGCCTTCTAAAAACTTGCCTCAAGTGAATGCATTTCCTTCAGTTATACTCTTAGGGCGGCATTTATTCCGACATAGAGATAATATTGTATCATATGGGGTTGTATTTTCCTGTAACATCTCACTGTCTTTGGATACTTGAGATCCCAGTATGTAATCATATGCTATCTGTACTATCTACTGAGTGAGAGGAACAATAGGGTGAAACTCTATTTACAAAAGAAATAGAAGAAAAAGCTTTCGGTATGCTTTATATATTGTTGTATATATAATCAAGTTCGAAAGCATCTCCATTCCTTCATAATTCCAAAACCAAAGTGGGTTCAAAAACATTCACTGTATTTGAAACAGGTTGACGGTTCATAGGTTTAAAGATCTTAAAAGCTTAGATTTTTCATCTTATACGGCTAACAGGTTCTAGATCGTGATGCATCTTGTCTCATAATCATATCTCAACATTCAGATTCTGTTGCTTGCAGAGGCTTTGGAACTTCTCAGCAGGTAAATTTCTAAAGACATACACTGGACACATCAATTCGAAGTTCTGCATTCCAGCCGCATTCTCTGTCACAAATGGGAAGTACATTGTTAGCGGTTCAGAGGACAACTGTGTGTACCTGTGGGAACTCCAAACAAGAAAAATTGTCCAGAAACTGAAAGGTCATACAGACACTGTAATTGCCGTTTCATGCCATCCATCAGAGAACGTGGTTGCCTCGGGGGCACTTGGTAAGGACAAGACAGTAAAGATATGGATTCAGGAGGATGAAGATCAAAAAGAAGCTGAGTGAGTTTTGTTGCAACACCATTATGGAATCTTCATTGGGGGGCTTGTTTTTTCAGGGGCCAAATCGTGATTTTGCAAAAAATGAAATTCCTACTACATAGTTTTACCTACCCTATCTTGTCAATCCACCACTGTGTTATCTTCACTAGGGGAACTGTTACCCTAGGGCAAAATCGTGTTAATGTCAAATATATTTATCTTATCCACATATTTGTGCAATTCAGAGTTCTGTACCTGATCATGCATGGGATACAGCAAATGCTGCAAGTGGTGGTTCCAGAATGGACAATCTTGTATCCAAGGCATGGATCCTCTTCTGTGGTGGGTTGGTGCTTGTTTATTAAAATAATTTTTCAGCAACTAGCTCGTGGCAATACAGAGAGATGAAAGATCCATCTCATCATGGTTGCTCCCATGGCAGCAGGCATAAGATACAATATTTTGTCTTATGTTTTTCGCGTGAAGTCTACTAAGGCTTAGCTGACCTCTTAGTGACTGACATATTTCTCCCTTGCTACTTATTGTCAGAGACCAATCTCTTTGTTCCTTACTATATTCCATCAATTTGTTTTTTTGACATTCCTCATCTAGCAGCTTTTTGTGACCTGGAACTGAAAATTGTTGGACAAGTCATTTAGATGCCAGTCCTCCCTGTCTCCAATTATCATGTTAAGCTTTCCTTATTTTTTAGGTTTTTTCTTTTTCATGGTTCACTTACCAGTTCAAATTGAGCGGTATGGTATGGGATATAATACTATACCGGTTTGGCATTGGTATTCGGTATCGGTAGCATACTGATATTTGATATGCCAAATATATTTTATATCATACCATATTAATACAGTGCTAGTGTGGCACTAGTATATGGTCCACGGTGAACTTTGCCTCTTTTTTTTTTACCACAAATTTTGCTTTCATCAATAGATAGTCCTTGTATATAGATAGACTTGTTATTTGTAACAGTTATGCTAATTACGTGTACGGATGAAGGGTTAAATATAAAATAGTAGTTGAGATTAAGGACCTAGAATAAAAATTTTAGAAAATTGAAATTAAGTATTGTTGGGGGAAGAACCCCAAGTCATACATTCACGGAGGCGCTCGGCCGAAGAGCGCCAGCCGGAAAGTTGCTCGGCCAAGGAGTGCCGAACAGAGAGCTGCTCGGCCGAAGAGCGCCGACCAGAAAGCTGCTCGGCCAAAGGATGCCGACCAGGAAGGCGCTCGACTAGAAGGCGCCGACCAGAGTGCGCGCCAAGAGGTGCCCAACCAAAATAAGCTGCTCGGTTAGACAGCGCCGACCAAAGACAGCGCCGAGGCGCTCTGCTAGAAGGTGCTCGCCTAAAGGGCGCCGACCAGGAGTATTCGAAGCAGCCCCGCCACAGGGCGCCCCATTGGGCGACCAGCTCGGCTCGGCACCCTTGCCGAGCCGATGCCTTAACCAAATGTTCAACCTCCGCCTAAAGTCCAAGGGACTTGACAACTCCTACGGCTTGCGACCTGCCACTATCTCCAAGCCATCAAGGCCTAAGATCTCAGCAGGCACTCGGCACGATCTGCCATTAATGCATGAGACTCCCTCAAGTCTCCGATGCACTCAGGCATTTAATGAACACGGCCCAAGACGATCTCCGGATCACTGAACCATCAGAGCGCATGGCTCTACCTGACCGCCGGTTCATTCGGTAATAAATGCACTCACCATCCACAGACCCCAGGCCCGCTACGGCCGGCGGTTCAACCACTCCAACAGGTCCGATCGACCGTGACAACTCTCTGGTTCCGGTCTGATTCGGCCCTGTTTTCCACTACGCCATAAATGGGCCAAATCGTGCCCAATTACTACAGACAGGGACAAATCCCCCGGTTACCTCCCAGGTAACGTAATCCCCTCCTATAAAAGGGAACCTGGGAGAACCAAGGAAAAGGGAGAAAAAAAACGGAAACAGATCTCCGAGACTGAACCATCCGGGAAGCACAGACACAATAGATGACATCATTCTCTTTGTCTTCTTGATCTGATAAAATACTGTGTCTTCTCCATACACTCCCCCCCCGCTCTCTCCACATACTTGCCCCCTCTGACTTAGGCATCGGAGGGCCGGCGCCGGGGAGCCCGGCCACCGGTTTTCCTTGCAGGACTCGCACACCCCCCGCGGCGGAGGACGCAGCCAGCCGGCGCACCGCCGTCCGCCTCCTGCAGCAGCGGAGCTCCTCCTTCCCTGGCTTCGCGGCGGCCCCCGGGTCCAATTTCCAGCAACAGTTGGCGCTAGAGGAAGGGCCCGAGTTCGCCGCCATGAAGCTAAGAAGTAAAGGGGCTTCCAACGCCTCTCGACGTCCTCCACCAAGCCCAGAATGTTCCGTTCGGAACTCACCACCCCCGGTTGAGCCAGCACCTCAAGTTCAACCGGAACAATTTGATGCCCTGGTGCAGCAAGTGCAGGCGTTGGCTACCGCCGTCCAAAGCTTGCAACCTAGGGGCATTCCAGCAGCACCGCCTCCCCCGGCTCCAGTTCAACCGGAGCCCCCTACAAGTGGGCTTCCTCTTCGAGGTCCGGACTCTCAAATCCAGGCCTCCCTCTGGAGAGAGCACCCAGTCAGAGGCCACGGAGGCTGGCCACAACCTTCAGAAGCTGAGTCGGTTCCAGGGCAACCTGCACCCGGAGGAACCGCTGTAGCGATCCTCCAGAATGATGAACTCGACAGGAAGGTCGAGAAGCTGGAGCGCCAAATCCAGGCACTCCACGGGAGAAAATCGGGACGTGACGGCGACTTCGAGTTCAATACGAAGTCGCCCCTCTCCCAGGAGATTGAAGATGAACCGGTTCCCCTCCGGTTCAAGATGCCCCAGGTGGAGCCTTACAACGGCAAGGCTGATCCCCTTGACCACCTGGAGAGTTACCGGGTCTTAATGGCCCTACAAGGAGCCTCGGAAGCCATGATGTGCAAGGCTTTCCCGGCGACACTCCGAGGACCAGCCCGGCTTTGGTTCACCGGGCTGAAGCCGAGTACTGTCTCCTCCTTTGAGCAGCTCGGCAGACAGTTTGCTGGCAACTTCGCCGCTAGCCAGCCCCAGCGGCGGACATCCGACTCCCTCCTCGACATCAAACAAAAGGAGGGAGAGTCCTTCAAGGAATATCTGGACCGGTTCACCGCCGCAACATGGGAAGTCCGGGAGCTTGACCAGTCAATCGCCATGTCGGCGCTGAAGACTGGAGCCCGGTCCTACAGATTCCTCTTCTCGATCGAGAAGAATTTCCCAGTGGACCTTACCGAAATGTTCGCTCGGGCCCGGAAATATGCCAAGGCTGAGGAAGCCGTGGCCGTCAGGCGGGGCGGGACCGAGCAGAACCCCAAGAAGAGGCGCCGCGAGGAGCGCGGCCAGCCCAGAAGCCCGTCTCCGCGACAAGCCAAGAATCCGTCCCGCCCGAGGAGTCCACCCCGACTGAGGGGGCCGCCACAGCAGAGGTCACCACTCCGCCCGAGGTTCCCACTGCAGGCCCGTGCACCCGAAGGGAGGTATGAAAAATACACTCCCCTCAACACCCCTCGGGCCGAAATCCTCATGGAGATCGAGAGTCGAGATCGCATCCGGCTCCCACCTCCGAAGCCTGATACCCGAACCCGGCGCGATAATCGGAAGTATTGTCGTTTCCACCGGGACAAAGGTCATGATACCGAGGAGTGTTACCAGCTCCGAAATGAGATCGAAGCACTCATCCGCCGAGGGGTGCTCGATCGGTTTGTGCAAGGCCGGCGTGAAGAAAAGCAGCCCGCCGAAGGAGCAGCACAGCCTGAAGGTTCGAATGCCAACAGGCCCATTGCCGGCGTCATCAACACTATCCGAGGGGCCTCGGCTGGAGAAGCTTCGGAGGGAGAAACCTCATCAAAGCGCCCGCGCGCTTCTGAAGTCATCTCCTTTTCAGACGATGACTTAGAGGGAGTTGAAACTCCCCATGATGATGCCGTGGTCATCTCCATGATCATAAATAGATTTGATGTGAAGCGCATCTTAGTTGATAATGGAAGCTCGGCGAATGTTTTGTACTTTGGTGCATATTGTAAAATGGGGATGACCAAAGAACAGCTACGGAGGATGAATGCTCCGTTGGTTGGATTTACTGGGGATTCAGTCCCAGTAGAGGGCGAGATCGACCTTCTGGTCACGGCCGGGCTCGCCCCTCGTGAAAGTACCGTGGGGATGAGCTTCCTCGTAATACGCCTTCCCTCGGTCTACAATGCCATCCTCGGGAGGCCAGGCCTCAACGCCCTCCGAGCAGTAGTCTCCACTCACCATCTGCTCATGCGATTCCCCACCAGCCGGGGGGTCGGCGAAGTCCGAGGAGATCAAATGGTGGCAAGGCGATGCTACCTGGCGACCCACGAGGCAAAGCGACCCGCCGAAGTGCCTGCCCCAGCGACTGACCAGCCCTCAACCGAGGTTCTGGAGGCGCGGGTCGACCCTCAGAAAGAGCGGGTAGAGCCCGGTGAGTTATTAATTCAGGTTCCTCTACGTGAGAACTCTCCTGAGCTAACCGTGCAGGTCGGCTCCGGCCTTGACGAGCACGAGAGGGGTCGCCTCGTCAACTTCCTGCGAGACAACATGGATGTTTTCGCATGGTCGCCTGCAGACATGCCGGGGATAGATCCGGAGATCATGGTCCACCGGCTCCAAGTAAAGCCAACCAGCAAGCCCGTGCGGCAAAAGAAGCGGGGCGCCGCCCCCGAACGACAGCAAGCAGCAGCCGAGGAAGTCAGCAAACTCCTCGAAGCTGGATTCATCCGGGAGATAGCTTACCCGGAGTGGCTTGCCAATGTGGTCCTCGTCAAGAAGGCCAACGAGAAGTGGCGTATGTGCGTGGACTACACTGATCTGAATAAAGCCTGTCCAAAGGACAGTTTCCCACTTCCCAGCATCGACCAGCTCGTGGACTCCACTTCGGGTCACGAGCTACTGGCATTCATGGACGCCTTCTCCGGATACAACCAGATCCGCATGGCGCCAGAAGATGAGGAGAAGACAGCCTTCATCACCGATGGGGGAACCTATTGCTACAAGGTGATGCCATTCGGCTTAAAAAATGCCGGGGCAACTTATCAGAGGCTGGTCAGCCGGATCTTCAAAGATCAAATAGGCCGGAACATGGAGGTCTACGTGGATGACATGTTAGTGAAAAGCAAGGTGGCACAAAACCATATAGCCGACCTCAATGAAGCATTCTCCACGCTCCGAAAGTACCAGATGAAGCTCAATCCAGCTAAATATGCTTTCGGAGTCACCTCCGGCAAATTCCTCGGCTTCATCATTACACAACGAGGAATCGAGGCCAATCCAGAGAAGATCCGAGCCCTTCAAAAGATGACGCCTCCTAGGACGGTCAAGGAGGTACAACGGCTCACAGGCCGAGTTGCAGCTCTCGGGAGGTTCATCTCCCGCTCGGCTGAGCGCTGCCTTCCATTTTTCGCGGCCCTCAAGAAGCCGAAGAACTTTGTGTGGTCGGACGAGTGCCAGCAATCTTTTGAAGAGCTCAAACATCTCCTGGCTTCCCCTCCCCTGCTCACAAAGCCGCAACAGGGTGAGATCCTCTACTTGTATCTAGCTGTCTCCCCTGTTGCGGTAAGCTCGGTCTTGGTCCGAGAGGAGGGCAAACTTCAAAAGCCAGTGTATTACACCAGCCGGGTCTTGAGGGACGCCGAGACCCGATACGCCAAGCTCGAGAAGACCGCCTATGCTCTGGTCATCTCGGCTCGGAGGCTCCGACCCTACTTCCAAGCCCACACAGTGGCTGTGTTGACCGACCAGCCGGTCAAGCAGATCCTGCAGAGATCAGACCGTGCGGGCCGGATCACAAAATGGGCCATTGAGCTCGGGGAATTTGACATCGAGTACCGACCCAGACCGGCAATCAAAGCACAAGCACTCGCAGACTTTATAGCCGAGTGCACCATACCGGACGAGGACGAACCCGAGCCAGGGCCACTCACGGAGCAGACCCCGAGTTTGACATGGACTTTGCATGTCGATGGCTCTTCAAACTCGGGGGGTAGCGGAGCAGGGCTCATTCTCACCAGCCCAGAAGGGGTGGTCGCCGAGCAAGCCTTGCGCCTGGAGTTTCCTGCCTCTAATAATATGGCGGAGTACGAAGCGCTCGTCGCCGGGCTCAAGCTAGCCAAGGAGCTAGGAGTGAAGGACTTGAGGGCCTTCAGTGATTCTCAGCTCGTCGTCAACCAAATTATGGGCGAATTCGAAGCCAGAGACCCGACCATGCAGAAGTATCTTCAGAAGGTACGGGATCTCGCCTCGACTCTGGACTCTTTCCACATCCAACATATTGCCAGGTCGGAGAATCTCAGGGCCGACCAGCTGTCAAAGCTGGCGTCCTCTCGTATGAGCGAGCTTCCCAAGGGGCAGTACTGGAGTATCTTCAAAAGCCCAGCACAGACGAGCCCGAGCAGACCTTCTGCACTGAGTTCGAGCCAAGCTGGATGGACGAACTCATCAGCTATCTACAAGACGAAGTCCTCCCCACTGATGAACGAGAGGCTCGCCGAGTCAAGCGCCTCGCCACCCGGTACATACTATACGAGGGAAAGCTCTATCGAAGATCTTTCACTTCTCCACTCCTCAGATGCCTCCGCCCAACAGAGGCGGATTATGCCCTGCGTGAAGTCCACGAAGGGATCTGTGGAAACCATCTAGGAGGGCGAGCGCTGGCCCACAAAATTTTGCGCCAAGGATATTATTGGCCGACACTCCAGAAGAATGCCATGGACTTTGTCCAAAGATGCGACCGGTGCCAAAGGAATGCCAATGTTCAGCGCCGGCCCTCGGCTCCTTTGACTTCTATCAGTTCCCCTTGGCCTTTTGCCCAGTGGGGAATTGACATCCTAGGGCCATTTCCACTGGCCGCCGGGCAAAAAAAATTTCTGGTCGTCTCCATCGACTACTTCACCAAGTGGGTAGAAGCCGAGCCCCTTGCCCGGATCACCGAGCAGAAGATGCGGGATTTTGTCTGGAAGTCCATTATATGCAGATTCGGACTTCCCCGCATCCTTATTTCTGACAACGGCCGCCAGTTCGACAACATCCATTTCAGAGAGTTCTGCTCCGAGCTTGGCATTGACCACCGCTTCACCTCGGTCGTGCACCCTCAGACGAACGGAGAAACCGAGGTAACAAATCGTACCATTTTGCAGGGTCTTAAAGCCAGGCTCGACAAATCTAAAGGACAATGGGTCGAAGACCTATATAATGTCCTGTGGGCTTACCGGACTACGTTCCGTGTCCCCACCGGCGAGACTCCCTTCAACTTAACATATGGAACGGAGGCCGTCATCCCACTGGAGATTGGGCTTCCCTCTCCAAGAGTCGAGCGTCATGATGCCAGCTCCAACTCTTCGCAGCTCAGAAGTAACCTTGACTTGATCGAGGAAACAAGGGAGGCCGCCCGAGTTCGTATGGCGAGGTACCAGCAAAAGACAGCTCAGTACTACAACGCCAGGGTCAAAATCAAATCTTTCAGACCAGGAGACCTTGTCCTCAGAAGAGCTGAAGCCTCCCGACCTGCTGAGCAAGGAAAGCTGGCTCCCAATTGGGAAGGACCGTACCGAGTCACGCGCGTTCGCCGGCCCGGAACTTACCAGCTGGAGTCCCCAGACGGGACGCCCATTCCGCGGAGCTGGAGCTCTGAAAACCTCCGCGTGTACCATCAGTAGAACCCTAAGGGGTTCCCCATTGTTCAATTATTGAACCTCGTTTTATGAATTCCATTTTATAATAAACTTACGGTCCGCATACTCATTTTGAGCTCACCAATTTTTCCTGATTATCTCATGATGTCAGGTTTATTTCTCTTACCCTGACCACGGTCAGGATGCCCTGCCACAACGGGATGCCCCGGCTATAGGGACGCCCGAGACGTCGGGATATGAATTAGCGGTCCTCTCTGACCGGACGAGCTCGGCTCGTGCTCCATCGGCAATGAGTTAGCGGTCCTCTCTGACCGGACGAGCTCGGCTCGTGCTCCATCGGCTATGAGTTAGCGGTCCTCTCTGACCGGACGAGCTCGGCTCGTGCTCCTACCCTGAGACGTCAGGATGCCCCAATATATTAGGATGCCCTGCCGCAACGGGATGCCCCGATTTGTCGGGATGGCCCGAGACGTCGGGCAATGAGTTAGCGGTCCTCTCTGACCGGACGAGCTCGGCTCGTGCTCCATCGGCAATGAGTTAGCGGTCCTCTCTGACCGGACGAGCTCGGCTCGTGCTCCATCGGCTATGAGTTAGCGGTCCTCTCTGACCGGACGAGCTCGGCTCGTGCTCCTACCCTGACCACGGTCAGGATGCCCCGAGACGTCGGGATGCCTCGATCCGTCGGGATGCCCCGAGACGTCGGGATGCCCCGGCTATAGGGACGCCCGAGACGTCGGGATATGAGTTAGCGGTCCTCTCTGACCGGACGAGCCCGGCTTGTGCTCCATCGGCTTCCACCGTCGAGCTCGGCTCGTGCTCTCCGAATATGAGTTAGCGGTCCTCTCTGACCGGACGAGCTCGGCTCGTGCTCCATCGGCAATGAGTTAGCGGTCCTCTCTGACCGGACGAGCTCGGCTCGTGCTCCATCGGCTATGAGTTAGCGGTCCTCTCTGACCGGACGAGCTCGGCTCGTGCTCCTACCCTGACCACGGTCAGGATGCCCCGAGACGTCGGGATGCCTCAATCCGTCGGGATGCCCCGAGACGTCGGGATGCCCCGGCTATAGGGACGCCCGAGACGTCGGGATATGAGTTAGCGGTCCTCTCTGACCGGACGAGCTCGGCTCGTGCTCCATCGGCTATGAGTTAGCGGTCCTCTCTGACCGGACGAGCTCGGCTCGTGCTCCATCGGCTATGAGTTAGCGGTCCTCTTTGACCGGACGAGCTCGGCTCGTGCTCCTACCCTGACCACGGTCAGGATGCCCCGAGACGTCGGGATGCCCCAACTATAGGGATGCTCGAGACATCGAGATGAGTTAGCGGTTCTCTCTGACCGGACGAGCTCGGCTCGTGCTCCATCGGCTTCAGCCAACGAGTCCGGCCTGACCTATTATTGGATTTCTCTGTCGACGCCCTCCAAGAACGGAGTCCGAGCAGAGAAGCGTCTTCAGTCGCCTCGGCGCCAGGACGCACACGGTACAAGGTACCTATCTATTTAATATCTTTACATTATATTACCTATTATTGGATTTCTCTGTCGACGCCCTCCAAGAACGGAGTCCGAGCAGAGAAGCGTCTTCAGTCGCCTCGGCGCCAGGACGCACACGGTACAAGGTACCTATCTATTTAATATCTTTACATTACATTACCTATTATTGGATTTCTCTGTCGACGCCCTCCAAGAACGGAGTCCGAGCAGAGAAGCGTCTTCAGTCGCCTCGGCGCCAGGACGCACACGGTACAAGGTACCTATCTATTTAATATCTTTACATTATATTACCTATTATTGGATTTCTCTGTCGACGCCCTCCAAGAACGGAGTCCGAGCAGAGAAGCGTCTTCAGTCGCCTCGGCGCCAGGACGCACACGGTACAAGGTACCTATCTATTTAATATCTTTACATTATATTACCTATTATTGGATTTCTCTGTCGACGCCCTCCAAGAACGGAGTCCGAGCAGAGAAGCGTCTTCAGTCGCCTCGGCGCCAGGACGCACACGGTACAAGGTACCTATCTATTTAATGCCTTTACATTACCTATTATTGGATTTCTCTGTCGACGCCCTCCAAGAACGGAGTCCGAGCAGAGAAGCGTCTTCAGTCGCCTCGGCGCCAGGACGCACACGGTACAAGGTACCTATCTATTTAATGCCTTTACATTACATTACCTATTATTGGATTTCTCTGTCGATGCCCTCCAAGAACGGAGTCCGAGCAGAGAAGCGTCTTCAGTCGCCTCGGCGCCAAGACGCACACGGTACAAGGTACCCATGTATTTAATGTTTCTACATCATTTTATCTATTTCTCTGCCGATGTCCTCAAAGAACGGACACCGAACAGAGGAGCGTCTTCAATCGCCTCGGCGAAGAAGTGCTCAGGACACCGACACATTGTACTAAATCCGGTGAATCCCCGTCACGAGCTGACGAGTATGCAATCCATCTGCAAGAGAAGAATCCGGTTCGCCCCGGCAACCCGAGGCTCGGATTCGAAATTCGCCGCATTAAGAATTAAGTTCTAGCGACCGCCCTAGGGCTTGGACGAATTCTGGACTAGGCTCGGAAAAACTTTCCGAGCCCAAACCCTTGGTATAAGCACAAGCGTTGCTATACCACTAGTCGAAGAACCGAGCAATGGAGCTCGGCAAGGCAAACTTAAACTCAAACCCTGTGGCGGGAAAAACTGAGGCCCTAGAGCCCATATCCTCGGAACCTAAAACGGATCCGAGCAGAAAAACTTAGGCTACGACAGACGAGTTTCCAAAAAAGAAATGTATATTCATTTCAAAAGGGCCCGTAGGCTAAGTACAAAATCCGGGTTTGGCCCTTACAAGTATGGGAGGCCATCCCGACTTTACAAGAAATAACAAAAATTACATCAAAGGCTCGAGCTCGACCACCTCGGCCTCGGCAGTACCAGGAGTGGTTGGCTCGGCAGTACCAGGAGTGGTTGGCTCGGCTGTCGGGACCTCTTCGATAGCCTCGGCAGCAATAGGAGTAGCCTCGGGGACGACCTCGGGGGCGACCTCGGTCACTTCGGGGACAGCTACGGCCGCCTCGGCTCCCGGAGTTTCTGCCTCCGCCTCCGGAGTTTCTGCCTCTGCCTCCGCCCTCCCTGCTCCCGGCTGGAGCAGGTTAACGTCAAAATCCGGGAGAAGCCGCCGCAATTGGTTGCGGAAATCCCGGAAGCCTTGGATCAGCCCGTTCACGCCCTCCTCGGCCATGAGTTCGTGAAACTCCTCCGACTCGCGGAAGAGCTTCACTGCGTTTTGGGCGTTCTCCCGGGCCTCTATCTCCCGGGCCTCGTGGTAAGCGGCTCTCCGCTCGAGGCCCCTTAGCTCCTGCTCGAGCTCCGAGTGTCGGAGGCGGGTATTCCCCACCTCCTGCTCGCGGGAGGCCAACGCCTGCTCGGCCTTGGCCAATCGAGCCTCCGCGGCGCGCAGCTCGGACCTCGCCAATGCGTGCGCGCCCTTCTCTTCATCGAGCTCGGTGGCTAGAGCTCGAATCCTTCCATCGGATGCTCCGACCTTCTCTTGGAGCACCCGTTGTTCGGCCTCAGAGGCCTGGTACTTCTCCTCGGAGGCTTGGTACTTCGCTTCGGCGGCCACGTACCTTTTCTGGGCCTCCTCATAGCTGCGCTGGCACCTCCGGGCTTTCTCCCGGTATTCTTGAACCAGGTGCATCAGCATCTCCGTCTCATGCAAATACTGTAAAAGAGACGAAAAGGAGAACATAAGGCGCCGCTAGTAGAAAAACTATACAGATTACATAGGCGAAAAATTTTACTTACCCGGACGGAGTTGCAGCGTGTAGCGTCCATGAAAGCGTTGTAGCTCATGGACTGCATCATGGCCCGGTCGGCCGGGAGCAACGCGAGCCGAAAAACCTCGCGCGCCACTTGCGGGTTTTCAAGGGCCGAATCGCCCTCGAACACCGACCAGGTGGGTGCGAAGGGCACCCGTTCTTCCAAGCTCAAAGGGCCCGGGAGGCCAGCGCCATCTGGCCTAGGTGGAGCCAACCCCGAGGCTCCTTGACTGCTCCCCGGCTGGGAGCTAAGGGGCTGGGATCGGGCGAGCGGCCGATCTAACCGCCGCACAACTATAGCGGGGCGTGCAAGCACGGAACCCGCTGAACTTCTCCCCTGGTCGGCAACTGGAGCGTCCTGCCGACCAGGGACCTGCGTCAAGGGCGCCGGGCATGGGGGCGCCATCGGGGCTCTGGAGCCCGAGCCCCCGGAGCCCGCGCCCTCTCTCCGATCAGCCTCAGGGCGCGCGGGCTGAGAAGGCCCCGCCTCGGAGTTGGCAGGGCGAGAAGGCCCCGCCTCGGGATGCGCAGGGCGGGAAGGACCCGCCTCGGTCACCACTGCCGCCGAGGGAGTCGAGGTTGCTGAGACCTTCTGCTTCTTTCTCGGCTCCGCAGGCTCCCCCGAGAGCTCGGCTGCCCTCTTCTGGAAGCGGGCGTAAAGGACTTCGCTCTTGGTCACCATTTTTGCGATGTCTGCAAAGATAAACAAAATTAGAACATTAGAACAATAAGAAAATAAAAGTTGCTGTAACTATCCTTACCCTGAGGACGTGCCGAGCTCAGGCCCACGTTCACCAGGGCGTCCTCGCTGATGAGGCCGTTCAGCAAAATCCTGTCCCCAAGGCTGCGGATGGTATCGAAGATCTCCTGCTCACGCGGAGAAAGCTGGGGGAGCCTATTGATGGATTTAAGCTAGGCCGGCCTCCACCTTGGGTCAAACCCCCAGGACCGTTCAGAGCCCAGGAAGAAGAATTTCTCCTTCCAACCATGAATGGATGAGGGGGCACCATGAAAAAGTGGCCGACCCGCCCGGAGGGCGATGTAGAGCCACTCCCCGTCTCCCGGGTTCGACTTAAAAATAAAAAGTCGCCGGAAGACGTTGACAGAGGTAGGAATCCCCTGCAGTAAACATAGTGACAGGAAACCCATCACTGTCCTCCAAGCGTTTGGAATGAGTTGCGCCGGAACCAACTGGCACACCGCCAGCAACTCATTCACAAAGCTGTGGAGAGGAAATCGGAGACCGGCCCAGAGTGACTCCGAGTGCACTCCGATCCGGCCTACCGGAGGATCGGTTACCCGATCCCTTCGCCTGGCGGGTTCCAAACGGAACCCATGAAGAGGGAAAAACCACTCTTCGGCCATCTCGACCTCCAGGACACTCATGGTGGACACTACCTCACTAGGCAAAGAACCCATTGCAAGAGAGGGAAATCAAAAAGAAGGGGGATCTGGGAAGGATGCCGGAGAAAAGGGACTTCGGTCTGAGGAAGACTGGGAGAATAGGAAGCTGGAAGCAGAAAGCAATAGAGAGAGAACAGGGGGCCGAGGGAGAGTTTATATAGACCTCCCCAACGGCCCGGATCAGCGAAGAAAGCGCTGCATCCTGGTTAGATGATAACACGTGTCGGTCTAAAAGACAGAACGACGCATTTAATTAGGGCTAGCGCTTCGAACGTCGAAGCGCCCCATCGGATCGTGCGGAAAGGCGTCCGCAATCGAAGATCGTGCGGCCCCATCATGAGCCCACGACGCGAGGACGCTTCGCAAAAAGGTGTCCCAATAATGAGGCTTTTCGGGAAAGAAGAGACGCCGCCTATTAAAGGCACCTCGAAGCGTTCGATAACTCAAAACGCGCAGTAAATAAAAATTTTCGGAATTCGTAATGACCCAATTAAAGCTACTTCCCGCGTTCCAGCTGATGGCCAACTGGAGCTCGGAAGTCGGGGGGTAGTGTTGGGGGAAGAACCCCAAGTCATACATTCACGGAGGCGCTCGGCCGAAGAGCGCCAGCCGGAAAGTTGCTCGGCCAAGGAGTGCCGAACAGAGAGCTGCTCGGCCGAAGAGCGCCGACCAGAAAGCTGCTCGGCCAAAGGATGCCGACCAGGAAGGCGCTCGACTAGAAGGCGCCGACCAGAGTGCGCGCCAAGAGGTGCCCAACCAAAATAAGCTGCTCGGTTAGAAAGCGCCGACCAAAGACAGCGCCGAGGCGCTCTGCTAGAAGGTGCTCGCCTAAAGGGCGTCGACCAGGAGTACTCGAAGCAGCCTCGCCACAGGGCGCCCCATTGGGCGACCAGCTCGGCTCGGCACCCTTGCCGAGCCGATGCCTTAACCAAATGTTCAACCTCCGCCTAAAGTCCAAGGGACTTGACAACTCCTACGGCTTGCGACCTGCCACTATCTCCAAGCCATCAAGGCCTAAGATCTCAGCAGGCACTCGACACGACCTGCCATTAATGCATGAGACTCCCTCAAGTCTCCGATGCACTCAGGCATTTAATGAACACGGCCCAAGACGATCTCCGGATCACTGAACCATCAGAGCGCATGGCTCTACCTGACCGCCGGTTCATTCGGTAATAAATGCACTCACCATCCACAGACCCCAGGCCCGCTACGGCCGGCGGTTCAACCACTCCAACAGGTCCGATCGACCGTGACAACTCCCTGGTTCCGGTCTGATTCGGCCCTGTTTTCCACTACGCCATAAATGGGCCAAATCGTGCCCAATTACTACAGACAGGGACAAATCCCCCGGTTACCTCCCAGGTAACGTAATCCCCTCCTATAAAAGGGAACCTGGGAGAACCAAGGAAAAGGAAAAAAAAAAACGGAAACAGATCCCCGAGACTGAACCCTCCGGGAAGCACAGACACAATAGATGACATCATTCTCTTTGTCTTCTTGATCTGATAAAATACTGTGTCTTCTCCATACACTCCCCCCCTGCTCTCTCCACATACTTGCCCCCTCTGACTTAGGCATCGGAGGGCCGGCGCCGGGGAGCCCGGCCACCGGTTTTCCTTGCAGGACTCGCACACCCTCCGCGGCGGAGGACGCAGCCAGCCGGCGCACCGCCGTCCGCCTCCTGCAGCAGCGGAGCTCCTCCTTCTCCGGCTTCGCGGCGGCCCCCGGGTCCAATTTCCAGCAACAAGTATAACTCAACTAAGCCTTCATCTCAAACCAGTTGAGGTCGAGACTAGGTATAAATCATATTCAAAGGGAGGACCTTGCAATCTACCATGCAAAAGGAAAAATTGCTAGCTGCCAAACTTGGTACAAAAAATTCTGTTTATAACTGGGAGGCCATATTGCATATCGATTGTCATAATAGACTCGGACCCTCCACTAGTTCAGGTCCAAGACTAGATGATACCGGCATTCAATCTGATAGCACCACTAACCTGGGGTGGAGATAATAAGGAATAAATCTTACTCAACAGAGCTCATTTATATGCTAGTTCTTGCCACCAAATTGTTTCTAAAGCATATTGGTTACGAAATGCATCCACCTCTTTGCTCGGATTTTCCAAGTAACATTTTTTGGGCACAAAATCAACTAAATCTTCTTTAGATAGGTGGTGCACAAAGAATGTAAACGAAAACATGAGAGCAGATTCTTTGAGCAGAGAATTTTATTGATGGACCAACCAAAACAGTGCAAAAGCCAAATGGAAAACTTTAATAATATCTATGCTCTTCATGAGATTGATGCTGCATTTCCCCAAGATTCAGTCGGTGAAACCAGTTTTTGATGCAACAAAAGGACATTAGAGATCAATTTTGGGCCAAAATATAATCTTTGTCCCTGGCAGCTCCTGGAAACCATGATTTATTGATTGACAGCTCAATCAGGAGCGAGGCAACAACTAGAGGAAAAAAAAAAGCAACAAGGTGATTAATTTCCCACCAGTTTTGTGCACTCTATTTTTTGGCATGTGTAACACTAAGAATTTGTAGGAGCATGACCATTGGACGCAATTACTTTGAGATCAGGTGTAGAGAATTGATGAATTCCAACTCATTTGCATGGATCTACCAACCGTTGTCTTCATCACAACTCCTTGCATGGCAAAAAACTGGGACTTCTGATAATCCAACATTAATCCTTTTTTAAAAAAAAATGTTATGATGCAGCAGCTGGGATATATCCAGCGATCATTTCGTTGCAGAGATGAAAGGCTTAATGATATCTAACCTTGTATTTTTCTATGTTTCGATGACCTTTTTGTGTCCATCAACTCATCAGCCTAGATATGATGACTTCCTACTCCTCTACAATTAGGTGAGCAAGTTGCTAATCTCTGTCACACTCTCTTTTCATCCACCGAGGCGAACAACTAGTTCAAGGTCTTTCCTAGATTTTAGAAGTTTTCTTAAAAAAAACACAAATGGAACAAGTTGTTCATCATGGTGGAACCTGTTCCATATGTTAGCTCACATACTATGCATCACATAACTAATTATTTTTCACAAGGTGTCACTTCTTGTTGGCACTGGCAACACCTCTCTACATGATTAATTAGCATAATTGAGACTCCTCAACTTATAAACTTATAGTTTTATCTCCTCCATAATTAAATTATCCAGCACGGTCTCCCACAAAATCTGTTCATAGATGTGACCAGACATATCAGAATAACCAAATCCAGTGAAGCCTGTTGAGAGAAGTATCTTTAACTTAATCTAATGAAGAAAGCACCTTTTTTAGGGGAAATGGTAGTCTTAAATTAATAGTCAAACGAGGTGACCCACATGCTGCCCATCTATTAATGGGTGTATGTTAGTTGGCTAATCTATCCCGGAGATCAGGCACGATCGGATGGAATCTTAGAGATTGGAATCAAATTACAGAAAGAGTACGCCATCATTGCGGTGCGATGGGGTGCCACCCATTAATTTTATCTTTAAGATCTTTGATAGTTTTTAATATTACATTTCTTCATGCAAGTCGTGTTTTTTCTCATTTGAATCTTCATATGTTATATGATAAATTTTAAAATTCATAACAGTGGCATGATAATAATTTTGATGATTTCAGAGCTCAGGTCAGTTTTTAAAATGTGAAGCTTTCTAGATCTCTTTAAATTCTTATATTTGCACAACAGACCTAAGGCATACTCTATTGTAATGATCAAAAGAAATAAAACATGCGGCAGGGTGCTAACCAATTTAGTTGATGGAGTCGCAGTTTTTTTTTTTTTTTGATGATAAGTCAGTCATTTTTGGATCCTAGTGACCCGGGTTTAAATCCTGCCATCGTTATGAATTTGGAAAAAAAGAAAAAAAAATAAAGTTCATCATGTTAACAAGAAGGAAAATATTTCATTTTTGGAATGCAGTTTTCTAGCACGCTTTTCACCTCAGCTTATAATGACAAATTACTGTATTATTTTTTTATCATTTTGTGGGGTCTATTTACTTTTTTTGTAATTGAAAAAGCTTATATTGTTTTCAAAAGTCCTTGTCAGCTATTCCCACATAGACAAACTTATTTATTTAAACAAGGAGACAGATTATTTATAGGAAAAAAACTACTGAACCTAGATCTGAAAAGATTTGGAGGATTTCAGAGTTATAAAACAAATACAGCCAATACTAATAATGTTTGTGGGAAAAAAAGAACGATGTTCAATCTCCATTTGCTGGTGACAGCTGAAAGCTAGGGTTTCTTAGAGGTTATATCTGTATCGAACATCTTTATATCTAATTTAAACCTCATCTTATTGTATTCCTACTTGATGTTCACCTAACAATAATTAGCCTCTCTCCCAAATTATTTTGAATTTTCAACTTCATTTGACTAGGAACAACTTCCCACCTTCTTGGGGTCATTAAACTTAAAGAAATATCCAATAGACACGTGATGATGCCTGATGAATATGAACTAATAATGCCTTCTAAGATTGTCTCAAAAGATTATTTGTACATTCCTTGCATAATAACATTAGATATGTTAGGATGCTTTCGGGTGCCACTTCTTGGTTGCATCCAGAGATTAAAAGAATCCATCTTGTGATCTGATGGAGGAATCTTTGGTGGATTTGTTCTAGATCTTGCTGGCCCTAAACGACATTTGCAAGCAAAGGTAGACACATTCTTCTACGGTTACCGGTATAGGCTGGCCTAAACTTAGCTTCCACATGAATTGGCTTTGTCAATTGTCAAGAGTTTGGTCTCAATTATTGAGTTTGAGTCATTTCTTTGGGGAAAGAAAAGATTTGGGCTCATGATCTTGTTTGTTTCGTAGTCTGGTCATATAATTACATGCATCAGATTAAGATATCCCAACTACTTCGCACGCAATTTACAAATGACATGAGTAATTAGGTTTGAGTTGTGTCCAGTTTGCCAGATCTAAACTTTGAGGTTCAGACTCAACCAAATTCAAATCATCATGTTGGATGAGGGCGAACCCAAGCAACAAGAAATATCAGCAACCTGAAGACTTTCTGCTCTCTCTCTCCTGTGGCTTGTCCTGCATAAAAACAAGAAAGATATGACTTCCTCAAAGAACAAGAAAGATATGATTCATTCTTCTCCATTCAGAAAGAAGATATCAGCATTTTTCTAGCAATTTCACCATGCGGGCACCTTGAAATAACTGTTGGAATCCAAGTTGTGGCTGGATCTGCTTCAATAGATGCTGTCACTGATTCTTGGAACTCGGGCATCACATAGGTCAGATGTGATGGAATGGCCAAATTTATTATTCAGAGAAGAGATATGGGAAAGGATATGGCCTTGAGAGGAATTATATACTTCTGCCACTTGCTAGGAAAAGTCTACATGATAAACAGTACAGAGTTAGATCCTAAAATGTTGAGATGAAACTTATTGGTCATTTACATTATAATTAAAAAAAAAGGATTATAAAAAAAGAAAGAAAGAAAAAACATGAAAGTCTAAAGAGGTTGATAAATATTTACTTGCTGCAGGAAAAGGTGGAAATTAAAAAAAAAAAAAGTAAAGGAAGAAGAAGAAGAAGATGATGATGATTTTTCTACTTGTCAAATTTATCTGAACTCAAGCTGGTTTTAGGATTGAAGGCTAACACAAGGATTTAGATTCATGAAATAGGCTTAACCAGTCTAATTGGAGTTGGAGCCTTGTCAACCTTGCACTTCCATCTAAGTTTCATGAGAGACTTTTCCCTTAACCTATGGTTGTAGGCATTGTTTAGTCAATGTGCATCACACTTTTATAACATGGTCAAAAACAATAAAAAGAGTGGTTAAAGGAGAAAAGCTTGTTGCGTGTGGACAGAGAAATACGGCCTATGTGAACTTGTGGTAGCCGAAATTATGAGTTAGGTAGCAAATGTATTCAATCGTTAACCTCATTGGTCAATGGCTATGGAGAAAAATGGGCATATGGCCATGTTGGTACTAAGCTTACTTTATGGGATTCATTAGGTTAACTGAGACGATATTGTATTCCATTATTAATTTCATTGCAGGTTCCCCGCCATTTGCTGACAATCCCTCATTCCTTTCCCATAGTCCTGGAATTGTTGACTAGTATATAACATTTGCATACTGCTAATAAGCTGTTGTTCCATCAATTGCAGCACATTCCTTTGAAACTTTCTTCCCCCGAAAAAAAATGAAGCAATGCCATAATTACCTCATATACAAGTTTATTATGTACACATTTATTCAATAAGAACAAATCTTTATAGGATTAAAATTTTTAAATGTCCAATTGCCTTGCCTCCTTCAATATCAAACTTTTAACTTTCAGTATGAAGATCTCCGCAGCCATTTGTCGAATCATACATCAGTTATGTACTGAGCAGATCTTGGATACATATATACATTGAAAAAAAAATTAATTATTATCTTTTGACTAGTTTTTTTTGATAAGTTTCTAGATTGTTACACCCCATTCGTGAATCCTACAAATCAAAGATCCATTGTCCGTGTAGTTGGAAGGAAGAAAAAGGGAAAGAATACAAAATGTTAATCTAAAGTTCGGACCAGCACAACTCTCACTATCTTGACATTTGCTCAATGATTGACTTCTTAATGTATTGAAAGTTCATTGGAGAAGCTGGTGTTGAAATACCGTGCACGAGTGACACCCAAGTTGAATACTTTAGAAAGTGAAGCAACCTTGTCCAATTAGACTTCGTAAACTACTTGCTCACGTTGAGTTATTTCATCTCCATTAACATCCATTTCCCTTTGAGGTTTATTACCTAAAAAAAATTCTTTTCGATTCTTTTTTTCGGAGAAAAGGGAAGAGATTAGCACCATCGCTTAATTAAGGAGATGAACCGGAGACGAAATCTTAGGCATAAACATGAGAACATAACAAACAGAGGTAAAATCCCTGCTTGATTACTAAACAATGATGGTAGCTCTATTAGACTATTTAAACCATACGAAATCAATAAATAATGGTGGCTTTACCTTGTTTTGCTTGCAAGTTGATGATTTATGAGCTAAGATGAGTATTGTATTGTTCTGCTTTTATTTTTCTTTTTCTTTTGAGTTCTCATTGCCATATGCCAGCTGTTTTAGATTCAGATTTCTGTTCTTCTCAGCAAGTTGGTATGTGCAATAAATACCTAGCGGTTTGTCGCAGAGCAGAAGTGATAAAAATGGTGGCCACAAGAAAATATTTTAAAGGCAATGCGTTATCCAGCAGAGATGGGTCTACCATGGTACTATTTATTTGTTTGCCTCGACTTCAGGCAACAATGGCTTATGGAAAACTAAAATCTATTATTTTCTCTTCTGAAAATAGATAAGTTTCATATAATGCTATGATAGAAAAGTCTGAAGAAACTTTGTTTTGGTTCCAGACATTGTTCAGAATAATAGAGTAACAGTTCTGTGAAACTGAACTCTCACCAAAAAAAAAAAAGAAAAGAAAGGAAAACATCTGCAAAAGAGAGACTGGAAATTAAATGCACAGATAAGGAGGAAGATTTTCTTTCTGTATTTTTTGTAAATTATTTGATAAGCAAGCCAAAAAACTAATAGTCAATAGCAGTCTTTTTTTCGCTTTCTTTCTCTCTCTCCCCCCCACTCTCTCTCCCTTGAGTGATTGGGAAGCCCTCTCCTATAGTAAAATAATTAACAATAGTTAGCCACATATGTTTCATGCCAAACACACAAGTGTTAAAACTAATTATCTTTTAATTAGCTGCCTAGTTAGCCTACTACATGTAATTAACGACGATTTGAATGTAAATCGCCGGTTCTGTTTGTCGTCTTATACATTATAATGGGTCGATTAAAAAAATGATTTGAAAATAAACATAGGTTAACTATGACTTGTTAATTAGGAGGATAATTATTTTCTTAATTTTATTTTTCGTCCAAAGGTTTCTGATTAACCACATCTTGGAAAATATAGAGATGTGGACAAATTGTGATTCCATCATAAGTTGTTACTCTGCACTTCTGGCATTCATGTTGCAAAAAAAAAAACATCAGCTGCTGCTCGATTGGTCTCCCTATTAATCATCCTGTTTCCTTCTGTAGCAAAATGGACTCACCTGTTCACCATTACTTAAATATTTTGATGGTCACTTAAAACAGAGCAAGGAAATTATTGGCATTCCCCCTATTGCTGAGGTCAGCATGAAGTCATAGCAATTAACAAAAGAATATTATTAACATTGTGATTATAAGAGGGTAGCTTCTCAAGCCTTTACAAGAGAGGGGAGAGAGCATCCATTTAAACAGGGAAAGGTGGTTGAGGCGACGTTCACACCAACAGAAGCAACAAGCAACTCTGAGGTCCCCAAGGACTCTATAATAGGGGAAGGCTGACTTCTGCTGCTCTAGAGAAAAAGAAAGCAGCCTAACCTTCTTCCATAGGTTGGCTTTTCTCTTCTTGACTCTGAATAGTCTTTAGCATTTTAGCCTCTAATTCTCGAAGTTTGATCAGGTACTGTTCATGCATGATATCCAAGACATCTATGTTGGATGGTTCCGTTTCGTCTTTGATATCAAGTGGCTTAGAGAAAACCTTGGTTTCTCAATTTTTTTTTAGAGTTCTTGAATGGAGTTGGCATCCTTCTTTTCTTTCTAATTTTCGATATCGTGGTACAATTTCAGCCCTTGCCTTCTTTTTTTTAACTGAATGGTTTGCAGCTGTTCTGAGACATGGATATGGGCTTGTTTCTTCTTTGGATCCTCATTAACTAGCTAAATTCTTTGCTTGGACCGAAAGGAGTTAGAATTGATTTCTATAGCACTAATTTTTATTCTTGATGCAGGATATCTTTGTTTTTGATACAAAGGGAGCAGCAGTCTAATGGAGGCATCAGTTGCAAGATGGTTCCCTGATATGGTAGCTTCAGCTTAAATTTTTATAGTTTTCGAGTTTAGATGATTCAGTACAATTAATAAAGGGCTGAAAGCTTTGCGGTATAATTCGTGCAGGGAATGGAGGATCCTAGTTTCTTCCATCAGTGGGATACCAACTCCTTGGATCAGGTCACTGCGCAGCAGCTTGCAGTGGCTCTTGGGCAGGACTTCCAGCAGTCGCTCTCTTCAGAGAGCTACACCTCCTACCCTCCCTTCCAGCCGCCAGGCAGCACCACATCAAACACCTTTAGCTGCTCATCCATGGATACCAGGTGTGCCGAAAGGCCCAAGAAAGTCCTCAAGGCCAGCAGCTGGAATTCTTGCACCACCGAGCAGAACCCGGCTCCGGCGACCACCGATGCCTCGTCTCCGAGCATCCTTTCCTTCGGCAACCTGGACTCGCCAAGGAATCAATCTGACTTATACGAGAGATTAGTTGGGGCTGTGAGGCCAAAGGAAGAGATGGAGATCTTGATTCCTCATGGCTCAAAGAGAAGCTATGAAAACATGGTTGGACAAGGACCTAAGAGGATGAACATGGGGGCTAGGCCTTCTTCTCATAACCAAGACCACATCATTGCGGAGAGGAAGCGAAGGGAGAAGCTGAGCCAGAGATTTATAGCACTGTCAGCAATCATTCCTGGTCTCAAGAAGGTATGCTTCTGATCATAATCCTTCTGCCTTGATAATTCTTCATCTTTACCTTTCAGCATGCACTATGTAAATATTTACATTACTATAGATTTAAATTCTTGTGAAGTTGGAAGTAGCGAAAAGCATCATCACAATAAGTGATACTGATTGCAACTCCAAATAGAATATGCAATCAAAACAAGAAGGAAGGCAATCGCATAGTGGAAGGGATCCTTTTAAATTACCTTGGATTAATCCCTTCTTTCTGTTGAATTTCATGGTCAGAATTTATGATATGAGTTTTGAGAGCTCGCATGAAATGATGGAAAATGGAATAAATAGTTCATGATCAGAGAATTTACTACATGTACCAAAAACTTAAAAAAAAAAAAAAAAAAAAAAAAGAGAGAGAAGACCTACCACTTTGTTCACTGAGGAAAACGCTAAAATTCCTCTTGATAGATGATCTCTACATTAAATTCTACGTAGGACTACATTTTGAAGGAAAATTATATGCCCACTTCATTAGAGCTATGATACATACTCCTTGTTTTCACTCTCGGTAATAAATCCATCATGTATATGAATACTGAATATAAGTTTAAAGTAAATCTCACACTGCTAAGTAGTAATTGTTATATATATATATATATATATATATATATATATATATATATATATATATATATATATATATATATATATATATATATATATATATATATATATATATGTATATAATATTTTTTGAGAGAAATCATATCTCCAACTTGTTAAACCCTTCGGGCAGATGGACAAGGCTTCCGTTCTTGGAGATGCAATCAAGTATCTGAAACAACTTCAAGAGAAGGTGAAAAGTCTTGAAGAGCAGAATACGAAAAGGACAGTTGAGTCAGCAGTTCTAGTGAAAAAGTCTCAGCTTTCTTCTGACGACGTTGGCTCCTGTGATGAGAATTTTGATGGGCATCCCTCTGGTGAATCCCTCCCAGAGATTGAGGCCAAGATGTCCGAGAAGAGTGTCCTCATTAAGATCCACTGTGAGAAAAGCAAAGGGATATTGGTGGAGGCACTCTCCGAGATTGAGAAACTCCATCTCACCGTCATCAACGCAAGCGTCATCCCCTTTGCCAGTTCCTCCCTTGATATTACTGTTGTGGCTCAGGCAAGATTTAAACTTCTTCTTAAAAAATTAAATAATTTGGAGACCTTTAGCGTATTGTAATAAAATATATATATAATTTTATATTATTTCGACTGCCTATTTTTTTTTTGACTATTTGATACATTATCTAGAGACCTTCAAATTATATGATTTTGTATGTATAAGCAGTTTAGAGGCAGTAGATTACATCCAACATCTCGAATCTTCATTATAGGACTCTCATCATTCAATCTAGATCTGACTGAATCGAAGTAGAGATCGACTCAAATATAGCTAAGTCTAGCTCTCTCTCTTGATGTAATTTATATATATATATATATATATAGCTAATGTAGCTTAGCAGCTAAAGTTAAAAATCCACATAAACCACACTCTTAGGTTCTTTTCGGTCATACTTAAACACTAGGTAAACTTTAAACTCGTTCTTTTATACAGGTTGATGAGGAGTTCTCCATGACATTGAAGGATCTAGTGAAGAAGCTAAATTCAGCTTTCAGGCAGTTCGTGTGAGGAAGCCAAGACAGTCTTGTACAAAAAATGGCGGTGGTGATGATGGTGGTCCTCTTTTTATTAGTCTCAAGAAAAATATAGGTCTAGTGGTTAGCTAGCTATTGTCGGTTCCTAAAATTTTTAGACTTTTTTCTGCTTCTGAAAATAAGGCCTTCGACCCCCTCATACTTTAAAGATCACCATTTTCACTTGTTTTTGCTGCATGGGTTTTTTCTTCTCTCTTTTTAATCTCTTCTCTCCACCTTTTTTGGCATGGTTGAAGCACTCGGCCATGTTCTTCTAGGAGAGAAAAGACTAACAACATGAGGCTTTTTCTGGGCTCCGTTGGGGAGATTGACTTTTCGGAACCTCTCCCCCCTTTTCTTATGGCCTTTTTTTCTGAGGGGTTTGAGTTTTCAAACCTACCTCTTGCCTTCCTTTCCATCTATCTCTATTCCCAAAAGCTGGTCTGTAGAAAAAAAAATGTGCTCTTTTTTTCTTGTGTGGGGGTCAAATTGGCCTTATCTCTGAAGCCTGGGGTCTTTTTTTTTTTTTTTTTTTTTTTTGAGGGTCTTATGAATAATTCCTACTTGTGTCCCTTTTCTCCTTCTGTTGTTTTCTTGTGAAAAGGTGTTTAGAAACACCCACTATGTTGCTGTTCTATTGGACAAAATGTATGAATAAAAATACCTACTTGTTTCGGTGCATGATATGGCAACAGTCTTCTCGTGGTGGCGAAGTTATACGCTATGGGCTGTGAAGCACATGTATTTTGTTTTCTTTATTTTTAACAATGCGTGCACTCTATTTATTATGCTTGGTTTCTTGGGTCCTTTTCTCGTAGTTCAAGCAAGTCAGATGAATTTTTTTGAAGGCAAACAGATAAGAAATTTATGGTTGGGATGAGTGATGAGGTAGCAAGATCTTATTGAATACCCAATGATGATATCTTGATTAATTGTAGTAGTATTTTAGTCAGGCAATCTCTTTCAGTCACAGATTAATTATGATCTTTCCTGGAAGACTTATAACAAAACACTCACATCCATCCTGAATCCACGAAAGCAATGATACCAAAGTCTACTAGACCATAGAGCTTGTCAATTTTTCCACCACCTCTTCTTGATAAGGCTGTACTTGTTTACCATTGACATGAAATACCACTAGTTTCTAACTTTGCTACACCCTTTTTATCATCAAAAAATCCGAAGGCAACTTACATACATCTCAAGAAGGTTATCATTCTAGCTTATTGCAGGAACTCCAAGAAAAATCCATTGGAGGAAGAGAAAAACATGATCTCGAGTTCATCGAATGAGCCTACAAGAACATGGCTAATTTGATCGCAACAAAATTTCGTTCCAGAGTGAGTATGATTGTGTAATTAAATAATTTTCATCTTTAGAAGGTCATATTTAAGCGAAATCCACTTGAGAAACTGCCGTTAGACATCAGTTTAGTATTATTAACTTAGCTAAGTCTCTCTTACTATTTGGCATGTTGACATTTAATGGTAAACAAGTAGGATGATGCTCAGCTAATTTCATGCTATCTACTAAAACATGTCTTTTTTCGTTGATTATTTCTATCCATTCAATGCTTAAAAAGTAATTAAATCCGATTAAAATTATTTCATCCAGAAAGGTGAAATAATATTAACCTGCATGTGAGTCTCTTCCCTCTTATTTTCTTCTCTGTCTTACTTTTTGGTATTTTTCCACAATTTATTAAATTAATCCTCAATCTTCAACCAAAGGGATATTGCTCATCCTAGAATCAGTGGATGAGTGAATGATGCCCAAAGATTAGCAATCTCTTAGCCATCTTGCATCCAAACCCTAGTCACACTGCACAGATTAACTCTGATAATTATAGAATATAACCACAATGGTTGGTTAATAGTACACTCAATCTGTCAACTCAGAAAAGAAATTAAAAATACAGCATGCTTAATAATAATGACAATTGCAAGCCTGATTGTCATAAATATTAGTAAAATTAATTTTGAAAATTGTTTATTAGAAGTCAATAGCTCTACAAGTAGGGCACAATAAGCAAGAGAAGATCTGACAAAAAAATACTCTTGCCAAGGGAATAGAAATTTGATGACCACCTTGATTAGACTTTTTATATGTACCATCATGTCGTAGTTTAAAAAAACTTGGAGTAATCTCTTAACTACCTAAATTAGAAATATAAGGTTTTCTTTGGGTACATAGGAAGGTATGATTAAAGAAACTAAGTTAAGATAATGAAACCAGCTAAGCAAATTAAAATATATGCACCGATGAAATCGTCAATAGATTCTCTGCCTTCATCTTATAGCTAACCTTCCTTATTTATTTAGTACATTATGGATGTGCTTTCAAAGTTTTATGATACATGTAAGAACTTTGGTTGTTGTGAGGACCATAGCTCAAGATAACAAAGTGCTAGGTCTATTGAAAATGCTCTGTTAATGTGAAAGAGAGCTAGCTGTTTGTCTTGAGAATAGAAAAAGGAGATAGAAAATTCGAAGAGCAATGCTAAGGTAGGTCAAAAAAATCAGTCAAAAAACTTAATGGCACACTTCGCAATGCTAATTCAAAGGAAGCATGCTGAGTGACTTTTTTGAGTTGCTTAAGCAATGATATTAGTATCATGAATGAGATTCTAACAAAGGTGAGCACCGAAATATTGAAAACGAAGTTTTCCAGTATTTATATCTAATGCAATGTACTAAGAAGATGCGACCGATAATCTGCGAGCATGTCAATATGAAGATTTATACAATTCCTCATGAAGAGAAAAGGAGGCGGCGGTGGTGCGATGAACTAAATGGACCATAGTTATAGTCGATCAGGTCATTTTTCTAAGTCCATGGTGTTGCCAGTTGAGGTTATTAAAGTCCCTTGGGTAGTATAGAGAAAATGAGGGAGAACTGCATCAAGGGAAAAAAAAAAATCCCATATTGAGTAAAGGGGGAAAGCTAACCTTCCCATTTCACTACCTGCTAAGTTATCCATGGTAATATAGCACTTGTGTGGGAAAATGAAATAATCCCCAACTACGGTATAGGATCCAGTAATTGAGTAGGTAGTGGAGCAGTGAGGGATGGCAACTTTCATTGCAATTCTTTATGTTTGAGAAAGAAGTTTTTAAGAGGATATTATAATTAATTTTGATCAAAACACCACTGTAACTAAATACAATTTGTTTCTTTTTTTCAGAATAGTTCACACACAAAGTTTATCATTTATATATCCATCAATTAGTAATTGGTCTAGTGGGGGTTGCAGAAATTGGATCACTTTCTTCTCAGTTCAACTACACTAATGTTGCATAGGATGGTTACAACTATTGATACGAAAAAAAACAGAAAATAACTCATTTGTTCTTTGCATATACGGCCATTATAGATGTGATATATACCAGATGCCATGCTGATCCCCCATCATCTTTGACATATATTTGAAGTTCTTCAAGATACATTCTATCAAAGCTTCAAGATTTTCATCACACCTGATTTGCTTGTATCATTGTCAATCACTGATTGATATAATAATAGAAAAGACCTTGGACCTTATATATCAACTGATATAAACAAAAAAAAAAATTACAAAAAAAAATTAAGTATTTAGTAATATAATATTGACATATTGACCAATATTTCTAATCATCATTCAGCTTCTTGATGTATTTTCAATTAACAAAATTGGGGGAAGTGCCTTTTTTCCTAAACTATGCCATCAAAAAACAAATGCATTTTTATAAATAAAATTTTAAAATAAATATCATTATATAAAAATCTGCTATAGAAGCTTCTTGGATATAAATCCACAACCCTATCATAAATAATACTATGTGATTGTGTTAGTTGCCGCATCCTTGAATTTTTTTGGCATCATCTTAGGCTGAGAGGTGGCTTGTGGAAGATAAAGTTGGTGGTTGACGGTGTCGGAGACATAAGTTAATGGCAACCCGGCCCACCAAAATTCTGGCCCATGCTTTGAATCGGCCACCGCACTGGCGAACGTGGCACAAATTAAGGAAATAGAAGAAGGATTGAAGCATGCATGTTGCTATTCATGACAGCAACCATGATTTGTCTCAACCGTCTCCTCCTGTCGAGACATAAATAGCTGACCGGCTCTCAAAGATATGGCCATCGACGCCAAAATTGACTAACGAGCGCGTGTTTGATTCTATATCGGTTATTTACCAAAAATATTTTAAAAATTTATACACATATTTTTTCTATTAGTTTTTTTGATAAAATTTTAAATTATTACAAATAGTATCATCAGGATAAATCCGACTCAAAATTCATATAGATTAGGAGACACTACAACATGAATTTATTTGGTTTAAATAGGATAAATATATTAGAATCCAAGAGTATTTATATAGGTCTAAGGCCTTATTTAGCAGAACTTTTTGAAGTAGAGCTTTTATACAAAAACTATTTGCTGTTTGGTGACTACATTTTTAAAAGGTTGTGGAAACAAATTGAGAAAGTACTTTCGATATGACGAAATAACCATAAAGGATATTACATAGTATTATACAACAAAGCATAATAAAATATATTATTTATTAATACATAAATATATAATATAATATAATATTACTATAATGTAATATAATATTATTATAATATAGTAATATAATATTGTATATTATAACATAATGATATAACATAATTTGATTTTATATAACATAATATATCAATGTACTCTGATATAATGTAATATAATATTAAATTTATAGTATAATACAATAATTAAGGTATAAAATATTATCATTATTATCATTATATATTAATAAATATAAAAAAATATATTTTATGTAATTATAATATTTTATTATGGATATTTTGGTTTAAAAATAATTATAAATCAAAATAGCTTTCCGACGCATGCTAAAAGTGTTTTTATGAAGAAACCCCATTTCAGAGTTTTTCCCAAGAAGCTATTTGAGCTTTTCCGAATTTTTTACCAAACATACTTATTCTATCCAAAAGTATTTTTAGAGGGTCAGAAAGTACTTTTTGGCCCACCAAAAGCTCTGCCAAATGAGGCCTAAGAAATCTAAATAATATTTTTTAACCAACTTTTTTTTTGTTGGAAGAGCTCCTAGATTGTCAGTAGTAGGATAGTTATATCAATGTTGTTTTCCTTTTCTTTCTCTTATTTGAACACGATTTCATAATAATAGTATTTCTTCCTGGATTGAACCAAGTTGGCAGGATCACTGGTATAAGATGGATCAATATCTAACAAAATTGCCAAACCTTGTACCCTCAGTAATTATAATAAAATATAGTATTTTTTGTATAGATACCCTTCTAAATATCGGATTTTATATGAATACCCTTTCAAAATTGATATTTGCATGTATACCCTCGTAAAACTCTATTATTGTTCAAATACCCTGTTCTAACGATGTTAAGAAAAATTATTTTTATATTAATTAAAAATAAAATAAATTTTTGAAATTATGCTATTATTTCTATCTTGTTCCTGCTATCGGGATTGCGATCGCGATTCCGCGGACGTTTCCGACTGGAGATCGCTAGCCGCGAGCAGGATCGGGATCGCAAGCCGCGAGCGGGATCGTCTCTGTCCCTTCCAAGATCCCGCCCACTTCCAAACAAAACCATCATCAGAGCTCGCCTCTGTCCCTCCTTCCGCTCTGCTCGTCCATGCATATCTGCTTGCACCGGCACTCGACGCTGCAGAATGCCGTGTCACCCCTCCAACAAAAATAAAGAAAAATAAAACTTCTAGAGAGAGCTATATATATAGGAGTTTGTACTCCCAAAATACCCATATGGGGCTGAGTGGGAAGATATGCTCACATGTACATGTGGATGTCCTTCCCTTCTTGGAGTCTTCTACAGGTAGCAGAAACTCTAGGAAAGGGCTTGTGGGGAAGGAATTGGGAGGAGGGGGGATTGGAGATGGAATGGAGGAGAGAGAAGAGTTTCGGAGGATGGAGGTCTTGCTGAGGATTAGGGTGTTCTTTGGGAAGTTCTTCTGGGCTTCCAAAAGGACGCTCAAACCCGCCATCAAACACTTTTCCCTTCTCTCCCTTCTTCTTCTTCGGAAGCGAGGTTGGGGGCATTTTAAAGGAAGAGGTCGTGTCTAGTGCATAAAGGCAACTCCAGTCCAAGCAAGGAAGAGGTTGGGAGCATCAGAGTCGAAGGAACGTCGGGAGCTTGTCGTTCCGATGCCTCAAGCAAGGCTCGTTGCCCAAGTGCGAGTGCCTCCCGTCCATGAGCACCATCTTGTCCGCGTCGAAACGGTGGCCCTCCACCTCTGCGAGTATCCCATGCGCAATCTGGTACCCAAGGTTCCTCACCGGCCCCTCAAACTCTATAAATGGACTCGTGAATCCGGTGGCGTCAACGACCATGCTAGCTTTCAGCTCGGAACCATTGGAGTACGTGACGACGGAGTTGAACTCCTTGTGCTCCACCTTCCATGCCTTGGCCTTGTGGAACTTGACCCCATTAGAGGCGCATCCTTGCAGCAGCTGCGTCTTTAGTCTTTTATGACCCCATAGCCTCGAACTCATCAACCCAAACGCCACAGTTGTTGGGACACGTTGAGAGCGGCGAGGGGTCGATGCAGCAGATGCGAATGCCATGCGCGGAAGCTTGCTCGGCGAGGCATAGGCCGGCTCGGCCGCATCCTAGGATGACCACGTTGTAGGATGATGAGTTTGATGGTGAGACACTCTGGCTTGATTCGCGGCTCAGTCGCTCAGATCCAAAAAGCTTTACAGTATGCTGCTGTGAGCTTTGATGATGGCTTTGTTTGAAAGTGGGGAGGATATTCGAAGGGACAGAGGCGATCCCGCTCGCGGCTTGCGATCCCGATTCCGATCCCGCTCATCGCAAATGGCCGTGGGATTGTGAGTCATGAACTTCCGCAGGATTGCGATCGCGATCTCGATAGCAAGAAGAAGATAAGAACAATAGGATAATTTTAAAATTTTATTTTATTTTTCATAAATATAAAAATAATTTTTTTAATTTTGTTAGTACAAACGTCATATAACAGCATTTGAATAATAATAATATTTTATGAAGATATATGTGTAAATATCAATTTTGAAAGAATATTTATTCACATGCAACAAAATTTTAGAATATAATACAGGGATAAAAAAAAAAATTTCCGGATGGCCACCGGATATTGCTCCACGTTTGCCGCCTACCTTCTTGCTGTTTCCCACCATGACCGAGGCTTTCATTCAGCGCGATCATGTCCGTTAAGCCAACGCGCAATCCTTGAATCAACGGCCGCAATTATACTAAAGCGGCAACTCGCTGTTCGAAACAGAACAGCAAAACCTCGTCCCTTCATTTCGTACCGTTGGCGGAAGCGCTTCCATCCAACGAATCCTGGCCAATAGGCTTTCACCTCGCATCATTCTCTCGCTTCTCATTGGTCCGTTTCATCCACGTCAGCAACCATTCCATTAAATAAATCGCCCTAATTCTCCCTGATTTTCTGTCCCGAAAAACAAAAGAAAACCGAAATTTTCGCTCTTCGATTCTTGTCCGAATTCCTTCGTTTTTGATCGATGGTGGCTCCGTCTAAATTCACGGCGATCCTCGTCGCCGTCCTCGCGATCGGAGCCGCGAACGCTCTCAAGCCCTCCGCCCCCAAGGCGATCTCGGTAAGACAAAAGAAAAACCCTAAAAATCCTTTTTCGATGAAAAATGGCTCTTTTTGAAGCCTCAATTCCTGTTTTTGATTAAAAAATTCCCTTGATTTTAGTCCCTTATCTTCGTTTTTGTCCGAAACATCCATCTTTGAAACCCTTAGAATAATCCCTTTTTTGATGGAAGAATACCATCCCTTGAGTCCCTATTTCCCGTTTTTATTCTAAAATTCCATCTTTTGAAATTAAAAACAAAAAAAAAAAATCCTTTTTTCCATGGACAGACCTTTCTTTTTGGAACCTTAGTTCCCGTTTTTGATGGAAAAATCCCACCCTATTTCCCGTTTCTGAGGGAATATCCCGTCTTTTGAACTCTATTTGTTAGACCTGATGTGTTTGCTCTTTGGACTGAAGGATTTGCGGGAGGCGATCATAGAGGGACTAGGGATCCACGGGGAGGGGCTGGAGATGTCGGGGTTCGACGTGAGGGACGCGCTGGTGGGGCATTCGGTGGCGTACGAGTTCGACATCGAGGTGGACAAGAAGGTGGTTCCGGTCAAGCTCCTCGAGGATGTTAGCAGGTGGGATTTCGTTGATCTGCCCATCTTTAGGGCTGAGGAGGAGAAGGGCTTGGCCGAGAGAGGGAGGAGGCCGGATGCGAGGGTTCTGCCGGAGCTATCGCCGTTTCAGCTGGCGGGGCCGATGGAGCTCTGGATCCAGGACGGGGATGACATGAGGCTCTCCTTGCCGGTGAGAGATCTCTTCTTTATTACTTAATTCTCCTAGTATGAAACGAATTGATCGTTAAAAATGCCTTTTTTATTTCTAAATTCCACGATGATTGAATGTTTGGGAATGTTAATAAAGAAATATGTTCATTTGGATTTCGTTTAGAATCTACGAGACCGTGTCCAATTGGAATTTTATGTACCCTTTTCTGAGATCCCAGATTTTCTTTTGTTTTCTTTTTCTCGTAAGAAAAGGCTATAATGCTAGATTTTCCAAAGCCTTGATCTAGAATTTCATTCTACTTTAGGTTTGTTATTTCTTTGATAATTGAAGTTTTCTTAAATTTGAATCAACCTGATTGCCAATTTAATTCGGATATTATAATTCTTTGTTTCAAATTGTAATAACTACTCAGGAGAAACAAGAGCAGAAAAGTTTGGCAGTGAGCTTAAAATGATCTTTTGGGCAACTGGGAAATCCACAAGCTTTTTGTGGTCTCCTCAAAATCTCTCCGATGAAAATTTATAACTTTTATTGATCGATGTTAGGACAGACGGATATTTCTCCTTTTGATTCGTGACCTTCACAGACTTATCTGTTAATGCGCTTTAATAACTCAAATTCTGTTTTCTGTGGCATTATCATGGCACTTTTCTTTTTTTTTCTCTCTTTTTTTCCTCCATCTTGCACCTCTTAATTCCTGATGCTACATCATTTGCATTTCAATGGTAAAGAAATCAGATGTCTAACCATTGAAGTTGCTGTTCTTTTTTGTTTGCAGCATGATGTAGATGCTGGTAGGCTGAAGAAGGTCCTCCTATCAGATGGTGCTGTGGTGACAGTCAAGGGTGCAAGGTCTGTCAGCCTCAGGCACCCGCTTGATCTCCCCCTCCCCCTCAACCAGACCCACCCTAAGAATCGTTTTATAGCATCGGGCCTCCTAACCATTGCAGAGGCCCTCCTTAATGCTGCACGTTCAAATGAGAAACCTATCCTTTCCCTCCGCATTGTTGGTCCCACTTCGCTCACTTCTTCACCATCCATGTCCCCCAATGAGAAGCTCAAGCTCAAGCGCCTTGCCCCTGGCCTTGTTGAGCTCTCATCCCGCTCTGTCCCAGCTGTCTCTGAAGATGCACAGGCATCACAGAACCCCACGTTGTGGCCTCTTACTTCATTAAATGGATCTAGTTCTAATCTTAGGGGTTTTGAAGAGCTATTGGCATCGGTGTTGGGAAAGAAGGGACAGGAGGAGGGATCATTCAGGTTGGTGAGGGCAGAGGTGGCAGCACGAACTTATGTGAAGATGGGGTTCTCTGTGGAGAGGAGTCTTTTGGATGGGGAGGTGGATTGGTCGGGGTTCCCGGAATGGAAGACAAGGCCCAAAATGGCCATGGCCCACTTTGAGGTGCTGGCTCGGGTTGAAGACAATGGGAATGTGATCCCTGAGAGGATTGCAGCGGTTCAGCCATTCAATATGCAAGACAGTGTGCTTCGTAGTGTTCAAACTGGGAATGTATCCATGTCCCAGGTGTCAGCAGCTTACCCTCCACCGGATTACTTCACCCTGTAATCCTGTTCTTCTGACTACTCCAGTTTGGCTGAAGAACAGCAAGTGTAAAGATATAGAAAAGGCAACCAAAGTTCTTTTGACTTTGCATCGCTGGCTAGCACATTTTGTTAAATTATAATTTTGTCTAATAATGTATGTACAATTCAGAGTGATAAATGCCATATTATATACATGATTTAAAAACATATCTGGTGATTCTAATATTTTGTCAATCTGAATTTTATTTCTCTTGTTGTTAGGCTGGAGTGGTTTTTAAACTGGACCAATATGAATGTATCAACACCAAATTGTCTATGCAGATAGTAAATTGGAAAATAGCTCAGATTACACTATAATCATAAACCTTCCTCCTGCAGAATGGGATCGGTTGGCTAGATATTGCTTCATCACCGGCTCCTATTCATGATCAGGTCATTCACAGCCAGAACCAGTCATTGTTATCTTCTGCATTTCATCACATCTTTTGGCAGAGATTGCGTAGCTGTGAATAGTGCGGGGACTGATATTGCTTGGCCTGTTAGCATTCATCTATATTATTCAATTTTAGTCTTCTGTACCATACTAGTGCATAATCAGTTTTTGCTGGAAATTTCATTGAGTTGATTGTGCTCTAGCATAGATTTTTCTAGTTTCATGTGTTGCATGAACTTGAAATGATGCATTACATGAGTTATGGCAACTTGTATTCAGTTTGAGTGCTTTGTAGTGATGCTGTGTGGCAGACCTTCTAAGCAGGCAGAGCACATAGTTTTCTCTTTTTTTTGGGTACAACAGCAGCTCACACCCTACAGGTTTGAATGTGGCCTACAAAGTCGGAAACAAAAGGGTACTCAGGGGCTCCGGCACATACACGTGGTCCATCCAGATGAACCCTCCAAAGTGATAAGCAGTAAAGGAGGCAACCCATTCAACGGCGTCGTTTGCCTTCCTGAAAATATGCATGGCCTAGTAGGAATATCGTGTAGCAGCGGCTTCTCCTCAGCAGTGCCTCCCCGACCCCGAGCCCACTCAATCACTGTGGTCGAGTCTCCCTCGAGGAGGATGCTGTCCACGCCCATCACTCGTCTCGCATAGAAAACACCCTCTCATGCAGCTCTGAGCTCAGCACACACAACGGACGCGACAAAGATTCGCCGCCACCAGTTTGGCGTCATAGTCTCTGATGACGAAGCCCAAACCTCTGCAGGTCCCTCTCCGCCTACACTGCCATCGAAGTTCAACTTAAGGCAGCTAGAGGGTGGCGGCACCCAAGAAACAAGCACAGTCCAAGACGCTGCAATAGCAGAGGGAGTACCCCAGATTTTTCTAGCCACCTCAACCTGCGAACCCTCAGTGCGCATGGTTAGTGTGTTCTTTGAAGATGTAATAGGACTTCTTGACTCAATGTCATCAAATTGCTTGCATTTTTAGATTACAAAATGAAATCTTACTGGCCAAATGACAATTAAAATTATCAATCTAATTGTTCATGTCATGTATTAGTAATGGATAAATTTCAGTTATCTTATTATATAGCAGTTAATGTTAGATGTTCAAAGTCCAAATTCTGGGGAAGTACAAGAATGCATTTTTTCTGTCTATTATTGATCAAGCTGCAATATTTTTTTTTTCAAATTTGTTCATTTGTCAGATAATTGAAATATCTCTACATGTACTTGGGTGATAATGTGACTGAAAATTACAAATAAACTACTTTCTTTGAAAATTGTGTTTTACATTAAAACGAGAATCTCATGTGTTTTTCCTTTCCCTCATTCAATTTTCAGGGTGGATGATTTTTATCAGCACAATTACCACTGCATATTTCAATGAGCATGTTTTATGAATATCTTCACAATGAAACCTCTAATTGTAATGTATAATTCTTAACTGAATAGAAAAACCTTGATTTGGTCTGTAATTTCTATTCCTTTTTTTTACAAGATGGGGAATTGTGGTTCTGCTTGTACCATGGTGCATGAATCAGATCCCATAACATGTCCATAATGGAAGCTCTATATTGTATGAAGTATGAATGTGTTTTACTTCTTATGTTATTCAACAACCACTAATCCAGTCCGTATATGATTCTCTCTTTGCATGTGGAGATAAGTCCTGATATGTTTCTAGTTTCAGGGGGTTATTTTACCCCTATGTGGAGATGGTTCAAACTAAGCATGATTTGCCAGACAAGCACAATGTGTTAGAACTAGTGTAGAGAACACCCCTTTACTGCTATTCTAGGTTGAAGGAGTTCACTCTCATGAGTCTTTTTTGAAAATCTTGATATGCAACCTATGTTTTTATAACAATATTTCTTGCTATAATTTTAGGTCTACTGCTTTCCTCATTCTGGCATGTGTTCTGCTATCTCAATGATGGATTCTGTTATGGCTTCTGAATTTTTATTTCAATCAGACTATCACTCATTTCACAAGTTGTTCATCCAGTTATTGATGAGTCCTAAATCCTAAGATGTTTGACTTTTTGGCCTTTTGATCTGGCTTCCATGCATCTAGGTTTATAACAAGATATTTGAATTGCTGGAGGGAGTGGAAGGATATTGAGGGATATGGAACAATGAATGAGAATGTTAGGAGAATGCAATTATTTGATCAAAAGCATGGAATTATTGCTAAACTTTATATAGTTAATTACAGAACGATCTCATCATGTTCTCTTCTTTTGGAGAGCGGATGTTATAATTTTTAGTTTCATATGCTCTTAAATTTTCATTTTGATTTTTGATTGAATGATGTATCTTATATTAAGATGAAAGGCAAGTCAAAATGCCAATTGTGCATCACTACTCTCAAGAGAGGCCTCTCGTCTGTCAACATACAGCAGAACAGTTCCTTATTCAGAATGAAGTATCTTTCTTTTTTCCAATATTATCATTCAAGGAAGGCTTGATTGGCCTTTCCTTAGTTACAACCCATAATTGCACCAGCAAGTCTTTTATTTTATTTTTCTTTTTTTTATAGGATTCTTCTTTACCACTTGTTCTTATGAAGAGCTAAACTCTTCTTGGAAAACAAGCTGTTGCAGGTTCTTTCTTACCACTTCCATCTAGAGGTTTCTCAGGTCTTCCCTCATTGATTTATGTTTCACAGGAGTATAGCTTCTAAATAAGTTAATCAATTACTACCGGTAAACATATAAAGTCTAACATTTTTTCCTTTTCCAATAAGGAAATTAGAAAGTAATCTTCTAAAATATTCTCATCACTTCCAATCTCAGAATTCTTATTCCACAAAGGAAAAACAAGAAACTAATGGTGAAATGTGACGTTATGGCACATCAATGAGCTAATTTGGCCCTCATGGGTATAGCGAGATGTATTAACACCAGCATATAATTAAGAATTTTTGGCATGTAGGAGTAAGGACGACATAACTCGATGCTCTAAGAAAAAAAATTATATATGATTTGATTGCTGAAAAGTGGCTATAAATTTGAAGTTGTGATGGATACTTCTAATCACCTTCTACTTCTTGTACATTATTTCCACCATTTAGTTTGTTTTCCAATTGTCTGCTTTTCTTGGTGCAAACAATGAACTTATGCTGGCTGCTGATTATTCTGGGCATGTTTGTTAGGAAAATGTCTGGATCAGAACATTTCTGCTTCCTTTTTCTGATAGGACAATCAGCAATAGCTCTTAATAGTTTCAACCTTTTTCTCAGCTGTATATTTAGGTGGATGTCATCATCTTGGCTGCAGGTCCTCTCAAGCTCAATGTTTTCAGGTTAGAACCAGTGTTCGGAGCAACTGCCTACCTACTATTCTTACGCTGGTGTACGTCGAAGTTGTTGCTGCCTTGGTGTCCTGTTGTCTCTTTCTTTGGTACTCATCTAAACATGGCCATTCTAACATAGCAGTTCTTTATTGTGGTGGGTACAGCTCAGAACCAGGACAAGATTTTGGATCAAAGAAGCTGAAAGCTATTGGTGTCGGCATCAGTATTGCCTGTTCCATGATCATCACTCCCTTTGAGTGGTTCGGATCCGAATCGAGGATCACCTAAATGATATGGAAGCTGGAACCTTTGCAAGCTCAGCCGGAGAACAGGTGGTTGTGCTCCAAATCTGATGGGGTACCACCATGCTCTTGTATCTAATAAAGCTGGGTCAGGCACATGCACTGCTGGAGATGGCTTGTTTGAGTGATATAGCCCACCATTTCACCCCTTCCTTCATATCAATACAACGTTATCCTGCTGTATTTTATGTGTTCCCTCACTTGGAATAGATGTATTTTCTGATAGTGATCTGTGGTGTATCTCTTTCAGCAAGCTTAACTATTATGGCCTAGTGGTTTCACCCCTCCCCTTGGAGGAGGTTCCATCTTTGAATCTTGTCAGGTATTTTTCTAAGTATTTCGACATGGAGATTCTCTCCTTATTTATATAAAATGATTGATGGTTCTCCGGTTATTGTTCTCAATTATGTATGTATGTATGTATGTATCTAAAGCGACCTGAACCAAGAATTATGTTATGTAACAAAGAAAAGTGGATGCTGCCTTTACAGATGGCTATGGCGTTTACAGCATAACAATTTAATTGAATGGATGAAATAATAATATGTTCTATGGTAAGGTTGTGGATGTTGGTAGCTGATTGAGATCTAAAATTGGAGAGAAGTATGTTAGATTGAACATTCACTTGACAGGACTACAGCAAAGGCATTTCTGGGATGTGAAGTTGTAGAATTTAAGTCCATGTTTTACTATACTCTGGCGCAAACAAATGCACGGGGCCCTTCAATCTAATTAGTGCATGAAAATTAAAATTAGTGTCATTTCTAAATATTGTGATATTAATGATTCCTATTTTTCTTATCGAAATCACAACCATTTGGTTCTCTCGCTGGGCACATTGCGCCATGAATATGAGGACACTGTTGAATATACCCTTCAAAAATTTCTATTTCATATTATTTTTTTAAAAAAATCAAATTATTGTCTTTTAAGCTAATATTTTCTCTATTATCTTGGATTTTGCTAAAACATTGGCATTGAGTTCAGCAAACTCTCACCATAAGATATACCTATGCGAGTAAGCATTGATATTTTTATTCATGTTGCTTTCTAAAGCATCGACAATATGATCGTCAAAAATCAACTTGACAATACTTTTTGAAAACGTCGCTAACTGCCTGTCGCATTTCATTTTCTCCTGCACTTCAATCTGATAATGGGCAGGAATACTCACTCGGTGAAGACCTTATGCACCACTATTTTCATGCATCGGACAAGAGGCTGTCGCCATCAAATTCTCCAACCTCGATGTAAGCCTATTGACCATGGCATCCATCAATTCTGAGGATCGAACAGTTCCTGTTCCATGATATCTATTGATCAAATGAGCTTCTGAATGCACGCGCGATCACACAAACAGCAGACGCATCGAGCAATTAAACGAGTGTTAATGATGCAATCCTTGCATGCGACAGCCAGGAACCAGAAGTGGTTGGAGGAAGTGCCTTGAATGGGTCTACCATGTTAATTTCCAGAAGAAGAGTTGGTGGTGGTGGTTAACAGCCAGAGATTCTGGGTATGGGTGGTGGCTCGCACCATCCAAGGACCAGGAGACAAGAAATCGCCATTCGAGACAGTTACAACCCCTTTTGGCTCCCCAAGCTAGGACCCGTTCACTCACTCACTCACTCAACTCTCCAACAGCACTTATTAGCCCTAATAATAACCATCTTGGTAGTATAATATTGCAACATATTATAAGTTTATAACATAACAAACTATTTAGCTACATGATTGATAGATGGCAGCACCCATTTCAAATGTTCTGTTCCCCATAGTCTAAGTAGCCTCAAGACAAGGGAAAGGGAAAAACGAAGCAGATAAGTACGAAGCATGGCATGCACATACCCACCACCAAGAGCCTCTATGGTCTATGTGAAGTAGATGTGCCACCCTGCAATGGGCCATATGACCATGACAATACTTCTCATGTGAAGGCTTACTTGCTACCATGGGCGGTTGCATGGGGTGGGGGGAAGTATCTTGGTGAGAACGAGGGGGTGAGGCCATTGCCGGATGGGCCTGAGAAGCCGTCGCTTTCCATTGCGGCTCGCTGTGCGTGCTGAGGTGTTGGGGGTCGGAAGAGAAGGGGAGAGATGGCGGCCATTGGGTCTGTTTCTCGAGGGTGAAGAACGAAAACCTCGCGGGAGAGCCGGGGACCGCGTAGAGTTGGAGCGTGGTTAGGTCGCAGTTTAGCTCGGCCTTCGATGATGCTATCAGGATTTAAAAGGTGCGAACCTCTTGAGACAAAGGTGGCACACCTAACAGCCTTCTGCCCCTCCATCTCCTCTCACACACAGAGAGAGAGAGAGAAAGAGAGAGAGAGAGAGAGAGAGAGAGAGAGCTTGCATGGGGTTGTCAGTCGAGGAGCCTTCTTAAAAACTAGCTTTGACTGTCGCCTCGAACAAATCATGGCTTCCTTGGCCTTGCCATTTATAGCCAACCACATGTTTCTACAAGCACACAAAGGCGATTCATAGGTTGATTCATGTGGTTTCGTATATTGATATATAGCTGCGCTCTGCAAGCTTCCATGAAGCATGCGTGCATCCAACAAAAGGAGTAGAGTGTGGCAAGAGATAGATGATATCAAATATTATTACTTGTAAAATATATTATTGCTTGGTAGATGTTGGGATGAGTGTGAAGAAAGAAAGGTTTGCTCATTACACTGGGAAAATCAGTGGTGTCTTGATCTCTATAGACGAAGGACAAACAATGGGTGCATTTTTCAAGCCCCTGAATCAGATTAACAAATATTGAACAAGAAAGCAACTATATATTTCATTTTGAGCATATATATTCTTTTCTTTATATGTGTATATATCAAAGAAAGGAACTTAATTAGATTCCTCGTTATAAAGTGCTGCATTATCGCCAGCGAACAAAGTGCAAATTGTATGTCGCGCTGAGTAGTCATTGGTATCCAACGCAACATATGAGCATACATCATTCTGCAATATGAAAACCAAGTCTGCAATGTGTAATCAAAAATCCTAGGCTGAATATTTTATTTATTGTTAAACATTATATGAGATATTCAACTTCATCCAAAAAGGCCAGCCAGCCAGGTGTTATTTGAATTTTTTGGTGTTATATAAGTATCCTAAGTTTACTATGTATAAATATTCAAAATCTATCTAGCACATAAATAATATAGGATTAAACACATACTCGCACAAGTTTTCACATACTCGTCCGTTTAATCAAATCTAATCATAAACATCATAATCGATATGTGGCAGCTTCAAAAAAGCCCATGTTGAAGTATTTTCTAGTCCACAGAAAAATATGTAAAGATCTATATAAACATATTTGGTATTGATGCATCTCAGAACCGACCTCCGCTGATAAGGCAAACCAACTAATAAAAGCTCGCCACCTATCTGAGGTTGACCATTCAAAGCTTGCCCTCTATAGCTGACCCAAAAGATGCACTGAGAGTCATTGGTATTTCAAACTCTTCCCCAATTAGCAACAACTCGGCTATGATCGTAAATTGTTTCCTAAAGGATGTGACATATAAGCAAATCTAAGCGACCAAAAAGTGCGGACGTGATTTACGGGCAAGACACGTGGGTTGTTACCTTATTAACTAGTATATATCCTCGGATTACTAGGCGGCAGGCTTCAACCCTCGCCTATATATTGTATTCTCAGCGATCCTGCAAGTAAGTTTTTTTCGACTCTTTTAAGCCGTCTCTCTGCCTCTCTCACACCTTCTCCTAATTCTTGAAAGCCATGTTTAACTTAGGCATCAGAGAGTTCTCCATCGGACACGCTCCGATGGGCGAACTTCTTTGTCTTTTCTATTTCAGGTCAGAGCCAGCATTGAAATCCAGCCAAAGTCATTCCTCCGCCATCCAATGCCAACTCATAGGTGCTTGATGTCGAGATCATTGATGATTGAGCGTAATGGCCACCGGATCATCGTTGTGGGGGTGTGCAGTGACCCATGCAATCTCTCCGATCCGAATGGTAGATGAGCCGAAATCTCCAGCGACCCCATCAACCCAACGCCTAGGTCAAGTTGGCTTCCAACTACAACATATACCTATCGGATATGTACTAGATAGATCTTGCATACTTATATAGTGATAAGAAATCTAAATAATAATATTTTTGGGCTAGATCATAGGCTATTATATACTATAACCTCTTGATTCTTCTCCGATTTAAAAGATAGACAGACATTAATTTTCATTTAATTAAGTTACTCTATTTAAGAAATGGCTATTCCTGTTGTACATGATGCACTTACAGGCGAAATGACATGCTCATTTGCATGACACTGGCATCAACTCATCCCAGGCCTAATGCCTAATTTATGCTCCACCTAACAGACCACCATGGTTCAGCCCACAGGTTCCATCCCTTGCTTCCCTCCAACCCAATATTCAAAAATCCCAATACATTATTACCCCGTCTTCTTCTCCTCCACGTTAATAAGAAATTCCCGATATTTTTTGCCCATTGAAAATCATATACAAAACAAAGCCCGATGTCTGGTCTCCACCCCCGCCCCTCGATCGGATAAACCCCACAAACCAAACCCGAAAACCGAGCGGAAAACCACAAAAAAAAAATCCCACATCCTCCAAGTGTGAAAAAAAAAAAAACAAGAAGAACGCCTCCATAAAAACCACGCCGTCCACCAAATCGCTCTCTGAGGGCCACAGCACGAAACAACAGGCACTCGACAAACGGTCGGCAGTCGACGGTGAGCGAGCGAGAGAATGCCGCCCCTCCGCCTCCTCCTCCTCCTCCTCCTCCTCCTTCTGCTCTGCGTTCTCCGTCCATCATCCGCCGGAGCGCTGCCGGCGAACGGTGAGGCTGCGGCGGATGACCAGGCGGCCCTCCTTTCCCTTAAGTCCGCCCTCTCCGACCCCGGCGCCGCCCTCGCGGGCTGGAACGCCTCTGCCTACCCCGATCACTGCTCCTGGCCCGGCGTCGCCTGCGACAACGCTCCACTCCGCCGAGTCATCTCCCTCGACCTCACCGGGCTCAACCTCTCCGGCTCCCTCCCCCCCGCCGTCGCCCACCTCCGCCACCTCCTCAACCTCTCGGCCGCCGCCAACCTCCTCTCGGGCCCCATCCCGCCGGAGCTCTCCCTCCTGTTCGACCTCCGCCACCTCAACCTCTCCAATAACGTCTTCAATGGCAGCTTCCCCTCCGCCCTCCGCCGCCTCAAACACCTCGAGGTCCTCGACCTCTACAACAACAACCTCACCGGCGTCCTCCCGGCGGAGGCCGCCGACCTTCCCAACCTCCGCCACCTCCACCTCGGCGGCAACTTCTTCTCCGGCGTCATCCCCCCGGAGTACGGCCGCTGGGAGCACCTCGAATACCTCGCCGTCTCCGGCAACGAGCTCGGCGGCACCATACCGCCGGAGATCGGTAACCTCACCCGCCTCCGCCAGCTCTACATTGGCTACTTCAACAGCTACGACGGCGGCATCCCGCCGGAGTTCGGCAAACTCTCCGCCCTCGTCCGCTTCGACGCCGCCAACTGCGGCCTCTCCGGCGAGATCCCGCCGGAGCTCGGCCGCCTCGAGAACCTCGACACCCTCTTCCTCCAGGTGAACGGCCTCTCTGGCGAGCTCCCGCCGGAGCTCGGCCGCCTTCGCAGCCTCAAGTCTATGGATCTCTCCAACAACGCCTTCACCGGCGAGATCCCGCCGACCTTCGCGGACCTCCGGAATCTCACTCTGTTGAACCTATTCCGGAACAAGCTCTACGGCACGATCCCGGACTTCATCGGCGACCTGCCGGAATTGGAAGTTCTCCAGCTGTGGGACAACAACTTCACCGGCATCATCCCCCGGGGAATCGGCCGGAGCGGCAAGCTCCAGCTCCTCGATCTCTCATCCAACAAGCTCACCGGTGACCTCCCGCCCGAGCTGTGCTCCGGCAACAAGCTCCAGACTCTGATCGCTCTTGGCAATGCCCTCTTCGGCCCGATCCCGGAGTCCCTCGGCCAGTGCTCGTCCCTTAGCCGGGTCAGACTGGGGGAGAACTACCTCAATGGATCGATTCCTAGCGGTTTGCTTAGCTTGCCCAAGCTCGCCCAGGTCGAGCTCCAGGACAACCTCCTCGCTGGCGAGTTCCCGGACACCGGCAACGCCTCGATCTCGCCGAGCCTCGGCCAGATCAGCCTCTCCAACAACCGCCTCTCCGGCCCCTTGCCGCCATGCATCGGCAACTTCTCCGGCGTACAGAAGCTCCTCCTCAACCAGAACCAGTTCTCTGGCCGAATCCCGACGGAGATTGGCCGGCTGCAGCAGCTCTCCAAGGTGGACTTTAGCAGCAACAGCTTCTCCGGCGGAATCCCCCCGGAGATGAGTAAATGCAAACTTCTAACCTTCGTCGACCTCGGCCGGAATAATCTCTCCGGTGAAATCCCGGGGGAGATCGCCGGAATGCGGATCCTGAACTACCTCAACTTATCGAGAAACCACCTTGAAGGGAGTATCCCGCCGTCCATTGCCACAATGCAGAGCCTCACCGCCGTCGATTTCTCCTACAACAATCTTTCCGGCCTGGTCCCGGGCACTGGCCAGTTCAGCTACTTCAATGCCAGTTCCTTTGTCGGTAATAATAACCTCTGCGGGCCCTACCTCGGCCCTTGCCGTTTCGCCGGCGCTGACGGCGTAGGCTCTGCCCATGCCCGAGGCCCCCTCTCGGCCTCCTTCAGGCTTCTATTGGTCATTGTCCTCCTCCTCTGTTCCATCGCCTTCGCCGTTGCCGCCATCATCAAAGCTCGGTCTTTGAAGAGGGCGAGCGAGGCCCGGGCATGGAAGCTCACCGCTTTCCAGCGTCTGGACTTCACCTGTGACCACGTGCTCGATTGCTTGAAGGAAGAGAACATCATCGGAAAAGGAGGGGCCGGGATTGTGTTCAAGGGTGTGATGCCTAATGGCGAACAGCTTGCGGTGAAGAGGCTGCCGGCGATGAACCGGGGGTCGTCGCATGACCATGGATTCTCGGCCGAGATTCAGACTCTTGGAAGGATTCGCCACCGCCATATTGTGAGACTGCTTGGCTTCTGCTCAAACCATGAAACCAATCTTCTGGTATATGAGTACATGCCCAATGGGAGCCTCGGGGAGGTCCTCCATGGCAAGAAGGGGGGCCATTTGCATTGGGACACGAGGTATAAGATCGCGGTGGAGGCGGCAAAGGGCCTCTGCTATCTCCACCATGATTGCTCCCCGGCAATCCTTCACCGTGACGTGAAGTCCAACAACATCCTTCTCGATTCCAACTTCGAAGCTCATGTCGCTGACTTCGGGCTCGCCAAGTTCTTGCAGGATTCCGGTACCTCCGAATGCATGTCCGCCATCGCCGGCTCCTATGGCTACATTGCTCCAGGTGATTTTTTTATTATTATTTTAACTCAGATAGGACATTTTGCTGTTCAAGACTGCTGAGATTTTCTTTTCAGTTATTATTTTGGATTTCAACTGCTTTGTTGTATCATTTACTTCGCTGGACCAGTTATTGAGTTAATTGGAATAATAACGAATAGGAGTTCATATAACTAACTGTAAATAGCTATGATAAGGCTTCATGGCAAGGATTTATGATGGATTTTTTTTTTTCTTAGCATCTTCTGCTTCTGTTTTGAGCTTTTACTCTGTCCTACCTTGACTTCTATCATTTGAAAGCTGCATGCTTCTTTTTAATCCAAAAAAGCTACTTTTAGCTCTTAATTTGCTCTAGTGGGCGTTTTGCTTTCAACTGCAGAATGGAAAAGCTCCCAACTTTAGCTTATATATCAAGCTTTTGATGTATAACTAGAATTTCAGTTTCAATTTCTTATGATAAGATGTCTCTATAGTTTCTTCTTTGAGTCATTAAAATGGGTTCTAGCATCTATTCCTTCGGTTGATCTCAGGCATTGTAATCTACATGATTATGTCATAATTTATTCTTCTATTTTATTCTACAGAATATGCTTACACTCTGAAGGTGGACGAGAAGAGCGATGTCTATAGCTTCGGAGTGGTACTCCTAGAGCTGGTGACCGGAAGGAAGCCGGTCGGGGAATTCGGGGATGGCGTCGACATTGTCCAATGGGTTAGAAAGATGACAGATTCAAAGAAGGAAGGAGTAGTGATAGTCTTAGACCCAAGGCTTCCTTCTGTTCCTCTACATGAAGCCATGCATGTGTTCTACGTTGCAATGCTCTGCGTGGAGGAACAGAGCATCGAGCGCCCAACAATGAGGGAAGTCGTTCAGATCCTAACCGAGCTTCCGAGGCCACCTCCAAATCAGGGCGAGGGCGAGGACTCTCCACCACCGCCACCACCAGCCGGCGGTGAAACACCCATGAAGGAATCCAAACCACAGCCACAGCCTGATCTACTCAGCATTTGAATTGCCGGGTTCTATGGTCCAAAGTTCTAATGCGCTCTCTTGCTTTCAGTGCCTTGAGGGTACTATTTTGTTTGTTTTGGTATCGGGGTTAAGGGGCTAAGTTCTGTTTGGAAGTTTGTACAGCTAAATTGGTGGGTCTAGGCTTTTAGGTTTCTAGCTTGGCGTTCCTGTTCTAATATATGGAATCTGGCTCCCTATCCAATATATAACATTGAGGTGAGAGCTCTTTTTTTTTTTATAATAGCTTGAGACATCACATCAGAACCGAGTTATGTTCGTATTGGCGTGTGCGAGTGAGAGTGGGAGACTCTCAATTCCCAACGTTGCATACGCTGTGAGTACTGTGGCATGGAGGAGGGGGGGAGGCCCCCTCAGATTACTTGCTGGGTCGACAAGTCAATGGCCCTTCTCTCGCAAAGACTCCTATTCCGAGCCTGGCTTGGTGCAGCTCTGCAACTTGGCCTGTTCCTTAAAAAGGAAAATAGTTGTAGTTTAGACGTACATAGAACCATTAAAGTGCACCTCGGCTTTAATATTCTCGCCGCTCGTTTGATGCAACTAAAAAATTTGGGTACCAGGAATAAGGCAGAGGTGCCAGAAAGACCTGCATTAGGCTAAAAGTTCTGCCAAAATGAGGACTCTCATAACTTGATTAGTAAACTTTCAGCTAGTGATTTTTTCAATCTTGCGTTCTAATCTTGGTGGATTTCAGTATTTAAAATAATTTGTTTTTCATTTTTCCTAATATAATGTAGGCAATGAGTTATGTAAATGCGGTCAATGATCCTTTCTAAGATAATTTGAAAGTCTTGATTATTGAAATTTTACTATCAACAAAAATTGATGAACTCATCTCTCTTATAGGAACCATACAATGTTACATGTTTGACAAATTGGCACCTTCAACAAGTTGTATGTGAATTTCTTCATCTTATATGAATAACCAATATGGGACTAAGTACACATCCACACGGATCTCACATAATCTTTTCGTTTAAAACCTAACATCCTTGTCATGCTAAATATTTAAATTTATTCAAATCTAATCACAAGCACCACGATCAGCCTGTGGTCAACTACAATGAATATGTGCTGCAATGGTCAGCCTCAATAGATTCGTGTTGCAGTACCCCCTAATTCACATAAATTATGCATCAGAACTACTCTGATACTATTTGTAACAACGTAGGATCTTACCCAAAATGATCAAACAGAAGATATTATACACAAGATCTATCCAACGAATAACCAAAATAAGACCAAATACACGTATCCACGGATCCTCACATATATAGCATATGTTATAATATATATATATATATATATATATATATGTGTGTGTGTGTGTGTGTGTGTGTGTGTGTGTGTGTGTGTGTAAATTATTTATTTTTTTTTGCTGTCTAAAGCTTTAACTGTTCCATTGAACAAGTTGTTCATGAGCTAACTAGACTAAGCATGAGTTTTGCTCATCGCACCCCTTTACAAACAATCTTAATGTGAGCCTGTGTCGTGGCTAATGGCCAGCGAAGCAAATATTTTACGGGACCCAACCAAAGTTGAATATAGTAACTAGACGTACATGTATCGTTCTCCTTTTATTCTTTAATTCCGTGTTCCGGTCGTTTGGTCCCATTAAACTTGAGGCAGGCTCGTGACCCAGCGAGACCCCGGATTTCTGCGATTTGACAAGCCACGACCAAGAAGTCTGACCTGGCTGATTGCTAGATTCTCTCTGGGTCCCCAGTAGTACCCTCTCTGTGTCTCTCTCCCTCTCTCTTAGTCTAAGCTGTACCCTCGTTGATCCGTGACTCATTAGTGCGGCAAAAGCTCTGCTTTGGACCCCGCCATCAATCGCTGATTCTCCACCGTCACGTCCGTCTTTTCTCTCCTTGTTTTTTATTCCTTCCTTCCTCTCTCTCTCTCTCTCTCCCCCTCTCTCGCATACACACGTATCCTGAGATGCCATACGTTGGGTTGATGGCTTTCTTGTGGGAAGGGCCTTAATATTCTGGAGTTATTGCCGTATATAATACTTGCTACTTAGAGAGTGTGACGTGTATCGCTAGCTTGTCAAAGCACGTAAACTAAGAGCTGCCGGATTTCCTTCTTTCCCCTTCACCTTCCACGTATGTACACTCTACATATATTAAGCTATAGAGTTGACGTGCGTTCCGTTTACAACGACGCTTTGTGAGACAAACAGTTCATACAGGGAAGCAATTTGGCAGTCTCCTTGTCAGGTTGATATGGAAGCTCTCTATGAGCATAGGTGGCGAGACCTGGAAGGTCATATTAACTATATTCCATGCAATATTTACTTTAATTTGATTTAACTAATTCATAGGAATTTTTTTTCATTATTTCAATCAATAAAAATATGTCCAAGTAGTAGAGTCTCCTCTACCGATATCGAACAATATATCGATTGCTCGATGGTACGAGTTGGTATGAATCTGCATCGTGCCGTGCTGAGTCTGTGCTAATACAGAAGATCGTGAAAAAGAGTAAAAGAAAAAAAAACAAGCGGGAGAAGAAAGCTAGAGAAACAGAATTTCGGCCGATAAACGATCCTACCGGCCTTGCTGGGGAGCATTTATCTTAAGCTAATGGGTTGCATGCAATTTAGGTCTCTATGAGCACATGAATTAATTCTCTACAACTTTTTTTTTTTTAACCACACACTGCGGTGACAAATACAAATCCTTGATAAGATGGCAATTTCTGAGCCGTCTGATCTAACCTTTTCTGAATTTGTCCTGACTTTAACATGTTCATGTTGACTGTAATTAAATAAGGATGTTAAAAGGTCAACCGGGACTTACTCGTGCGTTGAATTGGTCACGTTCACGTTGAAAGATTTGACCAAATTGACCAGTATCGACCCGTATATTAAAACACATCGATCTGACAAAGCCAAAATCATTCAGGTGGATGTGTTCATACGGAAAAATCTAATAATATTCTTGTAAATTAAAATACTAGATAAGAGAGAGAAAAGAATAATCGAACCCGTCAATCCCTAAAATCTCACACCCTCTTTTATAAAATCTCAGTCCGTCCGCCTCCTCCCTCGCCAGCGGCAGCTTCCTTGTTCACTATTTACCTTGCACCCTTCTTGGTAGAAATTAGAGAACATGAATGGTTAGGGCATCCAATGCTTTCCCCCTTTTTTTATATTTTTTAATGATCATCCTAACCCACCAAATTGACTAACTACTTATTAATAGATTAAATGAGTTGGATCAAATAACCAATTTATTAAGTAGGCCGGTTCGAGTTCTAATTTTTGACCTATTTGATAAAAAAAATGAGTTCGGACTGACATATATCCAAGCCAACCAGCATCTAACCCGATCAAACCTATTTGCACCACTATAATTCATTGGACCCAAGTTTTATTATCCGCCGTTATAATTATTCATTCTGAGGCACAAATTGCTAATATATTGTTAGGCTCCAGAAAATTAAAAATGGAATTATAAACTAATAGCCTAAAAATATAGGCTATGCATATCTATTGTCAAAACCTTTTACTCTCTATGCTTCCAAAATGAGTGCAACTGTTGTTGGAGCAACCATAGAGTCCTGCTATACCGATCAGTTGCATCTACGCAGTCATCTTTCCATTCAAAGCTTTTGTCCTAGCTAGGAATGTTCTACATTAGCTACCTAACTTTTGGATCAAATTTGTGCATACAAAGCGACTGTTGGTGATCTCTCTCTCTCTCTTCTTCTACATCTATTAAATTTCTCTCGTATTCTCTCTCCTTTTTTTTCTTTTTTTTTTGTTATGACGGATAATTCATACAACACAATACATCTAATAAAATCAGAAAACAAAATATTGCAAAGCTTCTGTGGCAGCTCCCCATCTTCTGTTTATACGGTACTGTTGGCGTAGTTGGCTATATAGGTGGCCACCAAGTCTGCAGTTCTATTGACTTCTTCTCTAAATAAATATTTAGCCGGAATAATTTTTTCATCTCTCATCATTGTTTAGATATTGCGAAAAAATTACCGACAACGATTTTCGTATTCTCACTTTCTTTTCTCTGCACCCATTCTTTTTTTTTTCCGCTGAAATCTCTGCACACATTCTCGCAGCTTGCTTTCTACGCTGCTTCTGCATCACGTGAGCCACTTCCGTGCTGTCTCTTTTTCCTAAGTGTGCTCGACGTATCAAATCCGAAACGGACGGTTGTCTAATCAACGTCTGCTTTGGACTTGATAAGGTGAATGAGCAATGGAAGCCACATATTCGAACATTACACCGCGTATAAACCGGAGACATCCGATGGCTCGACATGGATAGGATCCCAGAGACTGGTCCATAGTCAAATCATCGGGTCTGATCTGGTTGCAGAATCTAATGAGCCATTGCTGCCGGAAACTAGGTAGGGGCAGGTAGGCTAGTCTATTATCAACTGTTCCTGTTTAACGATATGATTTCAAGAGACCTCGCTAGCTTTGTTACATGGGAACATTGTTTTCTATATAATCTTATGATCGCCTAAATGCTCTCTCTTTTCTGCAATGTAATTAAAAACATGGATTCTAGGATGTATGTATGTATATGGTCTCCCTCATGTCACTTCTTAAAAGACAAGTCGCATCATCCCACGTACAGGAGTGTGGACATTTTGCAGCCTTCATCATGTGACCTTCTCCGTAGCTTCAGCATAACTAGTCCATTGTCATGATCAATCAGCCTAACAAACGGAATGTTTTAGTTTACATCCATATTGGTGGAACTCAAGGATCTCTTTTGACGTGACTAGATGCAATGTTTGCTAAATAAATTCTCGCATCGATGGGAATTCTTAATTTTGATATTCCTTGTGATTTTTAACTTTTGATATTCTAATATTTTTGGGCTATATATTTCAAGATATTCTTAATTTGAGTAATATCTTCTCCGGTCATAGTTGTATCTTCCATGCCAAAAAATTATATTCATTTTTCTTCGCGCCCATCCATCTTTGGATCATGTCACTGCTTATTTTGAGATCTAGGCAGATGAATGAATGATAAAATTTTTAGTACTTTGAGATCTATATAGTAGATGATTCAAGAGCTTTTGCACGAAGAATACAATGGCAATGTTGCCTTCTTTTTTCACAGCCAACTCTTTATTTGCCTTCTCTTTGGATTCATGCGGGCGTACAAAAGCAGCAATTTTTAAGAGGTGACGGCGTGTTGTCTAAAAATTTGGGCAACGAATTAGTTCTATTTGCTGCTGCGAGTAACATAAAATATTATTTATATATATATAAATAGATTAGTAAATTACCATTTTCATAAATTTAGAATAGTATTATAAAAAAATAAACTATTAAAAAAATAAAAAAAATTAAAAAGATCTTGCATAGATGGAGGCATGTAAAGTATACTATTATAAAAATATGATTCGGCCCCTACATGCGGCGTGCGGGTGCCCGAAGGCTTAGCCCTAAAGACTCCTTAATTTATTTAGAAAAGGAAGAAAAGGTAGAAGAAAGATCGGAAGAATCTTAGAACAGAGAAATATAGATATGTTTGGATATATTCTAAGGAATCTATTTATAGGCTCACTCTCTAAATAACTGAGGCCCGATTGGTGGCGGTCGGGGGACGTCGGATCTTTGAGCAGACGGTGATCGGGGTGGAGGCCAGAACGGCGAAGGAGGGCGTCTCCTATGCGAGGTATGTGTTGAGGACGGATCACATTATTCTTGAAGGGGACTCGGACACGGTAATCGACTGGATTTGGGACTCGGGCAGTGACGCCGGCGGGTTGCAATTGATTCATGATATCCACCGACTTTTGGGCGAGTGTTCCTTTCGCCGGGCCACTCACGCCTACAGGGAGGCTAACAGTGCGGCGGACTGGGTGGCATCCTTCGCAACTCATTACGTTGGGGGTTTCACTTGAGACAACCTATCTTTGGTTCCATCATTTTTGTATTCTTTTATCCTTTTTGATCATATAGGTTGTATCTACATCCGTTGTGTGTGAGCCGCCGTTGAGCGGAAGTTTCAAAAATACATAATATTTCAAAAACATCTTGTGCCTTTGAAAATCAATATTTTTTCGGAAGAATTCTAGCTTTCAAAAACAAGATATCTAAAAAAAAATATTTTAAAATATTTAAACTAATTAAAATTAAAAATAAAAATAATTTATTTAAAAAAAATATTTTTGTGAGAAAAATTAAAACTCCAGGACATAGTAGCAGCAATCTGTTCCCGTGGAGAGCAAAAAAAAAAAACCCAGTGGGAGAGCGTGGCAGAGTCCTATCAATAAAAAAAGAAAGCACGGCGGAAAGAAGATGGTACCACACGATGTGCTTCTGGGCGTCGCGTGTATTTATGACCTGCTCTCACCAACCCTTTTAAACTATATAACTCGGCATTTATGGACTGGCTCGATGGGTTGATCTCTGACTCGGTTCCTTGTGCCGAAGCTATCACGGAATTAGCCCACAAACAAGACAGCACGAACCACTCATTCTACTTTCAGCTTTCCCTCCCAAACCTCAATTCATCATATAATAAATGAGTTATATGCAAGTACACGCCACCACCATGGGAACTCAATGATTGATCCTGTTTCTAACCTCCTTCGTGATGTACCGCATCTCCACTGGGTCCCACGGTATCCGAGATCGTACATCCTCGTGGCATGGAGTGATTTGTTAGAAGGTGGCGGACGCTGTTTGCTGGAGAAGATAGGACTCAGGCCTCGGAAAAAGATGCACGGAGCCATCAAGGTGGTAGCATCATGGTAAGGGAGGATAATTTCGTTCGAGTTACCCCAGTTCGAAACGTGCGGACGTCGATTAAATTTGGGAACCGAATGTTCCATGTCCGGTTAGCTCGTTGGCGGTTATACTTTCCTTCCACTATAGCTTGATGGTGCTAGATGTGACGTACTCACTTTTGGATGAGGGGAATATGAGTAAAATGGTGTCCACCCATATCGAACATTTTTTTTGGTGTGGTGGAAGTCTAGTGGAAGCTGCTATGCGGAGGTTGGCTCGTCCTTTTCTTTCTCTATTTTTTTTTCCACCCTAAAAAACAAAAAAAACGCACGAGAGAAGGAGGGTACGGTACGTTGTACTGCGAAATAGAGTGAGGACTGAGGACGATGGAATGGAAGCCCAGAATGTAAAGGCCTTTTGGCTTGTCGTTTAGCTCTTCCCCCCATTCGACGCGTGGGCGTACGGTGGACCAAAGGTGTTGCGTTGGAGTTCGCGACACGCATGATCAAACGGCTGCAAGCGGAGATGATACACCGTATGCCAGGTCGATATGGGGTTTCTGATCGCTGGTCGTCCATTTTTGTTGAGAATTCAGAGACCGAGACCGTACGAATGGAAGGTGGGGTAGGACACGTGGACGGCTGAGGAGGAAGGGGACTGGGCATCACATGGTAGGCATTTATGCAGCAGGTCCACGTTTTCAGTTTATGGAGGTTGGTCAAGGCTTTGAATTATGGAAGGGAATAACTCGCGGGAACCCGAGCAGTGTCCATCCTAGGTGGCAGATTTAGCACCCCAGGTTTTGGTCTTGTAGGCCCCACGGCTGTTTTGGTTGGTCAGAGATTCCCCGGAGGGGATGGAGGTGACTCACGGAGCTTTAATTTTCTCACTGTGGTGTGCATGGATCCACATGCATCCGCCGGGGGCATACGACAAGGACAGTGCTAGTGTGATGATGAATGCGGAGAAATTTTGATGAAGGTGGTCAAAATGAAGATGGTACTTGAGGCTGATATCATGCATGGGCAATTAAGATCGGAAGATTTCTATTCTATCCCGTTCCATGGAGCTAAATGTACTTCTCTTCCTGTTTTTGCCGGAGGTTCTATACCCATGGTCACCATTCATCCATGCATTGCACAATGGTTGATGACTAGATCATAGACCCAGTATGCTCATGTCCCAAGTTATCTAATTCTCCATCGGTCATCTCCAGTCTCATGAATACTTGCATGAACAATGCATGATTGAACTAGAGAATAATAGATCTCTCTCTCTCTCTCTCTCTCTCTCTCTCTCTCTCTCTCTATATATATATATATATATATATATATATATATATATATATATAATAGATCTCGTGTCTCTCTCTCTCTCTCTCTCTCTCTCTCTCTCTCACTCTCTCTCTCTCTCTCTCTCTCTCTCTATATATATATATATATATATATATATGATTAGGATGGGAGGAAACTTGGTCAAAGTTACGAAGGAGTGGAGTATGCATGGCATACATGTGGCCCAGAAAATATGGCATGCAACATGGGTCCATTGAAACTGACTACGGGCTGATCATGGTGTTTGTGATTAGATTTGAATGGATTTGAACTCTTAGTTTAACGAGGACGTTGGGGCTTAAACGTTTAGTCTCATATTGGTTATTCACTAGGTAGATCTTGCATACTTATACATGATCAAGAAATCCAAATAATATTTTTCAGCTAGCCTTTTTGGGTGAAATCCTACATTGTGATAAATGGTATCTGAACAAATAGACCCATAGCCTATATAAATTAGGAGATACCACAGCACGAGTTTATGGAGGCTGATCACGGGCTGATTGTGATACTTGTGATTAAATTTGAATGGATTTAAACCCTTAACCTGATGAAGACGTTAGGGCTTGATTGGAAAGAATATTAGAGGATCCGTATAGGCATGTGTTTAGTTCTACATTGATTATTCGTTGAGAAATTTTTTGGTATTTATAAAGAACTGAGGGAAAAAAACTATTATTATAGGACAACTCATCTAGAATAGAATTTTCCGAGCTGTAGAACTCAAAATTTGTAAAGAAAATTCTGTGCCATGAATGTAGTGACTCGTCTTTGGTAGTACATTAATTATGCTGATGGTTTGAAGTCAAACGAAGGAATCCTTGCTTTTGCGCCTTTTAAGGCCATGGATCTATGGTTAAACATGTAATTAGAAGCCTAATCATGAAAACTTGTGGCCCGGTTGAGAATAAGGTACGAGGAGCACGTGAAACTTTTCTACTAATCGATTTTAATACCACTCAAAGGCCGAAAGCAGCAGCTTTCCACGGCCCCAGCTTAGTAGGATGTTCTGTTGATGGTAGCTCCAGATCCAGAGACCTACCCATGGCTTTCACATCATCCCATCTCCTCTTGCTCTTCCTGCTCCTTTTTTTTTTCCTATCTTGAAGAAAAGCAAGCATGGGCTGGTAGAAAAGAAACATACCTTTGTCTTATTTCATTGTCTTCATATAATGATATTTATTGTAGTTGCAATTTGATGTAAAAGAAAACGAGACCTAAACCCTACAATTTATGCGACAATGTGATTTTAGTGTCCAACTAGCATTGCTCATATGTTTAAAACAAGACTAGGGAAACAATATTTGAGAAGAATTTGGAACGATGAGAGAGCGAAGGGTCAAAACCAACATTAGATATCAGGAAACCTTATTGTGTATAATATTATGTACTCAAATTAACCCTTATTGTAACATAAGATGCACTCGTTTTACTTGTGTGAGTATTTCTGGATGCTGTCAAAGTTGGGTTTTTCTTTTGCTAGCAATTCACCAGGCCATTCTTCTGAGGGCTATTCCCAGTCTCAGGTAAAATTCTCCTTTTTTTTGCTGTCAAAAGTGGGTGCTAGGGAGCTTTGCAGATTGGCCGATCACTGACCATAGCATCCTTCTAGCCAACTATTTTTCAGCCAGAGAAAGACCTATTTGGAGTGCTCCAATTTGTGGTGGACCAACTATTTTTCAGCTGTACATTGGGTAACACCTATTTGCCACCTTTCTGGAGCACAGAGAAAGAGCTAAGCACCCACTTTTATTCTAAATAGTTTCATCTGCCAGAACTCCATTCCTTCCAAGTTTTTTTGGGATTCTCTTCATCAAACTAGATCTCCCATAGGTAACTTTTAGGAAGATTAGCCTTGTTCCTACCCAAAATAAATTCCTGCCAACTCACCTGCATATTATTCTTTCTTCAATACATTCCCATAACTTTTTGCGAGTCCTAGAATGCTAGCCTTTTTCCATGCATTCGAACATGGAGAGAAAGCATCCGAGGACAAAAGGCCATGTGAATCAGAAACAAAATAGAAGAGACAGCATCCAAATGAGAAGGAGAAGACAAAGGTTTCGACAGGATGTGAGAATTTAGAGGGAACTGTGGCAATTGCATTCCAGCCTGTGGTTTTTGTCGCTGAGACCATATCAGTTCTTTTCTGGGCCTGATGGACACTGCAATCATGCAAACATGCTGTGGGTCCATCATGAACCAGAGCACAGGGACAATAATATATGAAAAGCTGTAGGCTGGCTTGAATTTTTCAAAGTTTTGTCGAACTTTTACGTTTTGTGAATTCTGAATTGAATTTTTACCCCACATAGCTTAATTTCTCCTAAACCATCTATGTGCTAGAATACTAGGCTAGCTTGTTATTGATCAAAATTGTGAGTGTTTTTATATGCACGAAGCCTTTTTCTTTTATATATATATATATATATATATATATATATATATATATATATATATATATATATATATATATATATATATATATATATATATATATATATATATATACATTGTTTACAAGCACAACAAACATTCCATGATTTCATGCAATCAAATATTCAAGCCTCCCTACTCTGCAGAAAGTTAGAGCAGTCTGTGTCATATAGTACCCGTACTACTATTAATATGTTCTTCCTTTTGGTTCCAATCCCTCATCCCCGTTCCCAGTGCATTCAAGACTTATAGGGTTCTCTCCATCATTCTTACTTTATATATATATATATATTAATGGTTTCCTAATAGCAGCAACACCAAGCCTATAATAATTTAGGTTACCGAAGAGAGATACCATTGTTGCAACCTTGTGTTCATAAGTGGCCAATTGGATTCATATAAGAGTGGGTAGGTAATTATGTCTCATGAGAATGTAATCAAAGGGTGGTGTCACATGTGAACATGTCCTCTACTTAAGAGAAGCTTAAATAAAGAACACTAATGGTGTCACATCACTGCCTACATCCATGACATTCTTGACAGAGGCACTGGATCTTTTTATATTTTCCAATGACCCGAAGTGTCTGAGGAAAATCTCGAGAAGAAGCGAGCCAGAGGTGATAGCCGGAGTAGCAACCGACAGCCTTGGGAGGTTGGCCTTCACTTTATGTAAACATCTGTCTTGAGGGGTTGCTAGAGTTTGAATGGGGAAGCACCACCAGAAGTAAAGATTTTCAGATGCAGGAGCTCACTCCCCTCCAAATTGATGACCAAACTCCAAATAGCTTGCTTGTTTGCTTTCAGAGCTACATGCCATGGATGACAGAACACAAGTAACAAGCCTCGAATCAAAGAGGGGTAGTTTTATTGGGTCCTGTTGCAGTTTTGGTTCCCATCGAGGGCTCGCAGAACAGACTTTATCCATTCCCATCTATTTTCCTTCATGATATGTGAAAGATCTCTTCCCCTTTTTTCGTCCATGTTCATGTCAAAACTATCTTAGAGCACTTTCAAAATATGAGGATCCATGCAGACATGTGCTTACTCCTACATCGGCCGTGCATTAGATAGATCGTGGATCCATGCAGACATGTGCTTACTCCTACATCGGCCGTGCATTAGATAGATCGTGGTTATTTATATATGGCCATGAAAATCAAATAATACATGCATTGGCCTATTGGAGCTTATCATGGGCCGATCGTGGTGCTTGTGATTAGATTTAAATAGATTGAAACTTTTAACTTAGAGAGAACGCCATTGCTTAAACGGGAGAGTACATGCATATATTTAATCCTACATCAGCTACGTATTGGATCGATCTTGATCTTGGATACTTTTACAAGGCCAAAAAATTTAAATGATACTTTTTTGTTAGCCTTTTTAGATAAGATTGTAGGTTTCTACACAAATAGATATTCTTTCAAAGGTATCCCTTCTTTTATTCTGTCAATCTACTAAAAATACTTGGAGCACTCTTTGTGCTTAAGGAAAAAAACATCATAAAATTCTTGAAAATTTTAGTTATAATTTTGTGTGATGTTGCGTTCATCATTGTTATCATCTAATTCTTTTTTCAATACCAAATTAATAGACAAATATAGATGAAGAGCAAACCACAAAGCTTGGAAGCTCAGGTGACCAAGAGGGAAACTTATCATGCTTTACATTTTAAGTTCAGCCACCAGAGGGCAACTTCATGAGATTCTCCTAACCAAAAAAAGAGCCAGGATCGATGAAACGGGAAAGATGAGAAATTTTGCTTTGTAAATCTCTCTCTTTTTTTTTTTTAACATGCGTCCTGTAGCATAAGAAAGTTATTCTGGCTCCTTAGAGTCCTCCATGCTCTATATTTATAAAGCTATTTTGTTTTAGGATTTTACATGTACTTTGTAGCAAAATAAAGTTGTTCCAGTATTTGAGTTCTCCATGCAATCAAACCATCAAAACTTAAAGCACAGTGACCATGGGCTTAAGCCGTCTAGCTTGAGCTAGAATTGCTTACAATCGCCGACGATGGAACCCAACCTACTAAGCCCAACTGTAAATTGGGCTGGGCTTGGGTTGAATATCCTGAAGAATTTCCCACAATCGTCGAAGATGGAACCAACCAACTCAGCCCAACCCCAAATTGGGTTGGGCTTGGGCAGGTTTAGGTACGGCCCAGATTGAGCTTGGGTCAAAAACCCAATCACTGCAATTTGGGTTTGGTTCGGCCTAATATATCAGGCAACCCAACCCAAACTGAACCAAAATTATATAAGTACCAAAGGTACATATGCTATATGTACATCTCCATTTTCCAAGATTTCGCTTTACTCACATATGGCCATCCCTAGTTGATGCTGTTTTCTTTTAAGATTTTATTCATATGATATAGGATTTTTTGTAGGTGACTTGGTTAAATTGATCCAACCACAACAAATCAACCCAATCTGACTGGATCTAACATGCACCAACCCGATTTTGAACCTGAGCTCAAAAGGTCAGGTTGGTTCTGGACAGAAAGATCTTGATGTCTCAAGTTGGGCTCCAGCATACTAATAACTATTGACCATTAAAATGGCTAAGGTCAAAGTGTTCTAAATCCTTCATTCATCAACTAATTATTCTGCTATAATGATATTTAATATTTAACTAATATTTAATATTTGAATAATGATATGCTTTATTTTTTCTTCTGTTGAATTCAAAAGTTTCTTCTGCACCAAAGGTTGTTTGAAACAAAAATGCTGCATTCATCTTTCCAGTAGCACATCCATGATACATACAGGCAGTAGTACACGAGCAGAATTGTCGCCTCCTATTCCTGCCTTCCATCACTTCCTAATGAAAGAAATTCCTTTATGAATGCTCTCTGCTAACTCTTTTTTCGCCTTCTCCAGCCCAAACCTGCCATAACCAAAATATAATGAATCAGTAGAAGTATTACATGTTCCCGTATCGAACATCCAATCAACGAAAACATTGTTACATGTAAATGAACAACCAGAGAAATAATCATGTCAAGTATATGTGGAAATATGTCATCTCCTTACGAAGAATAAGTTTAGACTCGTCTTCATGATAGCATGTCATCGATGTATTATCTGAGAAAGGAAGTTACAGCAAAGAGTCTGTAAACAAACCTAGTGCGCCCTATTGGGCAGAGAGCGTAGAGAAACTTTCCATGATGCAGAAAAATATAACACGCATGTTGGTAAATTGATATTTGCATTGCTCTAGTACACATCTTAGTGCCCTAATCTGGTCATTTGCAAATTCCCTCAGACATCTTACCTTAGTACAGTCATGGTCATCCTAGATTACCTAAGGAGCACTGCTGCAGAAACCAGTTTATGGCACCCAAAATATGTACCAGCTGATGTGGCACAATCTTTTGTATCACCATAACATCAGCAGAGTTTACAGAAAATAACATCTCATATAGTTGAGATGGACTTCTAACTGCAAGGACCAAAGCAACAAGAGACTGGTAATTTGAGTCGCATCACATACAGCATATATTCCAAACGAGTGTCAAGGGGGAAAACCAAGGTCCACAAAACTGGTATTGGGAACTAAATCGATACTACCGTTTAGGTAGATCTTGGAGAAAACACTCAAAGATTTGCTGACTTGTTGACCAAAGCATTGGATGAACTAAACTTGTAAGTATTTGTCTCAGTCCACCACCATAATATCCATGCTCCACCTTGAGTAGGAGCATTGCAGATCACTAAAATAATTTGTTGTAGCTGTTAATCAGGTCCATCAGGCCAGCGGGCTACAAATAAACAGAGTTACTTTTTATTTCTCAGTTTTTGTTATAAGACTTCATTTCTATGGAATGAATGGGAGGCTGATTTTTTTTTTCTCTTTATGTTTGGCCTCGCATCAAACAGTGAGAGAACAGCACCAATTTGCTGTCTCTGCAGTTTTATTCCACCCTAAATTTTCCCTCCATTCATTTTTTCTACTTCTGTTACTCCTGCACTCTAGTCTTTGGTTGATGTGAAAATCCATACAATCCATCACTAGTCATCTGGTGCAAGTTCTTTGACTCAAAAAGTGATGTTCATCTCAGTTGGAATTATTCCATAATGTCTAGACTCATGATTGCTCCTTAGGAGGGGCTTCCAATGTTGGCATAAAGATAAACAAGTCAAACTATGATCACATCTATTTTTGGTTTAGAATTTAGATTGACAGACAACATCAAATTAAATCTTAGACAACTATTAAAAACTGACTACTCTGCAAACACTAGACAGTTGAGCTAAGGTGGCAAACCTTTCATACTCGCTCAGTGGCCCAAGAGGGAAGACTTCCTCAGCCCCACCACGACCTAATTGTACTTTTGATGCAAAGAATGGTAGTTCTGTCACCTATAAGAATGAGGTGCATGATAATTTCTTCTTATAAAAAAATCACCTTGTGATGAAGCTTATAATATCTACTATAGTTATTAACTTTTGGTAAGGCAAGTACCTGAGAAGCCACAAAGGAACATTCCACTATGCCAGCATCACCTCTCAATCCCCGCAAGCATGCATCTGCAAATTTGGCAGCAGCATATGCCTGCATTTTTCGTTTTATCTTATCCCATCAGACTACTTCAAGAACTTTTTGCAATCATTTTGTGCAGAAATGGGAACTAACAAGAATATGAAGCCAAGTAGACCAACCATCGACAATGTTGCAGAACCAGCACCAGCTTTTGCCTGCATTAGGAAAGTGAAGATTCATATTCAAACTACAGTAATGGTAGAATTAAAAAAAAGAAGAAGATTGTACATGAATAAGAATCTGACTAATATGAAAAGCATTGTATGATACCAAGGCAGAGTTCGGAATGCCTCTTAAAGGTTCAAGTTAGACATGAAAAGGAAAGAGTACATTAAGATAAAATAATGCAAATGCCCTAACCTCTCTGAAATATGTTATGCCACACTTATGCATTCACTTGCATGACCTAGAATTCAGGCAGTTAAATCTAAAATGTTCTAATTGATGTAAGGACTCTTCTATGCAATTTCTCAGCTTGTACAAAGGTCAATCATACATTTGTTATGTATTAATTGGTTAAACAATTGAAACCTATCCTATGAAAAGAAAAGGAGATGCAGGACATAGTGCGCATATGTCGCTAGCAGTCGAGACTATGCTGTTGCTTAGAAACTGATCATACAGCAGTTTCTTTTACATTGCATTTGTTTTTATTAGTACGATGCTTCCCCCTTTATCTGTCATCATCCTCGTCTCCCATCTTACTCAAATCCAGTATTCTATACTGGGATCTTTCTCTAATTATCAATCTCCGGTGAAGTACCCATTCAATATCTCCTCATCCTACATCAAGACCACATGATCCTTGTTCCTTGTGCACATAACATGGTTACCTTATATCATGTTACGGATCATGATATATTGAAAGGCATCATGAAAGAAAACAAGTAATTTAAGCAATTGTGGCAAACTAAATATCCAAACCCAGGACTGTAAATCCTTATTGACCATGGAGGATTACGTATATATCCTTCAAAGAATGACGATGACTAATTAGCAGAAATAAAATGATGGCACAACCAGAACAAGATAACAATCAGTACCGCCGTATGTAAGTCTCCCGTTCAACTAGTTGAGAAATAATGCAATGCAAAATCAACATGCATTTCAACCCAGGAGCACATATCTAGCTTGTATTACAACATGCAATAGTTGTATATTGAATGTAAGAACTTCTGATAAACTCAGAACAGGCAACACCACAGGGATGTAACCAGACAAAAGTTGTATAAACTACTGTTTTCCCACCATCACTCTACCAACAATACAAGGACAATACCACATATTATACCATGTTGAATGTATCTGAGTTTAGTTTGATGCTAAAATCTCAATCCCTAAAAACAAATGTAGCAGAAACATTCTTCCCAACATGGAAGTGCTAGAAGGTGGCAGGTGACAGAAGGCAAAAAAAAAAAAACATACGGTGCAGATATAATCTTTACATGACATGCTTTCTGCTACTTGAGTGAGCAGTCCAAAGTCAAATGTCAAGATGCACAATAAAATGAGCATGCACAGTGGCACAAAAACTCAAATATACAACTGCAGGAACTGCCTTTTTTACTTTAACATATCACTGCTTCAGTCAAAATTTGTCTGAAAACAGTTTTTCTGATGTACTATCAAAAGTCAGAAGACCACTATCATACCTTTTACAAGCTTAGTCACCAAGTTCGGCATTCAGGAGCAAATCAGTTGATGTGATGATTCAGAATTCGTGAATAAAAAATCCGGAAAGAGGTGTATAACAAAGAATTAGAAAAAAATTTAAAAAAATGATCTTTATAGAATATTTACAAACTTCTTTATTTAAAAATAAATATAGGAAAAACAGAAGTAACAAATGTTGGAAAAAAACATTGCTAGCAAGAATATATGGTGTCATAAATTCATAAAACAAAAATTTCTTAAATTAATCATGAATAATTCATGAATAAATCATAAAGTTCATGTATAATTCAAGAATAGTTGAACAATTCAGGATCGGTTCTTTTTTTGGAGAATAATTCGGAGAATCATCCGGTCAAGGGAAAAATTGAGAATAATTCGAGAACTTTTAATAATTTGGAGAACATTGTAACCAGGCTTACAAGGACACTTCAAAATTTGGGTTTCTTGATCTATGGGATAAGTGGACACTTGGGGTACTTCACAGCACTCCTAGGCACTTCAAATTATTAAATCAGGATGTCATCATCATACAAGTCTACTTTCCAAATTTCTCATATAGGATGCCAAGTCTAACATTAGATTTATCAAATATATTATCAAAATTTCTAAACTTACAGAGTAAGCAGAACAACTATTATTCATTAACAGATGCACATTCATGTATATTTTACACATACATTCATAGACTTTTCCTTATGTGATTCATCTTAAAGGTTCCCCTGCTGATTCTTTAGGAAACCTGGACTTCTTCATATCCATATCACATGTCTGAGTAACAGCTGTTGTTAGTAAATTTCGCACAGCAATCTTTTACCGGTTTCAGTGTAGCTCTGCAGTTTGATTATGCAGTTTAGATATGGTTAACAATGAACATGCGCACTATTTTTGTGGCAGCAAATTAGAGATGCAATTGACCGCATATGTGCATGTAAATTCAAATATAGCTCTCAGATATACCTTTGGAGAGGAAACCTAAAGTTACCATGGTGCTAAGATACTATATTCAAAAACTCGCTGAATGCAAAATTGATTACCTCAACAACTTCTGTTCCTCCATTCTGAATGCGATGGGTTAGATAATTTCTTTCATCTGCAGTGAAAGTGCATGCAGGCTTAACCTGAAGAAAGTAATAATATCCTAATAAATGGAATGACCAAAATCTAGAAACTAACGATTTTTGATCTACATGAACTGAAAATAAGAAAATGGTTTCAGAAATAAGAATGCCTAACCTGTGACAAGAGAGGTAATATGGTAACCCCTGCATGACCACCAACCACAGGAACATCAACTTCCCTGGGGTCAATTCCTAGCACTTCTGCCTGTTAATGACTCAAAAGTGAGGGTGAAAAAGAAAATTTCTAGAATTAATTGAGATTAACAGCCACGCGTGGCAAAAGACTGCAAAGTTACCTAGGTCCCCATAAGAGAATAAAATAATGAAATGACATTTAAATATATTCACGATAAGATTACCATAACAATGACCTGAAGTTGATGCTGCATCTACGCTATGCCCTTGTGGCAAGAATGAAACTATAAGGGAACTAGTTAGGCACATACCACAAAAGTTTTAGCTCTTAATACATCGAGAGTGGTCACCCCCAAAAGACGCTTGGGATCATAGGTGCCAGCTTTCTTGAAAACCTCTGTCGCTATAGGAACAGTAGAGTTCACCGGATTGCTAATCAAGTTCACAATTGCATGAGGACAGCATTTAGCAACCCCTTCACACAGTGTCCTCACAATTCCAGCATTGATTTTAAACAAATCATCTCTTGTCATTCCGGGTTTCCTCGGGATACCAGCAGGAATAATCACAAGGTCCATTCCTGTTAGTGCACCCTCTAATTGTGGCTGACCTAAAAAGCCACGTACCTGCAGGAAACCAAAGAAACAACCTATGTAATTGAATATAATACTTTCAAATAATACTAGGGAAATGATTATGCAGCACCAGGAACCTCCCAAATTTCAGAGTCAAGACCTAAAATTCTCTAAGTTTGAAGGAATATGCACATAACTATGTAATCAATTTCAAAACAAATAATTTACCGGGCACGCTGCTATGTGACTGATAAATCCTGAAAATTTTAAAGATGCATGTTACCTAGTAGTGAAGCACCATATGCTAAAAGCAGAGAGCTAGCAGGGGCTGAGGGGAAAGACCTACAATTATTGAATATGAACTATGCACTTTACCTAGTTTATTATATAGACCTTAGAAAACTCAAACACAGAATCCATTATGTGTGAACAATTAAAAAATTGAGAACTCTACAGAGACTGAAACTCTAACCAACAAATCAAGTGAAAGGAAGAGGAGAGAGATACCACTGCACCAGTGTCCATATGGCCGACATCTGCAGTGACGCCTGGTGAGTTGACAACATCGTAGAGATGAAGAACAGATACCAGGGGATTCATCTTCATCAGCATAGCAAGGGGCTGGCCTATTCCCCCTGCAGCACCCAAGATTGCCACTTTAAATCCAGGAGCCCCTCCTTTTGCCCGGCAATTTTCACGCCTTACCAAGGAACTCTCCTCCATCTTCTGTTATAGAAAGCAAACAACTTTAAGAGAAAAAAGAAATCATTATATTGTCACCTTCCATTTTGATATTCCCCACTTCATACAGCTTAAGATGGAAAGATTAGAACATAAGAACTCTACTGACATCATGTTCGCTTTGTTTTCCTTCATTTAAGACTGATTATAAGAAACATGGTCTGGGGCAAAAGTTCTCATTTGTTCTCAAAAAACCAATACCAAAACTACTTTTAGGAGAGCCAAAAGCAAAAATGATTGCAAGCACTACCAACGAGAATATTATTTAGCAATTTAGGAAAAAAAATACAGAACCAATAGTGAATATCCAATGACTATGTAACCCGCAACAATGAAAATCTACATACCAAGAAAGAGGATATCTTTTATATACATATATAACATTCATAACATTCAATAGCACATGCTAACTGGACCAAGTTGCCATCTTTTTGATAGATATCGGCATTGAGATGGAAAAGAAACAAAATTTAGAAACTGAATGAACAAGACGGCATCAATGATGAGATAGGTCCCATAAACTCCAATTAAAACTAATACAAAATAAGTCAGGAAACTGTAGTGGAGAAGAATGAGTAGAATACCTGAAGATTGGGGGAGTGCAGATGGGCAGAGATCCTAGCAAAACGTTGAGAGGCCTCAGAACTGAGTTGCATCCTTCTCTCTTACGCTCAACCTCCGATGAAGATGAGAAGAAGTGTGGACAAGAGAGACAGTTTGGCATGTGGTTTGTTACATTGGTGGCCCAGGATATAAGAAAAGAGGAGCAGAGAGGATGATGTTGATGTAATTGTGACCAAGGCAATGAGATGAGTGAAAAAGTGTGGGCTGAATCGGAGAAGGGTGCATTTGTGGAGACTAAATGCCCTGTATCCTTATCCTGCAGCTGTGGATGTGGTTCTCAAATTCAAAGGCTTAGATGCAAATCGTTCCATTTCTATCTTCATTGCTTTGTCTCATCTTGGTGGACTTGCATCTATATCTTCTACTGTTACTAGCAACATAAATAACATCCTAAAACTTGAAACGTTTTAACAACAACATCCTGCTTGGAATTAATTCTATCTTCTAAAACAATCAAACCTCGGGGCAGTTCAACAATCTAATCTTATGCCAACGTTCACATGGTTCATATGTAAGTTTGAATTTTGAGCAATTAATTGGACATTCGAAATAAGACTTGCATTGTCTACTGACAAAGGGCAAAAGGAAGCTGGTAAAACTCAGAATGCCAACAGTTACAGCAGCACGGGCAATGATGTGAAAAAAAAAAAAAAAAAATTCTCGTTAAAGTATGCCGTCTCATCTCTATACTAGTATCATTCTATTATTATATCGGCACACTCCGTCCTAAACTAATTACCAAGCATTGGTATACTTTTTTTTTTTTGTATATACCGATATAGAACTAGTATAATACGGTATGGTACGCTGGTTCTTGCTGTTGGCTGTTAACTCGGTGAGGTATGGCCCACCTTGACTTTCATTATGTATAAAATAAGTTATCAAAAAAAAGAACAATTGCATTACAAACCCCAGGGTCTTTACGAAGGGCTTTTTTGAGAAAAAAAGAAAAATCCCGTTTTGTTCGATTTTTCAGTTCATCACCAAGGGCTTAATCCTTCGAAAAGAAACAATCCTGCATGGAACTACAAAATCGAACAAAAGTAGATTCTTTATTTGAAAAATGCCAAAAAAAAGAGGGTGCTCTTATTACCGTTCGAGGAAGAACTTTCTTGAGATCCAGTTTCTACCGGATCCCAGTCTGCCGCGAAGAGCTCGAACGCGAGGGCCTTTTCCGAAAATATAAGGAGCACCTCGTGGTTTTCGAGACGTCGGACCTCGGCGGAGAGGCGGCGATCGACTGCTCTGGAGAGAAGAGGCCATGGAGCTGATATGGTGGTAGAGAAGAGCAGAGATCTGATACAAAAGTTTTCATTTTACTTTCTGCCAACTGAAGGATCTAAACATAATAAAAATACCAAGGAGAGAGCAACCTTAAAAAATTTTCATTTCGCTTCTCCCATAAGGATACTCTTAACACATGGGATTTTTGTGAGCCGGTGAGAAGCGGCATTATAGCATGGTTAGTTGTTATCCTCCAATATGATTACATATTTTTTAATTATTCATAGGAGTTGATGCATAAAACCCTAATTTTAGGAGTTGCACTTATTTTGTTGATTGCCCTAGGAGCATGTTGAGGGATGTATGAACTATATTAATTAACATGACTGTAGTTATAGCATGTCAATAAACTTGACAAGGGCCATGAATGGGAAGAGGAATGTGGGCATGGGCTAACACATGCACAAAGAGTCAAAAGACTATATAATTTTGTTTCATTAGTACATAAAGTAGGGCTATGACCCGTGGTGGGATGACACTGCAGATAAAGTATGTGTATCGTGAGGCCAACGAGGCAGCAGATTGGATGGCTTCGTATGTGGCTAACGCTTCTAGAGAGACTCTGTAGCTAGAAGAGAGAAGATTATCATGTGCACTTTGGAGCTTGTTATATTTTGATTTTTTTGGATATATTCATGTCCGATCGCTTCAAACAAAAAAAAGAAAAGAAAAAGGAAGAAAGAAAGGAGGGAGTGTGCGAACAATGAGACATATATCTAAATGTTGCCTAACTTGTCTTGGATTAGGTTGCACATGAATTTAAGACCAATGAAATGGTCTCTGCTCTCAAATTAAGCTTCAATCCATAGACGGGTAAGAGCAAGGATTTAAATGCTTCAACCATGCCTGATTGGACTTGAACATGACTAAATCAACCTGATAAAATACATCCGCGGAGGTGCAGGCCGAGTTCGTTGGAGTGGTCGAGTTTCTCCGGCGTTCGTCGCTTGTTCGGCCCGAATGAAGGACGGAGGTGACATATCGAATGCTTTAATAGTCGTGTTAGAATCAAATACTTATCCATACCAAAATTCGTACCTTTAAGCCCCACCAGAGATCAGTGGTCCTTCCTTCGGTGGATCACCATTTGCCTGTCTGTGAGATAGTAACTGCCCCCTATAATAAGGGCACTTAAGTGAGGGCCCCCTTTAATAAGCCACAGCAACAACAAAAAACAAAAAAAAAGAGAACAAAGACACGTATGGTACAGCTATAGTGGTCCCGTGTACGTCTCTGTGACTCCAGCTAAAAGCATCAAGTTGTATTATTTGATGAGAGAAATTAATTTTCTCCTAACCTTGTGTAATTGGTCATCTTCTCATTGTCAAATTAGTAATGCTTCAGGGACTGATGATGAAAGGCAACCCCTAGAAGAGACCCATTCTAAAAAGGAAGGCTTGTATGTTTAGGGTGCGATTAATTTTCTCCTAACCTTGTGTAATTGGTCATCTTCTCATTGTCAAATTAGTAATGCTTCAGGGACTGATGATGAAAGGCAACCCCTAGAAGAGACCCATTCTAAAAAGGAAGGCTTGTATGTTTAGGGTGCGAGGACTCATATTGGGGTATGTTTAGTGTTACATCAGTTATTTACCAAAAAGGTCTTAAAAATTTATATACGGCCGAGAAACTTAGATAATATCTTACAGATAGCATTTTCGGATAAAGTTTCGGCCCGTATAAAGTAGGGGGCACTGCAGCGCGAGTCTAAGTCAGATTTGTTGTATTTGTATTTAGATTTCACTAGGTTTAGATTTTTAGACCGGCAATTTTATTCACCAGGAACATCTTGGGATCTTTTTTAGGTAAGATCCTATGCCCTATTATATAGGGTGCCTAGATCTTTAATCTACAAGTTAGCAAATTTTGAACTAATTCAGTTGCAAAGTGAGGGAAATATTTTATGGAACAATGCTATGAAGATCTAACAACCTCCAAGCATGTAAAGTCAACCTTCACACCCAACAAAAAGGGGAGAAAATAAAAAAGAATGCCAGGTTTTTTAGTTCCATTCTTCGGAAGCACAACCACAAACCTACCATTTTAAAATGATCTATGCGGAAAAGATATACCCTTAGTTATAAGAGAAAATACAACATCTAAACTCTATCGGGCAAATTGGTATCTGTCAAAATTATAAGTTGGAAATGCAACAGCAAGCAATTTCGATGGTATATACCATCTTTAATCAATAATCAAGAAAATACATCATTGAATAAGTTTTTAGTGACTAAGAAATCCACAAGAATGTATAGATAATCCATATGTTGAAAAAAAAGCAAAATGTCTTGAAAAAAAAAAATCCAAGAAGGTGAATGCATTTTGGATGCTATGGTCAAATGGAGCCTAGTATGAGGGACCTTATTTAGCATTAAAAGTTTTACGTCCGTAGTCACGTGTGACATGAAAGTCATTTAGCCCTATTCATTTAAGAAGCATGGAAATGGTACAAAGCTTGAAAATGATGGAGTGTGTTTTATGCTGAAAGTGTGCACAGCTGTCTTTATAGGTGCAAACCAGAGGGACAATACCTTTTCCAATATGTGGTGCTTTTCTATAGGTTAATGCTTGTATCATTCAAAGTCTCCACTGACAGATTCATGTACAACTTTCAAGCAATTTGCAAAGATCACGAGAGTACACTAACAACTCAATTGTGGAACAATTATTTGGATAAGGTTTTGGGCAACTAAGACAAGCAAGTACTCAAAAAACACCCGAGAAGGAAAGTGCATTCCGGAGTTTATAGTGACATGTAGGGCTCGTTTGGGTCGCGGAAAAGGAAGGAGAAAAAGTATGGTCAACGAAAAAGTAACGAGATGCCTCTTATTTAGTTGGAGTTTTCAACGAAGAGAGATAGAAAAATTGTATTCCTATGGGAATATGATTCCCACATTTCTTCATGGAAAAGTCTTTTCTATGAGGCGGAAATCACTCCATTTTTATTTTTTCCCAAAAAGGCCATTCAACATTAAAGAGGCATTAAAGATCTAATTTTTATTAAGGGTATAATAAGAATTACGTATAACTTTCTCAGGAAAGTGGATGGTCAACCAAACATAAGCACTTTGGAAATCTATCACTTTCCTATGTTTAACTAAACATGCCAAAAGTATATTTTCAGACATTCTTTTTCTAGGAATCTTCTTCTCAAGAATTATATTCCTAGGAGGAAAAATGCTTCCCGCGAACCAAATGAGCCCGTAGTTTAGGATGTTCCACTCTACTAGGTAGAGCTGCAATGTTTTTCCAGGATTTTTCATGAACAAGTGTTTTCCAAATTCTAACGAAATATATTGATAATCCAACATATTGTAAATATTTATAAAAGAATTTTTTACATTAATTTCCTTTAAAAATTTTAAATTTGCGTAAATACTCTCTTAAATATATATTTATTACTGTATCCTTATAAAACACTGTTTTTGCACAAATGCTCCTAATATAATGATTCTTCTAACATTGTTAATTAAAACTCTATTTTTTATTTAAAAATAAAATAAAATTATAAAATTACTTTTTTATCCTCTTTTGTGATCATCCCCATCTACCAATTAAGGGTATTTTAGTTATTTTAAGTTAAAAGCATTAATTTTTTAACGACATTAGATGGCATGGGTCCATATGCAAAAATAAAGATAAAAAAGATAAAATAGCAAAACAAGTGTTTTAGAGAGTATACATGCAAATATAATTTTTGAAAGAATATTCATGGTGGATGGTGAGGGACGAAGGGGTGGTACAGGCGAAGCATGTATTTAGAGAAGTCAATGGGGCTGCAAATTGGGTGGCCACGTATGTGGCTAACCATGCCACTAGTACCCTATGGGCAGGGGACGGGGAGCTGCCTCGGGAGCTCCGTGATATTTTATTTTTCGATTTTATTGGGTGCATCCGTACACGCAGGGCCGGGCCGAGTCTTAGGCGACTGAGGCGGTCGCCTAAGGCCCCGGGCCAACGGAAGGCCCCCGGAAGGTGGAGAGAGAGAGAGAGAGAGAGAGAGAGGGAGGGAGGGAGGGAGGGACCGTGACCAAAAGGAAGCAAAGGCCCCATATAAAACGGGATGAGCTGGCTACGAGTCTTCCCCCTTGATGGAAGGGAGGTGGAGAGTTTCTTGGCCTGCAGAGGGGAAATTTAGGAAGTTGGGGATGGTAGTTTTGTTTTGGATGGAGAGAGAGAGAGAGAGAGGAGGGATTTGGTTGGCTTGATACACGCCTGAAGCCACTCTTACCTTTCATCCCTTCTCTTGTTTGGTTTTGGTCTTGGTTTTCCTTCCCTCACATTACTCCTGATCCAGCTGGGCCATCAGGAAGAAAGGGGGATTGGAAATGGACTTCTTGGAGGGTGGAGATTCTTTTAATTTTCTCCTCTCGGTTTCTTCTCCCCTCTTGGGTGGTAGAGAGAGAAGGAGGGAGGGGGTTGAATGGCTGCTGTGCTGTGATGTTGCGGTTGCTGCTTGGGTACTCACTTGAAGGGGAGATGGAGGGATGGGACTTTTATTAATTAGATGGAGTCAATTTTCCATAATGCCCCTACTTTCTCTTATAGAGAAGCTCCTGGACAAATTCTTTTCTTTACCTTGACCATGAAGTGCCATGGGATGACCTTTTCCTATTCCGCTCTTGCTTGACATGATAAACAAAATTGCCAAGTATTATCTCAGTTATTTAATCAGTTTTATGGCCCTTCTTTTAGGATAATTACTTTTCTGCATTTCCATTCAAAAATAATATTAAATTAAAAAGATTTCTGGCCTATCTTTGTTAGATTCATGTACCTTTGTTGAAATAGTGTACTTGATAACTATCCATTTTCATATCATTTTTTTAATATTTTATATTTATTAAAAAAAATTATTATTAAAAAAAAGGCCTCATTCATTGGATTCGCCTTAGGCCCCCAAATGTATTGGGCCGCCCCTGCGTACACGTGTTGTATAGATCACTCGGTCTAGCAAAAAAAAAAATATTCATGCTAAATTCGATATTTAGAAGGATATTCTTGCAAAAAAAATATATATATATATTTAGCCAAAATAAATAAGTAAATATTTGGAAATATCTAATGAAGGACAATGCTTTTGTTCTCCTTGCTCGCATGGAGTTTGGAATGCAGCACTTTTTGGCTGATTATTGGCCGTACATCCAAGATCCTTTACCAGTTGCATGCCTCCATTAGTTAAAGAGCATCACTTTTTAAAGCCCATGTGACTCTTGGATCCTCTTTCGGCCCTTTTTTTTTCTCTCTCCCCCTTTTTGTTTGTTTGTTTTTTTTTTTGATTACAGACTCCAGTGTTCGTTTAGCCCCATTCACTTTAACGACCATGCAAAGCATACAAAGCTTCAAAGGAGAAGCATGTTATATGCAGTGTCCAGAGGCGTGTGCTACGAATTCACATATCACCAAAATTGGCTCCTTTAACAAGGACGGGGCCGAATGGTACTGATGTATTCTCTCTTGGCACACGGTGCATCAGTTAACAGGACTTTTTCTTGGCACCAGATACGAGCTGCAACATTACTCAAACATGAGGTGGCAATCGGGTCAGGTTGGATAGATGATGGATCAAAAATCTGCCAATTCGAATCCAATCTATTCATTAGACATGTCAAAAATTTAGATCCAAATTTAACCATTTGATTTTACAGATAATCTAACCTAATCTGCAATGAGTTAAAATAAGTTAAATAAATTAAACGGTTAAGCATTGTTATCCCCGCTCAAACATACTTAATACACTAAGTACCTAAAAATTAAATTACTTATTTTGCACCCTTTCACCAATAAGAAAGCTCCAATCCATGTGATTCCCACATGCTGGCTTGGCATAGGTGTCATGGGGAGCATGGGTGTGTCTTGTTTTTGCTAAAATAGACAAATCACATGTTTGGTATAAGTGCAAGGCGGCACCGATAATCCACAGCACATCATCGGAGTAGTCAGCTATAAAGAAAGCAACTTAGTCCGTAGCTTTGTTCGTCTTGCAGTATGCATGGCTTGCCCTGAAAGTGGTGCACTCTTTGGCGTACACCTCCAGAGTCTGTCTACGGATCTAACTAATGACGGTGGCGGAGTCGCCCTCCAAATGGATGAGGTCCGCCTATAGACAAAATCTCACATAACCGATTCCTGCCCAAATCGCCCTTAGTTCCGCTCTAAAGATAAAGATGTCGTAGATCCGACTCCCTCCACAACAACGAGACGCTAATTGGGGCCTGTGATAACAAATTCGACTCCATCCCTACTACCGTCATCAGACACGCTGCCGTCAAAATTAACCTTAAAGAAACTTGGGGATGGAGGCTCCTAAAAGATGATCATCTTAATCACTGCAGGAGCTGAAAAGGAGTTCTAAGTGTCCCAAACTATCAAAAACTCTCCGGAAGAGGATGAGTGAATGACTTCTGTATCCATCATGAATCTAGGTAACTGACTGCTCCTCTTGAAAATACGGTTATTCCTAGCCAGCTAGCCAAGTAAGCTATCCTGATGGCCAGATATCTGGTAGAAGCTCTTATGGGGCAGTTCTTCGAATATGAGAGGAGCCAATGGAAGGAACATATGAGGGCCATTAAGGAGCCCCTACACCCACCCGGTCCAATGGCACTGAAAGGGGATATGAGCTACTAACTCTTTAACATGGCCTGCATCATACGTCGGCGGAAGATTCATCCTTCGTCCGCTCAGCATATCTCTAGTAGGCAAACAGCTAGTTTGGTGTACCTCAAAATTCAAATCTTGTACTTGCAAGAGAAGAGAGAAGAGAGAAGAGAGACGAGAGAAGAGAGGAAGAAAGAGAGAGCCAGGGCAAGAAAAGGAATGCCTCTGTAGCGAGGAAGCCGACCGAACCCACACAGGAGTTTGAAAGGGGCATCTGACCGGCCTAACGTGCCAAAAGTTCACAAGCAGCCCCACGACGAAAACGAAGCCCCACACGATAGGACCGTTTTAAGCCGCAAGAGGCTACATTAGTAACATTACATTTGTCTTAAAAGGATCAAAAAAAGTAAAAAAAAATCCGTCTCTCAATACTATAAAACCCCATCCCACGGCCCTTTTCCCCTCTTTGTAGCTAGAGAAGGAGATCTCTCCCCTCTTGTTCTCCTTTCCTCTCCTCTCCGATGGCCCCCGCCTCCGCTCCCCCCAGCGACCAAACTTCTCCCGCCCCTCCGGCCCGTCGTCGCGAGCCCCGGCGGGCATTTCGGTCAATGTAGGGGCGCCGGACATGGTGTAGCGGTAGAAGGAAGGCACACAGGATGGAGCCAGGCATTCCGGACGGAGGAACCACGCGCGGCGTCCATTGGGGAAGAGACAACGACACACCGAAGCTTGGTGTACCATCGCGCGGTATATATAAATATACACGGGATCTAACGGTCCATGATGATGCATCGCGTTCTCGCCCTTTCTTTTTCTTTTCTTTCTTTAACTCCAAATTTCTTCCTTGATATATATTATGTAATTCTTGCCGAACATACGCGTTTTTTCTGTTCTTTAGTAGTTTTTAAATTATATAACGTTTAGTTCGCATTTCATGTGGAGGGTTTTGGGTTGGAAATTTGGAAATCTTTTTGCGCTGCGATTTTTTGGTTATTGACTTATCATGGTGGATCTGTATCAGTGATCGAATGGGTTTTATTTGGTGATATTTATGGGTGTTGTTTAATTCTTTTGTGGGCTTAATTGTTTGCTAATTATGGTAGTATAGGATTGGTTTTGGCTTTTTTAGTAAATCTTGGCTTGGGCTTTGATGTTTTTCCTAGATATGACTGGATGTTGTTAGTTTGAGTTCTGAATTTGCCTGAGATTTCTTTTTCTTTTTTCGAACTCGCCCTCTCCGTTCCGGAAATGCTTGTTTGTCAAAGTCAGTTAAGTTGTTTATTCAAATTCACTAATAAAGTGGTACAATTCGTAACATCTTTCTACATGGATTATGAAAATTTTAGGATTCTCATCTTCGTCATGAGAATTATTGTTGAAACTGTTGTTTGACGTGATTTTTACTGTTTAGCATCACTGTAGCATCAATTCTTTCTTTGTTGTTTTCCTCGATAAAAGATTCTCTTCCTTTGATTTTTTTTAAACAACTTTTTCAGATTTTTTGTCCAGACTAGTATAATTCTACTCAGACTGATTTCTTTTCCCATGTCTTTATCATTCTCACTGACTAATATTTGTGGCAGCATTATGGAATACTCAAAATTTTGTAATATATATATATATATATTTGTGCAGATTGTTGTTCTTGACTTTTTATTTTTGGGGTACCAGTTTGGCATTGTTGTAGCATCAAATCCTTCTTTGTTGTTTTAATAACTAAAAGATTCTCTTCTTTGTTTTTTTAGCCAAAATTCCTTCCGTACGTTTTGTCCAAATTGGTCATATTCTCCCCCTGGTGATATTTTTTTCTCCTCATGAACATTCTCGTTGACAAATGTTACTGGCAGCATCATTAATACTCAGGCATTGGTAAATAATTTTGATACTGATTTGCTGGCCTTGATACTAGTTGACCATCTCTTAGGAGATCACAAATGGATCCACATTGGAGCTTTATCTGATCCTTAATGCTTATCATCAGAACTAGCCGCTCTTTCTTTTTTATGGATCCCTTTGATATGCATGATAATATATTGCTCCAACTAATGAATGTGAGTTTTAGCAGCTTAGATGATTAATTTTTTATGATTATCATGTGGCAAGAATGTGTGGTGATTTGATTATCATTTACTTCCCCACTTCGTTTTGGCATGTCTAAGATTCATGCATTAGCTAGGGGAATTTGCGGTCTTCATTAAAATTAACTTTGTAATGGCATATGTTGAACTTGATTAATAGCTTTTCCATCATATTATGGCTGGAGTGGAGTTCAGATTTTTAGTGCAAAGGTCAATTGGATGGTTCTTTTGCTTCCTTTGGGCTTGTGTTGCGTCAGGCAGGAAGAATAATGAAACAACAAGAAAAAAAAGAGAAAAGAACCAGAGCATAGAATATTGATATTGTTCGTTCTATTGACCTACATCCACGGGCAGAGACGATACAAAAATTTCACTATAGAAAACTGGAGATTATAGAGTACAAGATTTTTTCACAAACCCTATCCTCCATTTTACCCGATCTCTAGAATACTAAATCATATATAATAGAGTAAGTCGATTTAGACTTGAACTAGTGTCCTATAATAATTGGGGCTTGTAAACTCAAGACATTCTCAACTTAAGTATTGGACCTTTTCAGGCTTTTCTAGTGGCATGTAAGGACTTGGCATTAGAATCCCCTTTTGCTTATCTTAGTCTTCTTGCCAGTGATGGAGTAGATGTTCAACATGGTGCTAGAGCAACGGTTTGTTTTTATTCTTCACCTCTATAAACCTATTTCTTAATTGTATTTGTCAATGATAAAATCACCCTTTGCAAACTATTCTTTTATTATGCAAGATATACCATATGCTTGTATTGCTCCGCTTTGTGTCAATCTTGTGCAAAATAGAAATACTCAGGCCTCATTGTGTGTTCAGTTGGAAGATGGGGTGTTCAATTGCCTTATGTCTTTAAAAGAAATAGCAAGATAATGTTGGTGGACAGTAACTCTGGATGCCACCTTGTATAAGCAAAAGCCTAAGAAGTGGATGGAGAACTGGATAGAGAAAGAGTTAACCTCTTGAAAAAAGGAGTAGTATTTGGTGGTGGGTATCCTTCTTTTGGTTCAGCCTACCCTTGCTGTTACTCCCATATGTTCTTTTAAAATTTTAGTTTATTGATGAATCACTTGGAGATCTTATATGTGAATTCTTTGGGGAGAGTGTGGTGGTTCAGGGGACTCACAATTTGGTGGCATGGGAGGATCTTTTTGTGTATTTATAGCCATCTGGTTTCTACTTTAAAGAGCTCAAGCGGCTTCATATGGTTCTTTTACGCTAGTTGTCTTGGAACAACTGGTTGCTTTTGTAAATCTCTTGCTGCGTATAAGTATAGACACAGAGTTCTTGAAGGTCTCTATGGTGTGCCTGGAATTTGAAGGGGGTTGAGTTTGTCTAGCTGCTTGGTAAAGATTTAACCTCTAGATATATGATGGTGCTCATTTTCGTTTTTAGGAAAACACTATACTATAGTCTCTCTCAGGATGAAATTCCTTTATTTAGGTTTATTTTTTCATTTTCTTCCTCCATGCTACTTTCATCCTTACAAGAAAGGGCGGGTAGAAATGACCTTTACAACTTTTATTTTTGGTTGGTTGGTAACTTTTGATAGGAAGGTACCTACATATGATCCTAAACAGAACCAGGGAGTACAAGTGGCATTTTCTAGTTGAGAATGCATTGGTTGACTTTTTGAATGTAAAGCTAGTCATATTTTGGTTTCAGCAGATTAACTTGTGAAATTTTCTTTCTATTAATGAAAATCTAAAACAGAGAGTCAAAATAAGAAAGGAGATTGGTTTGGGAAAAGTCATGTATTTTTTCTTTGTGATACATAATAGTTCAGATGTTGCATATAAACCTTCTGAGGGCATCAGGAAAAATTACCATACTCCACTAATATATCATGTCAATGATCTTCTCCATTTGTCACTAATGCTGGATTAAGATGCTTGAATTTTTGTGGAAACTAGATAATTAATTGACATTGGGATAATGCTGTAACTTGGTTTTTCAGCTTGTACTTATGCCTTGGAAAACACTTCACTTTTTTGCAAAATGTTTCCTCTTGTTGTGTATGCAATCTTTTCCAAGTTCAGGGAAATCATGGATGATTATTCTTTGTTCCTTCTTTGCAAGCATGTTGGCTTTCCATGTTTCATGGCAAGCCCCTGTTATTCCCTAAGTTTGCCTTGACCAGGAAATCAATGCCAATGGAGGGTTGATGTCAGGTTGAAGTAGGTCATGAACCATTCTCAAACTTTGATGGATCATACTCTGGTTTGTAAAGCTGAACCGTTGTAAACCAAATAAAGCTTGCAAGTTAAGGATATACAATGGCAAAACCTTGCTTTCCTAAAATTTGTGGTGATCTCATGGTTAGTTGCTTCTGCTCAATGAAGTTATTGTTTCGAATCAGAAATTCCTATGGGATCTTTGTAGCTAGTCAAGGCCCATGTCAGGAAGTTTGTTCTTTCATAACTCCTTTTTCTTCTTGTTGGTGAGGTTTTCAGTACCATCTTGGGTGTAGCTGGAGGAGAATGGTAAATTTGGTTTTGAGATCAATTGCTTGCATCTTGCATACGACTAAAATTCTTTGTTTTAATTGTTGGAGAAGGTATTGGACTCCACTCAAGTAGTTCCACGTCACTTTGAAATTTTTTGCTTGCTTAAAGCTAATCTTTTCAAATCATTTGTCTAAGAGATTTACATGTATGATACACAATTTGCCAGTGCATGAAATATTGCGAACACTGCAGTTTTCCATCATTCACCCGAATTACCCCTTTTTACAAGAGAATAAAGACTATTTATTTGAAATTGTTGATTGCCATAATTCTCTAATTCAACTTTTTTTATCATCTATCCTGTTTTCTGTATCCCTGCGGGAGTGGAGAATGGAAATGAATCCATGAGGAGTTTCTCGTGAGGTTTCATCATTTCAGTAACAGGTGTAGAACAGTGATAAATTTGACGTGCTGGGATCTGTCTAGAAGTCATATGCAGTTAGAGATTGCGATTTTTGTTCTTCAGTCTTGGTCAGCGGCGTTTGAGTGGGCCTAGCTTGTAATCTTCTTTGAAAAATGTTATCTGCAGGAAATTTGAGATTTTAGATTCTGATGTGATGTTTTTACTAACTGAGATATTTGGAAAGGGATCTTTGAATTAATTGTAATGCATATTATCATCTCTTTTTGTTTGAGGAGTCTGCTTGTCCTTTTTTTGGGTAAGACAGATGTTGCCTTGAGTCTAAGTTCAAGCTTATGCTTATGTGCATGCATGGGTTGAGTTTGTGATAAGCTCTGTAGCTCCTTATAAATGCTACTAGTTTAATTGCTGAACTTATACAATACGGAAGAATTTCTCTCAAACAAGTGGGCAAAAAATGGTCTCTCCTTGCTAAAAACTGTCATGTGCATCAATGTGACATATCTCATATAACCTTTTGATCCAGAATTTAATGACCTAAAAGTTGAAAGGAGCGAAATGAGGGATGATTATTTTCAATGAAAATCTGGGTAGGCTGGAGTGCCTTTGGAGGTGGTTCTGTGAAAGTTGAGGAAAAGTATCCTTTTTTTGGTTATAGAAGACAAGGAACTGAAGGCTTGTTGCATCGATAGGCTAAAACTAATCCAGATCCCTCAATGTCTTTATGAACAGCTGGATAGATCATTGAACAATTTGAGCCAGATTTCTTCAAGGAAGATATTTTTGACCTTGATGGCTCATTTTAGAGACTCATTAGGAATGTCGATTTTCATTAAGTCTACTGAAGTCTGCACCAGATGTGGCATCACCAGTCATGCTTGTCTTGTGGACAATGATGTCTTAGCATTTTAGGAGGCTTTGCTCTTGAAAGTGTTAGGAAGTGAATGCTAATAAAGAGCAAGATGGTGAGAAAGTTATATATAACTAGGCTCTTATACTGCAGAGGGATGAGCTTGAAAATGTGAATTATCAGAGGCAGAGATAAGGGTGAAAGAATTTTCTTATGGTTTCAAACAAATACAGCTTTATTAACATTGAATCTTCTCTTGTTGTGATCCCTTATGATCTTATCTCTATTTATATTATTATTTAGATGCCTACCATTTAAAGGGCCCCTTTTTTTGATGAATGATATCTATTTTTTTCCAAGGACAAAGAAATGTAAGAATCTTTAATCTTTTTGTTGTAACTTCGCTATGTTGTTGAACCTCTTGATGTCTTCCTCACAAGCATGGACCAATTTGGTGTTAGAGCAAATCTAGTTTGCCTTTCCTTTAATCATGTTGAGAAGTTAATGATAAGTCCCCATCATATATCATGAGGTACACTTCAGGGTTATAATGTTGTTTTGCTGCCAAGGTTAAGTTTCTCCAAACAATAGAATTACTGAATAAATTCGTGCTGCTATTTTAGAGAAAAGAATATGGACAATCCTTTTCCTTGAATTCTGTTTCCTATGCTACTACTGGTAATGGCCTTGATCAGGTGAACTGGTCAATTCAGCCATTAGGCTAGTCTGCAAGGAAAATTTGCATCAGTAATCAGTAAAATTATTATTATGTAATGATCTTCTAAAACCTTGGGAGTTCTGTTTGCAGTGTTGAATCTGAGGTCTCTCTTTCGCCTAGCTGTAAGGTCCCGGTGGTTGCTATTACTGCATGTGGTTGCAGGATGTGATATGATGTTGATGTAATTGCGCCATGCATGTGTGAACACTCATTCATTAATCAGAATGATTGCCGCTCATGGTGTAGTGATGCTTGATGAACCTCTGAGACCATGTTGCTGAAAATTTTCTTTATTATCGAAAATAACAGCAGTTTAAGCTATGCTGATTGGTGCTGATTTCGGCCATGATGGGTTCTGAATTTGGAATCCTGCTTGTCTTGGTTATTTATGCGACAAAGTTGTCATGAACATTATAGCAAATATAATTCTGCTCGTTGGCTATTTATTCACCCTCATGGTGCAACAAGTGACATTGATGGCTGTGGCAGGACTGAATTCTAGATATGGAAACTGGGAAGCACAGCTATGTGAGTAATTGGTGGTCAGCTTGTAGGGGTGGATGTAGCATGGTGGCATGCATGGGATATTTGTCCTAATGAAGGTTATGGATCTGACATGAGGCCCCAAATGGTTTCCATCCAATCGGAATCCAGTCAATCATCTGATCACTCTCATTTGGCTTAGATTTACTTCATGGAATGTGTGTGCTCTTGCTTGTTTTAAGCTGTGACTCATGAGAATGAAATCGAAGGGTGTATGATCATACTAGCACAAGCTTAATTACGTATTTGCATCATTTTGATAGGCATTATACAAGAAGCCTAGCTCCCTCTGTTATGCCGTCAAGGTTAGGGGTTTTGCTTTTCCAGCTGCATAATACAAGGCCCAGTGCTTAAGGGCTTATGAGGATATATGTATAAAAAAAGAAAGAAAGCTCAACCCCGCATTGCCTCGGACCTCAATGATGTCAAGCAACTGGAGAGAACATCGGCTTCTCCCACTAGTTTCTCCATCAGAGCATTCATTTTTAAGAGCCAAAATGTCCATTCCTTCTTCCCTCCCTCTGAAAAAATTTAAGGCAGAAGCATTAGTCATAACATTGATGTATTAGTCATCATTAAAATTTATTGTTTAATATATAATAAAAAATTGGTTATTGAAGCTTTCTATAAAAAATTGTTGTAATTCATTGTATTGAGTTCTTAATATCTTAAAGTTATATATATATATATATATATATATATATATATATATATATATATATATATATATATATATATAGAGAGAGAGAGAGAGAGAGAGAGAGAGAGAGAGAGAGAGAGAGAGAGAGAGAGAGAGAGAGTATAGTTTTTTTTTCTTTTTTTATAAAATGTAAGTAACACTGCTTCTTCGATCATTTGACTAGATCTATAAGTATCTTATAGTATCTTTCATCATTTATACTCTGTATTTTTTTTTATATAATGTATTTGGCTCAAATTGTGCTACCTTTGAATCATATATTTAGAAGTTTTGGACCTTCGTTGTTTCCGATTGGTTTATTTTTTTCAGTAATTTATTTAATCAAGGAAACAACTACAGCAAAGTTGGCTTGGCATCCATTTCTTTTTTTTTTTCTTTTAATTTTTTTCCCTTTAATATTAAAAAGGGTTGAATTTTAGACGACATACTTATCATTTATGGGTCTCCCCACAGGCGACAACTTTCTATCCAACATTTTTTTTATATAATTTTTTTGCATTTAAATATCAAATTTTGTATAAGTATTTTTCTAAAATTAATATTTGCATGCATCTCTTTGCAAAACACTTTTTTTTTTTTTAATTCTTATTTTATACTCCAGCCGGAGTCAGAACGGTTCGATATTCCTAACCCGAGCCAGTTCGGCCCGACCAACGTGATAAACTTGTGATCACAAGAACCTTCCCACTGAAGTGGTCCAAAGTTGTTCTTCCGATTCACATCAAACGGTCGAAAGGTGATGCGGTTCTAAAGAACGCCGTGGCATTTCCGAAAAACGCAACCAGTTTGAAATCGAAATCGCAAGCGCGCGGCATATGGACCGCTCCCCATCATTAGGATTACCGCGGCAGTTAGCCTCCCGTGTCTTGCCCTTGGTAGTTGGTTCTCCGCTGGCAGCCGCCCGTCCACGGCGGTAACCACACCGCGGTAAGACCAATAAATAACGGGACGCACAAATCGTTTCAGGCGAAACGTTATACGGTCAGTGGGAGGTCAAAAAGTTGGTCTTAAGAGAAATAGAATCCTCCCCTATAAAAAGGCCGCGAGGGCGAAGGGAGAGAGGCATCGAAGGCGTCTTCATGGACGCCAGCCGGCCTTTCGTTTCTCCCTTCTCTTCCTCTTCTAGAGAGTTTGAAGGAATTCGAATATGAGGCATCTCGATCCACATTGGCCAGGCCGGGATCCAGGTCGGCAATGCCTGCTGGGAACTTTACTGCCTCGAGCACGGAATCCAGGTCCGATCTCTTCATCTCTTTCCTCAGATCTGTAGTCATTGCGATTCTCTGATAGTTTTCCCCATTTTTTTACCTAATCTATCTGTTCATTTCGATGTCGTTTATTGATCGTTTTCTCGTTTATTTCTATCATTTTTTTTACGCCAGATATATGTTTTTTGGATCTAGAAATGGTGGATCCTTGTAAAATGCTTAATGTCATGTTAGAAGTCGATGATTTTGCTCGCGGATTTGTAGATCTGTGCTTCCTGATCAACCTGATGGTTAGATCTGGCGATATGTCTTTTAGATCCAGAGATTACTCGATTTTCTAAGAAACTTTCTTTTGAAAGTGGATTATCTGTTCGTAGGTCGACAGATCTCTGCTTTGTAGCTCTTTTGATGGTTGGATGTTTTTGAGATCTAGAGATTGGTATGTAATTTTCGATTTCTTTTTTTCCTTTCAAACATGCCTTGGTGTATCAGTACATTAGAACATGCCGATCTCCATTTTGTTACTGTTATTGCCTCTTCTATTTGGATGGATCCGTCTCCTCCTGTTCTTATCTGTTTTTTTGTTTTGTGCGGATCTGTTGTTTATTGAGAATTGAGTTAAGATAGGTATACGGCTTATGCTGTAATGTTATATGGCTGAGATCAGATTATGTTTATTTTTGTAAGCGGTTCGGGTTTTCATCTGTTGGATAGATGGAGCTAGGGTTGTTCATTGTTTGAAAGTTTGATCTTGGCTCAGATCTTTTTCCTCAGCCTTCTTGCATCTGCTCTGTTCTTGAATGTGCTACATATGGCATCGCTTACTAGTTTGTTTTTCTTCAGAAATATTGATTTTGATAGATTTTCTAGGTATCTGATGCAGCTTGTCTTCTTTATTTCTTTTAATGGTCATCTTGGACTAGGTATTCCTTGCATAAATTAGTCTACGTAATTTTATAACAATTAACTAGGTGGCAATGGATTGGATTTAAAACCTCAGTTTCATGATTTTTAGTCTTGGTCTTTATAACTATTAACTTTCTTTAGATCTTCAGAATATATTAACTGTTATTTAGTCTTGTTCTTTATTATAATTATTGTTATATTTGTGTTTTTGCTTGTGCCTTCTTTGACACCAGCTGACCTCTAAGCTTCAGGGTTTGGGGTTGAATCTAGCTCCAGTTGCGTTCGCTGAACGACCTTCATTAGAGTTATTTTTTTCTCTTTTGCAGCCTGATGGACAAATGCCAGGTGACAGGACTGTTGGTGGAGGTGATGATGCATTCAACACCTTCTTCAGTGAGACTGGTGCCGGAAAGCACGTTCCCCATGCTGCGTTTGTTGATCTTGAGCCTACTGTGATTGATGAGGTGAGGACCCGAACATTCCGCCAGTTCTTCCACCTGCAACAGCTCATTAATGGCAAAGAAGATGCTGCTAATAACTTTGCCCGTGGCCGCTACACCAGTAATTCTCCATTCTCAAAATTCTAGCCTCTTATTCTTTTTCTTTTTGTGTCTGTTATTTCCTGATCATCTTGCTTGCATTCCTGCAGTTGGCAAGGAGATTGTCGATCTCTGCCTTGATCGCATTCGGAAGCTAGCTGACAACTGCACCGGCCTCCAAGGCTTCCTTGTCTTCAATGCTGTTGGTGGAGGGACTGGCTCGGGCCTTGGCTCTCTTCTCCTCGAACGCTTGTCTGTTGACTATGGCAAGAAGTCAAAGCTTGGGTTCACTGTGTACCCCTCGCCCCAGGTCTCCCCCTCTGTTGTTGATCCATACAACAGTGTTCTGTCAACCCAGTCCCTCCTCGAGCACACTGATGTTGCTGTTCTCCTTGACAATGAGGCCATCTATGACATCTGCAGGCGCTCTTTTGACATTGAACGTCCCATCTACACCAACCTCAATCGCCTGGTCTCTCAGGTGTGCAAGTGTTATACTAACATCTGAGTTCTTAAGCTTTGGTGCTTTCCTGGGTGACAGTTTTCTAAAGGAAGCCTTTTGCACTCTGCAGGTGATTTCTTCTCTGACTGCCTCTTGAGGTTTGATGGTGCCCTGAATGTTGATGTCACAGAGTTCCAGACCAATCTGGTTCCTTACCCAAGGATTTACTTCATGTTTTCTTCCTATGCTCCTGTCATCTCTGCTAAGAAGGCCTACCATGAGCAGCTCTCCGTCGCTGGGATCACTAATCGTGCCTCTTGTAATATTTGAGCCCAATACAAATTGGGCTGAGTATTTTAGAGGCTCAGTAGATGAGTATTTGGGTTAGGACACTAAATGAGCCAACTTGGGCCTATGGTTAGCAGCCCATTTGAGGGATATCACCTCATATTGCAGGTTGAGGTAACGGTCCCTGTTGGCCAGTAGCGAGAAGGCCAGCTGTTGGCCCCCATTCATGAAGAAGAAGAGATTGCCATCTTATGCTTCAAGCTGAAGTGACGGGCCTAGCTGGCCAGGAGGAAAAGGCCAGCTGTAGGTCTCCCGTTCACTAAGGAAGGAGAAGGTGTCACCTTCACTGTTTAAGGGAGGTTATTTTAAACCCAGATTACTGTACCCTCTCTTCTTTTTCAGCTCCTCTGGAGTACTGAACTGCAGGCCCGACCGCAGTTGTCCTAGGGCACCAGATGCAGCCGCAGGACCGCCAGGCCTTGGCCGAGCCCCACCTCTTCTCTAGTGAGGAGGTGGTGGCGCCACCACAGAAGAAGGAGAAGGAAAAAGAAAAAGAAAAATGAAGAAAAATAATGAAGAAAAAAAAGGGGGAGGAACTTATCGGACTTTGAGCTTCATCCTCGGACGGTGGTCTTCCTCTGGAGGGTTTAGCCTCCAGGGACCTACCTTACCTACTCCAATCACGGCAGAGGAGGACCATCATCTGAGGATAAAGCTCAAGGTCCTGTAAGTTTCTCCCCCTTTTTCTTTATTTTTCTTTATTTTTATTTTTCTTTTTCATTCTCCTTTTGTGGTGGTGCCACCACCTCCTCACCAGAGAAGATGTGGGGTTCGGCCAGGGTCTAGCGGCCCTGCGGCCGCGTCTGGTGCCCTAGAGCAACCGCGGCCGGGCCTACGGTGCAGTAGGTGCCCGCACGCCGGGTCCAATTGGCTAGGCCCAGATGGGCCATTGGACCCGAGCTAGGCCTAAATGGGCTCGGCCCAGCTCTTCAACCAGGCCGGGCCCAGTCCCACAATTTGGGTCTGGGCCGAGCCTAGTTGGGCTTGGCCTAGTTCTGCTGTTGGGCTTGGGCATAAATAAAATATTCACCCTTTTTCCCGCTCTGCCATAGTTTCACTCTTTTCCCCGGTTTCCCCACTGAAACAGTGGAGAGGGGTGTCCTTGGCACAGGTTCCCGACCCCCGAGGTGACTAACATCGAGGGCCGGTGGCGCCTGTGGTCGAAGTACATTGACAGCCACAGGTGCCTCTTTCCCTTGGTTTGACCTAATAACTGGGTGAACAAGGTTTCTACCTTGTTTCAGTTGGCCGCAAGGCCAACAACTTCTTTTTTTAACTGATTTAACATAAGAAGCAAAGTCTTGCCTTGTCTCCAGCTGGCTGTAATATTCATCAATCCTCTCTTTTAAGCCTTCAGAGTTTCAGGGTTCTTTCCCTTTAGCTCCCAGGTTTAGGGTTCAGCTCCTTTGGTTTAGTACTCCAGAGGGGCTGAGGAAGAAGAGAAGATATAGTAATCTGAGTTTAAAATGAGGAGTTTAAATAAACTTCTTTAAACGGTGACCTCGGGAGAGATGGCACCTTCTCCTCTACAGCTAGCCTTTTTCCCCTAGCCGGCTGGGCCCGTCAGTTCAGCTTGAGATATAAAGTGGCCTTCTTCCTACTGGCCAGCTGGGGCCTGTCACCTCAACCTGCAACATGAAGTGGTAGCCCTCAAATGACCAATCGAGCATGGGCTTAAGTTGGCCCATTTAGTGTTCTAGCCCAAATGTTCATCTACTGGGCTTCTAAAATATTGGGCCCAATTCGTATTGGGCTCGAATATTACACCTTTGAGCCTTCTTCCATGATTGCCAAGTGCGACCCACGCCATGGCCAGTGCATGGCTTGCTGCCTCATGTACCGTGGCGATGTTGTGCCCAAGGATGTGAATGCCGCAGTTGCCACAATCGAGACAAAGCGCACCATCCAGTTTGTTGACTGGTGCCCTACTAGCTTCAAATGTGGTATCAACCATCAGCCACCCACTGTGGTTCCTGGCGGCGATCTTGCAAAAGTGCAGAGCGCAGTGTGCATGATCTCCAACTCCACCAGTGTTGCTGAAGTATTCTCTCGCATTGATCACAAGTTCGATCTCATGTATGCAAAGCGTGCATTTGTGCACTGGTATGTTGGTGAGGGCTTGGAGGAGGGAGAGTTCTCTGAGGCTCGCGAGGATCTTGCTGCATTGGAGAAGGATTACGAAGAGGTTGGTGCTGAGGATGAGGATGGTGATGAAGGCGATGAGTATTAAAGGCTATGTTCTGGTAGCATGTCTTCTGGCTATGTTCCTTTTTTGTGCTGAAAATTAAAGTCTGTGCCTTCGGATATTAAATGATTTCCAGCTTGTCGCGCGAATGATATTAGTGTAACAGTTGCGGATATCAATTTCTTGGTTTGACATTTTTTGTTTCATACTGGCTAATGCTGGTAAGTAGTAGGTTTTTTTTTTTTTTAACATTGTCCATTTGGCGGAACACCTAGCAATTAGGAAAGGAAAAGAGAAAAACCACTTGTTCAAAAGCAAGGACGAGTTGCTCTTTTCCTTCGGTGAGTAGCTTCCCATGGCGGGCCGGCTGCGATTCTCTTTTCCTCTCCAAAAAAAGCAAAGGAGGAGGGAGCCGGCTGCTTTAACGTTTAGTAGCCGCCCTTCCCTTAATTCATACACAAGGTCATCAGACTCCAACAAGGAACTGGGCATGAATGTGAAGCCCCTTTCCGGATACCACCAACTTGGTTCTTGTTATCTCCTTCCTCCCCATGCAATCAGTGACGGACAATGTCTTAGTTGCCGGTTGCCTAGATCCAACAAACAAATATAACTAGTCTAAGAGCAGCGATGAGCTGGACTTTTGTTAACCATTTGTTTTGCAAGATGTTTGTAGTGATACTTGGTGTTTACCTCTGCCTCCATTCTTTCGTGTAAGTTGAATCAATAGCATTTCCGTGCTTCATGGGCAATAGCTGGAAGTTGCAACGCTACGAGCCTTGGCATCGTTTGTGGTGGCCATTGCCTCTGGACAATAAGTTGCTGCTGTGTATCGATTTATTTTTCAATCCGCTGAGAAAGGGGAGGCTCCATAAGAAAGCTAATGTCTGTTCTCGAACCAAACTACCAAGTATTATTTGGAGGCGTTATGGTCGCTAACATGTAACTATAACCTCATAAAACCTAGGCATCCTAGTGCTTATATACAAGCTCTGAATAAAAACTAGAGACAAAAAGAAAAAAAAAAAATGCTACCCTAAAGTATTATTTGGAGTCAACGGTCGAGTGATTGCTTTCGTTGAGAGTCGAACTCAAGACCTCCCGCTTACTAAACGGGTGCTCTAACCAACTGAGCTACGAAAGCTGGACGAACTTTTGCTGACGAGATCTTTAACAGGTTGTACTATGTAACGGGTCCATAGCTTGACTCTTGTAACATCACCTTAAAAAATGAAGCTTGATTTATTTTTTATTTGGCTGAGTCAAATTTGAACTTATCAAACACGAGTCTAATTAATCAACTTATTATCTTAAATTGAGTTGAAATTATTTCAAGCTTGTATCAAGCTTATTAAGTTTCATGGAAGCTTGGTTCAAACTTGAATTAAATCATATTCGAGCTTAAATTAATATTTAACTAATTCAAAAAATTATTCAGGAAAAATGAACATTTCATTATGAAGCATAAGTTTATATAATTTATTAAATATACTATTGACTTCATAAACCTTGTTTTTTTTAGAGGAAAGGAAATGGCCAAAGCTCAAAATCTAGTTTTTTGAACATGCTAGGGTGGACTAGCCCTCTAGGTTCATTTGGTTGCAAGTAGGATGATATGTGTTTTGCCTTGGGTTGAAGGTAGCGGAAGGTGGGGTTTAGTAGGTAGAAGCTAAGCCATATGGTTGTCCCAAATGAGGTTCAGCTATTATAAGAATGGTCAAAAGTCTGAAACCTTTCCCTCTTATCTTTGTTTGCCGTCATTTCTGCTTAGGAAGTTTTTATATTTGATGCTCTACATGATCTACTATTTAGCTTATTATTCAATTTGATGGCATTTTGTTTTAGGGAGCATGAATTGATTTTGCACCCATTACAAAAATACAACTACTATTACCGTTGCTGCTACTGCTATTATTATTATTATTGATGGCCACTTGTTTCAAAATATTGCTAGTGTTTGTGCTTACAAGCCAGACACATTTGATACAGTGCATAATTTGTCAATTAGATTGCTATTAATTTATTGGCATGTTTCTTTAACATATATAGCAAATGCGATGGCATGGAATTTGCTTACAAGGTTGTTATATTTACTGTCTTGTGTGATTTTTGGAGGTTGGTTATGCTTCTTTTTGGCCGCTGTGCAAGTTGGAAGCCAGACTTTGGAACTACTGTCGGTTGGACCTAATAATTTGTGAAAGTGATGTCATATTTTGTCATGCTTAAATTACTTGAAACCAGATGGGGTTGGTGGCGCAAAATTTTCCTAATTAAAAAGAAAAAGAAGATCTCAACTTGGATCATATTGGCTGTCGAAGTCATCATATTGATCGAGGCTGTAAAATGATGATTTATGGGACCTAGTTAATATATCTTTAGAATTCAAGGCCGATGAAGATCAACTTTGCCCTGAGCTAAAGCGGGTTCTGCTCCGAGGTGTGAAATCTTACGTTGTGGGTGGTTAGTGATGCTTTGAATAGTATCTCGAGGGTGTAAAGTCAACCTAAAATAAAGTCCACTTACCGAAAAATTTTCGACATGGGACTTTCCAGGGGTTAAGTTAGTCAGATTTTAGAAAAATATTAGAAGTGAAAGAGAGACAATGTGTATCTGAAGATTGGTTAAGGTAGAAAATGACATACTTGTCGGTTCTCCAGCTTTCTCTCTCTCTCTCTCTCTCTCTCTCTATATATATATATATACAAGAAGGGGTTGATGTTCGCTACTAGTCCATTACTAGAATTGGTGGGGTATGTAATAACAGCTCAGTAACGACCCATTGCCCTACAACTGCATAGTAACGGTCATCCATGTGATGCAGACTGCGGCAATTGCGCCAATCGTAGGATTATGACTGAGCTAGCATAACCATTGTCAAGATTATGAGTGCGCAGCTAATAGATTTTAATTGCTGCCCAACGGCTCGGAAAACTCCAAAATTGCCCACATCGGTGTACCCAATGTCAAATCGTTGAAAACTCTCCGCATCAATATCAATTGAGAGGCTAATTTTTGTTAATATAGGGCCCATTAGGACATTATGGGTCGTGAGCTGCTGAGAATCCAGTTAAGTATCATATATTAGCTGTGCCAAGATGAGGGTTTTACCTCATAGGCAATTGAATAATTTTCAGATGATTATCGGGTTCAATTGATATGCCTCATAGAAATATCAAGTGCATCACCGTCCATGAGAGCCTGGACCATATCAAGTGGATCACATGAGAGATACAAATATACAATTGGGTCCGCTTCACATAATTTGGGCACATCATTTGAGATATATTGTTCCGTCCTTAGATGCGCAGGCCCGTGTCTCTTGAGCAACTTTTTGCCTTTCTAGGGTGGTTGAGTTTTATTTAAGAAATATTCCGTTAATTTAGAGACTTTCTATTTGAAGGGGGGAGGGGGTGAAGAGGAGTTGAGAGAATGAAAGATACAAAAGCCAAACAAGACCCAGTAGGGAAAAAAAAAGAAAACAAAAGCAAACCAAAGCAAACCAAAAACAATAAATTACTGACATATTCAATTTTTCAAACAAGTAGACAACTTTCTTAACTTGTATGAATTTTGAATATGAATTTTGCGACCATTCATTAATTATTTATCAGGATTTATTAAGATAATTTAATATATAAAAACTAATATGTAGAAATTATATTTTAAGTATTAGTTGTTGCTGTTCAAATCTCTTCCTAAACCTCAAGGACATATATATAAGTAATTGATAAGATGATGCAATATAACATACATCGAAATAGTGCAACTGCTTCGAATTTGTCAATTACATTTAACATTCATGTAGATATGAGTTTAGTTTTTAACATGCTGAATCCTTACCCTTTTTTTTCCAAATAAAGCTTCAATCTCTGCGTGATCCACAATTTTTATCTTATAACAAGCTGGGACGTCACCCAAAAATACTTGTCAAAATAAATTATTTAAGTTCTTTAGCTCTGTATTAACTACTCAAGATCTACCAAATATATATCTGATACGGGACTAAACATACATTCATACCGATCTTCATATACTCCCCTATTTAAGCCTCTGACGTTCTTACCAAGCTAAGATCCAAATCAGTTCAAATTCCATCACAAATACCAAAATTAAATTATAGTTATTCCAACAGGTTGCAGCATCCTCTAGTCTACATGGGTCATGATTTGGGTCCTTTTTGATACTATTTGTAACGATCATAAACCTACTTCAAAAATGCTATCCATAAAGCATTATTTAAATTATTTGATCTTATATAAATATCCCAAATCTATCTAATATATAACTCTGTAGGAATCCTCACACTTCTTAACCCAGATACCACATGCATGAATCACTCATTGGTACTCCATATAATAGTTCTCCATTTTTATTATTAGGTACCAACCGATAAATCTCAGGATATTGTGCGACATATCTTGATTGAGATTTTCTTAAGCTAGAGCCAATATCTTTAAATATGAATTGTTGTAATTATAACACCAGATGTTAGTCTATGAGGCATTTAACTCATAAGTGAACGAGGGATCCTAGAAAGAGAACAAAGTCCCTTCATTTGGGGGATAATACTAGCTGCATGTCCACCAAAAGAAGAAACTCCATTTGGGGAGAATACTTGCTGTCCACCAAAAGAAGAAAAAATAACTATAAATAGAAGGGGTCATAAGGTAAACAAGGTGGAGGTCAAACCACACGCACGAATATAGGACCGAAACATCACCCGCTGAATCTTTCCCTCGTTCCTTTCTTTGCGCCAAAGCAAAAGCCGCACGTACGTCCAGTTGCAACCGCTTACAAAATAAGCTGAAGAGGCGTGGCCGCTCTTTCCGCCGATTCCCGCTACGTACGTTTGCTTAACCCCCAAGTCACAGCTCCCGTGCCGCCGCAAAACTCCCGGCCCAAGAAACTCCCAGCCCAAAGTCGGTTCATCGATACTTTAAAATGACTTTTCTACCCTTGACGTGCCAAACCAAAACATTCGCATGCACCTAGAAGGACCCAAATATCCTCATCCACCCACTTCATAGCTTAGCTTATGATATGAAAGTAATAAGTTAATTGACACGTTCAAATCTATTTCTTAATAAGCAGATGATATATCAATTAGTAATATATTTGCTTTTGAGAAGGCAAGAAGTAAGGCTATATTTGCTTTAATTAGTAATATTGCATCATAATATTCAATAAATATACTAATGAATTTATTTTTTATTTTTCACTCAATTAATTAATTATTTGTTTCAACTCAAAAAAAATGAGGGTAAGAACTTGTATGAAATATTATATTCCTGCTAGTTTTTCTTAGTCTATAGCCTCACGATGAAGCTAGGCCCTAAGGGCCGTTCATGATGGCTTAGCATCCAAGAAGCAATTAATGTTGGTAGGGTCCAATTTGTATCGTACATTCGTACGATACTATAATGGCAAAAGTGTAGTTTTCATAAAATCCATGGCTCTTGTGCTAACCCGTATGACCGACTTCAACACCGCCCCGAAGGGTATATAAATAGAGGAGAGATCGGCGGTAAAATTCGAACCCTTCGATGTTCTTCTAATAGCCGTTTACTTTCAGTTTCTTCGTCCTCTTCTCCCTCCCTTGTTTTGTGCCGATGGACTTCACGGCCAGAATCGTCGATTCCAAAGGGAACGAGCTCGCCTCGTTCCCAACCAAGAGAAGCTCCCCTCGCGGCGTCGAGAATTGCCCAATCGATGCATCCTCGTTCCAAAGATCTAGTTTTTCTTCCGATTCCTGCTCCTCCAATGGTTTGATCCAAGATTTCAAGAACTTCAGGAAGAGCGGGGCTCCCTCTAGGTTCCTCTGCTTCCGTGACGGCTCATGGACCGACTTCCCCCGCCAAGTGTTCGATATATTGAGGGCTGGTTTCATCGCCGGAAAGGCCATTTTAGAGGTTTCTGTTCATTGCGGTACGTATATTTTTGACTTCCTGCGGTTGACTCAGATTGATTTGGCGACGGGAGGTTCGAATCCGATTGCCTGGATTGATGTCAATGGACAATGCTTTTTTCCAAGAATGGTCGTTGATGAGCAGAGGAACGCACCCTGTCCGAAGCTGGAGATTGAAGTAAGAATCGACAAGGGCTCTTCGATAGCGCCATCGGATTGTAACAACTCTCTTAAGAGGAAGAGGGATGAATTCGAGCCCATCGCAGAGCACTCTGATGAGAGTCCTGGGACCTCCGCGACCGCGAGTTTAGACAGGCCAAGATGGCCGGGAGCCGAGCTGCTGGGAGATGGTGATAGGTATCGCAAGCTCGTGGAGAAGTTGTTTCTTGATGGGATGAGGAAATTTGCTCCAGATGCGGTCATCACTTCCATCCACAAATGCTCGCATTCCGGCCCCTGGGGGAATTCGAGATTGAAAGCTTTTCAGATGCGGATACAGATGACGAAGGCCAATCGGGGCGACGGAAATGTGAAATTTGGATGGTATGCAACGTCGGCGAGGGACACGGCCGCCGTCATCTCTCATGGTTTCGGACAGCCTAACAACCAAGTCTTTGGTTCTGGTGCTTATGGTGTTGGCATCCACCTCTCTCCACCACATTCCCCATACACAAGGTATCCTACTTCTCAGTTTCATGCTTCTAATGTTTTTTGTAACTCGGTTCGATGGCTTCTAATCATGGAGGTCATCTTTTGAAACGCTTCAAGCTCTTTGCTGTCTGAGGAGGATGACAATGGCGAGAGGCACATCATGCTATGCCGGGCAATCATGGGAAAGTCTGAGAAGGTTGAGGCAGGCTCCCTCCAGTTCCATCCTAGCGGTGAGGAGTTTGACAGCGGTGTCGACGATCTCGCCAACCCGAAATGGTATATTGTGTGGAGTACTCACATGAATTCTCACATACTTCCTGAGTATGTTGTGAGTTTCAAATCCTTGATGCGTTCTCAAGGTATTTAATTATCCTTCTTTTTTCTCCCCTGTTTACTGGCTCTCTCTTTGTTATGACTGTTGGAAACTCATGGAGTTTATGATTGATCAGATCCACAGAGAATGATGAGTCCATCAAAGAAACCTTGTTTAACAAGTTTGTCCTTCCCAAAACTATTTGCAGAGATGGCAGGATCTCTTCCATCCTCGAGAAAACAAGAAATGGAGATCTTCTATAATCATTACAAGGTAATTTCCAACAAGAAGCTTCCTTTGCAGCGTATCTTGGTTCCATTATTGTCTTAATCATTTGCGTGGTTCATTGCTTTGCTTGGTTTGGATATATGATTTGTTGTTCGCTCTTGATGATTTAAATTTGCTTGTTCTAGGATTAAAGAGTTGATCAATTATATAATTTTTAATATACTTTAACCAAGTTGATAGGAAATTTATCAATAAAATTTAAAAAGGTTTGGGTTCTTGCAAGATATGCAGAGAAAAAAAAAAGACAACGAAGAAAAAAATTAGCAATGCTGAAAACTTTATCAAATGACCTTTTCCCATAAGTTTGTTTAATCATCTTCGTTATACAGAACTGTACTACGAAATGATGTTCCAGACTGTTATCAAAAATAGGATCAGACTGTCATAACTGAAACATATTTTTTCCTTACATTCAGGCAGGAAAGATGAGCAAAGACACCTTCATTAAACACCTGAGGTCTATCGTTGGTGACAAGATACTGGCTTCCACAATCAGAAGGATTCGAGAATACTGAAAATGTGTGTCAGTCTTGCTCTGTGTTTTTCAAAGGTATGTGGGCATCATCTTGTGGAATGTTGTTGTTGGTTCTCTGCTAAAGAGAAATTTAACTGTAATGAGATACCAAACTGAAGAATAGCAAATTGGATTTTTGATCGAGATATTTTCAACTATCTGATCTGTTTAATGACTGGCATTTCATGCCTCAATTTTCAAAAAACAATATTCCACCGCTTGGCTGGTCGATCATCCATTAGGCAGGAGTATGATTCAAAAATAATCTGTTTTTCATTGTGGAATAGAGCCCAACTTGTTAGCCAAAAAGATCAAATGGGCTACTTCTGAGAAACATTACGAACAATGATATTGAGAAGTTCCAAATAATCAGTCTACAGCTCAAATTCAGATTGACAAGGAGTGGAAGAATATTACAAGCATAATAGAGAATTTTTTTTAACATTTTGGAATTTCATTTGGAATATACATGCACTTTCAGTTCACACGCCGAACCACTTGAGATAGCCTTTCATCTTCCAGAAGTGTGTATGGATCTACATAGGGCGGTGGCGATACTGGCATCTTGCTGGCATCATGCACAAAACTTGGCCCAAAGTACTGCAAACCATACAAAATAATTGTTATGTCACTGGTTGGAAAAACTAGATTAGGATGCAAGCGACATAGAAACTATCAAATTTAATTTATATATTACAAACTAGGTTGTCAGAAAAAAAACATTTCTCCATAAAAGTTGTTCCCTGTTCACCTAGAGATAATGACTAGTTCATAAACTGTGCGCTTAAATGACATCAATCAAGATCCCAATAATAAAACAAACCTTTGGACAAGTCTTCTTTGCAATTTGATCTTATAAGGGCTAAAAGGTGGTTTAATTATTTAAGTGACAGAAAAATGAGTGTTTAGATTCTCAAGGTCACAATACCATAACCAAATATTCAACCTCTCTAATCTCTCCTCAGATTTATAAGCATGCACAGGCTGTCATGGTATACTTTGTTCAGGCATAAGCTCAATGTGAGAAATATACAGAATTGCCCTAGAAAAAAGTATGCGCTGCATCCTAAAATCTTGAGAAGATAAGAGTAGTATCTTTTTTTTTTTACTTGTCCGCTATCCTATTTAATCGCTACAAACCACACTTTCCAGCTCTTACGCACCACAGTTTATTCTGCAGTGTATGTTCTCCATATTTTCTTATTAATCAGAATATGTGTCTAAAGTAATGAAACTTTGAATTCCATGTTTCGATTTCAGTCTATGTAATACAATAGGAACTCATAAATCATGTTTGACATTGTTCGCTTGATGTTCACCCAAAATAAAAAAGTGATGCTTCTTCGCATTCGTCATGCCACTTCCCTACACCTATACACTCCCATGCATTCACAATAACTCTTTTGCCCGAATACTGGAACTTCCATTGGGTGAATTTCCACAATGCCATTTTCTGTCATGGATGCGGAGTTGATGCAGACTTGAAATGACAAAGATATGTTAAGGATCAGGCACCCTCTAGTTGGTGTGCTCTTCAATGACTGAGAAAGCCACCCGTTTAAGCTGAGTAGAATATATTACAATCATGATTATATCTTAACCCTTCTCGGCTGAAGATATTCTGATTTGAGAAGTATTGATCCAAATATGGAAATATGGTTGTACAGCAGAATGAAAGAAAGTACGTCACTTTTTAGTAGTTCAGTCATCACACAGTTGCAAGAGGTCTGCACGTGGGATTGTAGCTAGACAAGCTTGTATGTGTTGCTTGGTGTTACTTATAGAATTCACTGCAGACTTTATGATGTGTGAGTGTGATACTTTGTCTTTCATGACATTATTTTTATGACTCTTTAGAAGTCTGTTTATGAATGAATTCAAAGAAAAATTTAGAATATTTAACAAAAATGGAAGAAGGGATAGACTGAAAGCTTACAAAGTAAAGTGTTGCAAAAAATGCAACAGTAATCAAAATCAGAGGCCAAAAGCCCAAAAAGAATGTGCCACCAATAGTTAGAAGCAGTTTTGCCCTCGGAACCAAACCCTGCATCAAGAAGAACCACGCATTAATATCTCCCATGCTTATGAGGGAAGGTAAGCAAATTACGACTAGTCAAACTGGTTGGTATAAACCAAGCGATGTTAATATTGCCACCAAAATCAAGACATTCCATACAAATTATGAAGGCACTAATAATATATAAGAGGATATTGATTGCCAAAATAGTTTTGAGGACAAAGCATTAACAATTAGCAGCAACATAATAGTAAGCCAAAAAGACAAACATGATGTCAACATAAATACATGTGAATAGCACATAAACATATAAATATGAAGTAAATAACCAAAATCAAAAACCAACGGCCTCATCTCATCACTTTGAAGTCCACTTATTGATACCTTAGTCAAATTCCTCTCAGAGCTTCAATTTATGTAATGTAAGCCCTCCCCTCAAAATAATTCTGATCATGCCTTTTTATCAAAACCTCGTTAAATCTTTATTTTTGGATGCCCAAATCATATTTAAAAAAGAAAATTGCCGATACCATGTATACAAATTTAAATCATAAGGTGTTAATTATTCAACCTATTCTAGAGGTCCAATTTTATGCATTCTGTTCCCACATCCAAACAAATAGTATACAAGATTTAATATGGAATGGCTTCCATGTAATATTTCACAAACTCATATCCAGATGATTTCTAATTTGGCTAACTTGTTTGGTAAGTAATATAGTTGATTAAGTATAGCAGGTAAGAAAGCTGCAATTACAAGTCAATTCTTAGACCATGCTTCATGAATAAAATGTTTTGATCAATGGCTAAGATATCAAGTCCAACAATGCACCTGTCATCTAGCCACCTGAAAGTACCTACAAGAATTAATAGTGGTTCAGCTCAGAAATCATGCAGGTATCATGAGTCAACCCAGCTTTCCAAGGAAAAAAAAAAAGGAAAATAAGTTATCCCATACAACATGATCCAATCCTTGCAAAAGAAGACATACAAAATCTGACTTAGTTTGAAAAGTTGCTTGATCAGGTTGTAGATACTTTACTTTATATAGGATACAATAATATGATTTGGCAAGTAATTCAACAATTAAACATGCTTGGTGCTCAAATAAGGTTGTCTATGTCATCATCCTTTATGTATCATCTTTTATTTTCAGATAAAGTAATGGGTAGTAAGGGCCAACCTTCTCTCAGATATTGTTTTTACCCTTGATTCTAACTAGTCGCTAGTGATGTTTACCTTGCCGACTGCCAAAACATCTCTTTCCATTGGGAAGCTTAATTCCATCTATTCAAGGAATCAAAGTATGATTTGTCTAGTTTCAGAGAGCTACCAAAAAATAAAATCTCAACCTATGGACCATCCATTACATATAATTCTTAATCAAGACAACTTCAAACAAGAGAGGGGCCTATATTATACTTGGAAGACAATATGACGGCAAGGTAAATCCAAGTTGCCGTTGAAAAGATTCACATTGAAGCAACCAAAAAGCAGCCCCTCCAAGATTGTAAACCTCAAAAGAGTGCATGTAAAGAGGGATAAAAACAAGATTGATGTCTATAAAAGTTGAATTATAAGTCAAAAGGCTAACTTTGTTAAGTTGCAAAATCGGACTTATAGCACCACTGACCATTAAAATTGGACTTTGAATTATAGCCACCAAATGAATACCTAGAACTCTTGTCATTTACACATGGAGACACTTGAAGATATAGCACAGAAAAACTGTTTTCTAACCAACAAAGAGATTTTCCTTTTAAAGAAGAATAAGTTTGTGGAACAATCACCTTCCTTATCAAGAAACATGTGAAACAGGGAAGAAATTACAATGTGATAAGGGCAAAATCTCAATATCTAAATGATATAGGTTAATTGGATGTTCTTTCTATGTCCATGGATACATACCCAAGCATGCTCATAGGAGAGAGGATCTCTTTTCAGGTGGCCCTCACACATCCCCCACCCTATCTTTCCAACATAAGCCCTCACACATCCCCCACCCTATTCTGGTCCCTTGAGCAAAGAAAGACCCTTCCCCTCACTCCAGCATGCCTATTGGTGAAGAGTATTGAGTTTTTTTACATCTTACTATTGGTGGAGAGTGTTGATATTTTCTATCTTGCAGTCTTTTACAATGGTTCCTCGCCTCCATGTCAAGGCATTCTTTTTGCTATTCCACCATATTCCTCATCTTAATTCATGGCAGCTGGATTGCTCTTATTTTCCAGTTTCACTTGTTCTCTCTGTCTTCTTACTCTGTTTTCTTATTGCTTGTATCTATTTTCTCTTAATTTTTTCTTCCCCCTTCACTTCCAGTACTCGCCACAAATAGATTCCCTCCAAATTCTTCCTCACGACTACCGTCCTAAGCTATCTCAATTTCTCTCTTCCTCATGACACATCGAATTATGTCACGAAGACATTTAACATGATAATTCACATTAAAAGAACAACAATTCAACAAAAGCCAATAAGATAAAAAATCACAATTTTCATCAACCAATGATCGGAAAAAAAAAAACCTTCTTTGTATGAATTTTTTTTCCAATCAATGGAACGATATACTAAATTGTGATGGCAGAGGGAAAGGGAAGAGGAGGTGACGAGTACCGACCTCGAGGCCCTCACTGTTCAACGCCATGGAACGCTTTCTCTGGTCCGATATCCCCTTCTCGACCTCCACCGAAGCCACCCCATTCCTATTCATCTGGCCCCTGCCCCTCCCACCGTCACTCTCCTCCTTCACCTTCATCTCCTTCTCTCCGAATTCATACGAAGATCCCCTATTTCTCTCCTCCAACAACGACGTCGGTGTAATCCCTCTCCTCCTCAGCTCCTTCATGAACAGCGACTCCGGCGGCTCCTCCCCTGTATCCAAACCCCCCCAAAAAACAACTCTATAAAAACCAATCAAACGGAATCTTTCAATCAATAGACATGAAATTCATTAAGAAGACGGTATTCCTACCATTGGAATCGCTGTTGCTCTCCTGGAGGCGGCATCGGACGGGGAGGCCGCCGCGGCCGGCGAGGCGGCGGGGCGGGAAGCCGGTCCGAAGACCGAGGGCCGGCGAGAGGCCGGTTCTGGCGACCTGATAACAAGCCATGGCTGCTAATTTTAGTGCGAGACGAGCTAGCGTTTCTCCCGGGCGGCCGGGAGGCGGTCAGGGGAGGGAGAGGGAGTTACGGTCACCGCGTTGGTGGCGGTGAGCGTACAGATACAGAGGAGGGACGGCAAGTAATGATTGGAGATGAGAGAGCCGGATTTTTCTTAGTTTTTTTATTTTCTATTGATTTTATATTATTGACGTGTTCTCTTGGAATGGTGTTTTTGTGCGCCGCGACTTCGTGTGCGGATGTGGTCCGTGTGGAGCCGCGAGGTGAAATATGGGATAATATCCGTCTAGATATATTTTTTATTCAAATATATCGTGGTTGAAATTTGTGCATAATATTATTTAATTTTATTATATTTTTAAAAATAAATAATTATATTAATATATTATTAATTTAATTTATTATTTATTTAATAATATTTTTGATTATATAATTATAAAATTTAATTATTTGATTTATATTTTTATTTTTATTCATATTTTAGTATTTAATTTGTATCTATATTTTTAAAATAAATTTTATTAAAAAATTTTACATCCCACTAATATGCATTCGTATTTATATTTGTCAAATAAAATTATAAATATAAATATATTAATATTTTATATGGATCCCATCTAATTTCAACCCTAAAGGCTGCCTAAGTTGGTGGCGGTTTTTGCCTCCACGTGTGGCAGATGCTGGTGGTCGTGTGGACTTAAAATGACTCTAAATGCGTTCAAGAAATGGACCAATGCCAAAAATGTGGTTCGCTTGGGCCCTTGGTTTTTTAGGTCAGTCTCTTAGGGCCCGGTATGTATTGCAAGAGGAAATGCTTGTGCGTTTTTTTTCAAAAACTTTTTTTTAGGACCATGTTGATGTTATGATGATGATAAAGGTTTGGATTACGTGCGTTGAATTGATATGGAACGTGCCAGAATGAACTGCCCGATCCACCTATTCAGTACAACCTAATCTTTTTGTATTACCGAAATATATCTTAAACCTGATCAAGGTCCAAGCTAGTCAGTCCGGCTCAACTCAGTCCAATTTGATAAATAATCAATTTACGTTTATATTTCATGTAATTACTTACATTTCATATAAGTATATTTCTTTAGGTTATATATATATATATATAGCACTATATTTTAGAACTAACAAAGTATGAAATTGTATAAATGCACCATAACTAAAGAATGGTGGCCGTGAACTCCCCAACTACATGTTCATATTCATTCTAATTAATTCAACATGGCTCGATTCAAACAACCCTATATTAAGCTAATCTAGCCTGGTTTTAGTTTAAGATGAAAGAGCCAGGATCCTCTCATGATTGGATTGGAGAGATTTTGGTTTGCCAATCACAGCCATCGCACCATACACTAAGGACCATATTGAATGGGACCCTCCTGGTTGCAAACCATGTATGGCTGTGGGCCTTGCTTGCTCCATCGCAGTCGTTGTCATGGATGGGAGAGGATTCAAACTCAAGATGGAATTGGTTTGGATTAAAGATGCCGAGTTAGGATTGAGAAAACATAAAAATTTGGATTAAATTAGGATTAGCTCTCAATTTGTTCCAGTCTTCTCAAGTTGCAGCAAAAATATAATAAATGATCATAAGTTCTCCATGCCTGAGGAGGTGTTATCGCCTCCATGATTTGCATCCCAGCTGATCAGCACAGGCCAACTAGCTCATTAGCATAGGATGATATCTCTCTTGGGGGGAAAAGAAAGCTTCCAGTACAGTGTTTAGTGGCAGTTCCTCCTCGGGTGGAGAAAACCTGCAGCCATAGACATGGTTTCCAGCTATCATCGTCCTTTTGCTGCAAATCCATAGGATTGGTAATTAGCTTGACGGTGGACCAGTAGGTATACAAATGCAGCGCTTTTGGTATCATTCGGAGAGGGAATCAACTAGTGCATGACGCGTGCATCCATTAGCCTGACTCCAAAATAGTACAATATATAGGATTCATGTCCGCGAGCTTGGTGCTACCTACTATGGCTGCAAATGGATTGGATTGATCTGCAACTCGATTTGACTCAGCCTTCTTAGATCTAAACCGACCCATATTAAAGAATCCGTAGGGCTGAGTCGGGTTCTAAAGTTAGACCCATTTCATTTTTCGGGCCAGATTTAGGTTTACTAAATTCGGACCCGATCCGATCTAATCTATTTGATTTTTGGAGGAAATTTTGGATTTCTAATCATACTGTCCGGCCCGACCTGACCCTAATTCGAAAAACCCGTTAGGCCAGTGACCCGTCTGCCTGCCGCGAGTCTAACGACCCGTCCATGTGTCGCAAGGCCCACGATTTGTCCACGCACCGCGAGGCTTGCGACCTGTTCGTGAACCGTGACCCACTCGCTCTTAGACCTCAGTCTCTCCCAATTCCAAAATTGCAAATACCTAAGACTAAAATCCCCATTTGTTCCCATCGGCCATCTCTCTCTCTCTCTCTCTCTCTCTCTCTCTCTCCGGTTAGGGCTCTCTAACATTGGCAATCGGCCATCATGATTGTGACTACTCCTTCTTGTCGCCAGACGCGACTATTCTTCAATTCTCCCAGACCATCGGCCATTGGTCATTTGTGAGCGCGGCCGTCCATGAGCGTCTTCCATCGTGATCGATCTCCACCTTAATTCGTGTAGCGAATCGGTCTCTTCGGCACCTTCCGGTGACTTCGGCATCCGACAACTATGGCGTGTTCGTCCTGACTCTCGAGATATCCCCATCCTCTGAAACGCTAGAGCTGCATCTTGCCCTGCGTTTCCTCCATCCTCCCTTCCTCCTCTAGATAATGCAATACCATTCTCATGATTACTTTATGACTATTAGAATAGTTTTCCCAAAACTATTCCTTCTGTTTTTCTGCAATGATTTTCTAACATGACAGGAACGATAAGTTTAAGCTCCAGAGTAGGATTTTCTAGACTTCTCTTGTTGTAATATTTAGCCCGAAACTTTTTCAAGTTGCTCTCTGAGGCCGCATTTATTTTACAGTAAGAAGAAGCGAAATTAGTATAACTATTTTTTTTCCTTTGATGCTAAGGGAGGTTTAAAAAACACCCGGCTTTTATTAATGATCCAAAATTATTTGGAAGATAATTATGTACAAAATAAGCATAGGGATCCTTAATGTAAAGATCAAACAAAGTACTCCAAAAACAAACCACACCTAAGATCATATGGGATTAAAATGATTCTCCTCAGTAACAATGCTGCTCTCTAAGGCTTTTCTCATAGTGACACAACATCTAGGTTGTTGTGACTAAAATCTTACCCATAGGGCAGAGTCAACAATTATAAAAGGTACATAAATTTTATGTTCCACTTTATATATTTTATGGTATTAATCACCTATCAAATTATCATGCTGTTTACTTACTTTACCGATTTAAAAGCTGACCACTTAGTTTACTAGAAATTAGTGACCGTTTAGTTAGAAATTATGGAATGCCACTTAAAAAGCAGACCTAAATTTGATGCGGACTCGAATTTTTTAGGTTGAGATTAGGCTATATATGAATATGACTTGATTCGAATATTTTGTTAGGTCAAAAATTGTAATTGTGAATTCGGTTTAAATTTTTATTGGTTTGGATTTAGATCCAAAATTAGGATTAAAAAAAAATCGATTTGGGCCGGGTCACTCCATCCGTTCTGACTCATTTACACCCCCTACTACCCACGCACGATTAGGCAGTACTGCATAGCTGCGCTGGATATCGCCTCTCTATCACAGTTGTCCCGTCCGATCTACCCAGGTACAGTCGTACCTGAAAGATTCGCACGTCAACTTGTACTAGAGAGAGATTTTTTATATGCTCTGGTTCATTTGTCCGGCAACCGTGAGGCCCAGCTTGGATGTTCAAACAACGCAAATAACCCCAAATTTTGCGTATCACCGGAATTAGATCCCACCTTCTCATCGAAATTTCAGAAAAAGGGCATTACATGCATGTCTCCATGCGTGGAGTTGCCTAGAGGGCACACATCTTTTCTTTTTTTTTTTTTCTTTTTTTTTTTTTTGTTGGAGAAAAAATGGATTGTCTCAAAACATGTGAAGATGCATCGCCGGCACGTGACGATGGGCGCAATGGCGGCAACCCTCGAGGTGCCCAACCTCAGAGCTCACAGCCTTCCAGCCTTGATCTCGGCTAAGCTGAGCCCGATTGACCTTAAGTCCGAGGAAGACCCAGTCAAAGAATGAAGCAGACCTCTCCTCCTCATTCGGGATCAAATCCCGCGATCTCCACTTGAGCGATTATCAACAATTAAATGCGCATGATCTTCACAAACCTCCCGCCTGTCCAAAATCTCAGGCCATCCACGACAACTCGTTGACTCACTCAATCCCGTTCAGTCATCCACGGCAACTCATTAATATACACCATCACGCCTAATCATGACGGTAACCCATTAATTCGCCCAGTCATATCGCAGGTAACTCTGGCACTCCTCCTATAAAAAGGAAAACTTCTTCTTCTGAAGAGGGGACTGGGGACTTCTGACTTTGACTTCTACATACAAACTCTCTCCTTCTCCACAAAGGCCCTCTATGACTTAAGCATCGGAGGGCCGGCGGCGGAAACTCCGGCCACCGGCTTCTTGCAGATTCTCTGGAGGACGCAGCCCGCCAATGCACCACCTCCTGGAGCTCCTCCTTCTCAGCCAGTGGTCGTCCCCGGGTCTAGTTTCCGGCAACATTTTCTTTAGCCAAAAAGAATTGATAATTTCATGTATAGCAACAATGAGGCAAAAAAGAAAAAGAGGCCTATTTGGATTTCCAAATGCCTCATCTATGAAATAATTTATATATTGCAAAGAAAATAAAATTTTGGAGAGAACTTTTGCAAAGGAGAAGATCATCTGACTCTGATGAGAATAAATGCAAGCATCCTATATTTTTGAAGGATTACACCATCCGATGCCTGCCCAGTTATCTAAAATTCTACAACTGATCCTTGCATCTACTTGCTACCATGGAAGGGTTCTTCCTCGGACACAATATATTGGCTTCCCAAAAAGCATTAGATAAGATATCAATGACACATTGCACTCTCTTTTTTGTGGCATGTCTTGAATTATATATTTTATGCTTGACGCATGAGAGACAGATTTTAAGATTATCATGATATGAAAGTAGCCAAAGCTATGATACGGTGAACCAAGATCACTTGCATCGGCACGATGTAATAAGCACAAAATTTATAGCACCAGGCAAGATCCGGTCCCATGTGATTTGATAGCCATTGCATTGTTATGGCAAGAATGATGAATAAATCCTTCTTCTAGTGCATGATGTGGTGGCATCGAGACTCCATGGATTGAAAGCATGGTTAATAAACCTTTCTGAAAAGCGAAAAAAAAAAAAAAGGTAACATGAATCACACCACTGACTTATTAACAATAAAAGTTGGGGCTCATCTAAATTATACAAAAATTGCTTGCAATGCATTTTATTTGCAATCCATGTTAAGTAGCCCCTTTTTCTCAAATGCATGCATGTTGTATATCAACATGAACAAGGGAAATGAAGGCACTAAATTTTTGAAGCCATTAACTCGGTATCTCATAAAAAAAAAATAATAATGGAGATGCATTTGGGACCAGATATTATAGTTATGGAGAGATTGCCACCCGGGCAAATCAACAAGGATTTGGATTGTTTTTGATCATAGTCACACGCCCAATCGTTGTTGTTATCGAGGAAAACGTTTGGATATGGCTATATAATAAAGGCACCTCCTGCATCAAGAATTTAGATCAAACACACTCCACGTGCGGCACGTCGATGGTCCCACTCAAATAATATTCTATAGTTAAAAGTTCACGATGCTTTGCTCTAAAAAGTTTTCAATTTGAAGAGACATGCATTTGGCACGTTCAACGCGTGCTTCAGCATGTTGTTCCTTATGGTGTAATTTTCACGCGTGATGTTATTTTATCCTGGCGTTACATTTCATAAGATTCTGTTGTCTGCTGATATCTTTTGGAAGATTTTGTTGTCCGCTGATATATATATATATATATATATATATATATATATATATATATATATATATATATATATATATATATATATATAATTTGGGAATGATTTAACATATTATTAAGAGCTATGCATTTTTTTTTTTTTGAGTTTCTTCCTTTCTTTGGTTTTCAAGTATTGCAGCTTCACGGCGGGCTGCTCTAGGTTGATCTATAGCTGAGCTAGGCCTCCAATATAATGAATAAAAATCATGTAGGATAGGCACTAGAGAAAAAAATATAAAGAGATTTTCTTATTTTTGTCATATTTTTTCTAATATTTATTTAAAAAAAAACTAAAAGTTAAAGAATTTTCTTACTAGGGAAGTCGTTAGTCTCATGATTAAAAAAAAAAGTATAGCATCCTCTTTCTTCTTCGTTTTTATAATATATTTTTTATTAGTACATACAACATGACCTGATGATATATATTAAACAAATTAGTCATCTAGCAAATCAAAACACATCTTTAGATAAATCAATGTATAGTTTCTAGCATAATGTTCACCTATACATAGTATATGATCAAGTGATACATACTTAATAAATCACATAGCAAGAAAACTATATGCTGTGTGCTAGTCTTGGTAAATATCATGTTTCACAAATTGCATAGCGATTTATTTAGAGATATATATTGGCTTGTTACATGATTAATTTACTTGATATGTATTATTTGGCTATTTAGTATGTATTGATAAAAAAATATATTCTAAAAATTATATATCGATTTATCCGGAGAAATATATTGGATCATTATTGAATGCGTACCAAAGAGGCTTGTAGTATGTACTAAGAAATCAATGAGTATGTATTATGCGGCCGTGTGTACTGATGAATATGATGTTTCGAAATGGTTATATAGTATGTATCGATAAAAAGTATATTTTAAAAATAATAAAAAAGATCTGTGTTTTTTATTTAATTATAAAACAAATGGCTGTTCGCAAGAAGAGTCTTTACTTTTAGATTTTTTTAAAAATAAATATAAAAGAATATAACGAAATAAAAAACCTGCCCAATATTTTTTTATATAGTTTCTGCCCATATAATTTTTGTTCCTCGATTAGTGAGAAAAATCTCTGATTTTTAGGTCGCTTATAATTATTACTTGCGGTCGCGGATGGGTGCGCTCAAAATGGGGAACACCGCTTCCAATGTACCCGTAGAACACGTGTCCACAATCATGCGGTTGAGCAATAAGCCTCGATTGTCGTGCCGCGGTCACTCTCGAGCAGTTCCTCCCACGTGAGGGCGATCTCGTAATTAAAACATTTTACGGCCGTCTCGTCACAAACTGAAATATGGAATTCTGCTGCTACAAATACCCGGCCCGAGCTTCTCTCGTTCTCCAGCCACTCCAATCTCTCTATCTCTCTCCCCCCTCCACCTCTCTCTCCTCTTTCGGCGCTGAGGGTTTCGGATATTCGGTTCCAATCTCCGTTTTTCTTTAATTTTTTTAAATCTCGAACGGTAGTGGAATCGGTAGAACCACGCGATCGCATTTATATCGACGGAAGGATCGATCGGGGGTGGCTTCCCGGGGGACGAAGGGATTGTAGGGTCCCGCTGCGGTGGATTTTTGTGGTTATTGATTGATTTGGGTTTTGGTTTGGGGCGGGGTTATGAGGTTGAACGGGGAGATTTCCTATAGGAATGAGGAGGAGAAGGAGGACGAGATGGGTTCGGTTCTGCCGCCCCCACTGCCGCAGCAGAAGCTCGTCGTGGGGTACGCTCTGACGTCGAAGAAGGTCAAGAGCTTCTTGCAGCCGAAGCTGGAAGGTTTGGCTAGGTAAAATCTTTAGCAAAAGAAGAATCATTGGGGAAAGTTTGATTTTTGTTGGCGTCTTATAGATATTGGTGTGATCCAGCTGTCCGTCTTATATGATCGCTTATACATCTAATGTTATGTCTTGAGCCGTAGTGTATGCAAAATTGGATTTTTAATTAATATGTAATACTAGGAAGCCAATTTTTCTTTTTCCGTAGGTAAACCTTTTTGTTTGTTTTTGTTTGGTTTCCCACTCAAAGCTCCTTGAAATGGTAACCCTAAGATTGTAACTTGCTTGAAAAATTTCCTTTTTCAACATGTCTTCTTATCTTTTAGTCTTTTTTGAGAGTTTTTCCTCTGTTGTTGCACGATCAAATCTATTTACATCTCCGGAATTAGTTTTGTATTTATTTGAACGGAAAATATAATTTGATTCAATCTATATAAGAATCATAGCATTCTCACATGCTTGATACATAGAACACCTTAAATTGAACAGCTTTTGCTCACTTTATATGTTGAAACTAAGTTGCTTACTGTTCATGACACCTGCTCAATTTGTTCTCACGGTTCAGAAGTAACGCAGTTTGTATCAAATATCAAATACTTCCGCATGAAGGAAAGGGGAAATTTCCTTGAAGTCGATATGAAGTGGTGGGTTTATGTAAGCTATTCGTTTAAGTGAGAGCAGCAACCCTTGATTTGAGCTGCTTGCACTTTGCCTTTGTCCTTGACAATAGCTCCTTGTAATGTTCTATGTTGACTCTGGGTGGAAGGGTATATTTATGAATTGATGGCGACAACTTGCCAGTTGTTTATGTTTGGAATGAATTCCTCTGTGTCTCGAATATTGGGTTTTTTGAATTGGAATATCCTGTTCTATGTACAACATCGGTTTCAGGACATCGATATAGTTTAAAAATCATTATTTAATTCTGTAGTCCATGAGGGAAAAAGTATTATAATGACCTACTGCATGATGCACCATTAGATAAAGTACTGTAGCCTTTTGTTTTATGAATGCTAATATTTTCAATCAACTGGCTCATGTTTCTCTGTAATGCTTGGAAATTAGTTCAGGTTTCAACAATTTGCATAGGCTTATAGGATCTTGATAAACAGTCTTATGCATTTCATGGTTTAAAAGCTTTATTCTGATCATTCTGTATCATGCAGAACACCTTTTTTTATTATTTATTGCACTACTGCTTCAAACATATTCTATTATGTTTTGTATGACACATATTTTTGTATGTAGTCTTTTTATTAAATAATTTCCAATGTCTTGAGATTTTCTATACAATGGTGATAATTCTCTCATGATAGTTTTGATGTTCCTAATGTTCCTTTACTTTTATTTGTTTGTTTCTGCTTTCTTATTTTTTAACTGAATCTTGCCCAAGTTAATATCTTCTAGCATAGGCTGGACAATATGAAACTCTTGAAAGAATCAAAAAACTTGAGTTGGTATTGAATAAAAAGTAATTTATTTGCTCAAACATTGCGGATGGGTTCTAGAACTCTTTTGCAATATCGATTACTTCATGGACAGTGTCTCATGTATGACAAGAATTTGCTGATCTATATATTTTATACCTACCGATGCTATTTTGCTTTTCTTCCTAATATGCTTGCACAATCCAATTTTATATTCTAAAGTTTACTAATTTTGGCCTCATATTTTGTGGAAATACCTTGGTTTCAGATCTAGTAATTCTTTCTATCTGCTTGCACATTATAAAAATTATACCTGAACTCCCCCCCTCTGTAGACGAAAGCAGAAAAAGAGATTCTTGAAAAAATAATTCATGGTTTCTTTCTATGCAAACTTTGAGCTATCAGAGTGTCTGCTATTCAGTTAGATGTGTCACATTTTGTAGGCGAATGTTTGATCCAGTAGTTCCAAGCCTCATTTAATGAAATTTAGTTGTTGTAATCTGAAGTCTAAGTTGTCTTGTTTGCATTGTGTTGTTTCTTCTCTTTATATATTCTAGTTGAGTAGCAAAAACTATGTCAGTTTTGAAGTGGCTATAAAATTATAAATTCAGCGGAACTCCTTGCTTGCTTTCTTGGGCCCTAAATACCTTCTGGACTTAAATATTGGATGACACTCCCAACTTAGTTTTTAGCCAATTCTTTTTAAATACATATAATTTCACAAATTTATCACTTATTTTTGTATGGTTTTTAGAGTGAAAAGTTTTTTTTTTTTTTTTTTTGGGGGGGGGGGGGGGGGGGGGGTGGGGGTGGGGTAAGAATTGAATATATGCTCAGTATACTGGTTAGTCCTTTTTTCTTTTGCTTCTTGGATACGATGTGATAATTTTGTCAAAGTTACACCTTGAGCTGACTTTTCTAAGTATGCCCTCTAAAATGTGGTGCAGGAAGAAGGGGATTTTATTTGTTGCAATTGACCCAAGTAGGCCTCTTTCAGAGCAAGGTCCTTTTGATATTGTTCTACACAAGGTCAGCCATTGTTGCCTATTTTCAAACTTTAGGTGGTCTCACGGATTAAAAAGGAGTTATTTGTCTAGGAATAATTGTACATCTCAGTTATTTTTAGATTGTTTGACAATTGTTGAATTGGGCTGCCTGCAGTTTTCGTAAGCTAACAATTCAGTTCTTCTGTATAATACATGGGTATATTGAAGAAATCAATTTACTAATATTTAACAAAAATATTTAGACCATTGCTGACTGGCAAGCTTTGTTCTTTCAATGTTTTCTCCAGTTGACTGGAAAAGAATGGCAACAAATTCTGGAGGTCGGTAAACTCTTAATCACCCTAAATAAAATGCTTCATCTTTTTTAGGGTTTTTTATTTTGCAAAAAAAATTAAAATATCTGTTCCTATTCTGGTATCTGAGGTGTTGTTTCTGTGTTATGTCATAATAGTGCTGCCAATTTGAATGGATGATCAAATATGAACTAACACTGACTGGTACACAGAGAAGTCTGTTAGAGTTAAAAACTTATTTTTGTCTGGAATAATTTGCAGAGAGCATTCTCTTTCCTGCGTTATGAATCATGATCAGATAGTTAAAAGTTGAAGCTTCAAGAATTCCGACATCTGAGGGTTGTACCTTCTGTGACCGGCTAATCTTAGCCTCTGATACATATGCTAGGTGATTTCAGGTGTTGCTAATTATAGTTGTATTAAATGTTGATTGCAAAGATAGTGTTCTCTGGTGGTTGATTGTATTTTGTTGTCTGTGAAATTAATTTTCTCAGACACTATCTTATTGACCGTAATTTTCTCAGACACTATCTTATTGACTGTCATAGTTGTAGCATTTTATGGAATTAAAGTTGAATCAAGAATTAACTATTCCAATTTTAAGCAGACATCGGATCTTTTATGCAATATCTGTCTGCTGTAATATGAATTTTTGATATGTCAAGTTGGTTCTTGCACATGTGTGTAATCTTGTAAACTTCATGTGTAAGTTATCCTTGAAGTTGCAATTAAAATCTCTGATACTGAAACTGTTATATTTGCTTATATACAAAATATCAGAAATACATATTAATTCATTGTATGCAATGGTTTCAGCATTTATCTATAATTTTTCTTCATATAATTTATAATTTAATCATCTGGAACTTGGTACTGTTTTACTTTCCGAGTCTGATTTTTGAGTGAATATACTCGCTGCCCAAAACTTTTCTTTGAAAGGAACAATTCTGTAGCAATAATCCAAACTCAGGTATTTTTTTTCTTTCCAAAAGGTAAAACAAAATTTTTGAGAAATTCAATAAACCAGATGATTAAAACTAAATTATATGATTTTTTAAAATTAAAATTCTTGTGTGGTTCCTAATTACCGTTTCTGGTTAGCTCTTTCATTACATTTTCGCCTCATTTGTACCTGCTCGCAGACTAAATATTCCCTATTTTCAAGTATATGCGGTGTCTCCACCTAGTAAAGAGCCTAAATTTTCATCTGCATGTACATATGATGTGCTTTCTCTGTCTATTATGCAAATGCACGTGGAAGAACAAGCATAGAAGCACAGCAACAGAAAGGAAAGCTGTTAATGGTAGCCAAACATTAATCTGTGAATGTGTAAATTATTTCTGGTCGAAGATTAAATTTTTGGGATGGTTTTGCTGAACAATTGGCCACTTATATGTGCTTCACTAATTGAAGAATATAAGAGCAATAAACAGAATATTTTGACTTCTAGATTCGTATGTTGCTTGCTGTGCTAGGGAAAATAAGTTGATTTGATACAAAGGTTAGTAGTGCACATTATACTGTTGCAATAGAATCAGTTGAGTGTTTGAAAAAGGTGGGGGGGCTAGTGCTTGGCATTCATTTGGTACTCTTTGTTGGGGGGGGCTAGTGCTTGGCATTCATTGGATCCAAGTCTTGTTGGCCGTTTACTACTCCTTCTAGAGTATGTATTAGTGGATAAGGTCTGCTGTAGCATACATGAATTTTTTTTCCTGTTCTATGTTAATGAGGATATTCTATTCTGGTGCTAGGAGAGAGGTTGCATTTCTTGTATGATCCATATGATTTTGGAAATGTGTTCTAAACTTCAGATTTTTTTTTCTATTATTGTATTTGCATAGAGGATGGATATTGATGTCCAGATATTTATTTCTATCTTGTACCTTTTATGCTTAAGTTATCAGGTATTGTATTCCCTTCTAAATTTTCTTGTTGAGCTCAGCTTCATATTCATTTTTGGCTCAATCCTTTTGTTGCTACGCAACGTGCACTTAATATGTTAAGTAATTTAACAATTAGATGTCTGAATAGTGATACTTTTAGATATATTTGCATGTGTTTTTTATGAAGTTCTTATGCTTGATTTTCTTTTAATCTTTTAATACATGGTGGTCGGCATGGTCTTTAATTACCCGAAAAAAACACAGACGTTTTTAATTATGCCATATTTGATTATCCTGTTTTGCTGATATAAGTTCTTAAAAAGCAATCAAACTCTTTGCTTGGTCAAAAGAATGATTGACTGGTGCTATATTGATATTTAAGATTATCAAGCTTCTAATGAAAGCACTAATAAGCAACTGTTGTCTATGGTCCACAACATTTGACGAAATGTTCTTTGTTGAATCTGAAGTACACTTCAATAGTTCAATTAGGTTGAACCTGCATAAAACTCCTAGGCCAGTTTCTTCTTTGATGAATACCCTGATTTGTTAGTTCTTTCTTATTTAATTTATATGCCTCACTCTAAATTGACTATATATGCTGCTTATGTCTTGGAATCACTGTTCATGTCTTTAATATTTATTTACCTTGATCCTTTATTCTTGAAGGATTATGGCAGAAAACATCCAGAAGTGACTGTGCTCGACCCACCGGATGCCATACAACACTTGCGCAATCGGCAATCAATGCTTGAGGGTGTGGCCGATTTGAATCTATCAGACTGCCATGGTAATTCTTTAAGTTGCTTCCCTGCAAGAACTTGTTATTATTGTTCTTTAAATGATTTGACATAGTGAATGGAGTAATGGATACTTACAAGTGAGGCTGTTGGGTACACTAAAGAACGATGCACAAGACCGTTTATCTTTCTCGAGAAGCCAATTGAAATGGTAAATGACAGGGTTGACCTATGGCACAATGGAATTTCTTATTTGTTCATTGATGGCCCATTATTTACAAGTTTATCAACCTATCAGGCCAGATACCATAATTGTGCATATAGTAAGCTGAATGTTACCTTCAGCAACCATTGACCATCTCTCACCTTCTAAAAGGTTATGCATTTAGTGGTTTTTTTTCAAAGCTGACAATGATAACTTTTAGTATTTCTATTGTGATCCCTCATCCTTGATAGGATCACACTGCAATGGGTTGTTTGTTGTGATTTTCACTATCTTGAAAGCTATCTATATTCAGTTTCCGATTGTATCATCACTGTGCAATTGAATCTTTGCAGGTAAAGTTGGTGTTCCTAGGCAAGTGGTAATTACAAAAGACCCCTCATCAATCCTAGATGCAGTTACCAGGGCTGGATTAACACTACCTTTAGGTAAATCTGCTGTTAAGTATTTCTTATTTTTATTGCTGTCCCATATATGCAAAGCACACTAAACTGATGCTGAACCAAAGGAGGCCCTGGCAAGCACCAGTTGGCCTATAACCAATTTCAGAGTATTACGGTCTGAGCTCAGATACAAGTCTGGGGATCCTCATTGCTTATTCTAGTTTGTAGAAATTTTCCCAAGATCCAGCGGCATGCCCTTGATTTTGAAAAGCTGATCTTGTTATGACCAAAGGTTCTGCCTGGTTTCATTCATTTAATGAGGACTTCATTGTATTAGAACAGCACTAGGTTGTGTTCTACCAATAGTATTAGTATGTAGGTCTCAGTTTTCATTTTTCAAAGAAACTTTTAGGAACATCGGGAACATAAAGCTGAACTTGTTTAGCGCTATATCATTGCTAACCACAAATCTTGAACTCTATTTTGCTTTCAGTTTCTATTCAGTTGGGTTTATATGACTATAAACCCTGAGCTGGTTCAGTGTTTCATGCTTTGTCTGGCCTATGTGCTTTGTAGCTTTGCTACTTTCACATGGATGCTATGCTCATATATTGGACTCTTACCTTATGTGGATAATTTCTGACTGGTCTTGTAGTGTACTAGAATGTCGAAATATATTTTTCCCCATCTTGTAAAAATTATGCATTTGTCATTCCAGCTATAATGCTGGTGATATGGCAGGGCTTTTTTGGTATAAGTGTTGCACACTCGTACATCCATGTGGTTTGGCCAAATATTAATTTCCTTTAGTTTTTAGGTCAAGTGATAGGTCCTGTCTTCTGTTCTGAGTATGAAACTCCTTTTTAGTTTAAAAGATACTTATTTTTGCTTGAGAAAAGGTAAAGATGCCATATTTAACAAATGTAAGGATTTTCATGAAACTAATGGAGTTTTATTTTTATATTTTTTACTACCTTATAAAAAATTGGCATTTGTAATTTTTTAGTTTAAACACATGCATCATATGTTGAATTTCTTCCATAAATAATAAATCAGCAGGATTTAGTGTTGTTTAACTGACTTGTGTAGGATTCAAGTATTCACTAAATTTATAAAATTTAATGGTACTGAGTTTGGAGGAGCTGCGAGCTAGATGTCTGGTTGTTAATTTAAATATGTGAAACCTGTTAGAATATTTGTTTGCCCTTGTTTCTTTTGCAGTTGCCAAGCCATTGGTAGTTGATGGAAGCGCAAAATCACATGAACTTTCTCTTGCTTATGATCGATTCTCCTTGTCAAAGCTTGATCCTCCCTTGGTTTTACAGGAATTTGTCAATCATGGTAGGTAGTTATTACTGTCACATGACATAATTTGCTTAGCTAAGTTTATTTATATATTTGCAGCTGATTTTCTTCTCCAATCATAGGTGGTGTTCTCTTTAAGGTCTATATTGTTGGGGAAACAATAAAAGTCGTGCGGCGATTTTCCCTTCCTGATGTTAATAAATGCGACCTATTAAACAATGCTGGTGTCTTTCGATTTCCGAGGGTTTCTTGTGCTGCAGCCTCTGCAGATGATGCTGACCTGGACCCTGCTGTTGCTGGTAAAGTCTCTAACATGATTTTGAAGTTTTTGATCTCTTAAATTGTTTTACAATCATCAAACTTGGGACAAGTATATCCTCTGCAAATTGAGAAGATTCTTGCTTTTTGATTCCTGACATGGAACAGAACTTCCTCCTCGACCGTTGCTTGAGAGGCTTGCTAGGGAGCTCCATCGTAGACTGGTACAATAGTCTCTTATATTTTTGCACAACTCAACTTCTCATTTATTTATTTATATATTTATGCCTTCCTTCATCCATTCATTTGCACTTGTTATGTGATACATAGGGCCTTCGGTTATTCAACATAGATATGATCAGGGAGCATGAGACAAGGGACCGATTTTATGTCATTGATATCAACTATTTTCCTGGCAAGTGAAACCTACTTAATTGTCTAATAAGCATATCCTTTCTATATTATTCCATTTCCTCTGAATAATGTTCATATATGTTTGGATTACATGGCTTTTCCCCCCTCAAATCAGATAGCTATGCTATAGGAGCATTAAGTATTTCCAGGAATAATTGTACTTTGATCCATATATGTTTGGACAAAACCTGTGAATATGCATGGATTAAGATTTCTTTTTATAGAATTCTCTGATTATTATTTTTTAGTTATGCAAATATAATATTATTGAAATTGCATATTATCACTGGAATTGAAAGTTTGTAAGTGAACATTTTTTCAGCATTACTATGGTTTCAAGTTAATTGTCCATAGGGGGGCACATAAGTTTCCCACAATTTTTAGATGCATGATTAATTTGTTTATTTACATTCCCATAAATTTGACTGTGTAGTTGGCTTTTCAGAAATTTAAATTTGCTGAATTATCTAGATTGTTCATTTCAGTGTTTACCAACATAAAAGTTCATGGTAGGAGCTAGTGAATGACTTCATTTTCAGGCAGACTTTGTTCCCTTGATTTTGTTGAATGTAGATTTCCGTAAGGGTACACAAATTGTTACATTGAAAGAAAGCATTAGAATATCCTTTACAAAATGATAATGGTTGTTGTAGAGGTGTACAAAATCTGAACTTGACATCCCAAAAGCTCTTGTAACTTGGGGAAGAGGATCTCCTCCTGTTAGGATAACTTTTCCCGACTAAGACTCAAGACCTACGGGTTCCCTCAAGCAGTGGTGCATACAAGAAGGCGGAGATCTTGTTGGTTTAGGTAATATTCAGTTTTTAGACCGTAGGGGTAGTTGGATTGTTTTCTAGTAGGGAACAGTTTTTATACAAAAAATTGCTGGATATAAAGAAGCTATTTAGGTTCGGTGGGAATTGTGAGTTACTGTGAGGTACTCACCAGAATGCTAAGAGCCAGAGATATTTGAGGCCTGAATTTTATGTGGAAGTGGATTTTGAAGAGAAACTAAACTTCACAAAGAAAATGAAGGAAGAAAATAAACTATTCTGAGATTTTGGTTAGGGATGGCAATTTTTGAACCAACTTGCTTATGCGATGTGAACCAAACCCGCCTAACCCGATCCATCGGGTTTGCTTTTTGGGTATGGGTCAGCCAATCACAAAGGGCTAGCAGGTCTGGTTGGGTTCAGGTCAGGGCCCCTCAATCCATCAAGTTACAGAGGGGGTTATATGATATATGTTTTTAAAAAATATTCATATTTATATTGATATTTGTGTATATTGTAGAAAGTTTTGTAATATATGAGCTATTGGATGGATTCAATGACTTAGAATTAAAACGAGAGATGAGTTATAGTATAAATGGTCTAGAAGCTATTAATCCATAGTCTAGCTATTTAATATAAAGCCCAAAACTAAGGGGCTTGGGACTTGAAGGGGTTAGCTGGTTGGTTGCAGGTTGGATTCGGGTCAAACATTCTTGCCCTGCTGGCAGGCCTTATATGTGAGGCAAACCTGACCTGACCCACTGATTGCCATCCCTCATTTTGTTTCAACAGTTAAGTTGAAAATTGTGTGGAAGATTCAGTCCCTTAAATTGTATCTTCTTATAAGATAGCAACCCTTATACCCCATTCTATGTCTTTTAAGGTTCTTATCCTAATGAGACAATAAGCAGTCTCAAACCCTTATCCTCCTTGTAAGCTTCTTCTAAATGACCACATTGCTTTATCTTCACTTTATGGACTCCTGAAATTTGATTTGTTGCTTTCTCCTGACTAGATTATTCTTTAAAAAAATCAAAAGAGACTTGTATAATGTTAAAAGAATTCACGTACGTTCTTAACTCATCTTATGATTTGTATATCCCCCACACTGTCATGATAATTTTTGACCAAGTTTCCTCTGGAGGGCAATTGGTAGATTTTATCATTGTGTGATGTATGTGATGTGCAAAATTTGGGCCAATGAATGCTAAATTAAAGGCTTGGTTTTCATCTCAGAAATTTCAATTGGAAATATTGGTATTTTCAAATGGAAATAGGTTCCATCAAGGGAAAACATTAGCAATTGGAATAAGCACGGGCATGTGGTCAATATCATAATAAATTAGTTAGAAAACAAAGATTATGTGATCAGTTGCCAAGCAGATTTAACATGCTGTATTCAACAATCTTGTCTGGTGATTTTTAAAGTTTTATTTGAGTAATTAATGGTGCTTGGCCGAGTGGGCTTGAAAGCAGCAGAAGTTGTTGGAGTGAGAGCAAGATATTGGAGAAGCTGTGACACCCGTTATCAGATTTTGTCAGGTGCTTTTGATGATTTCTCATTTCAAATTTGTACATCGAGTCAATTTCTTCTACAGACAATAAATGAGGCTTAGTATCAAAACCAGCATGTAAGCTTTATGAAGTTTCAGCTCCCATGCTCAGCTACCCATTCTGATGTGGCACTTGCAGAATGGTCAGACTGCATCTGTGCTCCACCTGGCCCAATGTATCGAACCAATCTTGAACTGCCACAGGGAACTGTGCAACTGAGCGCATGGTGGACTAAGGAAGGGTTGCTTGACACCTTTTTACATTATAAATCAGTGCTTTAACTTTTATGAATCTCATGATGGTCACCAGAGATGCCTTTTGTGGTCTAATAATGATATAATTCATATTTGCTCCCTTTACTGCCAAAATTATTAGCAATACACATTTGTCATCTATATGTATATACAATTATATATCCAGCACCTCAAATCTGTTCTGCTTCATTTTCTTTTTCTTTTGCCTTTTCCTATTCTTTTCCTTTTTCCTTTTTTTGGTAAGCTGTCCTGCTCTTCTTTGGTTGCTTTTAGTGGAAGCTGCGATAAACAAGATGTTGCCCATGCAGCATGTTTAAAATGACATGAAAAACTAGTCCTAATAATTGAACATAGTTGCATGATGCCTGTTTTGTTTCTAATGTAGACTCCTGATTTCTGCAGGATATAGCAAAATGCCAGGATACGAACACATTTTCACCGACTTCCTTCTAAGCCTGGTGCAAAGCAAGCATAAAAGGCGATAAACAGCTAAAGCTGCTGCTGGTGAAATGTTCTTTGATCTGCAAACATCAGGTGGTTGTTCTGATTCTCCAACATGCCCTCTAAATCGTCCGCATGTACATAGCTGGTATGGGGCATGTGAAACTGGATACTGACAAATGGTCGAGACAGTGGGTCTTGATCAGCAAAGATGCTCCTCACCTCCCACAATTGCCAACTGACGTTGTTACATGCCCTTCCAAAGGCTTTCACCATTAATGCATGCAAGCTCTCTGGTAGCAAGCTCTCCTTTTGTCCGTTGGCTGTATTTTTCTGTTAATTTTCTTCAAATCCAAGTTCAGAGGAGAAAATTTGTGAATGGAATCACTGAAAATTAGATTCCTTCTACTAATGTCATGCAAGTATTAAGCAAAATTTAGATGGTTGACTTTAAACTTTGGGTGGAAAAATCATTGAGGTTGCCAGTTAGTCTCGATCCCTCATAATTAAGTCAATGAGCTCAGAGTAGAGCAGCGAGTACGGTCCTTTGTATTTTTCAAACTGCAACCTATTGCTCGAGTTACCACCGAGTTTTGAGAGCATTTCGATGGCCTTGCTTCCACTCATTCCCAAAAGGAAGCATGACAATGGACAACAAAAAAGCTGGGGAAAATGTCAGACAGAAGTTAATTATTCAGAGATGGATTTCCTCACGGTCTTCGGTTGTAATAGAAGCTGAATCTGTTTTACTGATGATTTAGAAAAGCTGTGTTTGGCTTGGGAATTAGAAAACATGGATCGGGATCACTTTATGGCTATTCGAATGGTTTCCCAGAACTATTCCTATTTTTCATCTAAGACTTTCTGAAATGACTGGGCTCGAGTGTACATCAGCTAGCGTGGGCTTCTTGAACTGTAACTTGCTGCTTGTGTTGATTGTTGAGGTGTATTAGAAACCTCAATTTAAGTCCCAACATTTCGTGAAGCAATTTGGTTCTTATGGTTCCCCTCATTCTCCACAGGGAGCATGCTTTCTGGAGAAACAAAGAAGCTGGTGAAATAGCTAGATCGATTATATACAAAACAAGCAACAAAAACACAAGCCTTCTCGATGCAGAGATCAGACAAAGCATTCCAAAAACAAACCACACCGATGAGCGAGACCACATGGGATTAAAAGGAAGGAATCTTCTCGGTAACAACACCGCTCTCTTAGGCTCCTCTCATAGTGGCAGAACGTCTAGGTTGTTGGCCTCGAGACTGCATTTGGTTCAGGAACAAAGCAGGAATAAGCACTGTTTTTCCTGCCAAACAGATGTGAAGGAACAGCGACGGAGGATGAATGGTCGTATACCTATTCTTTGTAGACCTATGAATCCCATTGGGCCCAGAAATGAGACGTTGGAAGAATCTTTTGGTCTTCCAATTCCTCTCCTACATATTCCAAAATGGAAAAGGATTTCCGAGAGTTATTACATGGATCTGCAAGAGAATACCCCCCCCTCTATCGTTGTTCCTTCAGATCAGTTTGGCAGGAATAACCGTGCCTACTCTTGCTTTGCTCCTGAACCAAATGCAGTCGACTGTAAGGGAGAGAGAGAGTAATTCTCAGCTCTGGGTTGGACTCCTTTCAATGCGCCATAGACAGAACTCAGTGGAAACCAATCAACATTCTCTAACTACGATAAGGAGCATGATACAAGCAGGGTATGGATGATTGCAGTCCCAATCAAATTAATAACATAACGAGAACTTTGTTATACGGGCATAACAACAAACACCTCTCAGACATAGCATCAAGCAACACTGGATAAAGGAGACAGAGAAGGGAATCCATCCCTCCATCCATCCTTTAAGAGGCCGAAGGAGCAGGGGAGAGTCCTCCAGCATCCTGCGGCGGCTGGGGGAGGGGCTGGTCATCGGTGACGAGAGTCCAGTCGGGGGGGAGCGGGGGAAGGGGAGGGTAGATGGTAGGGCCCTTGCGGCGGACGTCCCAGGGCTGCGTCTTCTTCGGCCGCGTCTTCATGTGGTGCGCCGTCGCCTTCTTCTTCGGCCTCGACGAGCACTCCACCACCAGCCCACCGTTTCCTCCGCCGCCACCCAAGCTCGGAGGCGATGGCCGCCACGGCCTCGGTTTGGAGACGCCGATGGTGGTGGTCGCGAGCATCCCTGAAATCGACGCCATCGTGGCTCCTCTCTTCTTACTCCAAATCTATCAGAGGATAACGGGGATGTGTTTGAGGATAGAACGGGTGGCCGAATAATAGGCTCTCTAGTTCTGGAGCACCCGTTCCAGACTTTGGGTTTATCTGGTGTCAACTAACAAGATTGAGTGATTTTTTTTTCAGTAAAAGAGAAATTACGCACACCATGATAGAATCATGAGAATCATTTATTGAAGCCTTGGCTTATTAGACATATTTTACACAAAAAAATCATTAGATATATTTGTATCTTATATATTACTCATTCAATAATGCTAGTAGTATTATCATAATGCAATAATGCAACCAAAAAATATGGTAATAATGCTAAAGAATTAATTAAATAAGGCAATGATGCTGTCGACAAACATGGCAGTGATACTTTTGATTGCATATCTATGAAGATAAAGAAAATAAAGATCATGGTATTACATTGCAAGCTTCATTCAATCACATAAGATCCCATCCTAAGCCATTCAGACCATCATCCACACACAAAACGGCAGCCAACGATGGCACTGCACATCGTGCTTTTTGTAGAGATCCGGTGCATAAGAACCATTAGCACCAGTACACTCCAAGATCCTTTAAGGATAAAGCATGTATGCGACATAGATATGATATATGGTCGATCTAGGATAGATTGAGCATATGGGCACCGCATATGTCATTGCATGATTGCAGATCAGGCATGTCAGAACCAATGGGACGGGAATGTAGAAGAATATGATGCAAATCAAAGGTAAATAGAAGAAAATCAAGGTAGGATTTAGGAAAAATTAGAGATTAATGATACATCTAGGATACACTAATTGGGGTAGATTTGGAGCAGATTAGATGCTACCTTAGTCAAATGCCGAGGAGAGGCTCCAAATTGGTGGAAAAAGTTCTTAGCGAGTGAGATAAAGGTATTGTTATGGTTTATAATCTAGCTTTGACGTTAGGATTTAGGGTTTTAGCCCTAAAACCAAGGAGCAAGATATCAAGTGCCAGCCGGGCATATAGATTTAGAGGAGTGAAAAAATATTATTTGAGAAGAAAGGATGGATGAGTAGGATGATCAAATGAGAAGGACAAAAAAAAAAAAAGCTTGTGAGGAGAGTAGGGAAGAACAAGAGCTCAGGAAATGAAAGCAAACCTCGGTTGTTGGTAAAGCTCTACCTATAGAGATGATGATTAGAGTGGCAAGAGAGTTGAGGATTATAGCTAGAGGAGCTTGAGTAGGTAAGGTTTCCATAGAAGGTAGGAGATGACCTAATGCTTACCCTTGCAATTGAAATTCACTTGGAGGTTGTTTGATTGTCTGAGCTTTAGATTTTGAGGGAAAAAGATGGAGATGTTTTGTTGCCTATAATTGGGCTAGATGTAGGCAACCAAGATGCATTCTAAGGCTCTTTTGTTGCATCCAGAAATATAGTACAAAAAGACATTATCTCGAGACGTAGGCTCTAGATGGAGCCTTAAAGGTCATAATCATCTCCTATTCTCTCCAATAATCACTAGATAATAATATTACTATGATTGCAAAGGGTAAAATAGATAACAATATTACTATGATTGCAAAGTGTAAAATATTATTATGATATTATCATAGTTGTTATTATAATTTGTTAGAACAAATTAATAATTAGCATCATAATATCATATAATAATATAATAACAATATAGTATAATATAATTATTGTATAAATATATAAAATATAATAATTATTATAGTAATATGATATTAATTATTTTAATATATTATAATATCAATACTAATTAATAATTAACAAGACATTATGATAATTGTATGCGTTGACATAACATTATAATATTCATTATCCTATAATTTTTTATATGTCATATTACATTATGCTATATTATGTCATTTATATTATAAGAAAATGTTGCATGATACTATATTATCCTGCATGTTTATTATATAACATTACATTACATTATATTGTATTATACTATCCTAATATTATGTTATACATTTTGTTATAATAATTTTGTATTATACTATGTTATATTATATTTTATCTTATAACATAATGTAATATTATAAGATAACATTGAATTGTAACTTATTGCATCATTATTATATTGTATTACTATAATATTATGCCATATAATATAATATAATATACTCTAATATACCTTTTTACAATTATTTATGATATAATATTATAATAATTATATAGTGTGACAATTTTATAATGATGTAATAACATCAATGAGGGTAATATTGTCACTGCAAGTTATCACACTCATTTCAAATTAAGCAACCGAACACAAAAATTGTAGATAAAGCCTTTAGATGCAAGATTGCATCTAAAGTAATAGAAGCTTGCAAATATAAATACAAAATTATAATTATTGTACTTAGAAATGTAGTCGTCTAGAAATGCAGGCAATCAATCAACAGCTCTATAGAGCACTATTTGCCAAGCTGTTATGGAGATTGAAACCAGAGAAGAGCGAGCTTTGGATAGAAATACTGATATGGATGCACAAAGAAAAAAAAAAAAAAAGAGATCTCCTGTCTTGAAAAAAAATACTTCAAGTCTTCAAATAGATCCGGTCGAACACAAACAAGTAATTCAGGTCTACCGGCTGGGAACCGGGAAGGCAACCAAAAATACCCTAAAACTGCTGTCAGCTATCCATCAAATGCCCTTTTTAAGTTACAAAGTTGCGGGCGAGCATGTTATCGCCTAAATAATTAGGGCACCCTCGTTCGGGCCAATACATAAGGACCGGGAGCGGAAGGGTTTCAGAGTCCTCTCTTCGTTCCGCCGAGAACAGAGAACAACAGTCGAATACCTCTCGCTCTCTCTCTTGTTCCCTCCACTGCCAGAAAATGGTGAAAGATCGATTCCTCCCACTCGCTTCTCCCTTCTCCTCTCTTTGCCCCTTGTTTTCTTTCCATTTTTTAGCGTTTCTATCATATGTTTCTTCCTAAAGTACTCCTTTAATCTTCTCTTCTTCTCTGTTTATTCGTTTTGTATTGGTTTTTTATATGCATCGTCGCTTCTCTTGGTACATTAGATTTATATACTTTGTTCTGACCCTTCATTGTTTCATTCTCTTTAGGCCACCGAAGTCGTGAATCCAAAGGCGTATCCTTTGGCCGACGCTCAACTGACGATAACAATATTGGATCTCGTCCAGCAGGCGGCCAACTACAAGCAGCTCAAGAAGGGAGCTAATGAAGGTAGCCAATCTTGCTCATCAATATTTTCCTTTGCTTCTGTTTCTCTTTTTGTTGCTTTTCTATTAAAAAGTTTGGTTTTTGATGCAACAAAAAGCAAAAAGTCTGGATTTTTAATGCATTAAAAAGAAAAGAATTTTGATTTTGTGTGTTTTATGGCTACTAATAGTTATTGTTTAGTGTCTGTATTTGGATTTTGATTCTTTGATTGTACAGCGACGAAGACTCTGAACAGGGGCATCTCCGAGTTTGTTGTGATGGCGGCGGATACAGAGCCACTCGAAATTCTTCTCCATCTTCCCCTGCTTGCAGAGGATAAGGTATATGTTTTCTCCGATACCTTATTAATTGAATATTTTTGTTGTCGCTGCCGCTGTTATTGTTAATTCTGGGCTGTATGCGGCAGTTGAGATGGCTACTAAAAAGGCACAAACACTGGTGACAGCCTAAATTTTTATAAGATAACTAAGTTTCCGACCTCCAAATAACTTCGAGTGGTTGGTAGTGAAAAGGCTCCTGGTTTGGTGTTTTCTCTATGGAAGACCCCCATGACAGCTGTTTATATGTAGAAAAAAAGGTTCATCAAGTATTCACTCGTGAACCAGAATAATCAATTTTGGAAGCCTCACAATATTTTCACTAGTTACTCCACCATCCTCTTTTTGATGATCTTGGCCTTCTGTAACATATTTTTGTGGGGCTCAGATTTTCAGGGAGCACAGGTGAGGACTCCAACAAATTGCATAATTAGGCATGCATAAGATCGTTAGATCCTGCATAATATGTTGGGACTGTACTTATTTTTAGTCCATTCCACAATTGTACTTGTAACAGTTAGAAGTGAAATACATAGTCTCCATTATACTGATTGAACACATTTTCAAGTGAATCTGTTTCATAAAACTTGATGGTTGGGAGTGCAAAGAGAGCAATCTGTTGGTTGAGTTGATTTATGTGAGATGAAAAGCATCATAATTCGATGGCGAGTTTGGAGCAGTATAGAATTACATGGTCAAAAGCTTTCAAAGAGAGAGCATGATTTGTCTACAAATAGATGGTACACCCAACCTTTTTGGCACACAATCTTTTGAAGCAATTTCTGTAGTATCCACTTAGTACTTAGATGACATCAGCAAACATATCCAAGAGTCTGCGTTATGATTGTATTAGTATTTGTGTGTAGGCTTAAATAAATTTCACAGGTATCACACATGATACTTGTTCGATTTTGGTGTTGACAGTTACAATTACTCTGTAAATCCAGATTATAAGCTCTGTAGATCTGGAGTCACCTATACAATCTGAATTGGCTTGGCTGATTATATATGTTCATGAAGTTTGGAGGATTCAGCAGGTTATTGGTGTATGATTACTTTCTTGTCCTGACATCTAATACCGCATGTTCTTAGCAAGTTCACCTTGGACACTAAGTGGCTCTCCACATAACTTAGCTTTTTTAAAGCATGTTCATTTTGTATTTACATGACAAATTTATGAAAATTAATAGCAGGCATGCTAGATATGCAGTTGGTTCAGAGGTGGTTGTAAATTTTCATATAATGTTTTCAATCATTTAAAAAAAAAATCAATAGCTTCAAGATATTTTAAAACTTGAACTTGTGATCAAAATAATGTTGATAAATGCTAGAAATCACCAATATACTCGATGGATAGATTACTCAATGATTGGGCACAGGTGACATGCTTGTTTAGTTTGTATTGATGCCAGTTGAAGAGGTGTTTTCATAATTGAACAGTAAATGAAAATGGATACCTCTATTGTGTCGTGTAGCATTTTTTCCATGTTTGTATTGGGGTTTTGAACAATGAGTCTCAAAAATATTAGCGAGGATGTTATTAATGTATGCATTTTTAAGTGGAAGCCAGCTTAGAAGTGAGCTAGCCTGTGTGTAGAATTGGTGTTATACAAAATCTTAAATTCCTATTTTGCTGCATTTTCTCACTTAAAATCTGGCTGTCTGAAATAGCACCTAAATTTGTTAGGGATGCCTTATCATATGCTATTATTTCCTTTTTTTCCTTGCTGATTGTGAGTTGGGCATCTATTTAACAAAAGTTGCTCGTGTGAGTCCTTAGCAATCATTCTCGTGTCTATTATAGAACAGATCTCTCGTAACACCAGTGACTACGGGCCAAGCAAGTTATTCTACTCTGCTATCTTGTCTTATCCGTTGTTTTGTAGTATCTCCAACCATCATGCCAAGGCACATCAGCAGTTACTTGCTACAAGCTTTGTAGCTCATTCTATTATGTGTAGTTGTTAATGTGTCAGATGAAAATTGAAATGCATAGTTTCATTTTATGTGGAACTGCAATTTTATAAATCAGTAGCCTGACAGTATCAGCCATGAACTTTGTCTTTACAAAAATATTCTGCTATGATAACTAAATTACCTCATTTTCATCATGCCAGAATGTGCCCTACGTGTTTGTACCTTCCAAACAGGCACTTGGCCGAGCTTGTGGAGTTACCAGGCCTGTGATTGCTTGCTCGGTGACTAGCAATGAAGGAAGCCAGTTGAAATCCCAGATACAACAACTCAAGGTGAGTTTCTAATTATATCCTCATATTTAAGTTTTAATATTTCTCGGTGATATTTGTTTAGTGATCAATTACCTTGATGATATTGCAGGATGCCATCGAGAAGCTTCTCATCTAAATGTCAGAACCTTCGGCATGATAGGCCTCCTAAGAACTTAACCATCTGGAGGCTTGGACTGATTACAGTGTCATGTTTCTAGAGAAGTGTTGTTTGGTTCCCGATGTTTTGCATATCTTGGGTGTAAAATATCACCTTTATTTTGAGAAAGATGGGATAGAACTACCGTATTACTGGAACTCTTGTTAATTGTAGTGGATAGGAATTTGGAGAGAAATTTCTGCTAGCTGTATCGTCCGGTACAGGGCTTCCCTAAATATTTGATTATATATTTTTCTAGTTTATTGTCATTTTGTAGCTCTGGTTGTCGCCTATCCACTTCATGGGTAAGGTTTAATATGCATATTATTCAGGCTTTTTTGGATCATTTGGTCAGTGAAATGTTTGGATGCTGCGAACTGTTAATGATAAAGAGAAGGCTTGCATCAGGGATAAAAACACACTGGCAGGTTGATTCATGCAGCAGAATATTGGGGTCATGCTGTCATTAGGTATTTCTTGCTATCTGCCAAGTTTTAGATGTCAGGTTCATGCATCCAACAGCGGTTTGAACTCTGCTTAAATAGACTATCTGGAGGTTTTTTTCTTCTATTTTGTTAATAACCTGAACTGTTGAAATAGACTGAGCCGTCCCTAGTCGACGTAGGGTAAGTTCAGCAATTCTTGCACCGTTGCTTTAACCAGCTCCCGATTCATTTTAATGATTTTTTTTTTTGATGAGGCCCCTGTATTTTAAATTGGCTTAGCAGCCTGCAGACTGAATTAAAGATGACAACCGAATTACTCTGGCCTTTACAGCAGTGCCTAACCAGACCCAGATGAACTTACGGTTCCAGGAATAAATTGCATCATTTGTTGATTCTTTTAATGAAAATAAATGTGAATCTTCCGAGCGACAAACCACACCATCAATCACGCATCAACACAAGCACAAGAACTTGCCCCCAGTCATAATAAATCTAGCCTATGAAACTGTTAATGCCGACAAACTAGTTCAGATATGCATGAGAAACATTTGAGTCATTTCTTTTTCTTTCACAAAAATTTTTACAATAACAAACCAGTTTGGTAATCTTTAGCAACCTAATTGAACTGCTGCCTCCTCCTGGGAAATAGCAATTGTAGTTAGAAACATCTTAAAATGGATGATCTTGAATTTGAGCCCAGATCTATATTTGCCGTATGCTTCAATGAACTGCAACAGAAATAGTTACATTTAGTTACAAGATGTTACTATTTCCTTGCACAACTATTATATATAGCAAGAAAGGAATTACCCTTTAAGGTTTAAAGGATATTGGAATTATTTTCTAAGATGAATCACTAAAGAAGGAAATAATCCTTTCACATACATGTGCCCATAAACATCACCGTTTCTGTGATTCTGACAAAGCTGTTAAATGAAGAATATACATAAACTGCAGATCGTCTAAGAAATGCATTGACAAGAAAGTATGGGTAAACATAAACATAATGCCGACATAATAATCTATGTTGTAATGGCTTCATGAAACTTTGATACGTGACTGGCTCTGATCCAAAAGACAATAATCCAGGGTGGCAAGGTGTCCTTTGATTCAAGCTGACCAATCATACAATCAACAACAACAAAAAAAAAAGACAGAATAGTTGTAGCAATACATATGCATCTGACTGTAGAACATGTTAGCCATCTAGGATATCAAGTGTCTGATGCATGGTCTGCTGTGCCGGTACCGGCATGGGTCGATACGGCCCGCGTCGTGCCATGCCGGGCTTGTACCGACACAATAGAGGAGGCAGAGGAGAGGGCAAACAGGAGAGAGGAAAAGAGAGAGAGAAGGGAGAGCGAGGGAGGAAAAGAGGAGGGCCGGCGGAGGCAGGAGAATGGCCAATGACCCGAGCAGGAGGCGGAGGAAGGCTTCGTGGTCGAAAAACAGATTGGGTCTCCTGTTTCGTTCGAAATAAGGATCCAGCCTCTTTTTTTATTTCGCGATTTTTATATAAAGTCGGCAACTCGGAGAACGTCCTCTACGCGGCTCGCCGGCCTCCGCCGGCCGACCTTCATCTCTCTCTCTCTCTCTCTCCCCCTTCCTCTCCTTCTCCCTCCCTCCCTCCCCCGCTCTCTCTCTTTTCCTCTCTTTCCTTCTTTTTTCCCTCCGACAACGGGTTTCGTTTCTGTTGCCAGAACTGTCCCGGTTCGCCGGCGGGACGACTCGATACGACCAGAACCATTTGGTTCGGGACGGTTCCGCCGACCTTGATCGGATATTTCTCTTTTTCTTTCCTTCTCAAATTAAACTATCTTTAACAATTTGTTATACAAATCCATATAACAATAGGTATTTCTAGACCGGTCAAACAGGAAGAGATGAAATATCAGCCTAAATGCCTAGGAGTCAAAACAAATGCTTATGCCTGATATGCTTGTGCCTCTATGCATATTGATGCTCCCTTCAGTTTATTCTTATCAAGCTTCATTCCATCTATTGGTTGACTAAGCTAAGAAGAGGCAGTAATTTCCATATACCAATATAAGCATGTGGATATTTTTCCCTTATCAATATATTGCTCTTCTGATGTTCAGTAGTTCAGAAACAAATACAAACTTCCACATAAGGTGAGAAGACTGAAGATATTACCATTTCATTCATTAGGTAGTTGATTTTGAGATTGTGAGAAGAAGTGCTTGGCTTTGCATGCAACCTCTGCTTCCAGTATTGCTTCTAACATGATATCAGATCCTTTAGCTTCATCTGATATTACATGAACAAAAAGGGTTCCTTAGAAGAGACGGTTAAATGCACTTGCACACATGAGAGGCCATAAAGTGCACTCTTAGGAAAAAGAATAATGCACATTTAATACATCTAGAAATTAGATATGCCAACAACAATTGAAACACCAAGCCTACATGAATACCAATCAAGTGCAAAGTACGAAGGCATTCTTCAAGGTAAATTTATATCTGACAGAAGCCAGAAAACAATAAGCTAATATCAAGTATGGAACCAGAAAGTGAAATGAGCAGTCAGTTTGATACACTAGAACATCTAAATAGAAAGTTTTCTATAATTAACGAAGACCAGAATAAATTATAACAGGAGTCTGCTTCATTTATAAAGTGTAATTTATCAGCAAGGGTACAGCAGACCAGAACAAACCCTGCTCATTTATGCTAAAATGTTCACAATCATGGAAGAGCATAAGTGAGCACATCATATGGAACAAACCAAGCAAAATAATCTCAATGAACGTACCAAGATCCCCACAACTGATATTCCGAAAGTGGTACATATTTAACATGCCTCCAAAATAACAAACAATCATCCAATTATTTGCTGAATAGAGGAAGGGACCAGGTATCATATGTATGAGATACAGGAGGCTTTGTACCAGTGGAACCAAACTTCGGTCTGCTAGGTATGACAGAGGTTTAGTTCTCCCTGAATAAAATTGATCTCCGCCCTATTCCAACAAAGCAAGTGTTGGGATGGGTGGACACCTTCAATTAGCATCAAAGCAATGAAAATTTACTCAACGACACCTGACTCAATATCTGATACCTAAAGAATCATGCCCTTAAAATTTTGGGAACAAGAAGCAAGTACTCAAAGGTCTTGACTCTGGCGTGCTCACTAACTAGTTCATAAAAATAATAGTTACAAGTACTGTTCCTTCTCCACTACTTTGAACTCAGTTTTACAAATTGTTCTTCGCATACATGATAGTTCATTGCTATTTTTCTATTAAATAAATTGAACTGTTCTTGAGATAATACAAGAATATTCAAAACAGACTTGAAGTTAGGATTTGAGGTGACATAGAGGTCTCTCAAAGAGAGATAAACAACCAGCTGCTTTTGACACGTATAATCAGCTGAAAGCATTTTTGTCGGGAAAACAATTCATACCATGAAATTTCTGGGTGTTAATGACACAGACATAGAATGTGTTTTGTTATTGGAATTAGAGGAGGGGTCAATGCAGTTGTACAAGCTGGCAGCAGCCCAGCTTCGAAATCATACAAAGTGTCCTATTTCAACTAAGTAGGGGGCTTTCTAAAGGTGCTAAGGTGAACAGGACTCAATTTTGTAATTGCATTTTTTTCCCCAACTTGTTTGATTCAATAGGAAGCCATCTAGTAGATCAATTAGTTTTTACTTTTGCTAATTTCTTCAAAAAGTCAGGGTTGTGATAAATTTGGAAGGTCTTAGATGTACAAAATTTCTGCATGACTAATGCCTTTTTTTTTTTTTTACTTTTTTAAATTTTATAGCATGAAAATCAATTCTAGATGAACTACAAAACAAACCAGGCCTTACTGTTGCTCATTTTTTGTCTTTCAGTTAATTGTGTACTTTCTCAATGTTTCCATTTATGGTTTCTATAATTAATATTGCAGCATCACAGATTTCAACAGAAACCCAATTGTTCAAGTCCATTAATCGCATGAAACATTGTATTCTGTTAATGGTTGAAGTGCTAGAATGACATCTTTACCATTACACTTTGGAAGTAGCCCTGCACTCTCGGCAGAGACGGGCAGAATATTTAGATGACCATCGTCAGCATTTAATTTCTCTGCATGTCCACTGCTTGCGGAAGAAGCTGATTTAATAGCTGGGGATTCAGCTAACCTAGCATATGCCATTGCTTGACTTTGCAGAATAGAAGAAACGGCCCTTGAATTAGGATCCTGAAGAGAAGTGGGATGGTTGTTTTGAATTGCATAAAGGCTCTGAATTGTAATGATTTTCTTAAATCAGATGATTTTAAGTACCTCAGGGATTGTCATGGGAGGCTTGCGATCTCCTTCAGGCTTTGCAGCAATGTCATTTCCTGGTGATAGTTCAGAAAAGGCCTTTACAAAGCTATACGATGCAGAGTAACAGAGGGAGAGGCAAAATTCCTAATCAGTTTAACACTTATTATTGCTGCATACCATTGCTTTGTGTGGGCCCCACACCATCCAACCTCCGAGTGAATGGACCTGGATTCATGATTGAAATGCTTCGGATTTCATAACGAATAGCTTCTAATTGAGCAATCGTGTCTTGAAGTTCTTTGTGAACCTAAAAGGTTAAAAAAATATATATTTATACTTGATGATTGTTAGCATATGACAAATTTTCCTTCAAAAAGGAATAAAGTGCAATTATTTCTGCTGAGTTCTGTGTTTGCCCATTGCTCTTCCCTCTTCTCCATATAGAGGACAATGTGTCAAAATATTGAATTAAAGTGATCAGACATATATAGCACTTGGATTCTAAAAATATTAAATAGTTTGGGGTCAAATTTTGCATCTAATTTCGAAAGATTAATAAATTTAACATTCAAAAAAATCCATCAAGCTTATAACTGAGGTAGAAAGTAACATTCTTTAGACTCATAGCTTGAAACTAATTTAACTTAATAGTTGTTTATATTTGAAGCAAGATGTTCAATATATCAAGGAATGACTCTCATCTCTAGATTAAAATTCTACCCACACTGATTGATATATGTAAAAACCAACTGAACTTCTAGCAACTTATCTCAAAGAATAGAAAACAAATAACGAATCTATGGAGCATTTGACCTATTAATAGGCCTTTCAAGTCATAAGCTACAAATACAGATCGGATACAGCTTATTTTCTTTGGTCTTTCACTTTATTACTCATATTGGTGGTGCTGGTGACAGATTATGAACATCATTCTAAGTTCTCAAAAAGCCATATGTTTAAAGGAAGTTGGAACTGAAAGCAGACACAAAATAGCACCTTGTTAGCTTGAGATTGCTGCAGAACAGTTTCCAACTGCCCACGGGCCAACTGAACATACCCTATTGCCCTCCCTGCCAGTTTCCCAGCAGTTCTTGAAATAATAGGAAGATCTTTGGGCCCTAGCCAAATGAAAAGAAACAACAGCACACTAAAAACATTTAACAACTTAGTGATACATGCAGAGCATGGTACACACATAAAAAAAATGATGAAAGATCCAAAGAAATCAGATTATCAAGTCAAATTAAATGCATGCTGAGCAAGAAAGAAAGAATAACTGTTTCATGTGTATGTGTGTGTGTTAGAGAGAGAGAGAGAGAGAGAGAGAGAGAGAGAGTCCAAGTACCTATGAGAGCAGCAGTGGCTCCAAGTATGAGAAACAGTTCACCATATGAAATTCCAAACATCATATCAAGATAATTAATAGAAAGTCAGAAACCTTCCTGCATTTAAATCGTGAGAGATGAGATAATATATCTCTGATCCATCCACAGAGAATGAACTAATGTGACCATTGCTCTTTAGAAGCCAAGCACAGTAAGAAGACTCCCTATCTAGAAAAATAATAGCGGTGTAAGTTGCATAAATAAACAGTTCATTGATGCAATTTGATAAGAATAAGCAAGTAAATGCCATTTGCACATCTAAAGAGTGTTTTTTTTTTTTTGAGTGAAAGCATGATAGCATAGACTTGCAGGTGTCTACTTGGTCAGAAAGGTTCCTCCCATTTTGAAACTTTTTATTCAACAAAGAAATTTTGTTCAAAGCCTGGGAGGATAATCTTATCAGTTCGGCATATATAGATATAAAAGCCTTTCATACAGAACAAAAAGTAAAATAAAGAATATTTATGCTTTAAGGCTGATGAACATCATCCAAACTGAAACTAAAATGTTTCAGAAGAAGCCCAATAACCAAAAAATGATTACCATCATAATTTTTATTTAATTCTAGAATTCAGATGTTCAAATCCGCAAGATGCAATTAAGATTAGAAACTGTGCCGTCTCTTGAGAATTTTTGGGATGATTGGAGGAAGAAATTTACATAAAAAAGGGAAGAATGTGAGATGCGGGACATTCTAACAGCAGCAACCATGTGGAGCATTTATCACAAAAGGAACAACAGGATCTCCAATGGGGTTAGTCATAGCGTTGAGGTGGTCAAAGAGTCATAAGTTAGAGCTGATAAGAGAATCAATATGGTGGTCAGCCTCTGAGTGGTTCTCTTCATGGGAAACACCTTCTCTCAACAAGACTCCAGCACCTGAATAATACTCCTAGGATGCTCTTGACCTGAGGAGAGGTGTTTTGTTCTGCTCTTTTGGGCCAATCTCGGCTCACTCAATCAGTTTCTACTATTGTTTTACAGCTCTCTTCTTTTTGTTAGGTGACAGGCTTGTGGTTTGTCTCATTTGGATCTAATCACCTTCATTTCCTTAATGAAAGGTTGGTTTAACCATCATGTACCTCAAAAAGTCTAAAACCTACAAAGCGTATAAGAACCATGGAAGTATGTGACTCAAGTAAAACTAGAAAACGATTCAACAAGGTAATATTTTTTTCTTAACGATTATAGAGGTGCAAATTCAAATTAGCTAATTTTCATCAGTCAATCATGATGAACTTTAATATATCAAAGTTGTATTTCCACTTTTTTTCTACTATAACAGGAAATTTGTAGTGTATATGAAAGGCAGCACAACGTATTATAAAGTCAAATGGTGGCGCTGCAAGACCATCTTTTCAACTACTGATTTTTCAGAGTATTGTCCGGTCATGCCAAGGCTGTCCAACGACAATTCTTCTACTACAATTAGTCCTACAACAGTAGGAGCTAACTATTGCGCATGCTGTCTTCGCTACAACAATTAGCACGCCAAATTTTCTATGGACAGTTAACAGAAGCAAATTATCAAGCATCTGATGTGCTGATAAGGAACCAATACAACCATCTGTACATCCAATACGACCAACGAACAATATAACCAAATAAACATCGAATTCGATTCAACTTCCATTCAAATCAAATCAAAGCGGCAAAAATGCGGACAAATTCATCAGAGGCAAATTCTGGGATTCCTTTTTCATTTGATTAATACAAGTCTCCAAAACAAGGGCATCTCGATTGGAGAGACCTACCTGAAAGCTAGCTCTTGGGAGGTATGAGAGTTGCCGGAAATCGGCAGACCCAATGTCTGGCGAAGGGGAGAGAGCAACAGGCGGTAGCAGTGGGAAGGGGCTAGGGAGGAGAAGAGAGAGAGAGAGAAAGAAGGGGAGCGAGGGGAGGGGAAGGTAAAAAGAGCCTTCGCTGGTGATTCGTGCATAGGGAATAGGATGTTGCTGTTTTCCAACCGTCTGATTAGACATACGTTAAACTTTTGGCCCTCCTTTTCCATTTCGTTGCAATTGGGCTTTAGTCGGGTTTTGGGCCTACCCAATCATTTGCACGTGTTGTGTCTAAACCTGGCCCTTCACAAAACCTGACCCCCACCCCTGGCCACCGCACGGAGAATTCGATGGCAGTGTGTCGGCAAATAGAGACAGAGAAGATATGGATTTTGTGATCAGGAATCATAACTCTAGACTGATTGTTGTAGAAGAGCGTCACACCTATGACATGACAACCATTAGGACAGAGCTCAGGGCAGCTTGGGAGGGCATCATTTTCGCGAGGCATATTCTGGGAGAGAGAGTAGTGATCGATGGCCGACGGACTTTGCCGATGTGGGACGGCCGGACGGAAGACGGGAAGAGACGATCAGACGAAAGGCAAAGGCTCGAAGCTGTGGAAAATCGAAATGGTCGACTGTCGATGAGTCACAGACTGGGCCAGGCCTTTAAGTTAAGACTATTAAGTTAAGAGTTAGTGAGTCACAGACTGTGCCGGGCCTTAAGACTTGGCTTCCACCCCTTAGCCCGCGGGCTCAAATAGTTTTGCAGATTCAAATCGAATCGGTCGAAACGGATTGTAGGATTGAAACTTCAAAATTATCTAAATTTTAAATGGATTGGATTGAATCGGATCGGGTTTGAATTTAATTAATACATACTCAATACAAAAAATAGAATAGATCCAATTTTAGGACCCGACCAGGTTGTATCAGGTTACTGATCAACTCGACCCATTTGCACCCCTAAATGAGAGAGGTCTATTGGACAGATTTTGTAGCCGCTTCTCCACCCTTATGCTATCTTCTTTTTCATTGAATGTGCTGGTTGTATTCATCTTAGAGCAATATGAGTAGCCGTTGTACCAAAAAAAAATTTTTTTTGAGTGGAAGTCGCGAGAGTCTACCGAGATCGTGGGTGATCGATGCCCTCGATCATATCTTCTCCTGGTAATGCATGCATTCAAATATATAACAATTTTATCTTATTCCGTAATTTTGGAGGCAAATAGGCTTTATGCCTAACCTGAAAAATATTTTTAGAAATTTTTATAAAAAGCTGGAGTATTCTTCTCAGTCCTACTGTTGAGAGTACAAATTTTTCGTGGCAGTTAGAGGTTGACGTTGTACCCAAAAAAAAAAAAAGAGATTCTGCTTTCGCGTGCGTTACATATAAAAAATTGTCTCAACGCGCCGCTCTATTCTTCATCCACAACACGCGACCTTCCAGAAGAACATTCCCGGGACAAATTTTTAATTTTCTATATAAAATATAATCCGAGCTCAATGTATTATTTATTTATTTATTTTTTTTAATTTTTATACAAATAGCTGCTCATCCTATTCTAACGTAGAAACAACTAATAAAATTAGAGACTACAGCCTGACTCAAGATACGAAAGAGAAGCCTTTAGAATGCGAACCAGTCTGCAGCCCAAAACTCTCATCCAATTCAACACGAGCGGTCCGTCACCGAAAGGGTAATTTGAGCGTCTAGAAAGTCCGTGCATGAAGCTTCTCCTCCGCTAATCCGAAATTCCATCACCGCCTGGCGTCTTCAATCCCATCCAGAAGCCAGTACCATCACCTCGACCTGTCTCCATCGTTGACTTTTTGCCTCACCGGCGAGTGACCGTAACTACCCAAAGTCCTTGGATCGCGCTGGACCCATCGAGGGCCAAATGACCAAAATGCTATTCAGCTGATCTAAAAATACGACAAATACTCGGACACAGTCAGAGAAGATCAAGGGATATAATTGTCATTATGGGAGCAAACGATAAGGCCCTATCCCCTCGTCTCCCTCCCCGCCTCAGAGAAGATCTAACGCCCGCGTTTCTTTAAATCCACCCCACACCGGTTCCCTTCGAAGAGGCCTAGGTTTGGGGGGTTGGTTGTTCCTTAATCGGAATCCATGACCACGGTGGAGGGCATCAGCGGCGGCGATCCGAAGCGGCGTGTATGCTTCTCTCTGGCGGCCTACGCCAAGGCGGTGATCGACCACCTCCGGGCGTCGGGCGTCGCGGTCGATGTCGGGCTGGACGATTACGAGATCGCCGCGATCGAGGCGACGTACGGCTTTGCTTTCCCCCCCGATCTCCGATCCATTCTTCGGGAGGGGCTTCCCGTCGGGAGCGGCTTCCCGAACTGGCGCTACGCCTCGCCGCAGCAGCTCGAGATCCTCCTCCGTCTCCCCGTCTCCGGCCTCCTCCACGACGTCTCCCGCAAGGGCTTCTGGTGCGCCGCCTGGGGCTCCAAGCCCATTGCCGGCGGAGATGAGTCGGCGGCAGCGGCGAGGGGGATCCTGGAGAGGGCCCCGGCCCTCGTCCCGATTTATCGGCATTTTTACATCCCGTCGGTCCCTAATCTCGCCGGTAATCCGGTGTTCTATGTTCGGGGCTGCGATGTGCGGTGCGCCGGGTTCGACCTCGCCGATTTTTTTCAGCGCGAAGAGGGCCAGTTCCGGCGCAGAGGAGGAGCGCCGCCGCCGCCGGCGTGGGCGGCGAGGGAGGCTAGGCGGGTGGAGGTCTGGACGGAGCTGGCGGCGGATAGGGACACGTGTCGGGGAGGGAAGAGCCTGGAGGGATGGCTGGGGGAGATGGGGTGGCGGCTGAGGGAAGCGGGGTGGGGGGAGGAGGAGGTGAGGGAGATGCTGATGATGGAATCGGACGGCAAGGAGGACGGGGGAAGGGGGGATCGGACGGTGGTGAGGGACCGGGAAGGCCTAATCTGGCATTTGCGGCTGCTGTCGCTGGCGCTTCTCCAGGCCGGGTGGAGCGCAGAAGACGTGGCCGATTCGATGAATGGGTTGACGACAACCGCCGGAAGGTGACGTGTTAGATGGACCCCTTCCGCAACGAGATTTCCATGCAGTAATAATTAAATAGTTCCGACATTTTTTTTTAAAAAAATAGTTTCTTCACAAATTCTGCAGATAAAAAAAGAAATAGAGGCAAACGGAGCATTTATTTAGCTCGTGATGAATATATATTTTTTTTATTTAATTTTTTTTAGTTATATCATTTAATTGATTCCAATGAAATAAAATCCTTGACCGCTGGGGTGACGCGTTGATGATATGATGGACGTGGAGGGATTTACGGGCGAGATCGTCCGGGGATTAGACGCCTGGGGAGGTTGGGAGGCGCGCCTGAAAAGAGTGTGATAAAAGAGTCTGACCGTGACGTCGGAAGGGCCGTGCAAGCGGCCGGGCTACATCCTTATTTGAGCCGGCTTGAATTTTTTTTTTTTTGTTGAGCTTTAGATCGAGCTTAGGCTAATTTTTTTTTTATAAAAACTGGCACGTGCCCAATTCAAGCCCATACTCGAGCTTAACCTAAGCCTAATTGGGCCAGCCTGAAGGGACATGATGTTATACACTGTCCATCTAAGCCAGAGCACGGCCTAAGCTCTGGCTCGAGCTTGGCATCCAGATATATAGATACAAATCTCCATTTTAAATAGGGTCCAAATAGATATAAATAATAAGTTATCGAGGTAAAACTAGTCAATATAAAAGGCTATTGAAATCAAAGTAAAGCTTAACAATCTATAAAGGACTATTTAAACAATAACAGCAATATCATTCCAATAACCAGAACCTAATAAAGCCATCATAACTACCTTAAACATTGAACCTTGTGGACTTTTGTCCACTATAAGATAAATTGCAAACACTTAATATTACTTTTCTTACAGCTACAGATATTAAAGAACATACATTTTAACAAACATGACATTAGAGGAAGAAACCATCAACCATGATCACTACAACTATAAGTCCATAACCATGATCAAACCATAAATATATGATCAATGTGTATTGAGCAAATTGACAATTTGCATGGACAAAACAAATTAAAAAGCATTTGCATGGGCATGTTATCAAGGCAATAGCTAAACAAAATATTTTCAGCAAATATTTTTCCTCTATCTTCATTCATCCATCGTCGTCATTACCTACATTTTGAATAAAGTAATAATTAGAAAATGAAGAAAGTTAAATATGAAAAATGGATAAAAAAATTATAATGATGATTACTAAATATCTATGTTTGATATTTCCATATTCATTGCTAGGCCCACTCTTGGGTGCCAATATCTGCATTCGACTTTAAAAAAAATGGAGCAACTTGTAACTATTACTATATATATCAATCATAAATCTTTCAAATATAAACACAATAAGAAAATAAATAATATTACATAAATATAAAATATTTATATACCTTCCTCATATTCTTCACGAAGCCAATCCTGAGTACAAATCAAGGAATCTATAGTAGATGGTTTAAAGAACTTTGATATTGATCCACAACTTTACTACCAGTGCTAAATGCCGACTTAGATGAAACGATGGAGACTAAAATAGCTAGAATATTTCGAGCCATTCTTGATAGTATAGGATAGGCTATTGCATTGCTCTTCCAGTATGCTAAGATATCAAATTCTTTATACCCTAAATAAGGAAGCACATCATCATCCAAATAACTATCTAGCTCAGATCTTTTTGGGCGTTTCAAAGAACTTTGACTTCTAAACAAATTTTTGTAATCCAAGTTAAGAGAAGAAACTTGACTTGTATCACTTTGTGCATGAAAAATTAGCTCACTTGAACTCTTAGAGGGATGCACTCTTGCTGCATCTGCATACTCATAATAAAATTTATAAAGGCAAGCATGAACATATCAATCTTTTTCTTGCCCTTGGATGTTATTCTAGCCATTCAGTAGTTTTTCACAACTACTGTGATGCCATAGTGCTAGAAAGATACGTATATCTCCTTGGTCCCTAAGAAATCAGATGCTAAGGAACCGTCTCATTACAAACCAATCAAATTATGTTCTACTTTGTATAAAATTGTTGCTAAGATTATTGCCAATTGTTTGAAGCCACTCTTGCCCTCTATAATTAGCCTAGAATACGATGCTTTTATTTGCGGAAGATGCATCTTGGATAACATTCTTATTACTTAGAAATTTCTGCATGATTTGGTGAAGTCATCGGTAAGATAGAGCCTTACGACTATCAAGCTGGATATGGAATGTGCCTATGGCCAAATTCGTTGGGATTTATTGATCTATGTCCTTCAGTTGGGCTTTTATGATACTTGGATTATGTGGATTTACGGGCGTGTTCTAAATTCCTCCATTGCTATTTTAGTTAATTATACTCCTACAGAGTTCTTTTAGTTATATATAGGGTTTCACTAAGATTGTCTTCTATCTCCCTATTTGTTTATCATTTTTGCTGATGTTCTTTCCTAAATGTTGAGGGTAGCTATGAATAACCATATTATGTCTCTGTTTCAGCCAAAGGTCGACTCTTGCTCGATATTGCACATGCTCTATATTGACAATTGTCTTCTGTTGGCCCATAACATCAATAATGCAGAAAGCCTGAGAATAATTATGGAGGAGTATTGTCGGGCTTCTAGATAGAGAGTGAATCTTTAGAAATCTACAATTTGGTCCAGCCCCAAAATTAATCTTCAATGGAAGCATCTGATCTAGGAGACTTTGAATATCATTGAGAAGGATGGTCAATAGCACTAATTGGGGGTTTTCATCTCAAGGAGGAGATCAACACAATTGGAGTGTATCCCTTTAGAGCAGAGTACCTGTGACGAACTTGAGGGTTGGAAATCCAGATCCATTTTTATGATTGGAGGAATCACTCTCGTTTAGTCGATGCTCTGCGCAATCCTAGTGTATCTCATTTCAAATACCATCATTCCAAAACTAGCTATCCCCATGCTAGAGCAGATGATCAGCTTATTATCACGGGAGAAGATCTACTAAATTTTACCAGAAGAAAACTTGGAAATCCCATCTTTAGTGAGCAATCAAACTTTAATTGCCAAGTATGCCGCTAAGTTCATGATGGAGCCTGATAATATGTGGTACTCATTGATGAGATCGAAGTATGGCTCTTGGGGTACTCTTTCTACTTTAGTTCCTGCCTGCAACAACTCGCCCATGTGGAAAGCTATATGCTCTTATGCCTAGGTTGTGTTGGCCTACATTTGGTGGACTTTGGGTGATGGTCATTCTATAAGAGTGTTGAGTGATCTATAGTTATTCTTCACTCCTTTTCGTTGCATGCCTACTACTATCAATGTGGAGTTGCTCAAGGATATCTTTGTTAGGGACCTTTAGATAGAAAGCCAGAGGGCTTGGGATACCTCCACCAAATCTTGACTCTTTGATGATAGCCTTACTAATAGATTGCTAGCCACTTCCATCCTTGCCTTTGATACATGTGATAGGTTGGTTAGTTTCCTTTATCATTTTCTAAAGCTAAATTTGGGGACTTTTACAAGCCCTACCTATTTGGAGATAGTGCCAGAATTTGGAAGATGGGTGTTCAACCTAAAGTAGCCTTGTTTCTGTGGAAGGTGATCAGGCAACAGATTCCATGTAACTCTATTTTGGTGAGAAGGGGGATTGATCTAGCCCTCTTTTGTGATATTTGCCTGGAGACTGAGGAGACTATAGCATATGTGCTCTTCTAGTGCCCTAGGGTAATAGGTGTTTGAACTTATATTAGACATACCTCTTCCATTTACCACTTTTGTTGAGTTGTTTCTAGAGTTCTTGAAGAATGGATCTCAGAGAGACAATATGAGGAAGCTGGTCCTTGAGGCAGCTTACATTGTTTACTATAGGTGGTCGAGCAACATAGGAGTTGCGATTGGAGTGTCTGCAATAAACAATAAAATTTGGACTTCTTGCAGGTAGGTTTTGTGTGCTTTCAAAGGATCTTCTTTACATGAGAGACCCCACTCTCTAGATACTTTAAGATAAACTCCAACGGCAGTGTATCAGTGGAAGGCAGCATTGGTGGATATGGGTTTGTGATTAGAGGTTCAAGCTGATCCTTTGAGATGGCTTGGGGATGCCATCTATATGATACCACCATTTTCATTGCCGAATTAAGAGAGGCATGGGAAGAGATCAAGTACATGACTAGGGTCCTCCGGGCTAATCACATTGTCTTGGAGGAAGATTTTAGTTGTGTGGTGAGGTAGATGAGGATACACAATAGGGCTATGAGTGCCCAAGTAGGGATCACAATTTTTTTTTCTTCAGCTAACACGTTACACTTGTTAAAGTGTTGGGTTTGGATATAATTTCTAAATAAGGAGGGGTGAAAAGGTGGTAGGAGGATTGATTTATTGTTGATGTCTCCAAATTAATAGTTGATTGTTCTATTAGAGTTGCAAATAAGTTAGGTTGGACTATAGTACCTTGACTGACCTGCTTTCACATTAGAGTCTTGATTTTGAACCTAGACCTACCAATTAGCTGATCGAGTTTTGTCAAGTTTATGAAAAGAATTTTAGACCCAACAGATCATTCAAGTCAGATTGGTTGGTTTCAAGTATGGCCCGGGTCCAACATGAAATATTCAAATTCAAGTCAGGTCAGGGTTGTAGTTCGAATCAAGTGCTTAGCTATTCTTTTATAGCTATAAAATAAATATTAAAATTAAATATAAAATCACTAAAAGTATAAATAAAGTAAAGGGAGCAAAACTTAAACATGAATTGTCATTCAAAAGTTTTAAATTCTAGGTAATTGATCATTCTTAAGTTTATAAACTATGATTTAAATATATATTGAAATATTTAAGGGCATTATAAATAAAAATTCACCAAATATATAATAAAATATGAATACCTAAACAAAATTAAGTGAAAATAGTTGGGAGAAGACATAGTTGTTCAGATAAAAAAGCGAAAGTAGTTTAAATGAGAGATTATTCAACGATATTTAGAATAAAGGAGAAGGAGTCTTATATGATTCAGATTTCTATGTTTGAACCAATTGGGTTTGGGTTGGGTTGTGCCCCTTTTTGAAAAATATATGGGCTAGGTCGGGTCAGATTTATTGAGAAATACAAAATCCAGGCCTAGACTTTAGATTGAGTCAAATTTTTAAGCCCGACCCAACCTACGAGTCTTCAAATATGGATCGGGTTGGGTCTAATTGTGTTGAAATCGGGTTGAATCATTGGTTGACTTGACCGATATGCGGCCTATATTTAATGCTACACCAATACTTTCAAGAGATGCAAAGGCAAAACAATGTTTTGATCTTGTTTTTGAGAAAAAGGAAAACAAAGATCCTAACAACTCAAATTCAAATTCTGAATTTAAGTATAGCACCCAACCACCACTAACAATTAAACACCAATATCGACAATCATGAATGATCTCTGATTAGCAAGCTGAAGATATTGATACAAAGAGAAGGGCCGCATTGTCACTATGAGTGTTGTCACCACAAGCTGCAAGGCCAAAGAGAGAGATATGGTAGGGTACAACCTACGATATGAGAAATCACCGTATTATGATGCATCACTACAAATACATTCAAGCACCAGTTATGAGAATTTACTACTGCCATAATAAATCTAGTAGTAATGAAAAAATTGACAAATCGGATTGTATAACCACACTAGAAAAGGGAGGTCGAGAGGGGTAGAATTAGAGCCCAAGAGAATGGACAGTATCAGACACCTCAACAGAACACGAGGCCTGGTGCTAACTAGGAAAGGAGTGACTTCGTGCAAGTAAACCAAGTGAGGTTACATCCAATTAAGATCCTCACTAAAGATCTCGATGAACCAACGACATTAGAGAAGGGGGAGGAAGATAAGAAGGGAAAAAAAAGGAAAAGGAGGAGAGAAAGAACTAGAGCAGAGGAAGAGAAGAGGGAGAAGAGATCAGGAGGCAAGGGGCTCTCTGACCATAGAGAGTTGGGGAGTTCAAGGAGGCTAGTGGCGGAAGTTAGGGCTAGGGCTTCTCTCGGGGGATCAAGAGTAAGATTAAAACACGATGTTAGGAATAACATATTTGTTAAGTAAACAATGTTATTAAACACGGCATTAATAAAAAAATGAAAATATTTTTTTTAATGAGTCCCCCAAATATTCGGAATCTTATCAAATTTGCAAACTTTAAAATAAAAGTTGCATCAACTATCTTCAGTCGATCTCGACATTTCGGTGAAATCATTATGATGCAATGATAGCTGATCAATAACCCGACAACATACGATGTTGCATTATGTTACATTAATGCGCTGGCAGCTTATTAGTATATTATTAATTGTTTATCAGAGATATAATTTGGAAATATCTAGTTTACCTTTAAGTTGAAATCTACTAAGATATCAATAGATTACATGCAGTTGCTTAGCAAATATAGTAAGCAACACTTTAGAAAATATTATCTTATATGCTTATGGCCTTTGCTAATTTCGCACTGAACTTTTAGAAGCCGTGATCCTCGAGGTGAAGGCCATGGTAATCTACAGAATATATGTATATATAAATGAAACTGCAATTATAGCTTGTTATGTAGAATTATGATCGAAACAGGAAATATAGCAAGGTTTCGCTACGTTTTTATCATGATAAATCCGCATCTCAGGTTTCCAAGAGCGAATCCAGCTAGCCGGTCAAAAAATGTACTACTTTAACTACACGAGGATTTTGTGCTCTAGGTTGCCAATTTTGCTATTGTGCACAGATACCAGTCGAAATTTGGTCTGCCAAGGGCCATTATAAATAGCCTAGGCCAGGCATGTCCTTGAATCGTCCCTCTTCGCCTCTTCCTATAGATCCCAAGCTTTCTCTGCTTTTCGTGTGCATCATGCCCGGGAGAACCGGCCATGGTCGGCGAAAGATTGAGATTAAGAGGATCGAAGAAGAGCAAACTCGGCAAGTGACTTTCTCGAAACGTCGAAGTGGCTTGTTCAAGAAGGCTAGCGAGATTGGCACCCTCTGCGGTGCTCAGGTTGGGATCCTGGTGTACTCACCAGGAGGAAGGCCCTACTCGTTCGGCCACCCAGGGTTCATGGAGGTCTCTGATCGATTCCTCCCGTGCGTCCCCACGCCGACCCGTCCCGCCCCTCCTCCGGCCAACGTGCTCGCTCCCCAGCTGAGCAAGCACTACTTGGACATCGTAAAAGGACTGGAGGCCGCGCAGGCCAAGGGTGCGGTGCTTAAGGAGAGATTTGGCGTGGTTCCGGAGCTGAAGGCGAGGGCCTACGAGTCTGATCCTGAAGGCCTCCGCTTGGACGAGCTTCAAGACGTGGTCAAGCGATTGGAGTCGCTTCAGCTGCGGGTGTATTCGAGGGTTTCTACGATCCTGAATCATGAAGCTTCTGCGTCGAGGGCTGCTTTGGCTGTCCAGCCGTTGAATATGATCAACCCTTATGCGACCAATGAACCCCACGCTCATCCAGGTGGTGGGTTCATGGGGAACAACGGCCTTGCTCCCGGTGGGTTCATGGGGAGCAATGGCTTCATGGGGAACGATGGCCATGCTCCTGCTGGGTTCATGGGGAACGATGGTCATGCTCCTGCTGGGTTCATTGAGTGAGGTTCTCACAAAAAATATTTGATAGTAATAATAGTAGTACCACCAATAATAATATATAATATAAAACTAATATCACAATATCACAATAAGAGAAGTGGCTCTCGTTGGGGCATTTGCCTTTTGTATCTTCTTGTTGTCGCAGAGGTCTCATCGTCTCCTTCAAAAATCTGTACTTCTGGCTCTTTATATATATATATATATATATTCAGTGCTGTTCTTTGACATGCACTTGAAAGATGATCTGTACCCCAAAAAAAAAAAAAAAAATCAGCAGCTGAATAAAAGCTTATTGGTGGTATAATCCTGTTTGATTATCTTGTTATTCTTTTATTTTGTTATGTCTAGTATTGATGCGACAAAGCTGTGATTGGGTTATTGATTTGGAAGATGGACCATCAAAATATCAAGTGCTACTTCTACACAGCACAAACAGTCACCCCTTTCTCTTGATGCCCTTTCTTTTGACAAAAAGGGCATATAGAACTAATATATTCATTTGAAACTTGATTTGAGCAGTGCTAACCATATATTTAGAATGGTATCGAACATAGCTACAATCGATCCTAATAGATCATGAATTCATCAACGAGAATTTAGATGAGCTATGTATGCATGCAGTTAACGCTTAGTAGTTGGAATCTTTTATTTAGGATAACATAGTTGTTTCAAAATTTTTCACGAAATCCCAAATCAATATTCATTTTCAGAGTATTTCCTTATTAAAAGTGTTTCTAAGATATTCATTTTTCCATGCTTTCTCTTATCCGCTGCAAATTCTGGCAATTAATCTTGAAATACCTCACTTTTAATATTGGAATTCCAGAATGAATACTGAAATCTGCGATCCCCAGGCATCCCGGCAATATCCTTTTTTCTAATACCTGTGGTTGTACCTATACTAGGATGGTATAATTCGTCTACTTCAAAAAAAAAAAGAAAAAAGCTTTATCTTAGTTGCTTTTAAAAAAAAAGTAATGCATTCACGAAATTTTATAAATAAATAGAATAATAGTAGCGTCTGGATTTTTTTGTGCCATTATATATTATAAAATAATTCACATGAGAGCAATTATACTGTACATTACAAATGTTACTCGATCAGTGCGACCTTTTCTTTTGCCCCTTTTTGGATTGACACTACACAGGCTGCCATCTCTTTTCCTGGGCACCGCATAAATTATTAGCACAAATAGAAAAAGGAAATCTCCTCATGTAAAATAATTCTGAATATTGAATGTTGCAACTGTTGATTTAAAGACCTTCTACTTCCAAAGATTGCAATGCGATGAAAAAATAGTAAGTTTGTAATAGTGTTCATGAAACGTGCATTGGATCACCATTAGATCACACAATGGCGGCCCCACCGATATTTACAGTTTGGATCTTTGGCTACCAATTTTGCGGCCACGTAGAGTAACCCATCAGGATTAAGCTCGACGTGCAATCAAATCATTAAATGCATGCGATCTATCTTTTTTTCCAATAAATTCTTCCGCCTCCATCCCATCTTTCCTTGCGGACGTATCATGGCGGAGAGGAAGTTCAGGGGGCGCCAGAAGATCGAGATCAAGAAGATAGAGAAGAAGGCTGCTCGAGATGTGGCATTCTCGAAGCGCAGAGCTGGGATGTTCAGCAAGGCGAGCGAGCTCGCGACCCTCTGCGGGGTGGACGTCGGGGTGGTGGCGTTCTCTCCTGCCGGCCGGCCGTACACGTTCGGATATCCGGATGCCAACGTGGTGTTCGACCGCTTTCTCGGGATAGTCCGAGCGGAAGGAGGCTCCGGCGGCCCCGCGGGCACGACGGCGAGCCATCAGGCCGACATACTCCGCCAGCTGAGCCAGCGCTGCTCGCAGATGATGGACCTTCTGAGTGCGGGAAGAGAGAAGAGAGCCGTCCTGGAAGAGCGGCTCAACAGTGAGAGCGAAGATCCGGAGGACCGGGCGTGGCCGGAGGACCTCGAGGGGCTTGGGCTCGAGCGGCTTGCCAGGATGGTTAGGGGCTTCGAGGAGCAGAGGGCGAAAGCTCGCTTGAGGGTGCTTCAGATCCAGGAGCAAGGGGGGTCATCTGCGGGGCCTTCAGCCATGGCTGTCATTCCGATGCGCGCCGCTGGTTTTGGTGCGCCCGGGGGCTCTGGCCCGTGGATCAACTGATTAACCGATGGTGTTTTCATCAGCGACTCCAATAAGTGATGTGGTTGTATAAACCATACCACCCATGCATTCAAAATCTTTGAACTCCAAATAAGATCTGTCGGAATATCTGCATGCAATGATTTAATTATGTTAATGGGCGTTCTATTTGAAATTAATCTTTTAGCTTTTTTAGTCGAGGATAATAGATCTTGGCATGTCAAAGCTGGCCCACAGGTTGAAATTCCTAGGCTTTGTTATCAAAAAGAATTTTAAAAAAAAAATATCGTGTACGATGCGCATTATTTATCGAATAGAGCATTTGATGAATTCCATCCATCATCATGCTACACTTGTCTACAACATGTTCAAATACGAATATTCATTTTGTTTACTTTTTTTGATATTCTCATATTTACCTTAATTAATGTGAATTGGAAGGTGGTAGATAAATGATCCAATCGAGAAAAAAAAAATAGAAAAATGAACAAAAAATTAATGAAAATAGGATTTAAATCTTCTTTTCTTCTATTGATTAATAATAAATTGAGAGATATATAATCTCTATTTATAAAAGTGAGGTCTGTTTTTGCACAACTCGGGTTGGATTTCTTTTCTAGCTCAAACAAAATTCATTTTTTCCAAAATAAACATGACCAAAGAAAATAATCACAAAAAACTAAAATCTTATAACAAGTAGTGCATCGGTTCAAAAGAAATTATGCTTTGATTGACCCGTTTTGGGATATAAATGATGGATTTTGACGTTGATTGTTTGGTACATTGCACCCTTAATTTACAAGATGGTGCCATGTTATAGATCTCATAAAATTATCCCATTTTTTTTTAAAAAAAATATAATCTCAATTGGGTCTCATAAAACCAAGTTATAACATCCAGAAGTTTGGCATATGAATTGGCTTTCTAATATATGATCTCACTCTTGGATCCTATCCAGCCTAGAGCTGATCAAATGATAGGCAAAGCCAGGCTCGGCTCGGGCCCTATAGTAGTTATAGGCTTGATGTTTATGCCCAAGCCAGGTCTGGACATCGGGCCTCTATTTTTTGTCCAGGCTTAGCTCAATCACGAAAGGTCAATACCAAGACTCGATAATGATAATATTCATTACCCCATAGTATAAGATTTTATTATTATAATATTTAATATAATTGATATTAAAGCCTTTTTTTCCCAGGCCCATCCCAGAGCCTATCTTTAGTGTTCAAGCCCACCAAATTTCGAGCTGGGTTGAACGGGCCTGACGGTCCATAATTAATTCTAGTTCAGCTCTACCATGGTAGCCGAAGTGCTCGACATCAAGCGTGATGATCCTTTTGGATCAATAAGTTATATGTGTATTAAAAAAATTTTAAAAAGAGTGTTGTGTAATGAGATTCACTAAAGATTGGCTTAAAGAAGTTTATATTATTATTTTTTTATTGAAAACAAATATATATTATTGAACGTGCAGTTGGGCACCAAAGGATGACTGAATTTTATATTTTAATTTATAGTATTCATTATAGGGTGGTGGAATAGAGGGTTAGTCTTGGTGTAATGATAAAACTGCTCTAGTGTGATCTAAATGTTTTGGGTTCAAAATCCGGAAATAGCCTTTCTATATACAAGGGTAAGGCTACATACATCTAACCTTTCCTAGAATCAACATGCAATATATTATTATTCAGATGATATCCCTACACATTTATTTTCTAGCATGTGCATCTATACTCGAGGGAAAGGGAGGGAAGGAGAGAGGGAGAGATTGGTGCAATGTATGGTGGTAAACAGAATTAACCAAAAAAATTGCTCCATCGATTAGGAATGTCTATGCACCTGTTGTCTTGATCTAAATGAAAGAAAAGGAACAAAATATTATACAGATGAATGGTTTAACTATGGTGAATTGCGTTGATCACCTCTTGAATCTTGCTACTTTAGATAGCTAATTGAGCAAAGTAGGATAGTTGGACCATATTTTATGCTTGATAGAGAATTTTGAGAGTTTTTCTTTTAGAATAACACACAATAATATTTTTTTAGGGCTGAAAATAGATCGCATACGGATCCGATATTGGTATATCCAAATTTGTATCCATATTTTTCAACTAATATAAAAATGGATATAGATATTAAATGAATATCAAAATTAATATTCATATTTGTTCTAAATAGATATGGCTATGAATTGGATATTACACATATCAATATTTATTATAAATAGATACAGACACAAAATATATATAAACATATCCATACTTTTTTTTATCAAAATACGAATATAAATTAGATATTTTTTCGAATGTTAATCAAATTTGAGCAAACTTTAATTACGAAAACTAGCAATAAAGATACGATCATAAAGAAAAAATTCAATTAAAAAATATATTTTTAATAACTATTCATTAATAATAAAAACTAACAATTTCATAAAGGATATACCGCTCAAGATTATAATTCGTCACCGTAGTAGACGGGATCTGTGGCGCTTGTAAGGTATTTCACAGCTATCGATAGATGAAAACTATGAAGTGGACGGGACCTTTAGGACCCTAGTTGTTTGAAGACGATGAAGAGAAAAGATGGATGAAATAAACGAACAAAAGTTTTGAGCCTTTCAGGCATGCAGGGTGATTCAAAAAATTTTATTCGAATTATGTATTCCACATTCAAAAATCTTTCGGACACGGATCTGATCAGAGCAAAAAATAGTATCTGAATCCGATATGAATTGGATACAGAAATGGATATGGTCGGATATAATCGGACCCGCATTCGGCCCTATTTTTTTATAAGTAAAATCTACTTTTTGAGAAGAAGTCGTGACTATTTCATTAAGTGAAATGATTATAAAGAGGTGAAAGAGCACATTTGAAGCAAAATCTTGCATCTCCAAACTCATATCTACTAAAAACTGGATATTAGGGGTTCACACAGGAGTGGAACTTATGGTAGAGGCTCTTTAAGAAAGTATATATATATTTTACAATTTGTGATAGGCTAGCAACTTTGTGTCTCTAATTCTTATAAACTCCCTAAGATGTTGATTTTGGACATATAGATTGCTATTTCTTTCCTCGTTTTTGAGTAAAAACGTGACAACTCCATCATATTTTATTTCAGAAAAGTGAAAAAAATGATTGGCCACTCTAGCAAAAAGCTAAAATTTGAATGTTCACAATATCTTTAGAAATTGTTTCACAAGATGGGCTTTGCAAATCTCACAAATGGCTTAAAAAAATTTTATGTTATAAGTGTAGATGGACATAATGCTTACAAATATGTCGAATAAATATGCATTATAATATTCATATATAGTTGGGAAACTAAGGCTGTGTTTGAGTGCTGGTTAAATGATAGATGGAAGGTTGCCAATTTAACTAACCAAATACTATATGGCAACCAAGAAAGATTAAGTTCAACTGAGATAGAAATCACAAATCATGGATCAATTTGTACCAATAGCATGTCATTGTTCTACTCAACTGATGCAGCATTTTTGCACTCTTTTCTTTTTTGGTTAAAAACGGTATATCATATATCTCTAACGTGAGTACATCCAGCCAAGTCAACAGTAAGTAAAAGATACAGGAGAGGGGGTAAAACTGTCGATGACGTCCAAATAAAATTTCTGAAGTGCCGGGCAGCAAATGAGGCAACCCAGTCAGCTGCATGCTCGGTTCGCCTTCCGAAACACATATGCTGCCTGGACAGAGGTAAACTCCCGAACCAGCCTGCGAATCTCACAAATCAGTGGGTGGTCACCTCCAAACCTATCCTCTTCTCGAATCCAGTCAATCACCGTAGAAGAGTTCCTCTCGAGGCACACTCTGTCGACACCTAGCACGCGCCTCACATAGCATTTTTGCTCTTTATTAGATTGATCCCCACTTTGACACCAGATAAAGAATATGTACTAGGAGCCACACCAGTCGAGCCATGCTTCTACATGGTTTGCTATTTTTAAGAAAAAGTAAGGGAAAAAAAAAGATAGTTATAATTCTCATTAATTCCGTCATTTCAACTTTCATTACAGTGTTTTAATACAATTGCAAACTTGGCAAGGTTTCTTGATGTTTATCAACTCATACATTGAATTTCAACTAACAATAGCCACCGCTATTTCATCACTACCCACATCCAATTTACATGCTTCATCAACCCGCGAGATTTTTCTGCTCGATACCGCTCGCGGATGGAAACTAATCAAGACCGTGTCGCGCAAATCACTTTGCATGCACCAACCAAGAACATTTAATTCTAATATTCCTCTCCTCCTCGCCATTTTTGATATAAATGGAACCCCTATGTCCATCTCCTAAACCCATCCCTCCCCCTTCCCTCTTGTCAATGGCCACCAAGCCCAGGAAGACCAGGGGCCGTCAAAAGGTCGAGCTCAAGAGGATAGAGAATGAGGATGCTCGCTACGTAACCTTCTCCAAGAGAAAGCTGAGTCTCTTCAAGAAAGCTGCCGAGCTTGCCACCTTGTGCGGCGCCGAGATAGCGCTTGTTGTGTTCTCCCCGGCAGGCCGGCCCTACTCCCTCGGCCTCCCCACCATCGACGAGGTGTTCCGCCGAGTCCTCTCGAGTGGACCTGCCCAAGTGGGCTCCGGGATGGCCGGCCACAGCGTGGTGAACCCCTCCGCCGAGCAGTGCTCCGAGGTAGCCAAACACTTGGAACAAGAGAGGAGCAGGAAGGCCGTTCTCGCAAAGAGGCTGCAGATGGCGGCGCCACCCAGGTGGGAAGGTGGGCTCGATGGACTCGGGTGGGACGAGCTCCTGGCACAGGTTAAAGAGGTGCAGGAGCTTAAGTCCAAGGTTGATTCCAGGGTCGGCGAGGTCCTTCTCCAAGGGTCTTCATCGTCGACGAATCCGATCGCCACGGTTGATGCTTGGCCCGTCGGAGGATCTGCGGCTCATCCTCAGTATCGTCCTGGGGGTTTCGTGAGGTTCGACCACGGGGGCTGGTGACGAGCTTGGGCATGGGTTTCGATAAAGCAATGATTTGTAACCAAACTGGCCCTTTCTGGAACTTCATGAGTTGTGTCGTTTGATTGAGGATTTTTAATAAAAGAAACGCATTGAAGTTTTTGTGCTGTGATGATGCTGATCATATTTTTGTTTGATTGCGTTTGCTGATCATGATTTGAAGGTTTGACGTTGTTAAAAAGGAGAGTTTATGTCATATGAAAAATTCCATGGGTTCGGTGCTTGAAGGCTGTTCGGCCTCTTTGTTTTTTGTTTTTTTTTTTTTTTTTTTTGGCTAAAGCGGGCATTTCATACATCACGGGTACGAATACACCCGAAAGAGTCAGAATACAAAACATCCCGAAGTGCTCGGGCATCTCTCTCTCCCCAGCCCATAGGGTGCCTCCTGAGTGGCTCGCTACATATGCAGCCACCCAGTCGGCCGCCCCATTGGCCTCACGATATACATGCATGGCCTGTAGTGTAACCCCCTCTCTCACCATCATCCAAATGTCGCGAAGCAAGGGATGAACACATCCATGACTACCCGAGCCCTACAGATCCAGCTAATCACCGTGCTCGGCCTCTTTGTTCAGGCCAGGAAAATATTGACGAAGGATGATGTCCTCGCTACTCTTTAGCGACTGATTCAACTGCTATAGGATGATTTTGATGTTGTGTTTTTAGCTGTTTGTAAAGACTACGGAGTGTTTGAAAGTTTTTCTTTTCTTCTGCTATCATGTCAATCTATCTAGTAATGTCACCGAGCCTAACCTTGGTACCAAGAAAAGTTGCTTCCTTGCTAGCATCATGCCATGGCGTAGCAGGGGATTGGTGTAATTTACAGGAATGGCACAAAACATTGGTTCTTTGTGGTTCAAAGCATCAATCCAATTACGGCATGTGGCTCTAGAATTTTATTTTGGTATTCAAATTGCATTGCAAAGCAATTTCATGATAGATCTATGAACGAGGGATGTTGCTCTCTCTCTCTCTCTCTCTCTCTCTCTCTCTCTCTCTCTCTCTCTCTCTCTCTCTCTCTCTGTTTTTACCGGGCACATGACCAGTAGAAGGATGAGCTCTCTAGACAAGAGCGGCTCAATGCATTTGGGAGCTTTAGGCAAACTTAAAGGCCCCAAAATTAATGCATTTGGAGGCCTCAATGCATAAATAAAAAAAAAAGATAATAAATTTTTTTAGGTAAGAAATGCGTCCTAATATAAATGTATTTGGAGGCCTCAATACATTTATAGCTATAAAGATATGTAGCATTTGAGGCCACCAAATGCATTGGAGGCCTCAATGCATTTGGACGCATTTGGGAGCCTTAATGCATTTGAACACTCACCTTGGAACTCACTATAAAAGATGCATTTGGGGGCTGGGGTCTTAGGCGACCGCCTCAGTTGCCTAAGGATTGTGCCGACCTTGTCTCTAGATCTTAGAAAGCCTTCGTAACAATCTTGTGAATCCTATAGTTTACAATCTTAAGTGTAATTGCATCTGATATGCCAAATTAATCCCATCAATAAATTACGGATAATAATAAATTCAACAATGTTAAATGCATTAGTCCAATTACAACACGTCGCTCTAGAATTCTAATTTGATAGTATTTTCATAATAGATCTATCGACGAGGGATCTTTTCCTTGCTTTTTTTTGGCGCATAAGTGAACATGCTTTAACACGTGGAGGTTTATAATAGGATGGGCATGTGATATTCTCTAAATCTTAGAAAGCCTTATAACAATCTTGCACATTATATAGTTTACAATCTTAAGTAAAATTGCATGTAAAGTTCGATATGCCAAATAAATCCTATTAATAAATCATAGATAACAATAAATTCAGCAATGTTAAATGCATTAGTCCAAGTACGACACATGGCTCTAGAATTTTAATTCGATAGTATTTTCATAATAGATCTATCAATGAGGGATCTTTTTCTTGCTTTTTTTTGGCACAGAACATGCTTTAACACGTGAAGGCTTATAATAGGATGGGCATATGATATTCTCTAAATCTTAGAAAGCCTTTATAACAATCTTGTAATTCTATAGTTTACAATCTTAAGTAAAATTGCATCTACAGTTCGATATACCAAAATAGTCCTATTAATAAATCATGGATTTCAATAAATTCAGCAATGTTAAATGCATTAATCCAATTACGACAAATGGCTCTAGAATTCTAATATGATAGATTGCACTGTAAAGCATTTTCATAATAGATCTATCAATGAGGGATGTTTTTCTCCCTATTTTTGGCACACACATGAACGTGCTTTAACACGTGGACGCTTATAATTGGCTGAGCATATTATGTTCTCTCAATCTTAGAAAGCCTTTATAATAATCTTGCAAATTCTGTAGTTTACAGTCACAAGTAAAATTGCATCTAAAGTTCTATATGCCAAATTAATTCTATTAATAAATCATGGAAAATAATAAATTCAACAATGTTAAATGCATTAGTCTAATTACGACACATGGCTCTAGAATTCTAATGTGATGGTAAGATTGCAATACAAGGCATTTTCATAAGAGAGCTATCAATGAGGGATGTTTTTGTCGTTGTCTTTGGCACACACATAAACATGCTTTAACACGTGGAGGCTTATAACAGGATGAGCATCTTATCTTCTCTAGATGTTAGAAAGCCCTCATAACAATCTTGGGAATCATATAGTTTACAATCTTAAATATAATTGCATCTAAAGTTCAATATGCCAAATTAATCTCATTAATAAATCATAGATAATAATAAATTCAACAATGTTAAATGCGTTAGTCTAATTACAACACGTGGCCCTAGAATTCTAATTTGATAGTAAGATTGCACTACAGAGCATTTTCATAATAGATCTTTTCTCTTTGTTTTTGGCAAGCACACGAGCATGCTTTAACATGTGGAGGCTTATAACAGGATGAGCACATTATGTCCTCTAGATCTCAGAAAACCTTCATAACTCTTGCAATTCCTATAGTTTAAAGTCTTAAGTATAAATGCAACTAAATTAGTTCAATGTGCCAAATTAATCTCATTAGTGAATCATGGATACTAATAAGTTCAACAATGATAAAAGCATGCATGGCCATAGATTTCTATTTTTGTATTAAGATTACACTGCAAAGCATATTCATAATCATTTGGTCAATGAGGGATCTGTTTCTCTTTTTTTTGGTGCACTCGTGAACACACTTTCATACATGGTGGCTTAAATAGGACGAGCATGTTATATTATCTAAATCTCTTAGAAAGCCTTCATAACAATCTTGCAAATCCTAAAAGTTTAAATTCTTAAGTACAATTGCATCTAAATTTCAAAATACTAAATTAATCTCTTTAATGAATCATGGATGATAATAAGTTCAACAATATTAAAAAATTTTATACGAAAATTAGAGCTTCCTTTTTTTTTTGGGTTAAAAAAATTAGTGCTAATTTTTTTAACCCACTTCCAGCATATTTTCCACAAAAAAAAAAAAAAATTGTTATCCTTAGAGGAGCCCTGCATATCCATATCCAAGGGAGATCCAAGTGAAGAGAATTAGAAGATGGTTGGTCAGCAGATAACAACCTAGAGGCCTCCTTTATTTGTATCAGTTTGATTGCAGCCCTCCCCATGAATGCCTGATATATACTTATAATTCTCAAACTTATTGCAAGCTAAGACCACCTTTGCTGTAATCTGAAAGCACGACCTTCCATGAAATTAAATGAAGTCTTCTTTGATCAGGAATGAAACCTCGAAGTAGTTTTGTTCCAAAGTATCAATAATCTTTAGAGGTATAGAGCAACTAGCCATGAGGTAGACATAAGCACAGACCTTGTCAAAGTAATGCTTCTTAGTGAAAGAGAGTGCCTTCCACTTCCACCCATCAATATTGTTATAAAAATTCTAGTTATCAGAGAACTCCAATCACTGCAGGATAGCCTAGCGGTGCACCACAGACCTTGTCAAAGTAATGTTTCTTAGTGAAAGTGAGTGCCTTCCACTTTCACCCATCAATATTGTTATGCATTCTAGTTGTCAGATAACTCCAAGCTTGCAGAAATCCTCACATACTTCATTTAAGCCTTAACATTCTCATTGGGCTAAAAGTTCAAATCCATTCAAATTTAACCATAAACACTACGATTGACCCATAGTGAACCCGTGGGGGCAGCGTCCCCTAGCCTACATAGACTATGGACAAGATCTGCTCTGATACAATTTGTAATAATTTAGAATCTTATCCAAAAAGATTAGCTAGAAAGTATTATTTAGGTTTTTTTAGACTTGTATTAGCTAGTACCCAAGGTCTTTCCGATGAATAATCAATATGAAACTAAATATACGCTTGCATGGATTCTTGCATCTGGCTTCACCGGAGCATCCTGAAAAGTGGCGACAGATATTTGCTTGAGCCGCTGAACATTACATTTTGTTGCTTCCACGAGAGAGTCATCTACAAAGGAACAAGTGGGACACTCACGGACCAGCCAGTTGGCCGAAAAGCTTCAAGAGCGCTGCTATCAACAGCATTTGTAAAAGTTCCGGAGAACATGTAAATCGGATAAGAATGGTGGAATGGGGCATACCTGTTGAGGTCCCATGTTTGATTTGAACCAACCAGAGGGAGAACCGTTAGCTAGGACAGACAAATCTTGCACGGCTACCTTCAACCCATTAGATGATTCCGCTCCAAGAACCATAGTGACTGATCAGGACTTCATGCAAGTAGTTCCGCGGTCAGCTTCAATAGCCATCAGTTCTTTAGACTCTGAAGCATTCTCATCTCTGGAGCCAAGTAAATATTATCTTTAATATTCCTGCCACCAACAAAAGCACCTTGAGTTTTAGATATCAAGTAAGGCATAATTGCCTTAAGCCTATTCACCAACCCCAAAGTAACAGCCAAGTAAGCTGCGTTGCAGAAGCTTATGGATCTTAATCTTTCGGTTCAATGAGGTCAATCATCATTCCAGAGGTGAACGGGGGTTTTCTGATGAGTAGCTGATGCATCCAATTGCGATCTGCACACTATTGCACCTTGTTTGTGGGAGACTCCAATGGTACATTGGGGTGCAGGCTGGGCACCACATGACCAAAGAAATGACAAGCCTTTGAATTGATAGTACTTGTGACCAAACTGCTAAAGCTAAGGCAGGCAAAAGATTTGACTCATAAATTTGGCCATGTCCATCATCCACAAGTCTCTCTCTCTCTCTCTCTCTCTCTCTCTCTCTCTCCTCATTGGATGAGATCAGATCTGATCTTAGGAAATTGGGTAAAGATACACTTTTACCAGTAATGCGGTGCTTTTACCAGTTACCCCAAAAAGCCAAAAAGATGCACTTTTACTGATCTGATCCTTGAACTAATGCAACTCCCCAACCTTTGACGGAAGAAACCCTTAACAAAAACTCTCTTCCGTCTACTCCTTCCTCTCCGTTCCTCCACAATCGGCGAATCCTAAGAGAAAGGAGCCTGCTTTCCTTCTTCCAGGTATGCGATGATTCCAAAGATGGGACCTTTTAGATTGCTGTTATGGTTGGTCACTTTGTTTTCGGGGGTGAACTGAACCGGTATTTTGACTCGTGTAAGCAGTTACTCTCGATTCTGTTGATGTTTTGTTGTATGTTGAGTTGATTTCTTTTTGTTTTTCTGGAAATTATTTGGTTTACGATGTAAAAGATTCTGAATTTTGATTTGTTTTTGGTGCCCTCGAGGCTGTGATTCATTTGAATTTTGGGGGAGGAGAGAGAAAGGGATTCCTTTCTTCATTTTGATCTTTCCTCTCTTTTTTTTTAATTTTAAAGGGGGAGAATAACTGATGTTCTCACATTGCATTTGGGGGATATGGTGTTCTTGCTTTATGGCATGCTTTTATTAGACTTCATATAAACTGATGCATATCATTAGGTTTTTTATGTGTTATCATGTATGGAAAAATGTCTAAGTTATTAATTTTTTTATTTTTTCTTTTTTTTGTGTGGGCTTTTTTATTTATTTATTTTGGGGGGATTGAGGTGGTAGATTGGTTGTACATGATTAATTTTTTCTGTGTTAATGGGGAGTTAGTTTGTTTTGGGGGTGAGGGTGTGCTTTTGAGCCACGATTAAAATTTTCCTGTGTTGATGGGGAGTTGGTTTTGCTTCATGTATGGATAAATGCCTAGAAGTTGATATTTCTGTTCTTCTTTCTTCCTGGGGGTTGCTTTTGAGCTGTGACTTGCATGCTCCTACTTGTTTTGTGCCCTAAAAAGAAAAAGAAAATTCACTAAAAAAGACGACACTGTGTGCTTTTTATTTCCACCTGTCATCAACTTCATATGTGGTAATTTGATGCTGTTTGTCTTTCATTTTCTTTCTGAAAATCCTGTACAGGCACTGTTGTAACCTGTTTGGGTAAAGGTTGGTTAGATTATCTTAAGGTTGATAGATTCCAAAATTGTGAGGGACAGATTGCTTGTTCTTAGAAGAAGATACCATGTTGAGACAGGTCCCCAGTCGGAACCAGAGAACCAAAGGGTTGAGGGTGAAACATGTTCTTCAGATATCTTTGTTGCTTGCTATCTCTGTCTGGTTGCTTTACCAAATTATGCACTCTCATGACAAGAAGAGTACATATGTGGAGAGGAACTCGAAGAGTTCACTGAAGCTAGATGAGAGCCAGACCAAGATTTTCAAATTTGGCAGGAAGGACCTTCCTCGCACTGTGGAGACAGATTCAGTAACTGAGTCTAGAATCAAGGAAAAAGAGAATAAAGAAGTTGGGGATGTAGAACAAGAAAACAAGCATGAAGAAACTGAGGATGGAGGAGGAGGAGGTGGGAATGACGAGATCGACGAACAAGATCAAGAGAAAGTGGAGGAGGAAGCTAATCATGGAAAAGAAATTGATGATGAAGAAGACAAGAATGAAGATAAGAATGGTCAAGTTGAGGAATTGGACTTGTTGAAAGACCGAGAACACGAAGAGGTATCTCATGAGGCTCGCGTGAACAGCTTTAAAGGTGATGATGCATCCAACACTGTAGTTCATTATACCCAAGTGAAAGAACAGGAAGAAAGATCCCGTGAGGCACAGGAAATGAGTTTCAAAGGTGATGATGCATCCAGTGCTGTAGGTCATGATGCACAAGTGACAGAACATGAAGTGGGATCTTATGAGAAGAGAGAAAAAAGCTTTCAAGATGATGATGCATCGAGTGCTGTAGAACACGATATCCAAGTGACAGAATCCAAATCTGAAAATGGAGGTTCGGGGGGTGTGGATGAGAAGCAATTAGGAAAAATGGAAAGGAAAGAAATAGAGAATGAAACTACCAATGGAACAATAGGTGGTTTCAAAGGTAATGATTCAAGTGCCGCTGGATCGGATATTTCCAACACTCGTGTTTCAATTGTCATCCATGAAGATAGTGAGACCACACCAAATAATTACCTAACCAGAAATGGAAATGCTGTTGAGAAAAGAGAATCAGATGTTGGAGCTTATCGTAAATTGGAGGATGGGTCTTCCTCCAATTCAACAACAGGGAAGTCTAACAACCACACAGAACAGCAGGCTGATTTACCTACGGTGAATGCGATTGGCAATCAAACTGAACCGCACATGAACTCAAAGAAAAATGAAATGGAACTGCAGACAACTTCTTCGACTATGTTTAGCCACAAAAGGGAACCACAGATGAATTCAACAAGTGTTTCTGACCAATCAGAATCTGAGATCAAAATGATGGTGATTGATACAGTAACTAGTGGTGTACCTCAGCAGAATGAATCTGCCGCTTTGGAATCAGTTCAAGATCAACATGCTACAGTCGAGATGGTTACTCCTAGTGACAATAAGTCCAACTTAGAGAATATAGTGATGGAGCAAACTGAGAGTTCCAATACAACTGCGAGACCAGAGGAGTCAGGAGGGAGCTCTACCACATCTTCAGCCAAAAATGAGAATGGAGAAACAGTTTCTACTGAATCAGGCAATTCTTCTCATTAAGTGGCTGCACATACAGATCAGTCCACCTTACAGAACATCAAGACAAAAGCAGAGAGTGGCGGGGAGGAAGCTGCAGAATGATAATCTGTTTGGAAACATGGGATCAATTCCTAACTCTGAAGTAGGCGGCAGGGCCTAGTAATAGTCATATGTTCTCTTCATTTGCTTCAATGAATGATCAAGGCAATTTGTTTTGTGTTTTACTCGAATAACTTTGCCTAACACCGTTATGAGTTCCAGTCCTAATATTTTTGGAGGGATATAGAAACAGCATCTATCTTTCATGCCTGTTCGTTTCTTCTAAACATATCTGTGATTTGATCATACGGTCTTTTACGGAAACCAATGCTTGCATGGAGTATGCTGCCTTGTTTGTGCCATCAGTTATCTCTCACAAGTCATAACCTGCAGGTTGTAACATATCCAGTATATTTTACCTTGTTCATAGTTATGATTACTTGTTAGCTGTTGAGTTGTTTTAACATCGGATTGGAGAGTCATCTTAATAATTTTCATTTTCCCATTTCTTTGCTGTGCTTGACGTATGGTGGACAGGTGAAAAGTTTCCAAGCAATTTGTTTGGGGTACCCTTTGCATTTGCAGGATAATATCATGTACTTAACGCAGGTGGCCGAATTGGATACTCTGCCTTCTCTGGAGTGCTTGTGGTAGAATAACTATTATTCTGCTTTGATTGGTGGATCGTTTGTGGTAGGTGGACATGGAAGCATTTTATTGTGCAAAGGGTGTTTCAACATTGCAAGCATTTTGTTGGTACTGAGTTTGGTAGAAGAATAAGTTTTGAAGGGATATTCCCGCTACTGTAGAAGGGATAGGCTATACTCCTTAGGGTAAATCCATTTTGATATTTGTTTGGAGGGATTGGTGGAGGATATAAGTGAATGCATCAGTTTTTGTGATGGTTTGGATTTAATGATAAGAACAAAATTGTCCACTCACTTTTTGGTGTGTTTAGAGGGTAAATAAGGATAAAATCATATTTAGAGAGAATAAATTTTCTCCATTCCGTAGGACAATTCTATTCCACCAATTTGGCGGAATAGAATTGTCCAAATAATTCCACATTTTGAACTTTAGTTAGTGTGCTGCGCGGCTGTTTTGAGGTGTTTGGCAGGATAACTCTCTGTTTAGGGTGATATCGCCCTGACTCATCTCCTATATGCTAAATGCGTTGTTAAAACTATCTATTCAGGGTGATATTGGTCTAACTTATCTCCTATACCAAATGCGTCGTTAAAACTAGATTTCTAAGGCTTGTAAATGGCTTTACGGGTTCCAGTAGGATCCAGATACTCACAAAGCTAGTTGCATGAATTATTATGAATTAAAGAGAGGCCTTGGAATTGCACAAGGGATCTTTTGCTAGGTTAAACCTCATAAACCTCAGAAACAAGGAAGAGGAGAACCAATGCAGTGTGATTGGTAAGGCAATACTTTGCAACAGCCAAGAGAGGCGAAAAAAGATAACATCACTGTTAGAAATGGTTAGAAACAGGGAAGAAGAATCCTTGTGCCATCCTTCTCTCAAAAAACAGAAACACCGTGCCATTAGCCTAACATGTCATGGGAAGGAAAAATGAAAACACAGATATCATATCTTTATTAGCATGACTTAAATCTCCCTTTCCAAAGGAAGTTGAATAGGTTCGTCAGCCAAAAAGAGATCAACGCCATACAGCTTGACAGAGAGAGATAAATTTACTTGCAAAAAGAAGGTTCGACAATATTATTATATATATATGTATATATTTTTTTCAAATCAAATGTAATGGCAAAGTAGCTTTGAACAGCCGCTCCAAGTTTGCAAGCTCTCAACTTGAGAATGTTCCAAGCGAAAATCAGGAATAATGGGAATGCTGCCCTAATGCTCAGCATGCTTCCTCTCAAAGAGACCATCAGGACCTGAAAGCCATAAACCAAGTGACAAGTATTTAAAGTAATAGTTTCGGTAAAAAATGGCAGCCAAGAAAATTGTAAGGAAACCAAAAAAGATTAACTCAGATGGACAAGTTTCAACTCTAGTTTCTTCACAAAGCTATAGCACTTGAGAGAGAATTAATAAACAAACAGAAGCATCAAATTCAACTTTCTACAACTCTATCGATAGCGAAACAACATCAAACTGCTACAACAAAAATAGAAAACATGAACATCAGGGAACTAAGTTTCCTGCACAGTATAGTATAAAAAAAATAAAAATCAAAAACCAGTGAGAAAGATGAAAAAACCCATTCTACATCCAAAAGGATTTGTGCATTTGACTAATAGCTGATGCAATTATTTTTTTTAAGCTGGGAAACAGTGTTTCTTTCTATTCAAATGAACAAGAAGACCATGGTTGATGGCGGTCAAAGATCATGTCCGGACACGGCAATGGGCTGCAGGAACATGGTTTTCTCTCAAACTTAGTTTTAGTTGTCAATTTTTTGCATTTGTTACTCTAGTTAGTTTTAGCTTTTATAGGTTATTTTGAATCAAGGACTAGATCAAAAGATCTCATTTTTTATTTGATGCATGGGTATAATTTTGTAGCAGTACTGCTCAAAGTACTCGTCAGCTACAATAATCATGAACAGAAACCATAGCTTATGGGGTTAGTTTTGGGATCATAAAATTTGCCAAGGTTTACAAATAGGCATCCTAGGATTTAATATAATTGAGTTGGATGGTTGAGCAATGAAGAATGATGTTTTGAATAATGTCTTCCTATTATCTTGTAGTGTGATTTCGCAACATGAGTGTGAGACCTTCAAATGTTAGTGTGAGGCATAGATTTCTTTTAGTGGTGCAAGCCCACTAGGTGTTGTCTACTTCTGTCACCTTTTCTATTTTGTTTTTTCTAGCACTAGCCCATCTTTCTTCCAAACATTCTTGATCAAAAATATTGGTCTCCATAGTTCACAGAAGCTTTATTTCCCACAGGTCATTTGTGTCATACAAATATCAGATTTTTCTGATAAAAAATTCCAGCAATACACCCTTAAAAGCCATATAGCCCCCCAAATCCTAAACCCTATGTTAGACAACTTTAACCCATCACCTATCTGCTTCAAGAACATTGTCTTTCTAGTACAATTTTAGTGACACTTCACATCTAAACCTACTCCTCCAGCAATACATTATAATAGCCTTATTGGTTCCTTTCCATAGACTGTCCCACACCAAAGGTCATGTTATAATATAGTATATCTGAAACAACTCACAAACAGCCTACTATCGAGCCAAGGATACAGCTTGAAGGTGTTTAAACTATCTCATGCACATAAATAAGAGCATCAAGTGGTAACATGAATATAGCTGTCAGGTGCATCATTTCCAAGTCCTAGATACAAAAATATATTGTAATTATAGTATGTTTATTTGGTAATGTATTTATTATCAAGTATGCATCACTGTAGGCAAGTTATATTCAAGATAAAGTTATATGCATCAAGTACGCATTACTATAGGCGAGTTGTATTCAAGATGAACAGTCATTTTTGAGTTCAAAGCAGATTTTACATCAATTCAAATAAAACCCCCAAAAGCAAGCTACATATGTATTTCTAGCCATATAATGTGAATTGTTCAAAATTTAAAAGAGGTGGGAGCACACCAAGATCAGCATAATCATTGAGATAACAAGTCATCACTCCATTATGTCATGCACAGACCTTTGGAGTTTGGACAATTGCATAAGGAACATCCTTTGTTGTTAAATTACTATGTCTCAGCAATTGAATGGTGCTTTTTTTGGCATGAACTTTAAATGACAAAACTAGACTACTTTGCAACATCCAGACTGGAAACAGAGAGATACACATCAGTCACATTTCATACAAGGTGATTAGGAAATACATGACTGAACAAGAAAACAATGGCATGCTCTCTGCACCACGGTGATATAGAAAACCGCATATGTACATGAGAAATTATAGACCAAAACTTCCAAGCTAATTAGAAGATCTGAAACTAATTTTAAGTTTGCAAAAGAAAACCAGTAAGTAGAGAAACAGCGATCAGATTCTACATACATTAAACAAAGCCAACGCGATGTAAAAATAGCATAGAAGTATAACATTAGAAATGTCTGGAAGGATGGTGACTACCAAATAATCCTAGGGGGCAGGAAAACGAAGAAAAGATAAAATAGTCCCCTAAATTATTTTTTTTATTTGAGTCACACCCGTAACAACAGAATCCATAATAATTAGAACCATACCAAACCCGAGTTTGTAATGTGCAATAGAGTTTAAGGGGAAGATATAAGGCAAGGAAAATGAGCGAAGACCTATTGGTGTCTAGATATGTCCCAGTACGTGAAGAGATTGTGTGGCCTTAAACAATCTTGATCCACCCAAATTGTGGTGGAGTTCAGCTACAGTTTGGGACTCCTCTAATTGCTTGTCCAAATGATGCTAACAATCTGGACTGCTACGAATAAATGAAGAAGCCAAAACAAGGCATTGCCTAGATTTCTCAACGGTCCTTAGCCTCCTAAGAGTTATCTTCCTGGAACAAGTCATTTTTCTGAATAAATCTCCCATAAAATCACCCAACCATGTAACACTACAGTCCCACTGAGTCATTAGAACGTGCTAATGCGAAGCAACATGACCGCTAGAGAAATTGTCGCCTCACACGAAGTCAGCCTATCAGGATAAATTGTCAACTGACCAATCTAAATTACAAAAATACCATGGAGCCTGATCCACTTCAGTGGCAAGATTATTAAGAATTCCTTCTAATTTATATGGATATGAGTAGGATCAAGTCAGGTCCTCAGAATCCACATAATGGAAATCTAAAATCAGAATGCCATGAATGATCAGGTTGATATCTAATTCAAGCATACAAAAAATAAACATTATTCTGATTACAACACTTGTCCTTTATTTTTTTTAAAAAAAATAAGGCTTGATAAATACTAAATAGATTTGGGTTCCACAATGTAGTAAAAGAAAAGCCAAAATACATGTAGAAAGGCAGAAGAAATGCCAAAAATAGACATCTGATGCGCTAAACAGTCATAATAATTACCATCAAAAGAAGAAAAATAATATCAAGGAAAGAAACCTAGACTCTTTCACTAATTCTGACTCTCAAAAGGACAAATAAAAAGGAATGATTAAGAAAATACGTGTTCCATCCAAAGATGCACCCCTCAAAAGTTCAAGCATGGGAAGATAAATTGCATGTTAAATAAGCAAACCTTGTCATAGATCTGGTTGTTGTGGTTAATTTGGAAAAACACAAGATTCTAGTGATAGAAAAATATGAAGAAACACTGGGCATAACTCAGAACCACTGTTTGCAATTCAATGAAGCTCTCTCAAACTTTAACTATAGCATATAATAGGTGCATGCCTCTTACTAGAGATAATCAAATTTCGTATTCAATTTTACGATGGCCTCATGGTTGACTCAAACAATTGGCAAAATGGATTTATAAGCAACAATTCAGAAAACATCAACTGCGTAATAAATCAACATGATACAAAAGGATCAGTTAAACATCAACAACATATCAAAAGAAACATTTCCAACATTTAAAAGACGTACTATGCTGGCCCCAAATCCTTCCTTCGGTTTTCACATATAATGATAGATGACACAATATCAAGAATCGAACTTTTTCACATATGATGATGGATGACACAATATCAAAAATCGAACAGAAAACACAAGTCATCATAACAATTATTCAGAAAAGGAAAAACAAGAAAAGAAAGATAACAAAGCATACCCCAAGGGAACTCCTTGTTACGGACGTGCAAATATTGATAAGCCTGCGAAATAACATTTTTTTTTTATGATCTAATATCAGTGAATGCTTAATTTCAACAGCATAATTACTAAAAACATGATCAAAAAATGAATTATCTTTTTTTCAGAAAATAAAACAGTACCGGGGGTTCGGGATGGTGGGGGTGATCCTGGGAGAGGTTATAGATCGAGAGCACAGTACAGGTGACGATCCCCGCATACGTTATCTTCTCCCATTTCGCCGTCTCATCTGCCAAGATCGAATCGGATCAAAAGAAGTTCTCATTCCAAGAGACTCAAACCATAACCCTAATCCAAAGAGATCGAACAAATGGAATCTATTCCGAATGGAAAGAAAACGGAAAAAGGGATACAAAGCACATACGAGCGTCGTCGTGGAGGGGGGAGGAGGAGAAGCTCCTCTTTCCGGCGGCGGGGTTACTCCGCAACGCTCCGCCGCGCAGAAGCACTCGCAGTCCATACCGCGCCGCCGCCATCACGATCGTCGTTTGCCTTCGTCTCGCCCTCTCCCGTGGGGCTTCTTTTCTATCAGTTCTGGCCTGCCGGCACGTGAGAACAAATAATGAACGGCTATGATGGCGTGACGGTGATTAATGGCTGTGGTTTTAACCTTAATAGTGGTTGTCTAAATTTCCTTGTTAATCAACTATCTTTATTTGTAGAGGTTATCAGTCAACACTAGTTGACAATTCACAGCCCTGGACTTTGAAATATTTTTATGCCAATGATCTGTCTCTCTCTCTCCCCCCTGTTAAAGGAAAATAAAAATCTCTCTTGAAATGCAATTCTAGATCTTCTAGACCTAGACAAATCTAGTAAGTCGTTGACATGATATGTGAGGAAGATGGTCAAGTTTGTTCTAGTATCACTATAGAAAAGATTATCTTATAGTTCAGGATTGCACACCATTAGTTACCACAGGAAGCATGTCAAGATTGGTGATATAAGTTGATGTCAATGGACTATAAGGAGATGCTAGAATAAAATGTTGATAATATCACCAACTGGTCCTGCAGGAAGAAAATTTTCCTCTTGAATTCTTACAAAAGGAATATAATTTTAAAAATAATATTAAATTTTTTTTTAAAAAAATATAGGAAGTAATTATAAAATTTTTTATTCTTACTTGGAAACATGATTCAGAGTTCTATTGCTTGCACATGAAGAGTTCTCTGGCCTTCTGAAGTTGGCTTAGCAACTAAATATTCCAGCTAGTATGCCACAATTTCTTGGAGTTGTATTGATCCCTGGAGACTTTAAGAGCAGTGAAGGGGATGGAATGGTCCATCCGACTGCCCCCTGGTGCTGGGAAAGTGGTTCAAGGGTAGAGGTCCCATTTGAGCTACCATTGAGGTGGAAACACTTCTAGGAAGTCATTCTTCCTTCCAGGGAGGCAGAGAAGCTGTTCGGAGACCTAGACGCTATGAGGACTGGTGCTCTTTTTTTTTTTTTTTTTTTGATGATAAGAGAGGACCAAAAATAAGGCCGCCCAGATTTTATTGAGAAAAAACATATACATAGGGGACTATGTACAATGAAGAGAGGAGTAAAATGTGATTAAGCTAAAAACTCTAAGATTGTAAAGTTAAAGCTCGTTGTTGAATAGTAGTCAGAACATAATATGCTCTAATTATAATTAATTTTCAAGAGGACATTTCATAAAAGATGCAGGCTGGAATTCTCATCATATACAACCAAGGCAAAATCATGCTGTCAAGGAAAAATAGGATCCTATGTTTGAACAATTTGAAATGAGAGCATTCTATGGAAAAATTAGCATAGCAATCCAACTGATTTGAAATTCATCTACTATTCTGTTCAACTTCTTTAGTCATCCACAAGCTTAAAGACAACATTCTTCACTTTGAACCAGATTCTTCCCAACTCCATCTGCATATTGGGATCACATAGCCCCGACCAGTCATTGAAATTTGTAAGTCCCTCTATAGCACTTGACGCAATTGAAGATCTTTTATTTAAGAAAATTCGGGAGTTCTGCTCCTTCTAACAGGTCCAACATCCAGTAGCAATCAGCATAAGAATGGTCGATTGAGCACATTTTGTAAAATGATTCAACCTCTAATCAATGCATAGATTTTCAAAACTTAGTTGAGGATGAAGCATCCCAAGAAAAGAATAAATGGTCTTCCATATAGTGGAAAAGAACTTACAGATGCGGAAGAGATGATCAGCACTCTCATTTGTATTATCGCATAACCAAAGAAAACATTTGATTTTAAGTGATATTGAAAGCTTCCACAATGAGTAAGCAAATCTACATTTGATACCCCTTGTGTTCAAGAAATAGTAAAGGAATTTTGTGGAAAAGGACCCGTTAGTACTCAATTTCCAACATATTTGATTTTCTACCTGATTAAGAGTGATCGAAATCAAGAGAGAGGAAATATTAATGAATTGGGTTCGAGCTTCCAAGGAGGCAAAGGCTGGCCTCCTAAGCCTCCAAGATATAGAATGTGGGAATGTGGGTTATGGTGATCAACAATAGTGCCATTTTTTCTCCTACTAAAATTGTATAAAGCTGGAAATAGGAATTAAAGGGGTGCATCACAGACCCAAGGATCTTTCCTATTATGTCCATTGCCAATTTTAAATGAGCTCTATTCCAAAAGGCAGGAAGAGCGTTAATGACATCACGCCAACGATTAGAACACCTTCTAATAGGTTTCTAACTCATAGATAATTTGACTTTTCTATAATAGGCAAATTGTACCTATTTCCTCCAAAATTCTGGATCATTTAAATGATACCTCCATCCTACTTTGATAATAGAGACACATTAAATTCAGCCAGATCCTTGACTCCCAAACTTTTATCTTTTTTTCGATGACAATCTATACTCCAATTAACCTTACATGATACTCCATAACAACTCAAAGAGTTTGACCATTGAAAAGATTTTCCATATTTATTAATTTTCTTGATCACGCATGCCGAAAGCTTGTAAATCGACATAAAGTAAATAAGAAGAGATGTGAGTATGGAGTTGATTAACTTCAACCTCCTCTAAAAGACAAGGATTTGCTTTCCCATATTGTCATTCTAGCTTCAACCCTCCGCACCAAGGGTGTTTTCGTGGCCAATTATCTTCAAATCAATCTTACTCGGTTATTCCTTTGCTTGTGAGGAGGGTGTACCTGGCAAGCATCCGGGACCTGCATTGAATGCTTATCGCAAGACTGCCATGACCGCATACCCAAGATTTCAAGACCAATTCATGCTCCTGAATCTTGGGTACAGTTGTTTAAGAAACCTCATTTAATGTCCACCTACCTTAACCAGAAACAGGTGGAAGGCATTTACTCTGCTGGTTATTGACCTCCCTCCGCCTGGTTTCCAGAAATAACGACCCCTCTTTAAACCAAGTGCCTGCTTCTGATGTACGAAATTTGGCCATCCTAAGAGAGATTGTAGAAATGGCCTAGTGTGCTTCATTTGTAGAGGGGTTGGGCATTCTTCTAGGATGATGTATGTAAGAAGATGGAATCGGATGATGTCTTGTACATCCATGGGAGACCTGAATCCCTTAATGTTTTCCTCAATGTGGAAGAAGCTCACATCAGAAGGCATCATGATCTGAAAACGACCACTGTAGTTCACGCCTATCCGTTGAGGAAAGAGCAATGTAATAGTTAGCTATCTCTAAGCTAAGGAGCAATATCAATTTAACAAAATCTCTTTTAATTTCTAAATATTATGGTCAATGAAGTTTAAATATCTTATCATAAGGTTGCTAACTGGTTGACTTATTAATGTCACCATGTTTTGTATTTTGGTGACCTAACAGACTCCTGATCGATTTGGTCCTATGCTCACCCCAATTTCGGTCATGCTTCCTCTTGGTTTCTTTTTTCCTTTGAAAAAAATGCCTCGTTGCATCTGGAGCATTTTTTTTCCCAAAGAAAGTTTTGAGATTTGTGAACAACTCAGCTGCTGGAAATGCTATGTCCCGATATACAATTTATTTGCACGCATTCTCGTAATAATTTTCAGTGTAACTACCTGAATGAAGCTGGTTGGGCTTTGTTCAATCTTTCTCCCCCGAGGCAGAAGGAAAAAGGAAAAAGGAAAAAGGAAAAAGAAAATAAAGGCTGTTTACAAGAGATTTTCATGTTCATCGAGGGATTACATAAGAGCAACAACATAATCTTCTATTTAGGTTTATATTTATTTTCAAGTATAACTTACTATCATTCTCCTTTTCAATCTGAATCAATCACAATAACATGAGATCATGCTGCAAGTGAATCATCGGGCAACTTATTTCCAAAGCTCCAAAATTCACATCACAATTCACACACTAATCAATAATGACTGAATACAATAATTGCATAGTAATTGGTGAATGAAGCAATTTCACTTTGAAGTGCAGATGGTTTGGAGGTCAGCAAGGAGCTAACACTCTCCAGGATTCTGAATCCTTTATTGATTCATGGTGGAAATGATCAGGTCAACTAGGTGTTGACCCACACTCTTCCGCATATTTCTTCATTTTCAATATTTCTCACAGAAGTCAAGAAATCCCATATATTCATCCTGCTTAATCATGAAGATGCTCTTCTCAGTTCCAACAACACCTAAAACGGGAAAAAGAAAAAAAAGAAGATGTTACGAGACGCATCCAACATTGTTCTTAAGCCTAAATATTTTTCTCAAGGACAAGTAGTAAGCTCAAAAGTGCATAATCTATATTGGTTACCCATGGTAAGAGCACTGGCAAAGATGACAGAGGATAGGATGAAAATGATGATGGATGGTCTTTTGAGAATCTTAATCAACTTTCTGACAAAGAATTGCCCCCAGAATCCAGCCATCACAGACACCGCAATGAGATAGAGTGCTGCAGCAATAACAAGGTGTGGTTGTTAACTACTTCCTTGATGGAAGATTTTGGTGTAAACTAATGCTGTTGCTAATTTAACTGATTATACTACAATGGCTACTATCATTGTTGATGAAGTTGAGGTGTTTTTGTGATGAAGGATGGAAGTATATTGCACATACCATAAGGAATGGGAAATCTTTTGAGAAAGTAGAACTCCACAACTGAGAGGGATGAGGAGAACATCATGACAAATGTTGCTGTTGCGCTTGCAACCTACCAAAACCACCAGAGAAAATCCATTAAAGCTTAGTTTAGCATTCCATTTTCATAACTATACTTGTATAAAGGGAAAAAAAAGGAAAGCAAGATCAAACATTTTTTGATTAATGTGTTGAGACCCAAATTGGATTACCTAAGATGTGTCATAGAATTTAGTGGAGGTTTGCTTTACTCCAGCCTCTGTAACATTTTATAGTCTTAACTGAAAATTGAGGTGGCACTCCCACCTGTTCTCTTTTTTCAAAAAAAAAAAAAGCCTAATGGAAGAAGTGGAATTTATGTCCTCTGATGCTTGCTCACATGTTGGCTTTTGTACCCTTTATTTTCTTAATGTAGAAATGATAGGAAACATGAAGAATAAAATTGATCTCCAGATTATTTTATCAACCCAAGGAGCATACCATTTAAAATTTCAACAATAACAGAGATGCAGTTAGTATCATCTTTGATGCCTTCCCAGTGTAGACTTAGGGCTTGGGACTTCTCGCATGAGATTGGTTCGGCTTTTATGGAATATAGATGTGAATTGATTGTTAATTTCGATGAATATTATTTCAAGGCATGTATGAGATCCACTTCATGAAACAATACAAGCATGAATTCTTAACATGTGAAACAGATCATAGTCAAAGTTGAAAATAACCCCCCAAAAGGTGTGACGTTTTATGAGTTTTATCATGCAAAACCTATGTTTCACGTGCCTTGGATCTCGCGCATTATGGGATGGATTGTATGATCCAATGTTGTGGTGGAAAATTAGCAGCCGCAACAATGCAGGGCCTAGATTATGTTGATGTACCTTGGCCAACATTTAAGCGGTTTATGGACTGATAGGCGGTGTTTGGTGACCTAAATGGGACTACTAAAGAAATTTTAGATCACTAATGATCCTTATCCTAGAATAATCTAATCCTTAATGATCTAAGATCACTATGTTTGGTGTGCTATGTTCCAATTTTTAAATATCCCCGACTAATAACCTATTTGGTATTCGATGAATCCAAAAAGATTGATCATATAATACTAAAACAATCCCTGATAAATTCCATAAAAATATATTAATTAGAATTATAGAATTAATATTTTATTTATACTTATAACATAAGGCAAATAGAAGCAATATATTAGATAATTTCATAATATATATATATATAAAATGCAATAATATATTTCTATTATAATTTAAAAATATAATTGAATAATAATATGATTAATAATATATTATAATATATATCATATATATATATATATATATAATATTGTATACTAATTTTTTCAGTTAGACTGATGGATATTTCTGTTTCCAAATTTTAGTCTAAGATTGCCGCCCTAATGTCATCTTGAAAACCCGTCCTCAAAGACGGGTTTCGCATCGTGTCAAGCAGTGATTTAAGAAGTGAGGGTGATTTGGGATCGATGTCGCATAGGATCATCGTAGGGACCGCTATGGCTAACAATATGCATGGGTGCTATGACAATGGGTGCTATCACATGTGGGCCGGTCATTCACATGATTCGAAACTATATCAAGGTACAGTTGCTACTTTATATATTACAAAACCTTTTCATGTCACCATTCTTTTGTACTATAAACTTGTCATTTTCCCATTGGCGAAGCTTGGCTAGCTGTCCTAACTCTTAAGCAATTATTCATTCAAACTTACATAGGGACGGACCACTACAGCTTTTCCATAAGACAACTCTGAACTCAAAGGACAAGGAAATCCTATAGACGTACTCCTCCTCTTTGTCACAAAGGATGAATACAAACGCCTCTTTTTTTTTTTGTTTTTGATACAAGGAGGTGCAAAGCTAAAAGAAACAAAAAGAGTAAGACTCTTTCTACGGAAGAACTAAGAAGGCCAGATATGCACAAACTCCATAAGCATCAGCTCAAAGAATTTGAGCAAAGACCAGATCAAGTCGATCATGATCTGCAAGTGTAAAGATTCAAGTTCTTGTAGGGTAGTTCGAAAAGAACTTTCATCTAACTCTCTCGGTGCCTAACATCAATTTTATCAACAGAAGAATACCATGAAAAGGGTTACAGCAAAGGTAAATAGAAGAAAAGGTATTTGCTTGTGGTGTGTTACCATTGGCACCTAGCACCAAAGGTTAAAAGGTTGTCTGCTTTCCCAAAGAGATCAGTTAAACAATATATCCACTGGTGTCTAAGTGACAACTCAATGTTATGACCCCACGCATGCAACATGGTACATGCAATTGCTTGTTGCTGGATTTAGAATAAATATACAATTTTATAAATGAATCAAAGCCAATGATGTTGGAGAGGAATTAACCATAAGAAGTATTCATTTAAACAACCTCCACTGGTTTTAGTTTTGCTATTATACTAGACATGACTCCTCTGACCAAGATTAATTTACAAAGGTCCTAGATGAAAGTATCTAAGTAACATATATGATATCACTACATAAAGAGCCATAATTATTATATTGGATTACAGACCTTTTCTTGAACAATATATTCATGTGGACAAAACCCTCCTTATTCTTCATGCTTTGAGCCTCAGTGAGAATCATGAAGACTGAGGATAAAAGAATTCAAGAAAAAAAATAGAAATCTTGTCCCAAAGTAAGATATTCAACAAAGACAGCTTTTTGAAAACGCCTTAGTCTAACAATGACCATGAAAGAGTGGTAAGTTAATTAAGCAACATTGTTGAATATATTTTTTGACTTTTAAGATAAAATTGCATTCATTAAACAAGGAAGGTATTCCAAACCTGAGGAATGACTCCAATTTCAAGCAGTAGAGGGCCAAGAATGAAGCCACCACCAGAACCAAGGAGTCCCCCAACAGTGCCACCAAGGAGGCCACAGAAGGCACATAAGAGCAGCTGCCACCTACGAAACTCAATGGAGGCCTCACAAACACATTCCCAGTTCCCACACATCCTCCTCTCCCTGCTCTCCCTCCACAATTTTGCTGCCTCCCATCCAAAAACGCTCAAGGCAATTGGAAACTGTCAAGTTAATCAAATTAAACAAGAAATTACTAACTAATCCTTTTTAATTACAATAAATTATTATTTTTATAATATAATCATTGTAGAGAAATTAAAAGTAATACAGATGAATAAGAGAAATTAGGCAAATTAGTTGAGGTTGAGGTCCCCCACCTGCAAGATATTGACCACCCAGTAGAAAGGACTGCAGACTTCTGAATTGTTCTGCGGCCACACCAAATCATTGTGAGTAATTCATTCAAGAGAGAAAAATGAGGGTAGAAAAAGGAAGGAATCTGTCAGAATATAGGTAAAGAACAAGAGAAACTGAGTTAAAAGCTTAGGAGTGTTGCCTTTAGGATTTGGAGGAGCAGGAAAGAGGACCAAACAAGCATCAGCACCAAGATCCCCTTCCACCTTATGTTGAAGAGCAATATATCCTTGAAAAATTAAAGAAAATAATTCAATTAACCAATAAACAGATAGATGATACTGTGTCATATGAGTAGTTTAGTGTTTTTTCTCTTGTTTCAGATATATGAATTTTTTCACTTACAAGTCCTGATTTCTCTGGCTGAGGAAGTAGAGGCCTGTATTCTGAATCAATGATAACTGCTTCAAAAAAAAAAGCGTTAAAATCAAATCAAGCAATTGGAATGGCTAATTGGTTAAGCATCTATAACATTGGTTCCTTTTTGTAAAAAAGGGAAGACTAACCATCATTTCCATTAAATTCAGACTTGGCCTCCTGCTCTTGCTTCTCCATCTCCATCTGCACTCGGTCATAGATTTACGGGTCGATTAAGAACTACAGTTCAAAAAGAATCAATCTTCTTCTTGCTAACATTACTCTCCAACTTCTGAGAAAAGAAAAGAAGAAACAAACAGACCTTGAGCATGGTTTCCTGCTTCCACATCTCAATTCCCTTGAAGAAAGACCTTGATGAAGTACCTAAAGTATTTACAAACATCATTGCCATTAACTACATGTTCATCATTACCATCTTTTGTATCTGACTATTAGTATCCTGCAGAAGAACTTAAGAGGTTCGGAGTCTGAAAACTAACCCAAGAAGAGAAAGATAATGAGAACAGTGATGAGCCAGTAGGGAAACACTACACTTAGCTCTACACCGATAGTGATTCCCAGCATGAGCATGGGCTGGAACAGCAGCGCCAGGTTGTAGTCTATGATCGGCACCTCCTTCGAAGGATGCGATACCCGAAGATTGTACCACACCGACGATGCAGACGCTCCCATGATCATACCTAAGAGACAAAGAAACAAAAAACGATCATACGCATAACAAGCCTTGTGGGCATGATCCACTGTGATCCAGCACCGAAGAACTGTAAAAGCATACATTTTGAGAGGGCGGCGGCAGCCTTGGTGTCGAAGCCGACGATGAGATTAAGCATGGGGACGAAGATGCCACCGCCCCCGACACCGCCCACCGTGCCGAAGGCTGAGCCCAAGAAGCCAATGATCGTCGCCAAGATGGTCCTCCAATTCAACTCCAGCTCCTGTTTGTCCAGTCCCACATCAAACACCTTGTCACAATATCGCATAGGACAGGTGGAAAAGAATGGAAATAAGAGATCAAGAGTCCTCACCGGCCAAACTCTGGTGTCCTTGGACGAGGCAGCAAGGAGGTTGCTTTGAGATCCATCGGAAGAATATTTGCTAGAGACGAAGAAAGCGGCGGCTATGGCTATAGAGGAGGCGGCAAGGAGATAAGCAATGAATCCCTTGGTGCCGCTGCTGTTGATGAAGCCATAGCTAATGCCATCCATCAGACTTGAACAAAACTCCTCCTCTCGTTTTACGAACTCAAAACCCCTCCGTTTTTATCCTTCTTCTTGTGTTTGGACTCTTCTTGCAGGATAAGAGTTTTGGAAGAAGACTCCTGTGGATTGTGGAGAACGGGAGGGGAAGGAGAGTCCTACTCTTAGAGAAAATATGCCGATGGAAGGAGGTAAGGAGGAAATATTTATAACTGGAAGTAACGTCATGCATTAGTTTATTTCCTATCTTGGCGTCTAAAATTTAGGGGTAAGTGAAATTAAGTAAGGTAATTAAGAGGAGGGAGGGGGCCAGCAAAGCGTGGTCCGCGTGGTTCCGCGGTTTGCCAGCAAAGCGGTTGTGGCGGCACATGCTCCTCTTGTCACATTATCGCAACTGTTCATATGCATACGTCCAACTGTATTTATTTATATTTTCACTTTCTTCTCAAATATTATATTATATTATGAACTTGTATTATTTTAAATTTTTGTTTTTGATTGGATTTTTATTTTAATTTTTTTTTTTATAAAGATTATGACCATTTGAATTTAGAAGCGAAAGACAACTAAAACTCATCCTCGTGGTGGTTTGGTGTAAGACGGGTCTGCATCATAAGGTGTACATCGTATATTGAATATTAGAATACATAGATTGCACATGCTCAAGCTAGAAAAAAAAAATATTAAGTGGTTCAGATCTACTAGAATCACACTTAAAATATAGTACTAACTTTTCAAGCTAGAGCCCCACGATATGTACTAACTTTTCACACTTGTTTGTCGATCCATGACTCCTCTTTAATATAATAAAAATATATATACAATACTTATCCAGATCATAACAAAAAATCAAGGCATAACTCTTAAAATTCCACCTATGAAAATTATATTATGGTTCTGCTGGAACCTAAGTAACTTCTACCTTTTATGGGGTGAGTTTTCTCAAAAAAAAATAAATAAAAAATGTATATATATTAAAAAAAAAGCAAATGGACCCCCCCTCTTCCTGTCACAATTTAGTCTTCCATATACCCCTAAAGTTTTATATAGATAAAGACAAATAGAGGAGGGCATTACCTCTTCAAATTCTCTTTCTCTTTCTCTTCCATGGTGGAAAATGTACGAGCTCCATGTCCACCTCAATTTATGTAGGCGATCGCCGTCTTACATCCATCATTTATTCCTTGCCAAACAAAACGCTTTCTCCCATATATTTTGTTTGGCTTCATTCCAACAACCGATCATCCGATCATCCTATTTACAAGGGGTATGCAATTATTTGAACACTACTACCAATCAATTTTTTTCTTTTTTCTTTCTTTCTTTTTTTTTGGTGCTTCCAAGTGGAATTCTGCTATCCGTAGAATCTGGTCGACCGTTTTTAGATAAGCAAGTGCAGATCTTGGTTTAGATCTTGGTTTTTTAACGATATTAGATATTTTCTAGATAGATATATCATGTTCTTGTTCAAACTTTTAGTTTAAATTGAAATAACCTAGAGCTTGGTATGCAACAAATTAAAGGTCGAAACAAGTGGCCAGAAATCAACGTATATCACTGTTTTGGCTGCTAAAATTCAAGTGGTCAACGGTCCCAATCAAGAGTAACGTGAGACAATTTAAGGGACCAAACCGAACATTGCATTATTGCTTGATGTACGTCGCAGTATAATCCATTATACATGAAGCGGGTACAAGGACAGTTGATGTGGCAATATAGTTTATCAGACAAAATCATTAATTTGTACACCATTGTCATTATGTTTATCAGAAATGAGATTTAATTTTTTTATTTCATTCATGACTTTTTATATACAAGTTGAATCTCGAGCGACTAAATATAATAGAATATAATAATAAAATCTCAAAAACCTAATACAATATAATACAATAAAAGAATTTTATAATTTGGTATAAATATTAAAATTGAAAATCACATCAAGAACCATAATTTTTGAATATTGCTCTGAGCTGATATATTAAGATTGTACTTGCAATATAGCAACTATAATATCTAAAATCGTACACAACTATAATATTGTCAAATTTTACTCAAAAAAATTTTTCTATCCCAAAAACATTGGGTTCTACGGGTGCAAGGTTTAATTATGTTTATAAGCTAGTGGTGCAAATATTGACGGGTCAAACAAATTGGAAATTGAGGTATATGAATAACGTGTCTATTTATGATTGTTTATCTTAATGATACCTACAAACAAAGAGCTTGTTGAACAAATACTTGATTTTGATTAGTCCTTCCTGTATGGATGTCACATTTGGGCAAAAGGACCCGGTAAAAGCAACATCAAATGGACAATTTCCTGCCTACAGACACCATTACACATAGAAAGGGACCGACATGGACGGGCCACGCAACAAAATTCCATGGGTTTATGGATTATTGTGATGTGTCATCAAGATTCTTGCAGGCATGACTCTCATTTACAATGTCTTCATCAACCGTTCCAATAATTTGTGGTTGTATGGCTTATTGAATTATAAGCGCTTTTGATATTATATGTGGTCTAGCATCATATATGAAGGTAGCTAATCTATCTATGAAATGGCTCTAGTTCTAGCTAGCATTTATTTGTTATGTCTTGATCAAATATAAGGGACATGTCACACATGCCTTATGCTAGCACGTGTTCTATACACACGAGGATATACTAGTTGTAGTTTCACAAATGTTCGGGTCTCACAAAAATAATAGATCTCATTATGTAGAGACAATGAGAGATAAGTTATTCTAGTTGTGCCATAGGTTACAATATGTTGATGAGTGAGTCTTATATGTGCATTACAATAGCTATATATATATATATATATACACACACACACACATACGTGTACGTATACATCCATACATATCCATCTATCTATGCATACATACATACATATATACATATACACATACATAGAATACATATATGAGAGAGATGGACTATGCTTTTCTCTAGAATATTTACTTTTTTCGATGTCAAAATAAATAATAAAATATCTAAATTGAAGGTCCACACCATTCATCATTATATATATATATATATATATATATATATATATATATATATATATATATATATATATATATATATATATATATATATATATATATATATATATATATAACATATGCATATATGTAAGTGTATGCCTGTGTATGTCTGCTTGTTAAGTTTCCACATGCATAATCATATATATGTATGAATATATTCACACCAAACCTCTCAATAGTACATTTACTAAAAATAAAAAAAAAATGCTACTGCAAAATTTATTTTTGTTAGATTTTTATTAAATAATGATTAAAAGTTTTCATACTTAAAATATATATATTATACATATATGTTAACAAGGGAGTTTGGCTTGGTGGTTGGTGCGTTGTTTGGGTGGGGATGAGATAACAAGTTCGATTCCCCATTCCCTCCTTTTTATTTCTATTACGTAAAGCTCGGTTCTCTTGTGCTCGTTGGGCCTGTGCTTGTCCGAGCTGAGCTCGGTTCTCTTGTGCTCGTTGGGCCTGTGCTTGTCCGAGCCGAGGTTCTCTGTGCCTGTGCTTATCCGAGTCGAAATTCTCTGCAGCCAAGCTGTGCCTGTGCTTGTCCGAGCCAAGGTTCTTTGCGCATGTGCTTGTGCTCGCTGGGCCCTGCCCCTGCTCGTCCGAGGTTATGTGCGCCTGTGCTCGTCCGACCTGCTCGTCCGAGACTCTTTGCGCCTGTGCCTGTGCTCGCTCGGCCCTGCTCGTCCGAGGTTCTGTGTGCCTGTGCTCGTCCGACCCACCTCAACTGAAGCGCGAAGAGCCGAGGCTGAGGTCGGACCACAGGTGTGATGAGCCCAGAGGAGCCGAGGTCGGACAATGGATACGATGAGCCAAGAGGTGCGTGGGCCGTGCCTCGCACCCATAGCACGAGGAGCCACGTCGCTTCCTCGTTAGCACCTCTTCGCAACCGACCTCGCATCCGCTGGCCATACTCCCAGTGTTTTTTCAAACTTTCTTACCGATTTTGACTGTTGGATCGGTTTTGGGTCGCGTCTGTCCCGAAGAAGTCTATAAATAGACCTCTTCGGATTAGACAGGATAGATATATATAATTTGAAAGCAGAGAACTTCTATTCTCCCTGTTTGCTATTTTTCTTTCAATCAACGAGCTTGCTGCATACTGATTCTGGGTTCGAAGGCTTCTTTGATCCGTGCAAATCATTGAGGCAAAAGGAACAGTGCGAGAGGCTGTTGTATCTCAGGAGTAGAACGCCATCTAAGCCTAGTGCACTGTAAGGCGGCGAAATCTACTTCAAGGAAAGTGACCAACATACCACGCCTCAGCATCTCGGGTTCCATTTTTCCACTTTCTCTATTTATTTTCTCTAAGCCTATTTCTGCCTATTATTTGTTGAAATAGAGTATTATAGATTTAAAATTTTCTGGGACAGTTTATTCCCAACATTCTTGAAGTAGATTATTTCCTACATATAATAGGCTAGTACTTAGAGTTACCCCAATAGCCAATGCAAGTGACCCGGTTCCTCCTGAAAAATTTAATGGAAATAACTTTAAACGTTGGAGACAGAAGATGAAAATCTTCTTAACCACACTTGGGTTATTTTCCATAATCTTTGACTCTCCTCCAAATGAGGAAGAGAATGAACCAGCTAGAACTTGTAATTTGGAGAAATTTAAGAAGAAAGACTACCTGTGTAGGGGAAGGATTCTGTCCTATCTTACTGATCCCCTTTTTGATGTCTACTGCACTTTTAAAACCTCCAAGGAGATTTGGGATGATCTTAATAAGAAATATGGTATCCAAGATGCCGGAATGGACAAGTATGCTGCTAGTCAATTCCTGTCTTATAAGATGGTTGACACCAAGCCTGTAGTTGATCAAGCCCATGAGTTAACAGTGATTTATCATGAATTAGGCTTAAGGGGAATGGGTATAACTGAGAGCCTTCAAGTTGCTTGTACCATTGACAAGCTCCCACCTTCTTGGAAAGACTTTGGGTTATCCCTGAAACATAAAACCGAGGATATGACAATGAAAACTCTATTGTCTGCCATTAGGATCCAAGAACAATACCTTGAGAAAGATAATGAGCAACTCATGAATCCTGAGCTTCTAACCAAGGTGAACTTTGTAGAAGGCCAGAATAAGACCCATAAGTTCAAGAACTCCAAATTTGAAAAGGGTGGACCTAGAAACAAAAGAAAACCTATGAAGCCAAAATACCATATCAATAAGAATGATCGGAAGCCGATTTGCTACAATTGTGGGAAACTCGGTCATATGGCTCGAGTATGCCGGATGAAGAAGAAGAAGTATCAGAACTATGAACATGCGCCTTCTCAACCTGCAAATCCACAAACCAACATGGTGCTATCCAGTACTGGTCCTACTAGTACTGATGATCGGTATGTAACTTTAAGTCCAGAATTAAATTTGGCAATTTGCTCTACCGATTGATTAGTGGATACAGGTGCGAATGTTCATATGTGTACTGATCATACCCTTTTTACTACTTATCAGGTCCGGAGCGGCCTAACAGTAACTATGGAGAACTCCACCTCGGCACGAGTGCTTGGAACTGGAAAAGTACTTCTAAGGCTTACGTCTGGGAATGTGCTTACACTATTTAATGTGTACCATGTGCCCGATGGAAGGAGGAATCTGATCAGTGGATCTCTTTTAAATAGAAGTGGTTATTCTTTGTTATTTCAATCTAAGAAAGTGATTATAACAAAGAATGGAACATTTGTAGGCAAAGGCTATGAGTGTGATGGCTTGTATGTAATAAATAATGTATCTTTGGATTTTTCTTCTGATAACAATAATAAAATTGTGCTTTCAATATGTTCTTTATCTCTTTGGCATGCTAGATTAGGACATGTGAATAATAATACTATTAAAAGAATGATTAGCTCTGGTTTATTGCCTAATGTTTCATTAAATGAAAAGGAAAGGTGCCAAATTTGTGTTCAATCTAAACAACCTAGAAAACCATTTAAAATAATAAATAGAAATTCAACTTTATTAGAATTAATACATTCAGATGTATGTGATCTAAATGGAACTTTGACTAAAGGGGGTAGAAGGTATTTCATTACCTTTATAGATGATTATTCTAAGTATTGTCAAGTTTATTTAATGAAATCTAAAGATGAAGCATTTGAGATGTTTAAGACTTATAAATCTTTAGTAGAAAATCAACTTGACAAGAGAATAAAGATTCTCAGGTCAGACAGAGGAGGAGAATACACCTCTAATGACTTGAATGAATTCTGTAGAGTTAATGGAATTCTACATGAAGTTACACCTCCCTATTCACCTCAGTCTAATGGAGTGGCTGAAAGGAAAAATAGGACTCTGCAAGATATGGTAAGATCTTTGCTTGCCAACTCAGGTTTACCTGAGGTTTGGTGGGGGGAAGCAATGCTTACAGCATGTTTCCTGCTTAATAGGGTTCCATTTAAAGGTTCTAATGAATCTCCTTATGAACTTTGGAAAGGAAGAAAACCTAACCTAAACTTTGTAAAAGTTTGGGGTTGTTTGGCTAAGGTTAATATTCCTTTAATCAAGAAAAGAAAATTAGGACCTAATACTTTTGATGCTGTGTTTCTTGGTTATTCTCTTAATAGTGTTACTTATAGGTTCTTAGTCATTAGTTCTGATATTAATGGCATAGATAAGAATACTATAATTGAATCTAAAGATGCTTCTTTCTTTGAAGACATTTTTCCATTTAAGAATAAAATAGAAAAGCATGTAATAGATAGATCTAATGATGCATCATGTAGTTCGCCATCTAATTCTCTAATTATTCCTAACAATGAAAATGAAAATGAACTTAATGATAATGAACTTGGTAAAGGGAAAAGAATTAGGAAAAAGAAAGATTTTGGATCTGATTTCTATACTTTTATGGTTGAAGATGATCCTAAAACTTATAAAGATGCTATGAACTCATTAGATTCTATGTTTTGGAAGGAAGCTATTAATAGTGAAATGAATTCACTTATGACTAATAAAACATGGTTTTTAACTGACTTACCACCTGGTAGTAAGGCTATAGGTTGTAAATGGATATTTAAGAAGAAATTAAGACCTGATGGTTCTATTGAAAAATACAAAGCAAGATTAGTTGCTAAAGATTTTTCTCAGAAAGAGGGTATTGACTACTTTGATACATATTCTCCTGTGACTAGGATAACCACAATTCGTACTTTAATTGCACTGGCTTCAATCCATAATTTGATAATTCATCAAATGTATGTCAAGACTGCCTTCTTTTATGGTGATTTGGAGGAAGAGATCTATATGGATCAGCCAGAGGGATGTGTGGCTCAAGGACAGGAAAGAAAAGTTTGTAGGTTAGTCAAATCCCTCTATGGTTTAAAACAAGCTCCTAAGCAATAGCATAGAAAATTTGATAAAATAATTGTTTCTTATGGCTTTAAAGCAAATGAATCAGATAAGTGCTTATATTCAAAGTTAGAAAATGATTCATGTATTATATTGTGTTTATATGTTGATGATATTTTAATTTTTGGTACTGATATGAATATGGTGACTGATATCAAAACTTTCTTGTCTAATAATTTTGATATGAAAGATTTAGGTCAGGCAGAGGTAATTCTTGGTAACAGGATTACCAGAATACCTGATGGTATAATTTTTGATCAATCACAATATATTGAGAAAATATTGAAGAAATTTGATAAGTACAACTGTAAACCAGTGAGTACACCTTATGAGCATGGTTTGAACTTGAAGTGCAATAAAGGTGATCCAGTGGCCCAAGAGAAATATGCTCAAATTATTGGGACACTGATGTATGTTGCAAATACAAGTAGACCTGACATTTCTTATGCTATAGGAAAGCTTAGTAGGTTTAATAGTTGCCCTAGTCTTAGTCACTGGGAAGCACTGGATAGAGTACTTAGATACTTGAGAGGTACAATATATTATGGTTTACATTACTCAAGATTTCCCACTGTACTTGAAGGATACAGTGATGCTAGTTGGATCACTGATTCAGTGGATCGAAAAGGAACTAGTGGATACATATTCATGTTGGGTGGTGCAGCTGTTGCTTGGAGATCATCCAAACAAACTGTGATCACAAGATCCACTATGGAGGCTGAGATTGTAGCCTTAGATTCTGCAAGTCAAGAAGCAGAATGGTTTAAGAATCTTATGTCTGAAATACCTATTATGGAAAAGCCTATACCTGCTATCTCTTTGTTATGTGATAATGAAGCTGCAATTAATACTTGTAGAAATACTGAGTATAACAAGAGAAACAGAAGACACATTAGTGTGAGACATAAGACTATTAGATACCTAATTAAAAATGGTATCATAACTTTGGAATTAGTTGGATCTAAAGATAACCTAGCAGATCCTTTAACTAAAGGACTGGCTAAAAGCAAAGTCATAGAAACATCAAAGGGGATGGGACTGAAACCCATAAGGAATCATTGACAATGGCAACCCAACCTATTCTGACTGGAGATCCCAAGATAAAAGGTTCAATGGAAAAAACAAGTTGTTTAATGATTAGTTAGCACTATTATAAAATGACTTTATGTCATTTGGTCTCTCCCTGTGATGTGAGTGCTAAATACAGCAGAGGTATACGGAAGAGTTTAAAACTCTGAATGAGTCCGAGTCTATGGCAAGGCGCTGTGCTGCGAGCACCCTTGGAGGACTCACCTATGTGAGTGTGACTGTGTGGCCGCAGTCTATGGGGATAAGGGTTTAACCCCTAGAGCACTCATGAAACTGAGATATTGGTGCATAAGGCCAGAAAAGGCACCACCTATAATGAACCCAGTATTTGCATTTGTCATGGGTGAAGTATATAGAAATCTGAACCAAAGGATTTGGTTCAAAGCTTTTTAGCTACCACTATACCTTTCAGATGAAAATATACTTTCACTAGGTAAAGGTTCAAAGCCGCAAGCTACCTTTATTGAAGTCGTGACATAAACAAGCCCGGTTTGACTATTTTTTATTTTATAAAGTTTTGAAAACATTTTAATCAGGTGGGGGAATGTTAGATTTTTATTAAATAATGATTAAAAGTTTTCATACTTAAAATATATATATTATACATATATGTTAACAAGGGAGTTTGGCTTGGTGGTTGGTGCGTTGTTTGGGTGGGGATGAGATAACAAGTTCGATTCCCCGTTCCCTCCTTTTTATTTCTATTACGTAAAGCTCGGTTCTCTTGTGCTCGTTGGGCCTGTGCTTGTCCGAGCCGAGCTCGGTTCTCTTGTGCTCGTTGGGCCTGTGCTTGTCCGAGCCGAGGTTCTCTGTGCCTATGCTTATCCGAGCCGAGATTCTCTGCAGCCGAGCTGTGCCTGTGCTTGTCCGAGCCAAGGTTCTTTGCGCATGTGCTTGTGCTCGCTGGGCCCTGCCCCTGCTCGTCCGAGGTTATGTGCGCCTGTGCTCGTCCGACCTGCTCGTCTGAGACTCTTTGCGCTGTGCCTGTGCTCGCTCGGCCCTGCTCGTCCGAGGTTCTGTGTGCCTGTGCTCGTCCGACCCACCTCAACTGAAGCGCGAAGAGCCGAGGCCGAGGTCGGACCACAGGTGTGATGAGCCCAGAGGAGCCGAGGTCGGACAACGGGTACGATGAGCCAAGAGGTGCGTGGGCCGTGCCTCGCACCCATAGCACGAGGAGCCACGTCGCTTCCTCGTTAGCACCTCTTCGCAACCGACCTCGCATCCGCTGGCTATACTCCCAGTGTTTTTTCAAACTTTCTTACCGGTTTTGACCGTTGGATCGGTTTTGGGTCGCGTCTGTCCCGAAGAAGTCTATAAATAGACCTCTTCGGATTAGACAGGATAGATATATATAATTTGAAAGCAGAGAACTTCTATTCTCCCTGTTTGCTATTTTTCTTTCAATCAACGAGCTTGCTGCATACTGATTCTGGGTTCGAAGGCTTCTTTGATCCATGCAAATCATTGAGGCAAAAGGAACAGTGCGAGAGGCTGTTGTATCTCAGGAGTAGAACGCCATCTAAGCCTAGTGCACTGTAAGGCGGCGAAATCTACTTCAAGGAAAGTGACCAACATACCACGCCTCAGCATCTCGGGTTCCATTTTTCCACTTTCTCTATTTATTTTCTCTAAGCCTATTTCTGCCTATTATTTGTTGAAATAGAGTATTATAGATTTAAAATTTTTTGGGACAGTTTATTCCCAACATTTTTGAGGTGTGGCGTTTGGCAGGCTTGCTCGAAATTATATGGCCTGTTTGATAAACCGAAAGGGTGCCGATATGCTCACCTAATAATCTTTCTGCAGTAGGTGTAAATCCAGTTTTTCAGCACCATAAACAATAGTAGATGGTTTGTCATGAATAAAATATTTACCAAAACTTAAAATAAAATTAAAAAAAAAAACAGGGAGTCCAACGGTCGAGAAAGGTTTTTCGTGAGTCAAAGCATTTTCCATATTGAAAATAAGATGATTGCTACCTTATCAGTGTTTGATTATTTATCTAGGAGCTATCCGCCTAAAATATATGCACTAATTATTTGAAGATTCTATAGCTGATCAAATGGTAGGTCATATAAACAGTACAGTTGTTTGGATAGTGAACGTAGGTTTGAATGAGCATAAATTATTTATTTATATTGTATCTTCAGAAAAGATAAATTATTTATTTATGTAGAGTCAGTAGTTGAGTTTGCGAAATAATCTATTTAGAGGGGAAAAAAAACCCTCTTCAAATCGTTCATCCCACCTAAGATGCAGTGCCTTGTGAGACCTACCTTCCATGGTAGGTGTATCATATGGACCCCATCATCTATCAGATATGTTCTCGTACTCCTCCACCAAACTAAAATACATAAACACTATAAGATCGATATGCGTATCTTATGAGGCAACAATTTTCTTATCACATGACATGAGATGATTATTATAGATGGTTAATGGTGAAACTACTAAGCAATGTTTGCAAGTCTTTGAAAAACAAAAAAAAAAAAAAAATCTTCCCATGCGTACATATATAACAGGGGCCTAAACAATATTTTTAAAAGATAAATTCCCTACTCCAAATGTTATTTCTTTAGAATATGGCAACCTAGAAGTTATAACTCTCTTATCTTTGATGAAAAGATAAACTCAAGGGTCTCCCTCTATGCAATTACTTACGGCAAGTAAATAAATTCAAATATTTATGATTATTCAGATCTTGCAGATTATGTTTACATTGCTGTCATCCAACTGCCCCAAAGTTAAATACAAAGAAAAATAAAACCAAGTTGGAGTTGAGGGACTCTGCATGGAGGAGAGTGGGAACTGCTTCAGATGGTGTTGGACTTCAATTAATAGCAAAACCCCACCACCTATGAATCAGTTCATTACTATAAAGCTTTATCTTCGGATCATAATAATTAATTTCTTTACTACAAGTGACCTGTAAATTCATAAGCCTGAAGGGTTTGCAATTTGGTTTGGTATTATACAGGAAATAATTAAATATGGATTTATATGTAAAATTTGGTTGCTTGAATAGATCAAGTGGCGGTGGGTTCGCTCGAGAAAAGCAGAGAGGGGTCAATGGGTTTGCTTGGCACAAAAAAATCGGTCTGTCACATGTGAAGAAGTGATTGATGTGATCTTTTAGTGCGACTCATGAAAGCTATTTAAGCAATAAGTTGCAATCCCAGCATTATAGGGCCTGAAGACTATTTGTAATATTGGAATTTATGAATTAATTCATATAAATGTCCATCCTAACTCAAGGAACCTCATTTATTACGGGGGAGCCAATTAGAATTATGAACTTGAATCCAAAGAATGTAAATTGTTGAACTAGGCTATAGTTTAAACAGTCCAATGGATGATAACAAGATTAGTATTCCTGATAAGATTTTCTTTTTCTTTTTTTTTGCCAAGCGATTCCCTTAGGAAAGATTCTTTGGCAATTTTTTTACTATTTGTTTCTTTTTGGAGCAAAAAGGTGACAGAGATTTGAGATTTTCTGGAATTTGAACTTGAAACAAACAAGTCTTGCAAAACATCACCCATTGTCCACGTATTGTAAGACTGTAGGTGTTTAAACAAGCTAGGGACATTTGCACCCTAGTTTTCTTCAATCATTTGTTCTATGATACCAATTTCATCAGCACATTCCGGAGAATGTGGATTCAACTGATCCATTCTATCTTTTCTAGTTGCCACTATTATGAGTTATTTGTGGTGGTCAAGATGCTGATATCAATTGAGCCTCCTGCAAGAATCCGTGTGGACATATATTTAGTCTCATATCGGTTATTTGCTAGATAAATCTTGGGTACTTATACAGGATCAAGAAACTCAAATAATACCTTCCGACTAGCCATCTTAGATGAGGTCCTGAATTGTTACACCTCCACAAGTGAAGTTTAAGGTAATGCCTTATAGCTAGTTGGCCAAGGTATCTTTCTCTCTCTTTTTTTATGTGCAAAAAATCATAATAAGGATTGAAGTCCAAAGCAAGATAAAAAAAGTACATGCACCCGACCAGAACAAAGAACAGTACACCAACAAAATCATTAGCCCCTCAAAGGATACCATCTTTGCCTCCTTGCGAATTCCCCAACTCAAGGCAAGGGATCAAACTGCAAGCATACATTCCATCCCATATTTCTTGGATTCATGCGGATTATGTTAACAAGCAGCCAAAGGTCGTATAAAAGAGAGAACCAATGAGAGAGGCTGGTGAGAAAGACAGGGTGGCGTAACGCGGCCAGCATTGCAAATAACCTATTTAAATATCCAAGTTCTCTTTTCAGGAAAATTTAATATCAAGGGACTCTGCAGCTTAAAATTGTTCCCTATCTTTAACCAATTAATATAGTGTTGACAGCGCATGCTTTGAATAATCCATTTCTGTGAATTGCACCAATAACCTAACATGTTGGCAAGATAAGTGAAAGGAAAAGATGATAAAAAGAGGTTTTGATTGCAATATATTGCACCAACAACCAATGAGAAAACCTGCAAATTAGTTGATTGCAGCAATTTATTGAAAAATACGGAAGAAGTGAAATGATCGGATTTTCTTAAAGAAATCATGTTTTATTTATTGTATTTTGTAGAAAATCTTATTAATCTTATTCAATTGAAAGCATTTGTATTCAAAGAATCTAGTTGATCATCATTTCAAATTTTAGAATAACCTTGCAACATTGGCGTCGTGTGTTGAGAGATGTTGATCTATCATTTAGAAAAAAACTGACTTACATCAGGATACAGAGCTCATATAGTTGTACATTGAAGATACAGAGATCTTTCAAATCACTTATAACATTGTTTAGCTTGTTGAATAGCTTAACATGTCTACTTACATACCACTATCTTTTGTAAAAAAATTTATTGCTCTTTTATATTTTTTTTTGCTTGTAAATTTTTTATAAATAATTTCTATAAACTCCTCTTTTTCTAATAAAGACCGGATGGTTTTGCCTCAAAAAAAAAAAAAAAAAAAAAAATAGAACTAATAAATCTGATGGTATGATACATGGACAGATGGATGTGTTGAATAGCATCCAATTGGACTGGAGGATGGTGACGGTGTCTCCCAAGTCTACCATTCCATCTGCTAATTGTGATTGCGATAGGCGGTGATGTGATGCAGACCACATCGAAGATGGTGAGAATTAATTTAGAGCATTGCTTCTTATTTCATTTCAGGCTCGCCGATCATAAGCTAATCGGGATGTTACTGTTGAGTTGTCCCTTGTGTACTAAGCTAGCAAAAAATTGAATCATTTCTTGATTCATTTGTGTTCATCATCTTCTTGCATGCGCCATGTGCCATTTCACTTGTAGTTTCTTCTGATCGAAGAAACTGCATATGTTGGTTGGGGTTATTACATGGGGAAACTAGGAAGAAATATTTAAGGGAAATTGTCCCCACAATATACGAGCACAGAACAAGAGATTTTGCTTAAATTTAGTTGCATGCGGAGTCGCATGCTCCGGTTTCCTGCTAGCATTATTCAAGTTAGATTACATAAAATGGTGTTTGGCGTGAAAAATGGATGTAATTGCATGCTCTAGACATTCTTGAAAGATTATATTCATATGTTTCAATGTTGCGGCCGGATGTTTTCAATCGCCATTATCCCTGAAGCACATCCAATTCACCACCCATGCGTTTCTCCACAAAATATTAGAGATATGCTTAGTTTCATGGTCCGATGCAAATTTTTTTTTGCCATATATCATTGGATCGAATTTTTCGCTGCATGCAATTTACACCATAGATAGCAGTATAATTTTGAATAGCTAATGTAACAACTCAGAATCTCACCCAAAATGGCTAGGTGGAAGGTATTATTCGAATTCCTTAATTCTGCATAAGTATCCAAGGTCTATCCTGCGAATAACCGATGTGAGACTAAACACACGCCCACTCGGATCCTCACATACTCCTCCCGTTCAAGCCTTGATGTCCTCGTCAGGCTAAAACTTTAAATCTATTTAAATTTAATCACAAACATTTCGATCGACTCATGGTTTGCCCCAATAGATTCGTGTTACAGTGTCTCCTATTCCACATAGGTTATGGGCTGAGTCTGCTTAACAACTCAAACCTTATCCAAAATGGCTAGTCGGAAGGTATTATTTGGATTCCTTGATTCTGTATAAGTATCCAATATGTACCTAATAAATAATCGATGCGAGACTAAACACACGTCCGCTCGGATTCTTACAGCTAATGCATCATTTGATCATGAAGACATATAACTACCCAACGGAATATACACCATGTGACGTACATAACAGTACATCTTGCAACGCCCGAAGCAGCTTTGGTCGGCCTGTATCACATCCAAACCCATCATCCCTCTTCTGATGCCCTGCACTTGATGTCACATCAGCATCCATATGATGTGGCTTTCTTGGAGGTTTTGGAGGTCATGAAAGTTGGATGTATTCAGCATTAGTTGTTCCGTCCCTTATGTCTCGGAGGCAATGAGTTGGATCGGACCAACCATATGTCTTTAGTACCTAAGCTGGGCCCCAGGTGTCAATCGATATGACCACAGCCAATGCGATTCGAACACGGTCGCAATCCAGTTGTATAAGCGGAGTGATACGATTGCAAGGCAGATCATTTTCCATTGGCCCCAGCTCAACATCACATTCTATGTGCAGTGCATTGAATTTGATCTCATGACTTTACATGCCTCAATTTGTTAATTAATTGAACTTAGTCCAAAATCATTGCTCCTCTTTTTGTTATTTAGAGTATTGGGTGGATGGATGTCCAAGCAAAATTATTCGAGTCATCTTTTTATAGTCCCTATGATAAGAGTAATTGCAACGTGTATATTCCATGACTTACGTATCCCGATATGTGAACTCCTTTCCATCGGCTATCTCTTGCCATATCTATTCTTGTCGCTAACGTGCTATCTAAACTTCGCAGGTGGGCTAGGGCCATTTGTCTAATTGAAGGCATCGGTTGCGAACTTTGTTTTTTAAATATTAAAAGTTTTCATTTTGTAGACGATGCACTATCTTTTTGTGCCAAAAAGAGAGAATCTGTGATTGTAGTGAAAATGCTTCTACTTGCCTTTGAGATTGCAGCTCGGTTGAAGATCAATGTCCACAAAAGCTCCTTACTATACATCAATATAAAAGAAAGGCAAGTAATATGATCAGATCCCAAAAAAAGGATGAATTTTCTCTCAAAATAAATTTAAAACAAAAATGAAGGAATTTTGAAAGTAGGGCTTATGTCTCTTTTTCTTATCTTCTAAACTAAGATACATAGCCTCTATTTATAATACTAGTGAGGTTCTACCTTATACAATTTGGGTTGAATTTCTCTTCTAATTCAAATAAGACTAGATCTCCAAAAATAGATAAAAAATAAAAATTCTACAGAAGGTAGATCTCGACTTCCAAAAGTACATGCTTCCAAGGATAACCTGACAAACATCCAAAAAAACTACTTCACAACTTACCTCGTCAATATGCATCTCAATTATGGCGAATTTGAAGGTACACAACTTGGTAATCTTCAACTTAATATCTTTCTGAACCAATCGAGAGGGTAGAGGCTTGGATGAGATTAGATCTGCAATCCTAGCTTCTGAACCAAATTTCAAAGATGAGGTTCTTCTAACTTTCAAGATCTACAGTAGCCTCGATGATGCTCTGCTTCTTCTGGATCTTCAAGTGATTCACAGAGACATCAAAGCTAGTAATGTATTGCTCGATAGCGAATTTAATGGAAGGCTAGGTGATTTTGGCCTAGCTAGATTATATGATCATGGGACTGATCCCCGAACCACCCATGTCGTTGGAACTATGGGGCTATATTGCACCAGAGCTTTCTAAGACCAGCAAGGCCACCACTAGGTCTGATGTGTTTGCATTTGGAGCACTTGTCCTTGAGGTTGCTTGTGGGAGAAGGCCAATCGAGCCAAGTGAACAAGCAGAGGAGCAGATTTTGGTGGATTGGGTGTTTAAGAATTGGCAAAGGGGACCTCTCCTTGAGACAAGCAACCCAAGAGCAGAAGAAATGGAGCTGGTTTTGAAGCTTGGATTACTTTGTTCACACCCCATGCCTGCAGCTAGGCCGAGCATGAGGCAAGTGACACAATTCTTGGAGTGTGATGTTCCCCTCTGTCACGCCCCCGTCTCTGCGAGGCACGAGAGGCACCTAGTGCCCACGTGGGGGCCACATGAGGGGGGAACACGGGGCTCCCCTGCCAGATATTGTCCGGTTCTGGGGCTTCACGCAAGCGTCCTTCACCCCTCCCCGGTTTTGTTTTCCACCCAAAACGCGTCTGCAGGATTAGGAGACACCCGCCTCATATGCCCAGGCTCTGAAACGAGTCTTTCCAATGTGGGACTATTGGGCCTTACACCCTTCCCACCATCGGACAAGAGTCGTCCTTGGCTCTGATACCAAATGTCACGCCCCCGTCTCTGCGAGGCACGAGAGGCACCTAGTGCCCACGTGGGGGCCACATGAGGGGGGAACACGGGGCTCCCCTGCCAGATATTGTCCGGTTCTGGGGCTTCACGCAAGCGTCCTTCACCCCTCCCCGGTTTTGTTTTCCACCCAAAACGCGTCTGTAGGATTAGGAGACACCCGCCTCATATGCCCAGGCTCTGCAACGAGTCTTTCCGATGTGGGACTATTGGGCCTCACACCCTCCCTGAGCTATCACATATTGATCCAATTGCTTGCAGCTTGGTGTCAATCCCAAGTGAAGAGTCTGGTAATTACAACATTATGCTGTATCCTTCCTTAGTGACTGTCGAATTAGTTCAATCCATTGGTGAGTAAATCAAAATCTTATTCTAAGTACCCTTGTTTAATCTCCATATGGTTAAAATGTCACTGTTCTGTTTCTCTTGAGGCAATCTACTACCATATTATATGTATTGTTGGCTTGTTATTTACAGCTAAATTAACTTTGTTTGTTAAGTATATGAACATCATTTCCTCGAATGATCTTGCCTCTTGTATGTGCTGTAAATCTTTTCGTTTTGATAGTGCAATCCAAGGCTATTGGATTATAGGGTTCAAATAAAAAAGGCTAGTGGGCTACACACAAATGAGAACCAGCCCCTGACCAGGGCTGAACTGCAGCCAACAACGCACCAACTACTTCGCAATCAATCCTTGTCCGTTCCGGATGGAAGTGGGCCTTCTTGTACTGGGTCCGGAATGCTGGTGACCTTATAAACTCATTTTAAGAAAAAGGAATAAGAATCGAAATGGAATGGATTTTTTTAAATTAATACATTTTATTTTAATATTTTGGTATTTTCTCTGTCATTGTAATTCATAATTTTATTATACCCTTGCGGTGTTACTATGAAGGAGAGATGGAAACGACTAAAACAGTACTATTAATATCAGAGCATTGATCAGAGAGGGGATGGTTAGGGCTTCTTTTTCTCGTATTGTCCGGCCGAACTTTGTCGTGTTTGGACCTGCTTATCTCCTTCTTCCATTTTAATTATTTCTATTTTTTTGAGGAGTCAATAGGCACAGTGTGGCTGAAGGAATTTATTGCTGAGTAGAGTAGAGAGAGTTTATATGGAGAGGAAGAGGAAAAGAAAGAAGAGAAAGAAACCAAAAAAAAAAAAAAAAAGTACAAGACAACCGGCAAATTGGACTCTAATCTTCCTGCAGAAAGTCTTTACAGCTGTGAAATCCTTGTCCAGAAAACTATGGAGAAGGGGCAGACAACACCACCATTGTTAGCGAATCTATAACATGAGTCAACAGAACAAATGCCACTCTTGATGAACTTCCATACAAGAACATCTGCTAATCTTGATAGGAGCGAGTCATTGAAATGTTTAAAATCACCCCCCACAATCCACGGACCAGGTAAAGACATTTTGATGTGTTTGAGTTCGTGCCAAAATTAAGGAAGTCTTGAGATTATGCTCTGTCGGCCCATACACACAAGTGAAGGTCCAAGATGCTTCGAGCTTTCTATCCATCCACGGAACCGTGACCAAGAACCTGTTAATTTCACTTTTAATGACCTCAAACCCTGCTTCATTCCAACTATAAGAATGCCCACTGCAGAGCCAACCGCATCCCCTAATAGCCATTTGTCGATTTTTTCTCTCGGTAATGACTGAAGCACACCGGGGGTTGGGGATGGCCACTGCTGATTCGTGAGACTTGCAGATTGGTCAGAGAGATAGAGTCCTTCCAGGCAGCACATATGTGTCGAAAAACAAATAGAGCTGTAGATTTGATTGGCTCCTTCGTTGCTCAGCACTTCGAAGAGTTTATCTGAACTAGGGCCGCTGATATTTCTTCTTTCTTGTATCATTTTCTTTCTTTTGACTTGGCAGGTTATATCCACGTAAGAGCTATATGAAATGCCGATTTTACCAAAAAAAAAAAAAAAAACACAATCTCTAACCATTCCCCCTCTTTTTTCTTTTTTTTTTTCTTTTTTGATACACTAACCATTCCCTTTTCACTGGCTCCCCAATACCATGGACATTCCAACAAATAATAGTCATAATTGAAAGGCCAAGACAACATTGATATCCAAACAAACGTAGGAAGCATAATGACCGAAAACCAGAAAGAGTGGGAGCAACATACGTAGAGACTCATATCCACCCCCCACAGGGACAGGAGGGATCCTTCTACTAAGTACAAACAAACTGGGGGCATCATAATAGCTTCCAACTTAGGTCCATAACAACCTCACCCAGGATACAATAGACGACTAAACTGAGCTTAAAGAGGCTCTGCTCTCCTCCATGCAATGGATGATTTTAACAATGTTCTCAACTTCAGAATCCAATATCTTCACCCCAGAAAGCCTCTGGGTCAACAGATTTCAAGAGCAAGTGAGACTTAGCAACCTCAAACTGGAGACTCTTCGAGCAAGCATGCGGATGGACCTCGTTGCCAGATCTCTGCTCGGCGTCCGACGGGGGTACAGGAGGCTTGCTAGTGCCACCTTTCTTCTTCTTTGCCAGGAGAAGCTTGGCTGTTGCTATCTTGACTCCATGAAGGGCTTTCATCCTTTGGGCCCGTTTACCCCGACCCCGAGGAGACTCCGATGCGGGTAAAGGTGAAGAAGACGCTAGCCGGTGCAGGTTTGCCGTAGCCTGGAGAGACTAACGCTGAAGGGTCCACCATTGGCGGCGAGGAGGTTTCAGCTGCCATTCATCTTGGAGTGTGGCTCAATTCTTGCCGAAACAGTGCTGGGAGGGTGGGAGGAAGACACAGGAGAGAAAGGGGCATCAATACCAGTGGAAGGAGCTCTGCTTCTAGCTTCACTGCAAAGGGGAAAGGCCGGATTGCATGGTGGTAGCCTAGTGGTACTGGGCAGCAATTCTAACCACAAGGTCTCAAGTTCGAATCGCTGCGGCGACGATTAAATTGTGGACCGGAGCTCACTACTTTGGCCACTGCTTGGACTTGTGGTATAGGACCGCTCTTGAACCGCTAGTAGCCGGGGTGGTGCCGGGTGTGACGTACTCACACGTGGGACTCGAGCCAGAGCTCAGAGGAGTAGCTGAGCCGGGCCTACGGGTGGGGAGGGTATGAGTAAAACCGGTCGGGGTGCCCAACACACGGCCATTTCTGCCCGCATCGAACATTCTCCTGGCGGGGCGGGGGCCCAGTGGGGCTGCTACGCGGGGGTGGGCTTGTCCCTTCCTCCCCCCTACCCCTTTTGTTTCATCAAAAAAAAAAAAAAAAAAAAAAAAAAAAAAGGGGAAAGGCCGGATTGCATGGTTTGATCCCGGCAGGTCTGAGGTTGGACCCTTCTCTGCATGATGGGCCGAGCTACAAAGAGTTGGCGAGCGTGGGCGGCGTGGAAATTGGGCCAGTTCGGCTTCTGGGCAAAAGGGATCCGAATGTCGAGGCCCAGAGAAAGAAGCCCAACCCAAAGATCGTTCTGAGCAGGCTTAGCCAGCACCTTTAGTGACCCAGATTTCAAATTTACAAGGATCGGCGTCAACACCTGAGGAGAGAAATTGATGGGTGCCGTGGGGGAACGAGCCGTCCCGCTCGTCCGTTCCCAACAGCCAGGTTCACAGAACCCCTATTTCCGGTGGGGGTCAACTCCAGCCTTAAATGCTCGATTGCCGAGTTGTGAACCCGGCTCGGCTCACCTTGCTCCCAATAACCCAATAACTCGGACGAGTCACCTTCTCCGATGGTTCTCCCTCTATCTTTCCTAGGGCTGCAAATGGGTCGGATCGATTTGTAACCCGACCCGAACCACATAAGATCCAACCCGATCCGAATTTTAGAACCCGCGAGACCGGGTCTGATTCTAAATTTGAACTTATTCTACTTTTTGGATCGGGTTGGGTCCACCCAATTTTGATCCGAATCCGGATCCGACCCGATCTATTTTTTCTGGGGTCAGTTTTTTACTATTATATAGTGGAACTTTGAATATAAAAATATGTAAATCCGAACCCGATCGAATCCGACCCGAATGATCCGTCAAGTCAAAATTTATAGGCATGGACTCGATCCGACCCGATTTTCAACCGGATCGGATCTGAGTCCATATTTAGGATCCGACTCGATCCGACTCATGTGCTATGGTGTTCTTGTCCCGTTTCCTTTGCTGATGAAAAGTGAGGTGGCTTGAAAGCCAAAAATTTGGCCATTCCTTGAATGAAATTGAAACAACCTAGAGAATGACTCAACTCTTTCTTCTGTAGAGCCTCTTTCCCACTTCTTTGCCATCCAAATAAAAAATCGAATCCAGACTGCTCACATAGTCCGCACATTTCTGAAATAAAAACAAAAAAAAATGTGGTCGTTTTCAATCTTTAAAAACAAGACCATCCCAAGATTTAGAAACATTGTATATATGCAAACGACATTTAACATGTTCCCATCATACTGAGGTCATTCAGAAAGCAAAACTCTTCCATCCAATTGCAATGCCACACTCGTACCCACCCAAATACCGTGTTACAGCGGCTAACCAACTCTCTGAGGACTCGTCGCGGCAATCTGCTGACTTCTGGTGCAAAGTTTTACTGCTTGTGTTTTGAAGTCTATAGTCCGACTTCTAAATCGTCATCAGGATCAGGAGAGACGGCATTATCAACCCAGCCTCTGGATCTCATATCCAACACCAGATTCTTTCCTTGCTGAGCAATCTCTTCTTCCCCTAACAAAGAAGATTTATGGGTGTCCAAGAACACAGGAAAAAACTAATGCCAAGTATCTTTCTGGAGACTCTGGTGGTCTGTGTTCTCTTCCTAGAAGTTTCAGCTTCAATAGATGGCGAATTTACCTTCAATGGCTTCCAAGGTGCTAATCTGAGCTCCGACGGAGTAGCATCAGTGATGCCCAATGGTCTCCTGAGACTGACCAACCTCACGATGCATGCGACGGGCCATGCCTTCCATCCCACTTCGCTTCTCTTCAAAAATTCTCAAATCGGCAGCGTCATCTCCTTCTCTACGACATTCGTGTTTGCAATCGTCCCGGGATATCCACTAGGTGGCATGGGGATGGCCTTCGTTCTCTCTCCTTCCAAAAATCTCTCTGGAGCCACACATAGCCAGTACTTGGGCCTCTTCAACCCCAGTAACAATGGCAACTTATCAAACCATATTGCTGCAGTTGAGCTCGACACATCCTTCAACCCTGAATTCAAAGACATCAACGACAATCATGTAGGAATCGACATCGATAGCTTGGTTTCCACCGAGTCCTATTATGCCGGCTATTTCACAAATGATGGCAAGTTTAGGAACCTTACCCTCATGAGTGGCGAACCAATGCAAGTTTGGATCGACTACGATGGTAAAGCAATGCAGCTTAATGTAACGTTGTCTCCTTTCAAAGCACCTAAACCAAATCATCCTATCTTGTCTTCAAATATCAACCTTTCCAGCGTATTCTTCGACCGCATGTATGCGGGCTTCTCAGCATCTACCGGCACGGTTCAAGCATCTCACTACATTCTTGGGTGGAGCTTCAAGTTGGATGGGATTGCTCAGCCACTAGATTACTCCAAGCTGCCACATCTCCCTCGGAGCAAATCCAAACGGAGGCCAAGGGGTATGGCTATTTGGATCCCCATATTGGTGTTGGTGTTCTTCTTAGTAACTGCGGCTATTGTTCTTTTTGTCGTGAGAAGGAAGAACAAGTTTGCAGAGATTCTTGAGGACTGGGAACTTGAATATGGAACTCATAGGTTCTCATACAGAGATCTCTACAGAGCCACCCACGGCTTCAAAGACAGCGGCCTTCTTGGAGTAGGAGGCTTTGGGAGGGTCTACAAAGGGGTCCTACGCACTTCTAATACTGAAGTTGCTGTCAAAAGGGTCTCCCATGAATCCAAGCAGGGGGTGAGGGAGTTTGTAGCTGAGATCACGAGCATCGGTCAGCTCCGGCATCGCAGCCTGGTCCAGCTCCTGGGTTACTGCCGGCGCAAGGGGGAATTACTGCTGGTATATGAATTCATGCCCAATGGCAGCCTCGACAAGCTTCTGTTCGACCAGAAGAAATCCATCCTGGATTGGGCTCAAAGGCTTCGGATCATCAACGGCGTCGCTCTCGGCCTCCTGTACTTGCATGAAGAGTGCGAGCAGGTCATCGTCCATCGAGACATCAAAGCCAGCAACGTACTGCTAGACGATGAATTGAACGGTAAACTAGGAGATTTTGGGCTCGCAAGGCTATACGATCATGGGAGCGATCCAAGAAGCACCATTGCGGTGGGAACAATGGGCTATCTCGCACCGGAGCTCACCAAGAGAGGGAAGGTGACTACGAGCACTGATGTGTTTGCTTTTGGAGCTTTCCTTCTCGAGGTTGCTTGCGGACGAAGGCCAATCGAACCGAGAGCATCAAAGGAGGAGACAGTATTGGTCGACTGGGTCATGAAGAATTGGCGAAGAGGAGCTATTCTCGGTGTTGTGGACTGGAGATTGCAAGGTCGATACGTAGTCGAGGAAGTCGAGCTAGTGTTGAAGCTGGGGCTGCTTTGCTCGCACCCGTCACCAGCTGCAAGGCCTAGCATGAGGAATGTGATACAGATACTAGATGGTGTCCTTCCAATGCCGGAGCTGGTGGTTGATCAATAGGAACTGCTTCAGTTCAGTCTGAAGGCAGATGATTGAGTAGAATTCACTGTCAAGTGTCAATCGAACTCTGTTAATGAATTAGGAGGGTGCCAACTGACCTAGTTTGGTTCAGTTGGCAAAACATCTTGTGCTTTTAAGAGACATGGATTTTATGAATCACCAAGCTACTTTGACATATGAATTGCTGAACGTTGTGACAATATATATGTTTAGCCATATGGGAGGTTATGTTGTTTCTAGGATTCCAAGAATAGGTGCCCAAAAGATCTTCCTTGGCTCTTTGATTTTTTTTTGCTACAGGTAAATGATCAAGTTATACGCAGAGACACACGCATGTCCAAATGCAAGCGCATGGCACTACAGCTGCATCAAGTTTTTTCAGATCAAAACATATCAAGAATAATCTAAAACTATAACAAATATTTATAAATTAATCAATAAGATATAGTGAATATACTATATCTATTAATTAATATATTATGATAGATAATATACGAACATTATTAATAACCTATTCGACATAAGATCGGATTGATTACTGGTCCTATACAAACATGAATGCAAGCAACCACAGACACTACTACTAATGGAAAAAAAAAAATTGATGCTACTAGTTTGGGTATGTCATGCAGGATAGCCAAAGCCAAAAATGTCTGCATCTGGGATTCCCATCCAATTAGGACCTACCCCTAGTTGACCATGATCCGGAAAAATGATAGGAAGAAATGTGGCATCCATGTAAGACACGTACGGCCATTTCCAAGAAGTTGCAGCATCCTGTTAGCTAAAGGACTTCATGGTTCATTTTAAAAAAAATAAATAAAAGAAGAAAAAGGAGCCGGGGAGAAAAATCTCTGTGACCATAGGGTTGTAGGCTTCAAAAACTTAAAAACACCTATTCTTTTTTATAGGTGCTTGTAGACTTGACACAACTTGGGCTAGATTGACTTGAAACCTTGCTCATATTTTTGGCTCTAGTAGGGCTGGATGAACATAAATTAACTTGGGTTGGGTATGGTTTAAACAATGTCAAACCAACATGAATTGGGGCTGGCTCATATTTAGAATTTGGGCAATTGATGTCACACAAATGTCAAACAGAATTTTCATAACAGAGCACCTAACTCAGGTCCAATCAGAAACTAAATTCTTCTTCTTTGTAGGACTCCCAATGTCTCAACTAGGTAAAACTCAAGCTTTTTTTTTTCTTGATGGAAGGTAAGAAACCAAACTTAATTCATACTTCATGATTTAAGTTCTCAGTTGAATCTAGCTTAAACACATTTAATTGTATTTGGGATGAAATTTTGGAGATAAGCATGAATTCCGTTGGTATTTAGTTTATCTCTAATGAAATGTTTAAAGTCATTGTGCTGAATAAAATAGGAAGAGAAGGTTGGGTCTGGACGCTGGAAAGTCATCTCAGGCTTGGATTGGTTGTCAACTTAACCCAACTACCTACACTGCACCTCAAGAAACATGGCATCCGTGACTAACTCCGATTTTGTCAATGCGAACGCTTTGAAAAACAAAGCTACTGTAGACCAAGATCGTCATAAGTGACAAACTATCGGCCAAAAAGTCATCGTAAATTTATTAATGATGGAGACTTCGATGGAGACTTCCCTTAGTATATACTGGTGAGGTCTTGAGTTGTCCCTACTTTTTTTGTATGGTTTTGAAACAAAAATATTGCTCTTTTGAAGACAACTTGGCCTACTGGAATCTTGACAATTTTGGGATGACTCAAGCAAGCATCATTATTCTACAAATACGCCGACCTCATTCCCCTAGTTAGGACTTCCGAAGATGCAGTAGCATATGTCAATGATTTTTTTAACAAACGTAAATGGTTTCACCTAACAAATAAAAACAACATTTGGGGCTCCTTGAGCCCATCTTCTCTCGAAAATATTATATCCAATCAAAGACAGGTCCTGGCTTCTTGTTTCCTGCACTGCAATGTTTCTAAAGCTTGTGATCTGGCTTCTCCTCCTAAGGTTTACAGCCTCGAGTGAAGATGGCTTCACCTTCAACGGATTCATCGGTGCAAACCTAAGTCGGGACGGCGCTGCAGTGGTGACGCCGGAAGGACTGCTGAGACTGACCAATACCACAGACCAAACCAAGGGCCATGCCTTCTACCCTGTTCCCCTCCATTTCCGGCCATCTCCGACCGCTACCGTCCTCACCTTCTCCACCACCTTTGTCTTTGGGATAGTCACCGAATACAGTGGGTTCAGTAGCCATGGCTTTGCCTTCTTCATCTCCCCATCCAATGACCTCTCCACAGCTCTAGGAGTTCAGTATCTGGGCCTCTTTAACTCGAGCGACAATGGTGATCCATCTAACCATATCGTTGCAGTCGAGTTCGACACAATACTCGACCCTGAATTCGAAGACATCAATGACAACCATGTCGGAATTGATGTCAATAGCTTAATATCCAACAAATCCTCTACAGCAGGCTATTTCAGCGACCAGGGCAACGAATTGAAGAGCCTAAGCCTCGTCAGTGGCGAACCCATGCAAGTTTGGGTAGACTACGATGGCATCAAAATGCAACTTAACGTCACGTTGTCTCCTCTGGGAACATCAAAACCCAATCATCCTCTCCTGTCTTCAACTATCAATCTCTCGAGCATCATGTTGGATCCCATGTTTGTGGGCTTCAGTGGATCTCAAGGTATTAGTCGATCATCCCATTATATTCTAGGTTGGAGTCTGAAGACTGATGGAAGAGCCGATGACCTCAACCTGTCAAGTCTACCTTCACTTCCTCGACGGAGAAACCTCGAGAAGAAAACAAACTATCTGAGAGCTTTGTTGCCATCTTCACTATCTGCGATTGTATTAACGGCTGTCGCCCTTGCAACTTTCATGGTGATAAGGAAGAGGAAGTTTGCAGAGTTGATTGAGGATTGGGAGCTTCAGTATGGGCCACACCGGTTCTCGTACAAGGACTTGTACATGGCGACCAAGGGTTTCGCGGACAAAGAACTTCTTGGCTCTGGAGGCTTCGGCCGGGTCTACAGAGGAACCTTGCCCGCTTCCAACATGGAAGTTGCTGTCAAGAGAGTTTCCCATGAGTCTAGACAAGGGATGAGGGAGTTCATAGCCGAGATTGTGAGCATAGGCCAACTCCGGCATCGAAATCTGGTGCAACTTCTAGGATATTGCCGCCGGCGCAACGGCGAGCTTCTTCTGGTCTACGAGTTCATGCCTAATGGCAGCCTCGACAAGCTCCTCTTCAACAAGGATGGGTTCATCCTTGACTGGCGTCGGAGGCTTCAGATCATCAAAGGTGTGGCCTCGGGACTGCTATATCTGCATCAAGGCTGGGAGAAGGTAGTGATTCACAGAGATATCAAGGCCAGCAACGTGTTGCTAGACTGTGAGCTGAATGGGAGGCTCGGTGACTTTGGCCTGGCCAGATTATATGATCATGGGACAGATCCTCATACCACTCATGTCGTCGGAACTTTGGGCTATATTGCACCAGAACTCACAAGAACCGGCAAGGCGACCACCGGCACCGATGTCTTCGCTTTCGGAGTTTTCCTTCTTGAGGTTGCCTGTGGAAGGAGGCCGCTGGACCTAACAGCACCGGAAGAGGAGGAGCTGTTGGTGGATTGGGTGGTGGGAAATTGGAAAAGAGGAGAGCTCCTCGAATCATGCGATCGGAGACTGGCAGGAGAATATCCAGCGGAGGAAATGGAATTAATGTTGAAACTGGGGCTGCTCTGTTGTCACCCGTTGCCTGCGGCAAGGCCGAGCATGCGGCAAGCGATGCAGATACTGGATGGCCATGTTCCCCTGCCAGAATTTTCGCCCAGTTATCTGAGTGATAGCATCATGGAGTTCTTCACTGATGAAGGCTTTGATGATAACATTTCATCCTATCCATCATCTGCATTTGTAAGCTCTATGCTTTCAGGAGGTCGCTGATGCAATGCTGTATCTCTTTTAATTTTTTTAGATGGAAATTGGATTTAGAACATTGTATTATTAGCATTCTGTCAAGTAACATTGCCTACCATCCTTGATGGCAGCCTGTGTATGCCATTTGAATTCCAAGCCAGGGTTCATAAAAATCTGGTTTAGCTAATTATAGATGCAGTGAACTTACATATTTAAATCTATCATATACCAATTCTGTGGCCCTTGGTGGTGAAGCACATAGGTGGTATTTTTCCTCTGTTTTCATGTAGAGAGAGATGAGACTCTTCTCTTTAGCGCTTGCAACCTCTGCAACAAAAGCAAAATCGGAGAATCAATTCTATTAGGCTTCACGTTAAGGAGATGATTTCGTAATTTACCTCAAAAAAAAGGGAAATGGTTTTGTAAATAACTTGAAGTAAAGAGCTTTTGCTTGTTCATCGAGATGGACTTGCAGATTTTATCCCAAGAATGGACTTGAAGATTTTATCTTTTCTAGGTTGGTCATAAAGAAAATGGAGAAAAATAAATGTCTACTCAATATTGAAGGGAACTAGTTGAACTACAGTGAATCTTGAAAGAGTAATGCCCATGCCCATGACAAAATTTCAGAAGAACATTTGTTTTGAGGGATAGTGATAAGCAACATCCAGAAGAAAAACTCCAGAGGAGAAGACATGAGCCATAGTTGCCGACTTCTAAGTTCTTGTCAGCTCTGGAATCTGGATCAATACAGCTCGTGGTTCCAGCCACATTGATAGTTTGAGGATTAGTCCTATGATCCCATGATATATCCAGGCCAAAATCACCTAACCTTCTATTGAGGATTATTTGTGACATCATGACATTAGTGTGCGACCACTTTACTAGTAAAATTACTTCCATCGACAAAGACCACCAACAGATAGTTGTAGGCCATGGTAGTTGTAATTATTATTCTACAACTATGTATCGTGGATTGAACGGTAAGGTCTTCATTGTCAAACTTGCTTGTCGTTAATCTAGTGTTATGCATCTCATGTCAAGATATTATTTAGGTGAAAGCATATTTAAAATGTAGCAAAAAAAATAAAAAATCTAACACTATATAAAAGTCTTTTGATGATGACACTATAAAAGACAAAATTTTCTTTTACGTCGATATGTTCGCACCTCACGTCCGAAATATATTGCTTTCTTCTTTCCTTCTTCATCTATCCGTTTTCTTTTCCAAGTCTAAAATCGTTATTTGTCACATTGGTGTCCTCCCAATATGGTGGCCGGGCCACTTTGCAAATACTGATTGAATAAGGGCAGAATTGGTTTCATCACAGGTAGGGTTGTCCATAGGTGGTTGGTCCCAGGTTCGAAACCTAAGGCCTCAGTCCGGCCCGGCCTCAAACTGGCCCGAGGGAACCGCGCTGAAGCATGACTTGAAAGTCAGTTATTTTTAGCTGGACTGGGCTCAATTTATGTTGGTAGCATTTCGTGATTGGCCATAACCTTTCAGATCAAGGCTTTTGGCCCAAAAAACTTGAACCCAGGCCCAGTTTTTTAGGCCAGTCTTCAAGACTGCACTGGTCAGCCCATTGAGAGCTTAACACCTGATCCTTTTTTTTGACTGCCATTTCACCGCCGGTTCTTTGACCATTTAACATTTAATTTCCGATCCTGCACACAATTTAGGAGGCTCGAATACGCTTGTAGTGCGCACACTTATATTAGTTCTTCACACAATTAAATTGTCTCTATACACACTTGTATTTGTATGTATATAGTTATTTGTAATTGTGTACAAGGTCAGATATACATGTGAGTAGGCCTATGGGCTAAATATTAAATAGCCTAGAACTTATGGGTAGCAATTAAACTTTTGATTAAGGAGGATTAAACATTTGATGAGGGGTAAGCCATTCAGATGGCAATACTTCTTGATATGCAAATGTTGATCATCAAAAGTGACTCTCTTACCCTTCAATCTTGAGGCAAGGTGAGCCAACTCCTTGGACGATCAAATATTTGCTTTAGGATGTACTCACTCTTCTTCTTATTGCTTTTGAAGACTTAAAAAATCCAACAAATGTACATAGAGACCAAAAGTATGGCAGATGGCTTGTAAACCATGAAGATATACAGATAATGGATATAATATGAGGACTTGTGCGAGCTTGTATTTAGCCTCACATTGGCTATGCGGTATGCACTAAGTAGATATTAGGTACTTATACAGGGTCAAAGAACCTAAATAATATTTTCTGGTTAGTTTTTTTTGGATGAGATCCTGCGTTGTGACGTATAAACTAGGGAGTTTATCGCACACCCATATTTCATGTGTAAATAACATGATATGTGTTTTGTGATACCAAAATTATTGGTTGTCGTAAGCATTTTATAATTAAAAAAAAAGGTGATAAAGTTTCTATTCATGGGTTGCTTAAAAACATCGGGGAACATCAAGCAAGTGTATTTGAAGGCCAATCTGTTTGAAACAATCATCCAACTAGACATTCAAGTTGCATATGGTCAGATCACTTTGTGATCAGGCCCAATTCTGGCCCCTACTTCACTTTTTAAAATCCATGGCTCATGTATAGGCTAGAAAAATTACCCATTTTAAAAAATAGAACGTATCTAGGTCATGTATTTTTTTTCACTCGGTTCTATGGGGAAAAAAATGTTGTAATGCTTGGATTCAAAATTGGTCAGGCAAAATGACAAACTTGAGCTTCATTGCTTAAAATAAAACACTTACACTAAATTGTGTTATAATTGTAGAGCAAAGTTAATATTTGGTATCATAGGTGACGAGACGCGCATGAGAAGAGGCTTTTACACGTTAATGTGGCAGCATATGATTGGTTATGCATGAGATTATACATGCTAATAATCATATGTAAGCTCTTAACATTGCATGGAATGAAGATCATTTAGTGAAAGGAAGGGGAATTTCCAATCCTTCCTTTTGAGTGCTATTTTATGTTTAGCTCGCATGCAATTAATATTTTATGTGAGGTCTCGCTACACAAAGAATAAGATATAAAATGACACCAAAGCAAGAAAGCAGGTGAAAATTTTCCGAGAAACAAGGATTGCACGGAAAATGATAATAGCCCGAAATAATGGACGTTAATTGCCCCAAGGATCATCCGATGGTAGAGAAAGAGAGAGAGAGAGAGAGCATATCATGGGTGAAAAGTCCCATCAAAGGCTTCACATCTCGTCACCCAACGAACTGATAGCAAGGAAAATATTAGTGCCAGCAAATTTATGTTTCGAGAAGCTGGAGAAGTCAACATGTGCCCTTTAATTTGTTCTTGTTAACAATTATTTACTTGTGATTTAAGCTATGGTGTGACTTTATGTAGACGTGACATTTCATAGAGATGCAGCAACGTGTGAGAAGCCCAAAAAAAAAAAAGGCTATTAGAAAAGGCTAGCCAGTGCAAATAAAAAAAAAACAGAGAGGAAGAAAACAATCTCGAGAGAAGAGAACGAGCCCAAATTCCTATAATATGTTATGTATTCACAGCGTAACACCAGCACGAGCATACAAATTACGAAGACAAAACCTTAATTACTGGCATCTAAAACTCTGAAGTTCGACATCGAACCAGCAATGAATGTGGGGATATTTTTTACACCACTGAGTGCAGAAAGAGAGTAATTCCCACGTTCAAAACAAAGAACATGAACAAAAGAAACAACACAAAGACGACCAAAAAATTAGAAAGTTCACCAAAGCATTGTCACTTCTCGAGAAGTATCTTTGGACGGTTTAAATGGCGCTCTGATTGTCTCTTCTTCTAACTGATTGCCATTAAGTAGTCATGGATTGAGGATCATGTGTCCACACTTGCATTTCCAGCTCAAAGGCTTGTAGTTGGAGCTGTCGTCACCTCTCGTAGCGATTGTTTTGGGGGAATACCGATTCCTATTCTTGCCCTGTGGTACTGCAGGTACTTGCACTGCCTCACAAGGGCCACAAGAGAGACACCTCCTCTCACATCTTGGTGGCCTCGATCCAATCAGGGCTCCCACCATCGCCATCTCCTGGCCTTTTTCCTCCTAAATCCCAGTCCAATATCAAACTTACGAACTAAAGCTGAAATTTCTCATCAAAAACAAGGACAAGGAATACTGCATTTAATAAAAATCTCACCTCAGTGACCTCCATAAGATGAAATGATGGCCTACCTGCAGATGTCAAAGCTTCAGACTTTATAGTAAAGGAAGTTTTGAAACAAAACTCATTTGGTGAGAAATTAAGCTACCTTGAGCCGAGTATCTGGCCTGAGCGAAGATCAGCAGGAGTAATGACAAAAAGAGATGTGCTTGTCTCGGCGTTCCAGTGACGCATGGATGAATTCCCATTAGAGATGAGTGGATATGAGTGAAAGAAACGTAGAGGAAAGAGAATGATAAATGAAAAGAGTGAAAGAAAGCTAAGAGTCCTCAATAAATGTGGTGTTGGTGAGAGAGAGAGAGAGAGAGAGAGAGAGAGAGAGAGAGAGACAGCAAGATTAAAAGGATGATAGCTGGTGGTATACAAGTGCGAATAGATATCTGGAAATGGAATGCTGTGGAGCCAGTATTGAATGCATTTATAACCATAGAAAGCTCTGCCCTTCACTTCGCAGTCAGTTCAGTCTCACACACAAACACGCAGAGAGATAGAGATAGATAGAGAGAGAGAGAGAGAGAACACAACAGGTGGAGCAGAGGTTTGCAAGAAAGCGAGGAACCTAAAATTTCAGAAGCACAGAAGCACATCAGCAGCATACATTGATAAACCTCTCCAAGCACTAAAATATTAGCGGAAATGAGCAGCAGGAGCTCAAATGAATCTATCCATGTTATGTTATCAGAAGAAAGTTGTGGAGAGAGAGAGAGAGAGAGAGAGAGAGAACACCTGTTGTCAGAGAGACAGAGCGAGTGAGTGACAGACGGGCCAATAGACGTAGAGGGTTCAGCTGCGGGGGATTCTTTCCACAAACCGACACTGAGATAACAGCTGCGCGATAACCCTTTTTCATCTCTACTGTTAATATCCTGCCATTCTTATATATTTTCTTGAGTACGTAGAGGGTGTTTGCTTGGGGCAGCCCCGTTTCTTTTCTTGAGCAGTCCCATTTCAACACGCCAGCATCTTCTGTTCTTCAGAAGAAAGAAGGCATACAGGAGTCCGTGCTTACACCACGGCTCCTGACATTGAACTTGTTGCCTGGTGGAGTCACTATCAGACTTGTGGGTGTTGTGTACCTATGAGAGGATTGATGTAACGTTGAGAAGTTAATGACTTGATGGAAATCCAAAAATTATTACGTTCTATTCTACAAATCTGAAGCAGTAAGTATGCCGTCGTTAGAAACTCCATATCATGTAAAAATAGCCATCATACTTTCCTCAATAAATGATGGCTATCCACAAAAATAACTTTAGATTATAGTTGCTCTCCTCTCTCTCTGCGTGTCATGTCTGTGTGGCTGTTATCTTGGGTTAGGTTCTCTTGGAAGGGAAACTGCCACTGGGAAAGGAAAGGTGGCAGTGCTCCTTTAAATGCTGGAACACGCAACGCCATCAATTAATAATGAGTGGGGAGTAGTAAGGCTCTGTGAGCTCCGAGTATCAGACCGTTAGATGTTTGTGGGTTCGGTACTGGTACCGGTATACCACCACACCATTTCTGCTTTAGATTTAAGACAATGTTGAGCGAGTCAAGCACGTCGCGCTCACGTTAAGATGTTTCATTGGTTGATGAAACACGGACACGTTTACTAATCAAATACTCCGAGAACATCGAACATGCCACATCATGTCGAAACTTGATATGATAACAGCCATCAATTAATAATATCCTGATCGGTACACGCGTCATGATGCATGTTAAGTTTGTGCCACGAGTACCAGATGGTAGTCGCAACTAGAACAAAACACGCAACCTTGAGCCACCAAACGACGATGAGGTGGTTTGGTGATGGCAATTTTGATGGCCGATGGGGAGGATCCAAGGAAAGAATGCAAAGGAGCAGTCGTCCAACACCTCTATACAACAGCTGTGTCAAAAGTCGATTGAAATCCAGCATTGTATATGTTGTCTCAGGTGTGCTTCCCTGCCCTTTTCCTCTCTTCTCTATTCTCTTCTGTTTTCTTCCTTCTTTTTTGATGCCTATTACTGTCCTCCTACCAATTTCATGTTTATGTGGTGGTCCTTCCCACAGTTCTCCAAGAAAAAGTTTCTACTAATACAGAGTGCTAATGATTGGTGCATTGAGTGTTGCCTACAAAAGGAGTTGCAGAGTTCGAAAATAATTCCATTAATCAACTTGGAGTTGGGAGAGGAATGAGAGTAGAGAAGCATGCACACACACACACAGCAGCATCCTTTTGCTCACTCCATATAATAATATACTGAGAAATTGACATATAATGAATACACAAATATAAAAACGGGCTGGATAATACAAAGCTTGAGACTTGCTGTACATTTCCAACAAAATTACAGGACGTCAAATAGAACTCAAAAATAGCTATCAGAATTTAGATCTTTTTTTTCTTCTGATGTATTAGTACAACAGTCCTTTGCTTGGATATGGAGACTTAAAGCCCCAATGAGAGAAAAAACCTTTTGGTGGCTACTCTCATGGAGGCGACCACCCAGCAAAGTGCTGCTGTATAGACGGGCTATTATTGCAGAACAAAATCAGACAAGTGATGTTGTGACTCAGAAGTGGAAGACTGTAAACATGCTATTATCAGCTGTCCATATGCCGGGACATGATGGACTGCTCTGTGTTGCATCTATGGGGCAGCCTTTCACCCCATGACTTTGCCCGGCATTGAAACACATTTATCGCATGGAAAAGAATGTCAGTAAGTTTTTGTTGTCAAACACATTTATCGCCAAGCTAATTATGCTGCAGATTTTGTAGTTAACAGGGCAAGGCTGGGTGAAATTCATCTTCATGTTGCTGATAATCTGATGCTGGAATTTACAGGTATTTTGCAGACTGATGCAACAGGAGTAGCGTTTCAGAGATGGAAGCTGTTTCAACTTCAGGTTCAGTGGTGATTGGCACATCCTGATACTTTCAACAGGAGCCAGATGTGTTATTTTTATCCTCTTCTTACTATAATATAGCTAGTATGTATGGTGAGGTTTTCGTATTTCTGAAATCCTTATTCTGATTCCTATTGTATCCTGACGTTATTGTTAGCTTGTTAGCTTTAAGCCCTTACTTGCACCAAAAAAAACAAAAACAAAAACAAAATTAGAGGAAGTCTATAAACTTTTATAATTTGCATTAATTGTGCAGGTATTCGAGGCCTCCTAAGCATGTACCTTTGGGACAATTCACTACATTCCCTTCCTTCCCTAGACCAGGATGCAATCCTTTAAGAGACTTATACATGGCCTGTTTTGACACCATACTCAAAAATGTTTTCCCAAGAACTTCTTAAATCTAGTTGCAAAAGCTTAGACATAAATACATGGATGACCATCTCATATTGGAGAAACTACAACTCGACTCAACTAAGCCTTAATGCTAAACTAGTTGGAATCGGCTACATGAATCATTTTTCTCCCTTCAACTTAATTTAGGAAATTGGAGAGACTACATCTTTGTAGATTAGAAAAAGCTGAGACTGTTCATTATAAAAGAAAATTGTCGATCATGTGAAAGATCACGTCTGCACCATCTGAATTTATGAAGTATGTATTTACCTGCACCAAAATAATACAATGCTTATTGACCAAGAAGCTATAACTTCCCCATGATTACATATGTTATAATGCGTGAAATGGCAAGTTTAGATATCCAAACCTAGATTGTGATTCTTCACATAATGTAGCACAATGCGATGAAGATTATGGAGCTAGTTGAGTTTGGCCTTGAGGTCAGGGTAGGCAAGGGGGCATTTGTATCCAGTCTTTTAAGGCTTTTTTAACTTTAGGTATTGCGCTGAGTACGGTGTAACTATGGCTAAAACATCACAAAATATGTTCCTCTAACCTTAGTTCTGATAACAAACAACTTTATAAATTGACAGTATATGAACTTAAGAAGAATAATGACCCAGAACTTACTATCAAGAAATTTTGATGCCTAGTAGGTTTTAGTAGAAAGATTGTTAGGCTGGCTTAAATCCACTGCTCAAATCCAGAAAAGAAAAGAAAAAATACTTTAAAGAATAGGGTCTTAGGATTCCCATTCAATAGACAAGGAAAATAATGGAGGGAAATTAAGAGATAATCTGATAGCATCAAGTGATAGAAAGCTGGGAAAAGAGAAAGTTTGGGTTGAACTGATGTAGGATGAGTATTATTATTTTGTATTTGGCAGTTGCGAGGGTCCTCCTGGAACCGATCCAGGTTGCTAAAATGGAGTAACCCGTTGGTTCTTTTGGGAGGCTTTTGGCCTTTCTTTGTTCAGGGGTCTCTAACCCGTTTCACCATTTCATTATATCAATGAAATGTGCGGTGGTATTTCCACCATTTTACTTGAAAAAAGTCGAGTTTATAGAAGGATTAATCATCGGTAGAAACCAGTGTTCTCAGTAATTTAGATTTAGCTCATGATAGCATTTAAGAGGCATTTGATCGTTTAAATTGAGGGCATAAATATGTCAGATTCTGAACCCAAAAATGGCCCGTGAAAGAAAGAAAAGAACAACCTTATGAAACATACAAGAGATTCTTTATATAAGAGTGAGAAATTAGAACTCAAAGGACACAAATACAAGGTATTCACCACCACAATAAAAGAATCATCAGCCAAGCTCTTCATTCTTGACAAAAAATCACCAGAAAACATGACCTTGCAAGGAAGAAATGCTCTCAAGTTTTCATAATCAAGTGAATCAAGAAATTAAAGTTGGAACTGAAGGATGGAGCCCAAAGAAACTTCAATTCCAATAGGCAAGAGCACAAAAACCAAGTTAGATGTTGGATCAAAACTGAAGAAAGCCCAGAGATGCAATGACCACATTGTTGAATCATGCAGAAAATACTTAAGCAAATTGTGTTCTGCATGCCGTAGCTGCCAAAAGTGAATGCAGGAACAGAGCCCTCTTAGCTGTCAAGATATGCATCTCAAGCCAATTCGCCATCTTATATGGGATCTCAACTTGGAGAACAGGGAAACAAGGTCCAGAACTGAGAAGATCTTGACAAGAGTTATTGATGTAACTTAGCAAGATTTGGACAAGAACTTGGACACACCTGTTGTTGAGTTTAACCTGGGATGCGAAGAGAAATTGCAACTGTCCTATAAAGAGCTATTGATGTAACTTGGCAAGATTTGTTCGCAAGATCAAGGAGTACCCTACAACTACTCCAAGACCAAGGACTTACAACACAGATCGCACACATGCAAGCTCACATACAGAATTTTAGACAAGCTGACAAAATTTTCTCCCCTAACAATTAACTAAATGGCTTTGTAGTCTGGCAGAGGGGAAAAGGGCGGACAGACTACTGACAATTTTTTCTCACATACTTATCCATTTATGTCATCTCCTTTACTTGAGAATGAATTGTGTCACATATATCTAAAATAAAATGCATTTTTTAGATGAAAATGATGGCAGACAGTTGACATAAGTGAAATGGAATCAATCGTTGATATGTTTCACAAACACGAAGAGAAGGTAACATACCTGAATAGTACAGTGAGCAAAAATTTTTTGTACACTTTTTTGGAAGCTGATATCTACTCTTTCCCATGGAACTGTGGTTAAACCTTTGATCATTGCCTCTGCAGTTAAAGGAAACAAGACATGCTTGAGACAATCAGTTCGTGAAAGGAAGCAGTGAAGAAGCAGCACACAAAGTTCTACCATAAATATCCTATAACATCTTCACTGTTCGGGACCCACTCTCATCAACATACAATTACTAAATGAAACAAAAGAATACAACAGTGTATTACAATGAACACTTTCAAGCAAGCTAAAACATCTACATATCCTTACCTACACATTTTTCTTCCCTGTCAAATTAAAATTCTCGGAACAAATCATCATAAAATGTTGAGATTTAAACTAAATTTAGTATTTACAGTTTCAACTAACAAGTCCTTGTTTTTTCTTTCATTTTCAATGCCAGGTGTGACTGCTGTACCATAAACAACTTATTTTCTGACTTTAATTCAAAGCGCTAAACTTTTGCTTTCCTAATCTCAGAATTTACCGACTTTTTTCTAACTTCAAATTTCTCTTGGATATTTCGTGCTTTTAGAAACAAATACATGTACTCATATACCTAAGCCAGTACATTCATCATTTTATCTCCTAATATAACCCCGAGTAAAAGGGATGCAATGATGACAAGATATTTACATAGAAAATAGACAATGACAGAGATAGTTACATCACATGCATTTTAACAAAAAAAGTTACCAGAACACCCTCTCAACTTAGGATTTTCACTCAGTATGCCTCGAATTGAAACAAATTTCAATCTGATCCCCGAGCCCTACCTGGCATCCAACACCAATAAGACGCCATCTAAAAAGACATAATTACCTCATCTTCAGTTCCTTCCTCCTTTTCTTTGTTTCCTCCCAAACTACACCCCTCCTCTCCCAATCTGCCCTATCTCTCCTTTCCCACCGCCTCTCGCTGGTTGAGACCTGAGATGAGATCCCATCGCCCATCTCCATCAATGATCCAAGGAACATTGGAAAAAGGAACCCTCCTCCCCCTCACCATGAAAGCCGAGCGAATGCACCAAGTGATGCTCCCGTAGACCAGATCCTTCAGCACGCGTGTTGCTCTCATGGGTGGTAATCATACAACTGCTTAATTCTGCACTTGCTAATCTCACCTCTATCACTGCCTGCAGTGTTTTCTTTTGCCATCACAAAGTTCATCTAGTTTCCATCTTTGCTGTATTTAGCAAAGAAATACCACCATGATTAAAGCCAGCTCTCGAACAATGATCAAACACCTCCTGGAGGGTCCCTCCGCCTCCATTCCGACCACTATAGCCATTGAGCTTAAGAGAGAACCACCTTGCGATCCTGCTACTCCAACTGAATGCCCAGTTGGTGCTCCTAACCACCGTCCTCACCTTCTCCTGGCTCCATGTTGTGCTCCCCTCGGCTGGAATGCCGCCAGCTCTGCTGGTCAGTGCTACTGCACGGTCTCGATGCATCGACGACCCGCTCTATCTTGCAGTGCTTCTCCACTATCTATGCCAAGGACTACTCAACACCAATGTCCACACCATCTTCCTCAGTGACCCCGGCTCCTAGCTCCCCTTCTTGAAGCAAAACAAGATCGAGCCAGTGTCCTCCGACCAAGAGTGGATAATTCCTGACCACTTCATAGAATTCTTGCTCGCCATCGGTAGCATCAGTGAAGTCTCCTCTGAATTCCTCAATCGGGTGTTGAGAGTCAACGACATTACTGTAGTTCAATTGAGCTCGAACCTGTCGCATTCTTTCAACCTATCATCGAATTATTGCAATCCTCTTCCTCCACATTTCCTTGGCCGACAGTAGAGAGGAGCTCCTCTCCCTATCCTTGGTCTGGAAGTTCCTGGACACTTTTCTCATCTACCAAGAAGAATTCCACATGATTTCAACATCAAGGGGATCCTCTTCACCGACCTCACCATCCTCATGCTCGACAAGGAGGCTAGCTCCATCCTCATCCACCATAACCGACTTGCAGCCGTTATTAGATGGAAAGGAAAAGAGGACAATGAGGAAGAACCTAAGTTGAGGGGGTGTTTCAATAATTTTCTCTTTTAACAATTATGCTCCAAATTCATGAGGTAGTATTTATCATATGATTGTACATATAACAATCAAAAGTCTTGTGCGCATTTGTTTAGTGATGTTTTTAAGAAAACTGTTTCCACCATCTCTTTCTAGCACATGTTTGAGGTTTTACAACTTAACAAATATAAAGTAAATTTATAAAAGCAGCTAAAACCCGGACTTTTCTACAATAATGGGTCCTGCCCTCCTGGTGACAATGCTATAAAAGAAATCCAAGAACTGAAAGGAGGCATAAAACATAAAAATTCTTTTCAAAACAATACCTTGAAAACTTCAGATGAACAGACAGCTATATTGAAGAAAATAACACAAAATTCAGTAATTAAATTTAAGACAAACCTTCCATCTCGCTTGCAGATTTTGGTTGAGAAATCATTGTCTCTGAAAAGTCTTCCTGCTGCACGATAGCAGTTTTGGGTTTCTCCACATAGACGACGTGTGGATATTGGCCATTCTTTGTGAAACTTTCACGCTGCATTAAGGAAAATAGAGCCCAATTAAATGAATTGTTATATCCAAACTAGTAGAAATATTGAAAACTTTACCTTGGGAAGCTCATCTTGATGACGTATCGAAGATGTCTTCCAGCCAACAATAACTGAATCGAGTTAAAGTGCTTTATTAAGGTAAGTGATTGTAAAACTTCTTTAAATGACGAAACTGATATAATGTAGCCACAAACTTACAATACTATATTGCACTACTAGTTACCAAAATAGGATACAGTCATAACAAGCATTTGAGTAAGCAACACATCGCTTGAAAGATTGCAAAGCAGACCTGCAGAAGCAAGCAAAACTGGTCATAATATGGTAAGATCCTAATGCAAAGCCATTAATAACAAAGATTAACTATCAATGAAACCTTACATGAATTTGAGATCTCCAGAGTCATTGACCATCCGGAGTAGAAGAGGAGGCTTTCCCTCTTCACGGTCTTTAAGGAACAGATGCTTTCCTGTTCTTCCAATAATCCATGAAATATGATATGCCATCTTTTCTAGCGCATAGGAGCCACGGAGTATTGGGATCTGCAAAGTTATTTTCAGAAACCCACATATTTTTCTTCTTAGAAGATTCAAACAAGCAGAAGTAACTCGACACAGCTGATATGAAGATTGTTTGTTCTTGAGGCCAATTATGCTTTTGCATATTGTGATTGTTGGTTTAGTCTGGTTGATTTATTTAATGATATCATGCCAAACTTCACATCAGAGGAATCAATTAGATTTACAGCTTAAATCATTTATTAGCAATGAAATAACTTAATGACTATTGCTAAAATTAAATACATTAGATCAACAATTACACAGGCTAAGCAGATGAAATGATGTAAGAAAAGGAAGCACAGGAAGAGGCAAAATAGTGAAGTAGCTAATATGAAGAACAGAAGATATCCATAGAGTGAGGGATGGAAAATTAAATGGATATAGAAATTTCCCAACTGACATGAAAGCAAACATCAGTTTAGCATTGGCAAATTGCAGTTACAACAAAGAGATTAGGTTGTTTTCAAACCAGGACGTAAAGAACCAGAGTAAATGAAGATTACACGGCCTTGGATGTCACCTGTTTGTGCAATCTTGAGCCGAGGTGAGGTGTTGCAAAAGTTATAAAATTCATTGGCTCCAGTCCAGCAATTTTTCTTTTTAATTTTTCTTCCATGCATTGAGCTCCAGATGTATAAGTTTTACAGCCACCATTTTCCTCTGGAGGATTCCTTGGCACATCTTTTCCGTATAATATACCAATTGCATATCTTGCAATCAAGCCACCTAGTGAATGCCCAACAAAGGAGATTTTTTGAAGCTCCGGTCTACGTGCAACAGCCGATATGACCTGATTTCATGAACATGGCAATGTAAGTCTACAGGGATACTGTGGTATAATCAATAAAGCGATTGTAACAATGAAAACTGATCTATTTGCTGCACCAATTTACAGGGGGGAAAAAACACAAATTAAGAGGTACACCTAGTCATGCACACCTCTTCTGCTAGTCTTTCTCCCATTACGTCAACACCATCAAATGTGAGGGTTAAGTAATTACATTCACTGCCTGCAAAATACATGGTAACTAATCACACTCAGACCTGAAGAAAAAAAGGAAAGAAAAAGTGGAGTGCATAATCATAACAATTATGACTGCCTTTATTTCTCCAGTCAATTTTAGGGGCTTGTTTGCAATCAGAACGTGTGGTGAGATGAGAACATGTCCCATTTGATAGTTCTTGAAATGGAGTTACTAGTAGTTCACCTTAGACAAGAGTTGAAAGAAGACACTACTGTCTTTTGTCAGAGAGTGAGCATTAAGCTTAGATTAGTTCGAATTAAAAATTATGACATTTGAGTATTGAGATAAAACAAGCCCAAGGTCTTCCTTTCTAATGATCAGTAGTAGCCTGTTCTTGTCAACTATCTTAACCCATATATTCTTTTTTCTCCTGCAGCTGCCTTTTGCTACTTCTACCTCCTTATTTTTCTCCTCTGCATGGGCATGTATATGTCAATTCTGTACATGCTGGATCTGGTTATTTTTTTTTCGTCAGCAATTAACTACCCATCAAGCGCATGCTCTGCTGCCATTTATTTTGATTCTATATCAACTGCCATTCATTGTAATGTTCCTAGACATCCTATTGTCTATTGTGGTAGTACAACAGGTGTTGAATCTCCTGCTTAGACTTATACATCCTCGGTTCACCGTAACTAAGTCTTTAATCCCATAAGTCACATATATAAGACAATTATCTTTGGTAAAACACTCCAAGAGCAACCTTATGTCGCTTTTATTTTAATTGCAACAGGCTCGGCAGGCCGTGCAAGGTCCTTGAGCAATCAATATCCGATAGAAATCTGCAAGATCATAATGCCTTGAATTCTGAAGTCTTTTAACCATATGATTAGGATGGTCGAAGAATAAAACCCATGCCAAATGAATTATATAGCCTTCAGCAGTACATCTAGCTTCACTCTTTTTTCATCAGATTTTAGAAGGGGAAAAACAAAACAATGTTAAAGCATAAGGGAACTCACAAAGCACGATAACATCTTCGGGATATTTCTTCACAAACTGTTTTGCAGTAAATCTCCAATTTGCAGCACTGCAAATACAAAAGAGAAGTATCGTGTCACAAATAAGAAAAGACTGAGAGATGCAAGTTGCTTAAAAAAGCATTCTGTACAGCAAAAATAATCCATAAAAACACAAAAATTGATCAAATTTGACAGAAAGAAAAAAGGAATACAAATATAAATTCCAGCAGCCGTTGCCGCTAAAGGATTCGATTAGGAATGAGCTAGCCTCTTCATGGTGAATTAGGCTTTGTATTTTTGTTAGATGGTGAGTTTGAATTAGAGTAAATGCCAGTGCCATTGACGTGCTCGGGTCTACAAACACAGTAAGTTGATAATATCTTGATAAATAGTTTATAATACTTAAGCTTGGACATGGATAACACATTTTTTAATCCTTCAACTACGCATTATTTGCTATCTCATCACCATCTTCTACTGCCAAAGCATGGCATCGGTGCTTCCAGGCGGGGCCCACTCCCTTGCCATGCCAGCACTGCTCGCTGTCTCATTTTATGGCAAGACCAGCTGATCCCTGACCATATTAATATATGGGGATAAAAAGGAATAAAAAAGAGCGGATCTCGATAGATATCCAATCTCATTTATCATAAAAAGGGGAAGGAGAAAAATTAAGAAAACTAACAAGCGAATCACCTTCCGATGATGCCATTCACCGTCACCACCAGATGCGTTGGGATCCGACGCTCCCCTTCCACGTCGTCTCCGCCGCCACACGCCGCCGGCAGATCGGCGGCGGGCTTGAAGCAACTCAGCCGACGGAGATAAGCCGAGTGTCTCCGTCCCTTCCTTCTGCTCCGCTTTCCCCCATTCATGGCCTCTCCTCCTCCTCGCGCCTCCCCCGCCACCGCCACCGCCGCCGCCGCTGGAGCCATGTCGAGACTTCGATCTCGTCGGATCGATCGGCCGAGGTGGGGCAATAGGGTTTTATAGTCTCGGTGGTTCTTCCATCTAGATTCTAAATGTCATCGCAGCTCTCTTTCTCTCTCTATCCGGGGCTCATTTCCTCTTCGTTCAAAGCTGGACTTGGCGGTCGCATAGAAGATTCCTGGTGGCCTCTTATTCCTGGTCGCATGGAATATCCGACTTCTCCAACTCCTCCCCTCTTGTTCCTGGTGGCCTCTCCACCTGGCTGACTACCTGCTGTTTTATTATGCGAACGATCGTCTTGGCGTTTCTATGCGGCCGCGCAAATATGAAAATTAGATCCCCACCGTCCGTCCGTGACGAGGTGAATATAAGGCCCACCGTAAACCGTCGTGTATCAGCAGCCAGGTTGAGATGTATGTGTATTTTAACAAATTCCCAAGCTATGAATATCACCTGGACGTAACTTGTGGTCTGAGCCGGCTCAACCTTTAGGCAATTGAGGCAGTCATTTAAGGCTCCGACCCAAAGAAAAGCTCCCTGCAGTCCGTAGAGCTACAGCAAAAGCTACTTCGTTGTGACCTGTGGCCTGTAGAAAATTACTTTAGCCTTCAAAACGATAAGACGCAGGAAAGAAGTCCCAATCTCATTGCAGCTAGGTCCCCAGGAGCAGTCGAAAGAAGTTCTTCCATCGCTGTAAAGCTGGTATAACCTATAGCTATTGGTCCTATTCGGCTATTCCTTGTCCTTGCCTCCTTGGTCCCAAATCCCAGCACAATAGCACATGACTCGGTCACATGTCACATATTTAACAAACAAATGCAGCTTAGATGTGCTTCAATGTCGACCAAATCCAGCATGATAACAATCCAATCATGTTAAGTGTAGACCTATAATTTAAATATTTTTAACCAACCAGTTTCATCTATGTGTTGTTTCATCAGCGCATCCAAATCTAATCGAAGGGGTTGCCCGGTCCATCATTTTATGCTTTATAGCATAAACTCGATTGCAATTTACCGGCATACCAATTTCTTCTAGTTGAATTCAAGTGAGATTCTCTGAATTAAACTTGAAATTGCTGGACTTACGCAGCAACTCACATCTTATTATTGCTCGAATTCAAGTCTCTATCAGGCTCAAACACAATTCAGCTTGTTGGTGGAAAAATGGACCACCCCACAAATGTAATTATAGCACCCAAATCCATCAGCAAGCTCGAGCTCATCGTAAGTGATCGGGCTCTTCCGCTCTCGAGCTCATCCTAAGTGATCGGGCTCTTCCGCTCTCGAGCTCATCCTAAGTGATCGAGCTCTTCCGCTCTCGAGCTCATCCTAAGTGATCGGGCTCTTCCGCTCTCGAGCTCATCCAAGTGATCGAGCTCATAGGCCGAGCCGAGCACAGCAGGCCGAGCACAGAAGGCCGAGCACAGAAGACCGAGCACAGAGAGCCGAGGCCAGAGAGCCGAGCACAGAGAGCCGAGGCCAGAGAGCGCCGACCAGAAAGGCAACCCCGCCGAGCCCATGCCTTAGCCAAATATCCAATCTCCGCCCAACCCTCCAAAGGATCTGACAACTAAATATATGACTCCACTTCAATCTGCCACCATTCCCAAGTCATTAAGGCACAAGATCTCCGCAGGCATTCGGCACACCCTATCATTAATGCATGAGACCCCCTCAAGTCTCCGATGCATTCAGTCATTTAATGAACACGGCTCAAGGCGATCTCCGGATCACTGAACCATCAAAGCGTATGGCTCTCCCTGACCGCCGGTTCACTCGGTAATAAATGCACTTACCATCCACGGACCCCAGGCCCACCACGGCCGGCGGTTCAACCACCCCAACAGGTCCGATCGACCGTGACAACTCCCTGGTTCCGGTCTGACTCGGCTTTATTTTCCGCCACGCCATTAATGGGCCAAATCGTGCCCAATTATCACAGATGGTGTGCCACCGGTTTTCTTGCAGGACTTACGCCCCCCAGGAGGACGCCACCCGCCGGCACGCCATCGACCACCACTCCTACGGCGGACTTGCACCCCTCCAGGAGGACGCCACCAGCCGGCGCACGGTCATCCACCGTCCCTGCGGCGGAGCCCCTCCTTCCCCTGGCTTCGTGACGGCCCCCGGGTCCAATTTCCAGCAACAGTTGGCGCTAGAGGAAGGGCCCGAGTTCGCTGCCATGAAGCTAAGAAGCAAAGGGGCCTCCAACGCCTCTCGACGTCCTCCACCCAGTCCTGAGCACTCCGTCCGAAACTCACCACCTCCGGCTGAGTCAGTTCATCAAGTTCGGCCGGAGCAGTTTGATGCCCTGGTGCAACAAGTGCAAGCCTTGGCTACCGCTGTCCAAAGCTTGCAACCCAGGGGCATCCCAACGGCACCGCCTCCTCCGGCTCCAGTTCAACCGGAGCCCCCTACAAGCGGGTTTCCCCTTCGAGTATCATGCTCCAAGTCCCAAACGCTCAGTCCAAAATTCACCATCAAGATCTTCGGTAGATCAAGTTCCACAAGTCCAACTCGAGCACTTCGATGCGCTTGTGCAGCAAGTCCAAGCGCTAGCTATTTGCAGCCCAAAGCCTGCAACAAGTGGAGGCCCCTCCTGTGCCGCCTCCACGGAATCATGTTAAGCAGAGGAAGAAACTTTCTCCTGACTCCCGAGCCATCTCGAATCAGGCATGGCTCCCGCTGCAACGACGTATGTGGGGGCAACCAGTGAGAAGTAGTAGTCCAAGTCTCACGTCAACGAGTTGGGGGAAAAGAGAAATAAAAGCTGAGGTCTGGAGAAGGAAAGTTATGGAGCTTTAAAATGGGATTGTAAGCCTCTATGACAAAGGGTACAGCCCCATTAAATCCCATTATCCTTCCAAGTCTTCTGTCTTCCGGCAGCAAGCAAGAAACCAGCATGTACTCCCTCCTTACGGGCGTAAGTCCTTGGGACGGCGCCCGCGACATTGCTCCCCTTTCAGAGCGTCGCCATCACTGAAGCCCCCATCGAGCTCATGCAGACCGAGCTCAGAAACCCGAGCGCAAAACACCTAAAAAATCAAGCCAAAGAAGGCCGGTGCTGAACCAAGTCCTGAGGGACTTCGAAGCTCGAGAGCTATCAAAATATCTCCAAAAGGTACAGGACGCCACTTTGGCTTCAAATAAATTCAATATTTTATCTATTTTCAGGTTAGCCAACGAGCTCGGCTCGTTCTCCTACCCTGACCACGGTCAGGATGCCCTGAGACGTCAGGATGCCCCAATATATTGGGATGCCCTGCCGCAACGGGATGCCCCGATCCGTCGGGATGGCCCGAGACGTCGGGATATGAGTTAGCGGTCCTCTCTGACCGGACGAGCTCGGCTCGTGCTCCATCGGCTTCCACCGTCGAGCTCGGCTCGTGCTCCCCGACTATGAGTTAGCGGTCCTCTCTGACCGGACGAGCTCGGCTCGTGCTCCATCGGCTTCCACCGTCGAGCTCGGCTCGTGCTCCCCGACTATGAGTTAGCGGTCCTCTTTGACCAGACGAGCTCGGCTCGTGCTCCATCGGCTTCCACCGTCGAGCTCGGCTCGTGCTCCCCGACTATGAGTTAGCGGTCCTCTCTGACCGGACGAGCTCGGCTCGTGCTCCATCGGCTTCCACCGTCGAGCTCGGCTCGTGCTCCCCGACTATGAGTAGCGGTCCTCTCTGACCGGACGAGCTCGGCTCGTGCTCCATCGTCTTCAGCCAACGAGCTCAGCCTGCTCCTCTATTTTTGGATTTCTCTGCCGACGTCCCCAAAGAACGGAGTCCGAGCAGAGAAGCGTCTTCAGTCGCCTCGGCGCAAGGACGCACACGGTACAAGAACGGAGTCCGAGCAGAGAAGCGTCTTCAGTCGCTTCGGCGCAAGGACGCACACGGTACAAGGTACCCATTTACTTAATGTTTCTACGTTAATGTCTCCATATTGTCTATTTTTGGATTTCTCTGCCGACGTCCCCAAAGAACGGAGTCCGAGTAGAGAAGCGTCTTCAGTCGCCTCGGCGCAAGGACGCACACGGTACAAGGTACCCATTTACTTAATGTTTCTACGTTAATGTCTCCATATTGTCTATTTTTGGATTTCTCTGCCGACGTCCCCAAAGAACGGAGTCCGAGCAGAGAAGCGTCTTCAGTCGCCTCGGCGCAAGGACGCACACGGTACAAGGTACCCATTCATTTGATGTCTTTACATTATTTTATTCTTGGACTCTTCTCTGCCGACGTCCCCAAAGAACGGACTCCGAGCAGAAAAAGCGTCTTCAGTCGCCTTGGTGTAAGAACGCTCACAGCACCAGGACGATCGATGACTGAACTACTTCCTTCGCCCGAGCCAAAAAGCAGCTCGGACTCGGAAGTCGGGGAGTAGTGTTGGTGGAAAAATGGACCACCCCACAAATGTAATTATAGCACCCAAATCCATCAGCAAGCTCGAGCTCATCCTAAGTGATCGGGCTCTTCCGCTCTCGAGCTCATCCTAAGTGATCGGGCTCTTCCGCTCTCGAGCTCATCCTAAGTGATCGAGCTCTTCCGCTCTCGAGCTCATCCTAAGTGATCGGGCTCTTCCGCTCTCGAGCTCATCCAAGTGATCGAGCTCATAGGCCGAGCCGAGCACAGCAGGCCGAGCACAGAAGGCCGAGCACAGAAGACCGAGCACAGAGAGCCGAGGCCAGAGAGCCGAGGCCAGAAGGCCGAGACCAGAGAGCGCCGACCAAAAAGGCAACCCCGCCGAGCCCATGCCTTAGCCAAATATCCAATCTCCGCCCAACCCTCCAAAGGATCTGACAACTAAATATATGACTCCACTTCAATCTGCCACCATTCCCAAGTCATTAAGGCACAAGATCTCCGCAGGCATTCGGCACACCCTATCATTAATGCATGAGACCCCCTCAAGTCTCCGATGCATTCAGTCATTTAATGAACACGGCTCAAGGCGATCTCCGGATCACTGAACCATCAAAGCATATGGCTCTCCCTGACCGCCGGTTCACTCGGTAATAAATGCACTTACCATCCACGGACCCCAGGCCCACCACGGCCGGCGGTTCAACCACCCCAACAGGTCCGATCGACCGTGACAACTCCCTGGTTCCGGTCTGACTCGGCCTTATTTTCCGCCAAGCCATTAATGGGCCAAATCGTGCCCAATTATTACAGAACGGGACAAACCTACTGTCACCTCCCAGGTAACCAAATCCTTTTATAAAAAGGAGGCCTGGGGGGAAGCCGGGGAGAACCCTCCGAGACCGGGTGGAAAGAAGTAAACAACACAGACAATTGAGGAAACTGATCCTCTTGATTTTATCCAAATATTCTCTCTGTCTTCTCCACATACTCTCTTCCCCGCTCTCTCCACATACTTGCCCCCTCTGACTTAGGCATCGGAGGGCCGGCGCCGGGGAGCCCGGCCACCGGCTTTTTTGCAGGACAGGACAGGACTGGACGCACCACGGCTTCTTCGGACTCGCACACCCCCCGCGGCGGAGGACGCAGCCGGCCGGCGCACCGCCGTCCGCCTCCTGCAGCAGCGGAGCTCCTCCTTCTCCGGCTTCGCGGCGGCCCCGGGTCCAATTTCCAGCAACACAGCTTGTTTGGTTCTTATCATGGTTGCTGGATCCATATTAAACCCACTTTTTTCGGGTACCATCAACCCCGTTTGTTCTGCAAACTCCGAAAGCATCATGGCGTGAAGTTCTATACTAGTGATCGCATACAAGAAGAAAATTATGCGGGCCATGGCTTTCTAGACGAGCCGAGTGGGTCCCATACAATGCACGAGTATTGAAATGCGTGTGGGGCCGGCCCTTTCTTCACGCCACCGTCGCACCCGTCAGGTATTCTCGTCCCTGCGCAAAATAATCCAACACCATAAAATCCCACGCACAACGGCCTCTGAGCCACACCTGTGGTGGAATACAAGCACTAGTGAGTCACCTTTTGGGTCTCATTTGTGTCCTGGCGGAGAAAGTTAGGCAAGAAAGCTGGGGATTGGAAATCTTTCTGGCCCTTTGTTTTCTTTCTCTCAACCAACAAGAGAATCGGACCCAAAGCCAACCCTACAAGGTTAGGCCTGTTAACGAGCCGAGCCGAGCCCGAGCTTGGGGAGGCTCGGGCTCGGCTCGTTTCACAGAACTCGGGCTCGGGCTCGGGCTCGGGATCGGTACCGAGCTCTGTATTGAGCTCGAGCTCGAGCTTGTTTGGTAAAAGAAAAGCTCGGGCTTGGGCTCATAAAGCTCGTTTCGAGCTTGGGCCCGAGCCCCATAACAAAAATCCATATTAAATACCACAACAGTGAGACCTTTTACGAAACGTTATATCCTGTAGATGGTGATGATTACAGTCAGATCTGAGAACAGGGTGGTTCATTCAAACTAAAAGAATATATATTAGGATTTTTATAGTATTATTGGCCATGTGTCGCGACCCAATAGGAGGAGCCTAATACTGACCGAGGGATAATTACTGTTAGCCCTTGTCCTTTGCAGAAAAAGGGCACGAGTTACGGGGTTAGGTTGGCTTGCTGGGGGTGCGGGAGATGGGATGGTGCAGTGCTACAGCTGTGACGCTGTTAAGGGGGCGGCGACGTCTTTTCAAGGGGGTTTAATTGCTGCGGCTGAGTAACAGTGGCTGATTTTTTGCTTAAGGGAAGAGGAAAACTGGTCCTGTACAACATTCTGTACGGCAATGGGGTGTGGGCTTTTAAAAGCTGGCAAGTGCGGGTGAGGGGAGGGAAGAGGGAATAAAAAAAAAATAATAAGATTGAAGCAAATCCAAAGCACGGAGCCCGGCGTGCTCCGTGCTTGATAGCAGACAGCATTAAATCACGAGCCTGTTTGGGCTCGTGAGCTGCTTGGGCTCGAGCTCGGGCTCGAGCTCAAATTTAAACGAGCCTCATTTTAGGCTCGGGCTCGTTTGACTAACGAGTCGAGCTCGAGCCGGGCTTTTAACGGGCCGAGCCCGAGTAGCTCGGCTCGTTAACAAGCCTATACAAGGCACATGATACGTCAACTCCCATACTGTGATGGTATTTTATGCTTATAAAATAAATGGGAAAGAAAGAACAATTATAAATAGATTTTTTTTTAATATGAACAACCTCTTACAAATTCAAATTTACTTAAATATTTTTTTAAAATTCATATTTATTTTTGTACTTCCATGAAATACTGTTTTGCATAAATACCCCTAATATAACGGTTATTCTGACACTGTTAATAAAAACTATATTTATTTTAATTAAAAATAAAATAAAATTTTGCAATTACTTTTTTTCTCCATCACGATCGTCTTATAAATATTTTTTTTGCACATCCACTTATTAAAACTATTTTAGTCATTTTAATTTGAAATCTTTAATTTTTTAATGGCATTAGATAATGTAAGTATATATATAAAAAAACAAGAACAAAGAAAAAAAAATAGAATAGGAAAAAAAGGGATATTTTACAAATGTATACATGTAAAAATCAATTTTGAAACGATATTCACATAACATTCGATATTTATGGGGATATTTATGAGAAAAATTCATTATAATTTTTTTTTGACCAGCAAGGAATTTCAATTTTCAAAGCCGCCGAAATCCAAGGGAGCATGTTCTGGAACGTGTACGGTCATCATTTTCCAATGAAGTTATCTGGAGTTGATACTCATTGCCGTATGAACACCATGGTTGATGTGAGGGAACTTTAGTCTACAAACCCCGTGTGACAGCGTAATAACTGGGCCTTCTAGAAGTGTAACCTATGCAAGGAGCCAATGTCATGGACTCGATTGGACTCATTAAATGCCAAAACCAACGAATGTCAAAGTAAGAATTTAGGAATGCAAGCTGGATTTAAGATAGACATTAAGAGATGATGTGTAGGCAGTCCCAAATTCTAGCGTTGTTTCCAACTAAACAAAAGGAGTACGAGCAGCGCTTTCAGATTCGCAAAGCCTTCATCTTTTCTCTCTTCTCTTCTCTTCTTCCATCCCCAGCCGAGACAGATACAGAGAGGAAAAAATAAAACTGTCATACTAAGGGGGTTAGTTTAAGGTCAGTCAGGTATGAGGAAAAATAGAGGGAAGGGCAAAAGTAACTTCCTTTCAGTAAATGGGATTGGGCACTGCCCAATTCTTTTCTCAGAAAAAATAAAAGAAAAGAAAAAAAGGATATAGGTTAGAATATGATTTCTGACTCTGATTACTGACTCGATAAAATCTTAATTTATATTCAATAAAATATGTTTTATAATTATGACTTATGGTGATTCAAGTTTCAGAATATCTCTTGGAATAGAGAAAGGATTTCCATGTTAGTTTGAACTTTTTGGTGGTTTGTGCTTCTTTATGATACCTAAATGAACCATGATAAAATTCCAAAATAGACATTGGAGTACATCTCAAGCAAACTGATTGTTTTTTTAATTAATCTTTTTTTTTTAAGTTCTTGATCATGATGCTGCGTCTTGATATATATATATATATATATATATATATATATATATATATATATATATATATATATATATATATATAGCAATCTTAGGGCCCCAGTGCATCATCCTGGAGAGGGACTCAGTGGAGATGGTAGAGTAGATTCTACAGAAGAGGCCGGGGGTCTTCGACCATCCACTTCTAAAGAACGTCAGACGGTTATTGCAGGAGTGTATTATTTTCCAGGTTGGCCATGTGTTTCGGAAGACAAACAGAGCCGCTAACTGGGTCGCCTTCTTTGCTGCTCATTATTCTTGAGAGATTTTTTGGACCCGTTGTGTACATGTCCCTCCACCGCTGTGGAGTATTTTGTCTCTTGACTATGTAGGCAATGCTCACGCGAGTTAGTGTGAGCGGCCGGTTTATCCCCCTCCCCCCCCCCCCCCCAAAAAAAAAAATAATAATAATACAAACGTAGCAAATTTGTGAGTTTCATTTGGAATTGGACTTTGCAAAGCTTAGTTTAGTAATTCGTTTTTTTTTTTGCTAGAGCGAGCGTGTCATACTACATAAGTACAGACGCATCCAATAAAGTTTAAAATAAATAAAATATTACAGAGTACCCTAGACTGTTCTTCCTCCCGGATCCACAGCATACAATTCAAATGACAGGCCACATAAGCAGCCACCCAATCCGGGGCCCCGTTGGCCTTCCTGAATCTTCGCATCACCATAAGCAAGCGGGGTCTCTTCACTGCTTTGCATGGCATGGAACAACAAAAGATAGTCACACTTCCACAAAATGCTCTCTAGTTCTTAATATGATCCACAACAAGATTAGAGATATAATTATACCATAAGACATATTTGGTTTGCTAAATTAAATGGAAAATCTCCACGCATTAATATGCAAGATATGTCCTTTATGTTTGTTTTTGATTATGCCCCTCTCCTCCATTTCTCTCAAGTAATCTTTAAGCAATTTTAACTATTGCATTAAGAACTGTTATAGTCACACGAATGTAGACAGTATCTCAATGCAATGGGATAAGTGATGAGGATTTCCTCCTGGCTTTCCCATTTCATTCCATCCCTTAAATGACACTTGATCACCTACTATGTCCCTATTCTCCAGAACCTACCCTTGCTTAACCGGGCTTTCAGATGCAAGTGAGATAAAGAAAACTCTTTCTAGGAAATAAAACAACTATATAGTACCTACTCAACCTAAAGGGCCAAAATTGTTAGGCTGCTATTTGGTTAGATAATTATGGGAATGTTAATATATTATTATATCGGGAGAGTTGTTGCGATTCCACCAACAACCAAAAACTTGATGACAAAGATATCTTACCTCCACTGTCCAAATTGATGTTCTGAAATAGATGTGGGAGGTACCAATATGATTATAAGTTAGGTAGTTTATCCAACAAATTTGCTTTCTCAAAAACCCTATAAAAAGTGGCTTTAATGAATTTTAAAAACTATAACTAATCCATTTCAAACTATAGAATTTTCATGCTAAGAGCTATTTTATTTTTTCTTCTTGTCTTTTTATTTTTATTAGGAGGGGGAGATGCTAGCTTTATCGATATTTGTGACACCAGCAAGCAAGGGAGGTAACGCCCTACCGAGAGATGCTACATAAAAGGAGCATTAATATGTTATAAAACATAGTTTCACAAATTTTGGTTCCAGAAAAATGAATTCCAAGTCCCCTCTTTGATTGTCATTCAAGCATTGTCAAAATTTAATTTTTGCTCCCTTGTTTTGATGATAATTTAATCATTACTCCCTAGTTTGAAGAGGCAAATACAGGAATAAAAACATATATATGTGTGCAAAACATGTTAGGAAAAATTTAAATGCGCAGCGGACAGGCGCACGTTGTCCACGTTCGCGTGAAGAGCGCGGACGCGTCCGCGGAAGGCGCGGACGCGTCCGCCAAAAAGACCATTTTGCCCCTGCGTAAAACCCCTATATATACCCCCTATTTCATCTCTTTTGATACACGAAAAATTTGAGAAAAATAGTGGAAAAATTCTGAAAAAATTCTTCTCCCTCTTAGCCACTTCGAAATTTTGTTTTTATATTTTTTATTCAGTTTATTTAGTTCTTTTCATTCCGTTCTTTGCTGGATCTGCAAGTCCGATCGGGTTCGCTTTGACTTCTTCCGAGACATGCCGAAGAAGAAGTTGTAGGGTCGTCGTATCTCCGAGAAGGATTGCCGGGTGACCCGTACGTGAGGGCAAATACTTCTTTGGGACAGCGTCTACGCGCTTCGACCTGCCTTCAATCAGGCTACTTTCTTCTACTTTTATTTTTAATTTAATATTAGTAGATTTGTAGGATTTGAAATTCTATAATATAAATTTATTAAATGCATAGATTTATTTTGTGCTAGATTAGATTTATTTTGCATTGAAATAGAATTATTTGGATGCCGAATAATATGTATGTATATTATTCCCTTTAAGATTTTCCATTAATTATATTTATAGATATATTTATTTATTTAGATAATATATTGCTAACAAAACACATATATTAGTGTTAGAATGTGTAGAAACAAGGCAAAAAATGTGCATAAAATCAAATCAAGGGTTTTAAAAAAATGAAAATGATTAAACACTAATTGTTAAATGACAGCTAAATGCAGGGTTGGAAATTAATTTTTTTAATTAATTATCCATTTTTTATAGTTTATTTGACACAGTCTGGACCCAAAACTTCAGAATCATTTTATTCTACGGGAATGCAATGTAAGATAGCCCAGTACAGCCAACCTTCATTATTTCTCACACAAAATAAAAAAAAAGGAGATGTTTTTATCCTTTCTTCTTCAGTGTCCAAAGGCATCAAAAGCCAAAGTAAGGAGTAACCCTCTCCCTCAATCAAGGAAAGCAAGACAAGATCCTTTGTCGTCTGGGGTTTTTAGGATTGCTGGAAACCCCCCATGCTCGTTGTCTCCTCGGTTAATAAACCTCGAGTGAGAAACCGCCGCCGCTGAGATCGTATGAGGAGGTGGCTGTCGGGCTTTTGTCTCAGCGGGCCGAAGCGGCGTTCCGTCAGAACCCACGACCGACCGGATCCCACGGTAAATCCAGCCAACCATACCTGTCGTCTCTCCAATTACCCCTTTCGGAATTGGATTCCTCATCTAAAATTCCAATTTCTCCTCAAAAAGATCTCATCTTTTGTATATGTTCATGACAGGAGACTCGTGGAGGATCCATGGTTGAACCACAAGGAAGCAATTCCACTGCTGACCCTCAAAGCAGCAGTCGAATCTCGAACGGCTCTCAGGTATGTCTCGTGTTGATGGCTAGCCAACCATTTTGCCTTCGAAAACGAATGAATTCTGATGATTGCTGCTGGGCGATGTTTTGGAAGAATGCTTGTGTTTTTCTATAGAAAAATGATCGTAGATTTAGAAAGCGTATGGATGCAAGTGGATTTTGGATGCGTGCTGTTGCTGTGTGGATAGCTTTATGTAGTTGCCGGTCTAATCTAGCTCAATGTACTGTACTGTGAGTTTAAAATGTTTTTGAATGTTATGTTTCTTTATCAGAGAATGGAAATGGTGGTTGATTTGCAGGCTAGTCAGCAGAAAAATATCATATTGAATCATGAATTCTCTGAAGGGCTGAATTACTGGCATCCCAATTGCTGTCATGGGTATGTGGCATCGGAAGAGTGTGGTCTTCTTGATGGAGTTAGAGCAAACTCGGGGGGGAATTATGCAGTAGTCACGCAGCGGACTGAAAGCTGGCAAGGTTTGGAACAGGACATTACAGGGAAAATTACTCTTGGTGTGAGATATAATGTCTCGGCCTATGTTAGAGCCTATGGGGATCTTCAGGAACCTTGTGGAGTCCAAGCAACGCTAAAATTAGAGAATCAAGATTCTTCTATCAATTATTTATTGGTCGAAAGGTAACATTCTTGGACCAATATGTTGCATTGGTTCTTCTTCTTCTTTAGTTTTGTTTGAAGAGCTCCATTGATAAGCATTGGCTGTTCTAGGGTCTTAGTTGCAAAAGATCGCTGGGAGAAGTTAGAAGGTTCCTTTTCATTGACAAGCATGCCGAAACATGCAGTGTTTTATTTGGAAGGACCTCCTCCTGGTGTAGACCTGCTCATAGATTCCGTAACAGTCTCTTGTGAGGTATCTTTTTTTATCTTTATTTTTCTCTTCTCAATATATTTGACTTACTAATTCACATAATTTTGTTCTTGTTTTCTGGCACACGTCATTTGCTTTTATCTTTATGACTTATTTTCTTTGAATCTTGTAGCTACTAACTCGAATGCTTCAGTTTAATTTTGCCATATCTCTAACATGATATTGTGTGATAGACAACAAGCATATGTGTGCTATTTGTTTGAATTCTTTAGCATTACTTCCTTTTATGGAGAAAAGTTGGATTTTTTGTCTCTGTGTGGTCATAGCAAGAACCAAAAAAAACTTATCCCATCTAGAGGGTAGCTATTAGAAGAAACCTGTTGACGTTCTGTGCCTATTACGAGGGTTATCCTCAATCAACCCAAGCTTTTGCAGTTCCTTTTCACAGCTTCTGCTGGTCTATTATTGGTATACCTGGTGATCGGTTCAATGCCTTGTGGCTACTCTCTCTGTGGTGCATGTAAATACCATCTTATTTAATCCCCTATTATTGTGACATCTGTTGGTGGAATTCCTAAACTTTCTGTATTTTCTAGAAGAGGATTGACAAGAGTGAGTAAGAGAGATTTTAATTGCACTGGACTTGAAGTGAAATATTAGCACAAAAATTATTATCTCATCACACTTATGATAGACATATACACCATGATATTATTGTAACAAAGTTTTCTGACTGTTTCTTGTGTCTCATAGAAAACAGAGATGGTAGTTGGTTCGCAGATTAGCCACACAAACAACATTATCTCGAACCATGATTTCTCTGGAGGGCTTCATTCCTGGTGTCCTAACTGTTGCCATGCATATGTGGCTTCTGAGTGGTCTGGTTTCCTTAATGGAGTAAGAGCAAACTCAGGAGGAAATTATGCTGTCGTCACGAAACGTACTGAATGCTGGCAAGGGTTGGAACAGGATATCACGGGGAAAGTTTCTTCTGGTAACACATACTTTGTCTCAGCCTATGTTCGAGTTTATGGGGATCTTCAGGGTTCCACTGAAGTCCAGGCAACACTTAAATTAGAGTATTCAGATTCTTCTACTGGTTATTTATTTATTGAGAGGTAATATGTTGAAAAAGGGTATACTAGAATGGTTCCCCTTCTTGTTATTTATTGATTGGGGTTGGCTGTTGTAGGATATTAGCCTCTAAAGAATGCTGGGAAAAGTTGGAAGGTTCTTTTTCACTGAAAACCATGCCTAGACGTATTGTATTTTTTCTGGAAGGACCTCCACCCGGGTTGGACCTGCTCATAGATTCTGTCACCATCTCTTCTTCTGGCCTAAAGCAGTTTGAGGTCTGCATTTTTCATTTTTATCAAGTATCTTCCCTGTAATGTTGCTTTCCAGGCTAAAGAAGGCAAGAGAAAAACAAATTCCTCTTTTTCTTATGGCATGTTTCGTTCATTTAATATTTGACATACTTCATTTTTTCCAATCTCTTGGCCATTTTTTAGAATGTTTCGCTGCATCTGTTTATATCTTTTACTTTGTAATTGATAAAGAAATTCCGGAAGAGCTGTTGATGGCATAGTATATAACTCTTGTAAGAGAAAAATTGCAAGGTCAGGCAATTGAGATAGAATGACAAAATATGATTGTTGGCCTCTACCCTCATATATGTTGTGTTCTCTCATCACTATTTCTTACTAAACCAGATTTCTGTTACCTTTTTATTTTTGAAAGGAAAAGAGCCCCAGATGTGTTACCAATGGAGATGAGACTATCTCATGGAACCCTCATTTTGATACTGGCATACATAATTGGTCTGGAAGAGGATGCAAGATTCACAGACATGAATTTGGAGGGGATGGAAATATACGTCCATTTAGTGGAAATTTTTTTGTTTCAGCAACTGAGCGCACTCAAAGCTGGAATGGTATCCAGCAGGAAATCACTGGTCGGGTGCAAAGAAAGCTTGCGTATGAGGTCACTTCAGTGGTTCGGATATCTGGGAGTGCTAGTTCTGCTGACGTGCGGGCAACTTTGTGGGTTCAGGCACCAAATGGCCGTGAACAATACATAGGCATTGCCAAGTGAGTTCTTATCATAATTTTTATTATATATAAGCTATCCTACATCAGTTGATATATATATATATCATCATCTGGTGAGGAACCTGCACTAATTTACATGTCACAAACAAGTAGTGTGATAGCCATTCTTCTTAATGTAGTTGTTACTTAAAACAGACTGCAGGCATCAGATAAAGAGTGGGTGCAGTTGCAGGGAAAATTCCTCTTAAATGGTGCTGCTTCAAAAGCCATAATATTTCTAGAAGGGCCGCCACCAGGTACTGACATTCTTGTCGACAGTTTTGTAGTAAAACATGCTGCGGAAGTCCGATCTTCACCTCCACCTCATTTTGAGGTTAGTAGATTTAAAAGACCTTTTATGTCAAGCATATTATGTACCATAAGTTATAAACTAAATGATAATATGCTGCCTACAAATTAAAAATGAACTGTGGGGCTTCAGAACATCATCTTTCTAGAAATGTGGTGCTAATTAGGTGCTTTATATTACTAGCTAATACCCATGCGACATGATTTGTTTGGAAGTGCCAAATTGCTAAAACTGTTGTTTTGACTTTTAAGTTGGTGAAGGACAATCTAATGGGGAAAAAAAGAGGATATTGCAAGTATTGATGAATTTGCTGTGATTGACACTGCTTCTACTGGAACTGGGGGCTTTCGTTATATAGTTCTGGAAATGGTAAATATGCCCAGATGGTGGCCGACTGTGTCATATGCAACTTCTAGGATCAGCTGAAATATATGATTTCAAAACATTGCGTGTCTGATCACGACATCTTTGAATAGTTTTAACAAATCTCTTGGCAATTTGCATATAGGCACATCATAATTTGCATATAGGCACATCAGTGACCAGCACTAAATACTTTCTGAGAAGGAAGTAGTTTTCAATTTTTTTAGTTTTAAGTTGATTTCTGTTGCTATAATTCTGGTATTAATGGTAATAAATATTGGGACTCTTCATATGTTGATTTATGTTTTGTTGCTTGGAGTGCAAGTATATAATATTCATGAGATCCTTTGACATCATGTTTTATAATTGATGCTACTTGATTAACAGTATTTATATTAGGAGAATCAAAATGATAATCTTCATTGAAAAAGGGGAACGTATAAATGGGTTACACGTACACCCTTGTGTTTCGATGTGCAAATAACCAGAGCTGCTTTATTGACGGTAGAGTATGGTTAATCACAACAGTATTAAAACCTCGGGCGATTGTTTGTATTTCACACCACTTACGCTGGTCTCTCTTCTGTATGGAAGATCATGATTGGAACTATTTATGTGTTATCCAACCAAATCAATTTTCTTGTAATGCCTCCATATTCCAGCATTGTCAATGGTGATAGGTCATATGGTTTCTGGATGAAGTGGCTGTTAGAGATTTTTCATCATATTGAAATGAGATATGCTTCCTTACTTTTGTACTCATCAGACATTTTGTAAGGTCTCTGATTTCATAGAAACTTAATGAAGACTAAACAAGGTCCACGCTGTCCTTATATTCTGATAATTACGAAACAACCAGCAGAATCCTATTTTAAATTTTACAGTTAGGGAATGGTTATATAGCTTCCAGGAAGTCTCTAAAGTGCACTGCAATTACTCAGACATTATTATACATCATAAGCAGAGGATACTACTATAAAGCGCTTGAAGTTACTTCCACTTGTCTTAACTCTTGCTTCTATCTTTTGTATCTTTACAACGGAGATATTTGGGTGCAATCTCGTGTTCAGTTGCAAAATCACCAGAAAATGGACTGTCTTTGAGAACTATTTTTAGAAGTATCAGCCGAACCATACCCGATAATGTTGTTAATTTCATGGATGTTCTGTGCAGCTATCAAGTCATGATACTCACAGTATGCAATGAATTTCACATAGTACATAGTGTTCATACACTTAAACTACTCATTTTGATGCTCCTTTTTGGACATGTCAGATGAAGAGTCCAATTGAATCATCATGTTCTTATTTAAATAGTACCACTTTAGAGATACTAGCAAAGAGCCAAATCGAGATTAGCCAATAAACTATAATTTATATTTTGTTTGTTGTTTGATGCATTTGGCCTTGTTGAGATATTAAATTTGCATGAGCATAAACTTCTGAAAAGCAATGCAGGCAAGGAAGCCAAGCACCTCATGTTTCAGAGTATGTCAAACATGTGCAGATGCAAGAACAGTAAAGCCAATTTCAGTTAAAAAGTCATGAAAAGCTACGTTCAAGATCAGATTGGGATGCACGGAAACAAAAGCATCAACCCATTCATGTGGTAATGGAACTGAAAGAAGCGGCAAAGGAGTTACCTAAGGACTTTGATATTGTGCAAAATCTTAAAAACATAGTAGAATATAGTGATGGAAGAAGCTTCCTGTGATTCACATCTAAGTAAGAGCTTAATAAAATAAATGATAATGAGGCTATGATCAAAGATTCTGCTATGATGTTAGAACAGAAAGGTTACACCTCTTGTTGATCCATTAAAATGAGGCTGTTTGGATGTTGCAATTCCTGAAAAAGATGTTAAAGAAGTTAGGAAACTTGCTCTTTATGATCCTTATAAATTTAATGAAGAAGATTGCCCACAGGTTCCATCAAACCTTGGAGAAGTTGTCACCTTAAAAGAAATACATGCTGATAATGGTTTCTTCATGCAAGGCAACATTGTGAAGGGCAAGGGTAACATGAAAAATAATGAAGCTTGGGCCGATTCAAAGCAGGTCAAGATTTACTTTGATCAAGAACAAACATATTTGATGAGATCACACATCAAATGGAGTTTAAAACTTACTCATAATGTTACACTACGTTCAATAATTGGTATCCATCACCAGTTATTATTGAGACAACGAATCAATAAAAGTAGGTTTGATTTTGACCTAAAAGAACCTGACATGAATTTTCATGCTGCGAAAGCGAATGATGGAGATGAAGCACATATAATGGTGCATTGAAGGGCTGGAACATGGGATCTTTCTTAAATTTAATTATACTTATCAATTTTCTGTTTTTTCTTTTTTTTTCAGTTATTTTTAGTTTTCAGTAGGTCTTTTAACATCATAGGCTGAGATCAAAAGATCTCAGTTTTAGTTGCTAGCTTGATGAGACTGATTTATTGCAGTAGTACTGTTCATGGACTATTCAGTATTCACACTACAGTAGTAGTGATCAGTAACCTTGCCCTATTAGGGGCAGTTTTAGAATTTTAAAATAGGGTAATGGAATCTTTGGTTTCTTTACTCTTGTGGTGTGATTTTGCTACAGAGATGTGTGGCCTTCAAATCCTAGGTATGAGTCCTAGGTCCTAGAGCAAGTCCCATATTGTCTTCTTTATTTTCTTTATTTCTTTAGCACTAATTTGTATTTTGCTTTACATTTTCTTGATTTCTTGTGTATCTGTTTTTTCCGCTTGTTTTCTTCCTTGTATTGATTCCAAATTGTTTCGTTTGATATCTAAACATCCTATTGTCTGCCTATAAACCTCACTGCTCAGATTAATCTTTCAATAGCCCTTTAAATCCTTTTGTTTCCTTTTATAGATTTTGCCCACTAGTTAAACCCTAGTTTTATAATCTATAGGTTCATAGGCACATCCATCGTCAGTTTCATGGTAAAATTCCAATTTTTACGGTTCAGATTTATTTAAAACTCAGATCTTAAAATTCCAATTACTTTGGGTTTCAATCTTATCCTAAAACCCTCAAGATCCCCTTCCCTTGATCGTCCTGCGTCAGTTGTATTTTGACTTTTATCAATTTTTACTAATAATGCTGGATGTTATAACCTACTAAGTATAGAACAAGTTGAAAAATGTAATCTGCATGACTTTGTTTATGTTCATATTTCTATTTTGTTTTCATATCCATTTAGGATTACAGATTTCCTTGTGTTTAATGCTTTACTTCGCATATGAACCTGATCATTGAGGAAAAGCAACCATTTCTTTTTAATTGAAGTTATCCTATCTGGTGCATATATCTTGACGTGTTTATTATTTTATTTGTTCAAACTTCAGTGTAATTCTTATTCCTTTTTGTTTTCTGTTCTGGCTGTGTGCTTTCTCGTTTCCTTTTTTAGAATGACAATAAGGAAACCACTGGTTTGGGAACAAATTCCATGGTTTGGACCAGGAATTTTATCATGGTGGAGGGGGAGTGCAACCACTGTAAGCCTAGTTTGTGCCTTTTTCAATCTTTTTATTAGGAACATCATGTTGATTTTGGAAGGATGGTATAAATTCTTTTCTTTCTATCTGCTGCTTTGGTTTTGCTAATATTCATATTGGCGGAATCGAGTATATCTTTGAAGTATATTTCTTGCAGAAAGATCTTACGCCAGACTCATCTTTAATGTTCTTTTCATGACTTTGAAGAATGGGATGACAGAACTAGCATATGTTTGGAGAATATAGTCTGCCTCTCTAAATTTCATTTTAGGTCAAATTTTTTCCTTTTTGATAAGCACAGTGGCATTGCCTTCTAAGATACAGACTTTATTTTGCAGAATATCTTGTATGGAGTTAATATAATCAAGAACAGCACTCTTAATGATGGTCTAAATGGGTGGAGTCCTCTCGGCTCATGTACTCTACGTGTATCTACCGATCCATACTATTTGTTTCCTTCAATAGCAAGTAATTCTCTTGGGCATGACCAACCTTTGGGCAATTGCTACATCCTCACTGTGAATCGCACAGAGACCTGGATGGGCCCTTCTCAGACAATCACAGGCAAGCTAAAGTTGCACTTGACATATCGAGTTGCTGCTTGGGTTCGTGTTGGCTCAGGAGCAACCGGTCCTCAAAACGTCAATGTTGCACTTGCTGTAGATAATCAGTGGATCAATGGGGGACAGGTTGAAGCAAATACTGACAGATGGTATGAACTCAAGGGATCTTTTAGAATTGAGAAGCAGCCATCCAAAGTTGTTGTTTATGTTCAAGGCCCTTCACCAGGTGTTGATCTGATGGTTGGAGGACTCCAGATATTTCCAGTTGACAGGAAAGCACGAGTTAAATATCTGAAGGAAAAAACTGAGAAGGTATCTCTGTTTTGTTGTGACTCAGATATTGCTATGCTATACTACTTTACCAATATACTGTAGTACTTCATAGAAGTCTTTAGAGCTCACAAATTCCTTTGTGAATTAAATTAATTGTCCATGCATTTTTTCACAGGTAAGGAAACGTGATGTTGTCCTAAAACTCCCAGGTTTTGACAGTGCCAGTTTACATGGTGCACCTATAAAAATTAGGCAAACACAGAACAGCTTTCCATTTGGGTCTTGTATCAATAGGTCAAACATTGAGAATGAGGAGTTTGTCGATTTCTTTGTGAAGAATTTCAATTGGGCTGTGTTTGGGAATGAGTTGAAGTGGTACCACACAGAGCCACAACAAGGGAAGTTGAACTACAAAGATGCTGATGAGATGCTAGATTTTTGTCAGAGACATGGTAAAGAAACTAGAGGCCATTGCATCTTCTGGGAAGTGGAAGATGCTGTCCAGCCATGGGTCCGATCATTGAACAGTCATGAGCTGATGATAGCCATCCAGAAGCGTCTCAAAAGTCTGCTGTCTAGGTACAAGGGTAAATTCAGGCACTATGATGTGAACAATGAGATGCTTCATGGATCATTCTATCAAGATAAGCTTGGAGAAGATATCAGAGCATACATGTTTAGAGAATCCCATCAGCTGGATCCTTCTGCCATCCTGTTTGTGAATGATTATAATGTAGAAGATGGATGTGATCCTAAGTCTACTCCAGAGATGTATATCCACCAGATCCTTGATTTGCAGGAGCGAGGTGCACCAGTGGGAGGGATTGGCATTCAAGCTCATATCAGTCATCCGGTGGGAGAAATTATATGTGATGCGCTGGATAAATTGGCAATACTGGGTCTTCCTATTTGGTTTACTGAGTTGGATGTATCTGCGGTAAATGAACATGTTCGAGCTGACGACCTGGAGGTTGTCCTCCGTGAAGCTTATGCACATCCTGCTGTGGAGGGGGTCATGCTTTGGGGATTTTGGGAATTGTTCACGTTCAGGGATAACTCTCACTTGGTTGATGCTGAAGGCAGCATTAATGAAGCTGGTAAGCGGTACCTTGCTTTGAAGCAAGAGTGGTTGTCACATACTGATGGGCATATCAATGCCTATGGAGAATTCAAATTTAGGGGGTATCATGGAACATACACTGTAGAGATAACTACTCCTCCAGGAAAGAAAATATCGCAATCATTTGTTGTAGACAGTGGAGATTCTCCGCTTGTGTTGATTGTAAATTTATAGATTGTCCATACATGATGTAAATTTTTCCCCATATATACTATTTCATGTGTTATATGTGTTCAGTTCTAGAAGAAAATATAAACTGGATGGTCTTTCCTTTTAAGGCTTTTATCTTATGCATGGATTGATCTGAAGAAGTTCATTGTTTGTTTGCTTAAAGCATTCATTTCAAGAGCAGATCATGTTAATTTTCTTTGCAATTTGTGCAATGTGATTTTTGTTTGTGTTAGTATATCACCATAACCTAGATTTGGATTTGGATTCTTTTCATGTTTATCTTCTCAGGTTCCTTGTATCGGAATCTGATGGTGGTTCTGATTGTGTGCGGATAAGATGTTTCCCGCAAGCAAGGTGCCGCTGACTTTTCGGTGTCAAGTTAGAGCTCATTCATACTTTTGAGAGATGTTCTTCCAACAAAAAGAAGAAATGCATTTTTTTGCAAGAAGACCAAACTGATCTTATTTTGCCAATTTATTAGCATAATAATATTTAAGTACATCTGTTTGATCCTAAGTTGCTGTCATAACTCGTAATCTTGTTTATATCAGTCCTGAGATGAAATATTGGAGGAATTTAAGAAAGAATCTGCAGCTTCCCTTCAAGTTTAAATAATGAGAATGTAATCCATGATCCAACTGTCCAGTATGAACAAATCAGAAATCCTGTTTTTTTTATCTCATTATTCTTACAAACAAGTATACCTTTGATCCTCTAAGGTAATGGAGCTTTACTTTATTATGTCTTGATCCAACCCACATAAGGACCTGATGAAGTTACTTCAAGTTACTAAAACCTATGTAGAATTAGGTCGAGCCGACAGCTTACAGGACCAGACTTGATCCTATCCAAATTCATGCATCACTCATTTGGCCATTTCTAAAGATAATCCAAGGTGGACCCACTATGGCCAATTCATTTATCAATAAAGTCCATCATCCTGACATGTACAATAATCAGGCTGAATTAAAGTGATATAGGGTACAATATAGATAAATCGTAGATCCATTCCTTGTTCATTGTTGGCAAGTTTCCGTCATCTGCTCGATTTCCCTGTGAATTTATCAGTGTTTAAGATCTTTTCCTGCACAATGTCAGTCTACTGAAAAAATAGTCAGAGCCTCATGCCAAAACATGCATGTTTTTATTACTCACATTGTAAGTTTGTGTACTGATGTTAGTACTTAGTACAGTAGGACTAGGACCCCATTGAAAATCACATTAAATTTCGGTCTTTGCTATGTTGCCCAAGGCATTCGGATGAGCTATCCATCAATGTCCTTCACTCTGAAAAATCCTCATGCCAATTAAATAGATCTTGCATAACCATGTAATTGGTTCTCTCCAACTACTCGATCTTGCATATAGTTTTGTCTTGTGATGAAGGGATCGATGCACATCCTAATCGCTATCGATCGTACCAAGGCTTCCTTCCACAAATTTCTTGAGAAGTGTCAGATCTTGTACATTTACTTCATCAAAAAAGTTTAAGAGGTAAACTAAAATACAATGTTAATGGCACCCCTAAAAATCGACTTCAGATGGTTCCCACTTAACCATACGATAACATAATGAGCATACGGAATGGAGAGGGCTCATGTCTCACGGTGTGTGTTTTTTCCTGCACAAACAAAGTTAATATTATTGTCAGCAATCTTCTCCCAACTAGTAGAGTGTACTTTGGATAATTGGAAAGAGGGCTGTGCAAGAATAAATCAATCAATAGCATATTCGACCCTGGCCATTTTATCTTCAACTATCTAAGAGAAGTAATAAGGCCTTAAATCACAAAACCGAGGTTCCCCTATTGCTGTGCATCCGTAGCTGTGCAAGTTTATATGTACATAAAAACCATACAATATCTGCACTAAAGTTGTTTAGTGGCCACTGATTCCAGCGAACCCATGCAAAACCTTATATCAGGTAGGTTCATGAACAAAGGGATGAATCATATTCAATTAATACAAATACTTTGTTATGGTTATCTTCCTATTTCACCATCCATTCAATGCCTTGCATCCTCTCCTCTCTCCCTCTCCCTCTCCCTCCTATAAGAGCTAGCTTGCATGGACACCATCGCTAAGGCCTGGCCTAAATGCGATATTAAATATTGCACCTATCGATGCAGGGCAATTGCTTCCATACGGTTCCATATGGCTGAGGGGGTTAGTAATAACAATTATGGGGGTCGAGGACCACCAGGAAGCAGCTGGCGCCTCTTGGTACCATCTCAGGTCATTCAGAGGGTCACTTTGTCCGACCAGTTACGTTCACTTGCCCCATCATACAACTACCATGCAGGACATGAGATGGTGACATGCATGGTGATTTCTAGTTTCCATCCCTCCCAAGTAGGAGGGGGAGTTGCTTAATGTAAGAATTTTTCTGTACTTAAATTATTTTTTTTGAAAAATTGATTCTTACATGTATGATATCTAAATTTTTTTTGCATGTTTTATTAATTACGAAAAAATAATATATTTCAAAATAACTTATATTTAGTTGGTCATCTATTTTTTTGAAAAAAATATTTAAAATATCTCTTATACTTTTAATAAAAAAAATCTTATCTCATTCTATCTAAAAGCTTAATAATATTTTTGAAAAAATTTATCTTAATTTCCAGCTGGTGAAAATTGAACTTTCTCATGTTCTACATAATTTTTTTTTCTCATAAAATATAAAAAAATTATTTACATAGAAAAACTACTTTTTCATCTATCTTCTTTAAAAACTCCAACAAAATGTGAGGTGTTTCTGCATTTTTCTGCTGATTCTATTCTTTTTTCATTCTTTTTTCACGAACCAGGCGATTCCTAACAGGTAAAAGAGAAAATCCAAAGTCCTTTTCATCGTTATTGCAATGGGGTATGGTTGGGATGTCCTTATTTGCTAACACTTTTGGTCGCTCATATGCTCTTACGCCTATTCTTTCTCCTACATGAGATTTTTAAATACTTTTTTTTTTGGTACATCGATTCTTATATGCTACTTCTCTCTTATCTCCCTCAAATAATACTTTTGATGAATTTGTTATTTTTCTTTTTGAGAAAAAAATATTAGACAAAGCCTAGATCCATTCGTTTAGATAATGAACAAAATATTACGCAAGTATCGTCCCACTTTCATAATAATCAAGAGACTCTTCACTGTGTAGTTGTGCTATCGAAATCTTTTAGTCAATTAAGCAAAGAAAGATGGTATGCCAACTCCATGCCATTTGGCCATTTGAACTGGAGGAAAGAAAAGGGATATGCTTAGAAAAAAGAAATAAAATCATGGCACGACTTAGTTTCTAAAAAGAAAATTGATCACGAAATTCTTCTAACATCCATGAACCGGGCATCGCCTCGTGTCGAACTCATTCGATTTAATAATTACTTTTTTCGGAAATGAAAAATTTACGAAGGCTAATCTGCCCCGACAAGGGAGGCTGTCGGCGGCCCATGAGCAATTAGATCACACCAGGCCGAAACTGGTCATGTCTCATACCACCACGTGTGCACCAAGATAATAATATAATATAGTCACCGTCGGCAGACGGCCCCACTCAGAGGTGACGTGGCTTGGTCGATAGATCCTCTGATAAGAAGTAGATAGTGGTCACAGCGTACGTTCGGCTCGAGGCCGTCTGATTCAGATTGTACGGCTACAATGATGATAAAATTGACGGCTATTTCATCACTTGGTAAATCCACTGAAATTAATCATTAAGTCAGATGTTTTGAGAATAGCCGATTAATATTATTTTGCTTGAGAAAATAATAGCGATGGTTAGCCATTATATTCTAAATTATGTCTATCCAATGATTATTGGGATGTAAATTTGGCGAATATGTACTTGCCTGATATATATGGGCGGTGCACAAGAGACTTCTAAACCCTTATAATGGCGTTCATAACTTTTACCGTAGGTAGCAGCCATCGTTTCGAACCCGTTTCTCCGCTTTGCCGTGACGTGCGACTACTGTATACCCTCATTGACCTGTGGGAGACTTTTAAGCACTGTTGTTACGAAATTAAAGCCTTTAAGCAGCAATCAGCCTACAGGACAAACCGACGTGAGTGAAGCTAAGAATCACAGGATGAGCGAGAGAGAGAGAAGAAAACAACAGTTAAAGCGAGGGCCGGGGACGGCTTGCTATTAGCTGGAAGACACGGCTGTCATGGGGCTTTCCATGTCAATGAAGGAATCCCCATTTCTTCTTCTTCTTCTTCTTCCTGCATATCTCTTTCCCCTCTCTTTCTCTCCCTATAAAACCCCCACCCTTCCGCCATTCTTTCCACAACCACACTCACAAAACAACCCTCTTCCTAATCCATCACCACCACTAGGTCTTGCTATATAGTGGCAGTGGGAGTATGGATCACAGCACTCTCTCTTTTCTCTTCCATCTCCTCACGCTCGCCGCCTATGTATCAGCCCTACCGGCCACCTTCCTCCAAGACTTCCGCGTCACTTGGGCCGACACTCATATCAAGCAGCTGCAAGGTGGCGCCGCCATTCAATTGACCCTCGACCAATCCTCAGGTAAATATACTTTAGCTGTTGACAAAAAACTAAAAAAAGATGATCTTCCATTTACTTATAGTACCATAGACTGGTGCTGCATACAAACAAACCTAACTAACATTATTATCTGCATGAATATAATTCAGGATGTGGGTTTGCTTCCAAGAGGCAATACTTGTTCGGGCGTGTGAGCATGAAGATTAAGCTCATTCCCGGAGATTCCGCCGGAACCGTTGCCGCCTTCTACGTCGGTGACTTGCCGGTTTACGTACATATTATACTTTACTCTCCCTCATGGCTTGGCTAATGTTTGATTTGGGCAGATGAATTCCAATACCAGCGGTATCCGCGACGAGCTGGATTTTGAGTTCTTGGGGAATAGGAGCGGACATCCTTACACGGTACAGACCAATGTGTACACCCATGGCAAAGGCGACCGGGAGCAGAGGGTCAACCTTTGGTTTGACCCCGCCTCCGACTTCCACACCTACTCCATCCTATGGAACCACTACCACGTCCTGTATGTATTGCATCACCATCATGGAGATTTCCAACAAACTCCATCTTAGAAATTCTCATGTCTTAATCCAGTTAGTTTCCGAGATTAAATGCAAAGGCACGCGTTCTTTCTTCCTGCATCAATACTCGTGCGCTTGTTTCTTAAAATTTTGAAAAAAAAAATAACAAGAGAGAGACAGAGAGGAAAGACCTAGGAGGAAGTAATTAATAAGTCGAAAGACAAAGTGACATGATTATTACCTTTCTTATGCGCCGCATAGCAAAAGTAGACCCGTGATCAGTAAATATAAAGCACCAACTCAACCACATACATGTGAACTAGCTCTATATAAAGCCTTTCTAATTACCTTATCACTTTACCGGCATACATGAACTTATATATCTTTAATAACGAGAGTGGCTTTTCTGCTGGAGTTGCTTGCTTGTATAGATTCTTTGTGGACGAAGTGCCCATCCGAGTGTTCAAGAGCAACCAAGCCCGGGGCATAGCGTTCCCCAAGTCGCAGCCCATGGGAGTGTACTCTACGCTATGGGAGGCCGACGACTGGGCCACGCGAGGAGGGCTCGAGAAGATCGATTGGAGAAAGGCCCCATTCCACGCTTTCTACAAGGATTTCGACATCGAGGGCTGTCCCAACCCTGGCCCAGCAAGCTGCGCTTCAAACCCAAACAACTGGTGGGAGGGCCCGGCATTCCGTCAGCTCAGTGCGATCCAAGCCAGGAAGTATAGGTGGGTTCGTGTGAACTACATGGTCTACGACTACTGCACCGATAAGTCTCGAAACCCGGTCACCCCGCCAGAATGCTTGGCCGGAATTTGAAGCACTAAGAATGAAGAAAATCGGACGCAAGGCCTATAAGTTTGCTTGCCTAAAGGCATACTATAAGATGGTGTGTTGTCTCATTTGGTGGCTATGTATCAAATATTGTGCACTGTTGTTTAATTGTACCAATGTAATGTATTCGAATTGTGTTTATTTGTCAAGTTAATTGTGCATTTGATGGCTATGTAACAACAATATTGTGCATGCGCTGTGGGTTAATTGCACCAATATAGGTAGGTGATTGCGTTTATTTGTCGAACGAAACGAATTCAAGCAAATCAGAAGGGAATCGCGTTTCCTGTACGTGGAAGGAGGATGGGCCGTCGCGCCGCCTCGCGTATTCGCCGTTGTATGGGCCCGTTGAGGTCTTTAGCCATCATTTACCGGGGAAAAAAAAGGAAAAAACAAAGGGTCTTTTGCCATCACTTGAGTACAAGTGGGACCCAGAATGGGTTTCTGGGGCTGTTATACGGCCACGTTTCTCGTGGAAGGCCGGAAAGCATGGATGGCTGACCGATTTGTTCGCTTTTCGTCTCGTGTTTTCTTAAAAGGGACCTGAAAAAGGAACACCGTCTAGGGGCAGCTTGGCAGTGCTAGGGTTTGGGAGCGTCTGGACAGGGCCTTTGCGTCCCCAGACTGGTTTCTTCTCTTTCCTACCTACAGGGTCACTCACTTACCTCGGATCGCCTCGGACCACTGCCCCTTGCTGATTTCTACATCGCTGGGACCCAGGCATCACAGCCCCTTCCGCTTTGAGAAGGTCTGGCTATCGTACCCTCAGTCCTGGGATATTGTACGTGATGCATGGCGCCTCCTGGTGCGTGGAGACGCTATGCACCGGGTGTCGCGTAAACTAGAGTTGGCCAAGAGGCGTCTCCGGCGATGGAACCGCGAGGTTGTGGGCGATATCTTCCGGAGAGTGGAGGGTGTTGAGGCCGCGATCTCCGAGTTGCAGTCGAGAGAAGATTTGGAAGGCATGCTTTCGACGAGCGATATGGGTGACCTTCGGGGGTTTCTAGCGACTCACCACTCCCTCCTACGACAGCACGAGATCTTCTGGCGTCAGAAATCTCGTGTCCAGTGGGTGCGTGAGGGTGACCGCAATACTAGTTTCTTCCACCGGACTACGATTATTCGGAGGCAGCGGAGCACGATTCACTCGTTGCGAGATAGGTCGGGATATCGGGTGGAAGGCGAGCCCTCCATTCGTCAGATCTTGTTGGATTTCTTCCGCACCAGATGGACGGAGGAGGAGGAGTCCGACGATAGCGACCCCATCCCTCCGCGGATGGATGTGAGGATCGAGGATGATGAGAACACAGCCCTGGTCCGACCGGTGTCGGCACAGGAGGTACAGGAGGCAGTCTGGGCTTTGGCTCCAGACAAGGCTCCGGGACCAGATGGGTTTCCCCCGTTCTTCTTTCGACGATATTGGGGTATTATTCAGACAGCAGTGGTTGAGGCCATTCAGTGCTTCTTCTCCCAGGCAGTGATGCCAGGGGATTGGAAGGCTACCTTCATCACGCTCATTCTGAAGCGTCAGGAGGCGACCGAGCCCTGCCACTTCAGACCCATTAGCTTGTGCACTACCTTGTACAAGGTAGTGGCCAGAATTATGGTTCGGAGGATGAAGCCCCTTCTGCCTGGTATCATTAGTCAGGAGCAGGGGGCGTTTATAGCTGGCAGAAACATCTCCCATAATGTTCTGCTAGCTCAGGAGATGATGTGGGACCTTCAGCGAGCATCGAAGCGACATAGCCTGATGGCTATTAAACTGGATATGGAAAGAGCTTATGACAGGATCAGATGGAGATTTCTTCAGCAGACACTGGAGGCGTACGGATTCCACAGGCAGTGGATCGACTGGGTGCTGGGGTGTGTCAGGGGGCCAAAATTTTCGATTTTGGTCAATGGCACACCTTCTCCTTTCTTTGAGTCTACTATGGGGCTGCGTCAGGGATGCCCCTTATCTCCTTACTTGTTTATTCTTTGTGCTGACATTTTGTCTCGTGATTTGCAGAGGGTGTGTGCCCGTAGGGAGCTGGAGGCCTATGTTCCCGCCCCGGGGGCTAGTCCTCTTTCCCACTTACTCTTCGCTGACGATTGTCTTCTTTTGGCCAGGGCGCGGGTTTCTGATGCACGGGTCCTTCGTAGGGTGGTAGCAGATTACTGTATGGCGTCGGGCCAGAGAGTCAACTTCCAAAAGTCAGCTGTCCGCTTCAGCCCGAGTACGGAGAGCAGGGTCAGACAGGAGATTCGTGGGATTTTGCAGATTCCCGAGCAGGAGGAGACATTGACCTACCTGGGAGTTCCCATCACAGGCCGCAGATTACGAGTGGCAGAGTGTTCCAGCCTAGTGCAGCGGGTGGAGAGCAGGTTGGAGGGATGGAGAGCGGTTTCCCTATCTATGATGGGGAGACTGACCTTGATCAGATCAGTGTTGGGGTCCATGCCAGTTTATCTCATGGCCAACACTGTGGTTCCGAAGATGACCTTACTGAGGATTGAGCGACTGCTGCGGTGCTTCCTGTGGGGGTCACATGGCGGAGGCCGCGGGGTGCATCTGGTAGCCTGGGAGCATGTATGCCGGTCCACCAGCGAGGGCGGTCTCGGGGTACAGTCCCTGCTGGAGCGTCGCGAGGCCTTCATTGCTCGGCATGCAGCTCGGTTTCTGCTAGAGCCACACGGGCTGTGGAGTCAGGTGATGGCTGCCAGATATGGACATGATGGCTCAGAGGTGGCATGGAGTGGGCGGCGAGTTTCCTTCATGTGGCGTGAGATTGGGAGGTATGTGCCGACGGTGTCGGCAAATACCAGGTGGATAGTTGGCGATGGGCGGAGTATTGATGTGACTGCGGACCCATGGGTGGACACTGTCCCACTGAGGTGCTGGCCGACCATGGTTGATGCTACGGCGACGGAGGGACTGCGGGTTTCTGATCTTCTGGCCCCAGGAGAGTCAGCATAGGATGATGCCAGGTTACGTCAGCTGTTTGGGGGACATCTAGCTGAGAGGATCCGGTCTCTTCCGGTGCCAGGCTATGGGGGGCCTGATGTTAGGGTTTGGGGCACCTCTTGCCGATCCAGGGTCCGATTGGGAGACCTCGCCGGTGTTATCCAGCAGGAGCATGAGCCAGGGCCGGACTACACTTGGATCTGGAGGTCAGGGCTCCACCCGAGGGCTGCACTCTTCCTATGGAAGGTGGCGTGGGACCGTCTCCCGACGAGAGCAGCGCTGAGTAGGCGAGGATGTGAGATCCCTACGGAGTGCGGGACATGCAGTGTGGAGGAGTCGGTCGACCACGTGCTTTTCCAGTGTACGTGGGCGAGGTCGGCATGGCAGTGGGCAGGGTTCCCGCAGGAGGTCTGGCATGGGAGGCCTCAGTTTTTACAGACGATGCAGCAGTGGTTGGTCCGCTCTCGGACATGTCAGGAGGCTATTCGAGCGACTTGCACAGCACATCAGATCTGGCTGGCAAGAAACGCTCGCACCCTCGGTGAGCGCAGGGTTTCACCGAGGTTCGTGGTGGAGCTAGCGCGCGTACAGGCATTGGAGATCAGATCCTCTTCAGATGGACCTTTGATAGCTCGGGACACCTGGGGTTCTCTTTCTGCTTCGGCAGCTTCCCAGATGGTGTTCTTCACCTGGGAACCCCCACCCCCGAGTTTCCTCAAGGTCAACTTTGATGGATCGGTTTTGGATGGAGGCGCGCGAGGTGGTGCGGGCTTTGTGATACGGGACCCGCATTCCAGAGTCGTGGCAGCAGGGGGCTGTCAGCTGTTCGGCATATCGGTCCCCGGGGCAGAGTTACGAGCTGCCTGGGCCGGTCTTCGATATGCGAGGCAGGCTTTGCAAGCTGGCTTGATTGTGTTGGAGGGCGACTCAGCCACAGTCATCAGTTGGATTCAGAAGGGGCTGAGGGGTGAGGGCTCAGACCACCCCTTGGTTCGAGACATAGGGATGATGTGTGGGGTTGGGGTGGCCATTCAGGCCAAGCATGTATTTCGAGAAGCCAATGGGGCAGCCGACTGGGTGGCTGCCTTCGCGGCTCATCACTCAGGATACACCCTGTGGGTGGGGGAGGGGGAGCTGTCTCTGGCTCTCCGTGAGTTAGTATTTTTTGACTTTATTGGGTGTATTCGTACGCGTCTTGTATGAAAACCCGTTTTTAGCACAAAAAAAAAAAAAAAAAAAAAAGGAACACCGTTTCGTACAGTGATTTCTGTCGGTCGGGCTCATCAGGACAAGGAGTTCAGAGTACCCCATAACTTCTAGGGTAGCTATATTGCTACAAATACATGAAGTCAAATGGATGGGGAACAGCCAAGTAGGGACATCGTGAGAGGTGTAATTTTTAGTTGGATTAAATCCACCGTTGAGCTGATAGATCGATTCAGCACACACAAAAATATGTGTATCATGCGTGTTTTCTTCTTTCTCTAGTTTTGTGCAGTGTTGCCTTGCAATTGGACTAGTCTCCTAGCTGAGCGGCCTCACAAATCCCTGAGATAATAGCCATCTCATATTATTGCACGGCCTCACCCGATTCTCTATGACAAAGGCCAAGGTGGACCCAGTTCAGATTAATGATGTTGTTGGATACCAATGTCAAATTTGTTCTCTACAAGTACCTGATTTTTTTTTTGAAGTAAAAAATTTAGAAAATGATAGAGATCCTGCAAAGAAAGGATTCATCTTTCTTCACATGAATCACCATTGGATCGAGAACAACGACCACTTCAAGATCTATATGAGAAGGTAAATGAAAAAGCTCAAAGTATTTTGAGATCTATGAGGGGTATGATCCAATGGTCAACAACATTGTGGAAGAACATCAACCATTCTTTGGCGCGAAAGATACAACCTGAACCTTCTGGAAAATCTTTATTTGCATGGAGAGGAAATGTTCTTTTTTGATAATGATTGCTTTGGAGATCTAATACCAAGTCTGGCCTGATTAAGGTTGGAAGGACTCACGGATATCAAGGCAAAGCTATCTTCCGTTGCCTTAAGCTCTGACAGGAAGAGTTGTAAATCAAGGGGTCCTAGATATTAAGAGCTGCACCAAAAAATTGACACAACAAAGTTAGACAGCGAGGTGCAACATCCCCATTAACTGCTTCTCAGCCTCACACATGATGGTTCTGTAACTTATTTTCCAAAAAGGATTTACGTGTTAATAGGGATCGATTTTTCATCTAATTTAAGTCGGGTCCGATTCAGGTCCGATGATTCTAATTTTGGGACAAATGAGGGTTTAAGGATTGGTGTGAAACTAGAAAATTAATGGTAAACCACTTCCTCGTAAAAATGCTTCAAGAAGTTGACCTTTGAATAGTAAGAGATGGCTTAAATTAGGCCAGAACTGGGAGGAACAAAGATATGTTCCAAATTTCCTGCCCTCAGTGTCTGTAAGTACCTCCTATGGCATGCTGGGTTCGGCCTTGTGAGATCCAACTTAAAACTCCAGGAGTTTGATTCTCATCTTCCTATTTTACCGCGTTTACTACATTTCTACTTTTCTAGAGCAGAGCCTAGACATGTTTTAGGTTGGCACGAGGGTAGTTCTAAATACACCCCCCCTATTGCTCAGGACACCCCCCAAAAATTAAAAAAAAAATTAAATACTCTCTACACCCCCCCATTTGCTAAGGACACCCCTAAAAAATTAAAAAGTCCTAAATTACCCCCACCCTCCCCACCCCCCACCTCCCCACCCCCCGCCTCTGCCTCCTCCTCCTCCCCCCTCCTCATCCTCCTCCTCCCCCTCCCCCTCTTCCCGCCCACCTCTGCCTCCCCCTCATCCCTCTCCCCTCCTCCTCCGCCCCGCCTCTGCCTCCTCCTCCTCCCCCCTCCTCATCCTCCTCCTCCCCCTCCCCCTCTTCCCGCCCACCTCTGCCTCCCCCTCATCCCTCTCCCCTCCTCCTCCGCCCCGCCTCTGCCTCCTCCTCCTCCCCCCTCCTCATCCTCCTCCTCCCCCTCCCCCTCTTCCCGCCCTCCTCCCCCCTCCTCATCCTCCTCCTCCCCCTCCCCCTCTTCCCGCCCACCTCTGCCTCCCCCTCATCCCTCTCCCCTCCTCCTCCGCCCCGCCTCTGCCTCCTCCTCCTCCCCCCTCCTCATCCTCCTCCTCCCCCTCCCCCTCTTCCCGCCCACCTCTGCCTCCCCCTCATCCCTCTCCCCTCCTCCTCCGCCTATTCACCCTCCTCCTCCTCCTCCCTCCTCCCTCCTCCTACTCCTCCACCCCTCTACCTCCGCCCCCCATCCCCATCCCCTCTTACTCTGCATCCCCCTCCGCCTTCTCCCCCTTCTTTGCCTCCTCCTCCACCCCCTATTCCTCCCTGCTCCCATTCCTCCTCCTCCTCCTACCCCTCCTCCCCCTTCTCCTCCACCTCCCCCTCCTCCTCCTCCTCCTCCACCTCCCCCTCCTCCAACTACCCCTCCTACCCCTCCCCCCTCCGCCGCCTCCTCCCCACCCTCCTACCCCTCCTCCCCTCCCCTCCGCCGAACAGAAGGATTCTGTTCGGTTGAGGGTTGCCGAACAGAAGCCTTCTGTTCGGCACTGGATCGCCGAACAGAAGCCTTCTGTTCGGCACCGTTCAGCCGAACAGAAGCATTTTGTTCGGCGATCCAGTGCCGAACGGAGCACGAAACGGAGGAGGAGGAAGGGGGGTGTACTGAGAAAATTTCAAGGGCAATATGGTAATTACACTAAAGGTTAGTTTGGGTATTTTTTTTAAAATTTTTGGGGGGTGTCCTGAGCAATAGGGGGGGTGTATTTAGAACTACCCTTGGCACGATCAAAATATAGTGAGAACCGATAGTATATATCCACGATTTCCATCAAATTTTCCAAAAAGCCTTGAGATTCAGACACCAGGAATGGGTCCCTTCTAAAACCTAGCCTACTTCAAGAAAATTCTACAATTTGCCTTCTTCCACTCCCTCCCGAAGAGTAACTAAGACCAATTCAGTGACGTTTTCATGTTCCAATTGAACACTTTCCATTTATGATCAAAGGGGAAGATTATTCTTTTTACCAAACATATGCGGATCAAATCACGATTGTTGCTTGTCTATTTAACCTTTTTGCATGTATAATGAAAATTGTACAAATATACCAGGACATGGGACATGCCAGAAGGTCAAGCTCAGATATTTTCAGCACCTTTGCAAATTTTGAAGGCCAGCAATGAAAAGAGCACTAATCAATGTACTGTGTTTCGGCAATCCAAAAAGAGCATTCTCGGTTTTAAATGGAACTTGACTATGTTGGTTCTCACCATTCCCGGTTGTCTTCCCTTGCACAATCTAATACCATTTTGGTTCGCTGCTGCAATCCAAAAATATCAGACAGAATCTAATACCCTATTCGGCTGTGATCCAAAAATGAATGTTTCGGTGTGGAACGGTATGCTGGTTGTTTATTTCTCTCATCTGCTACTGATTTGGAGTTGCGCCGTCATTTTTTGGTTTTCTTTGTTTTCTTTGTTATTGTGAGACACGGGGCTGAAGTCGGCAGCCCTCGCCGACTTCAGCCCCGATTCATTTGGGGAAGGAGCCGGAACAGAGGATCGCGTGGGCGATCCTCTCCGGCTCCTCCGGAGGGGCAAACAAGGCAAGGGCGCCGCGAGATTCCCGCGGCGCCCCTCCTAGTCCATCCACGGCCGATTCACGGCCGTGAATCGGCCGTGGATCTCGCTTGACCGCCGCGATCTTCGCGGCGGAGAACCGTTACGATGGGGCTATAAAGCCCCATCTACTCCTTCCCCTAGGGCATCCCGAGCTCCTCCTCCTCCTCCTCTTCTTCCTTCCCTCCTCCTCTTCTCCGACCGGTGTACCCTCCCGACCGAGCGCCGCCCGGATCCCCCTCGCGGCCACCCCCTGTTTTGAGACCCATCTCCTTGGGTTCAAGCGTCGCCGCCGCCGCCTGACACCGAACCGAGCCTCCCCCGGCCGAGATCCGCCACTCCCGTCGACTGCCGGTAAGCCCTCTTCCCTTAGTGCTCTCCAATCATAGCCGATGCATGCCTTCCTCCCTTGGTTTTGGCCCCATGAACCGAGACCATTCTCGGTTGCTTCTTCACGCCGGAAGCCGCAGCGGCCGCCGGCCGCCACCGTGATCGGCTGGCCGTCGATCGGGCGACGGCCCCCAGCCACCTAGGCCGGCCCTTTCCCCTCTCCCCTCTTCCTTCTCTTGCTATCCAACTCCCCTGTCCATGGGGAGTTTAGGGAAGATGAAGGCCCATCGTGGGCCGAACTGGGCCAACTTGGGCCTGGTTCACTAGGGGCCCAACTTGGGCCCAGTTCAATAGTGTTGGGCCCAGATGGGCCATAATCTTTTGTGGGCCCAATTTGGGCCCAGTTCAGCCTAGTTTGGGCCCTATTTGGGTCGTACCCTTTTATGGGCCCAATCCAAATCCGAAACCCAGTCCAAACCCGAAATCCGTTTCGAACCCGAACCTGAACCCGAAACCCAATAGTATTATTTTTGATTTCTTTTGCTTAGCTCTGAAATTAACAAAGAAATTAATTAAATGTTAACAGGTGAACCTGATCCGCCTACCTGAAGTAGGAATTAAGCGAGAAGATGTAAGTAACTTAATGCTTCAAAGTGCATTTTTCTAAATTATTCGGTAAAATAATTATTGCTGGATTAAATTTTGAAATATGTTTTGTATTTAGTAAAATGGGTCTGGCATGTTAAGTTTTATTTGAAAATCATATTATATGCTCTGAAATCCGTGAAATATGACTGTACAGTTTATGAAATCTATTTATATATATATATGTATTCTCAGCATGGCTATGATCTGTTCTGTTCTGGCCCCGCCAATGGGGATTATACGTTGGACCTGTCGACTTGTAATCTGTGAGGAACCGGTTTCGACACCGCACCACCGGTGATTAGAATAGTGGTTTCTGGACACCGTTTCCACCGGTGACTAACAATAGTGGTTTCTGGCACTCTGTGCAACCCATGCCACTGGGTTACGTGGCCGTAGCCTATCATGTTGAGATTATGATATCAGAGTTTTATAAAGACAAAAATGATATTATTTGTGATTTGTTTCAAACATTATCCTGTATTTTGATCTGATATGCTCTGACCCCACTCTGGGGTATTTTGTTGCTTACTGGGCTAGTGTAGCTCATTATTCTGTTTTCTCCATTTTTCAGATCCAGAGGCTTGATCGCACGGGATTGGGGAGTGCGTTAGAGTTTCCGATGATTCTTCAGTTATTGGCATTTTAGTTAGTTTAGTTTGGACATTTGAATTATGTTGGCATATGTTATTTTAGAATTTTGTAAGACCGCTTTTGAACAATTTAAATAATTATGTTATCTTTGAAAAGCTGTATCTGCTTTGATATGATCTGCTGCCTTGCGCGCCCGTGCGGCCCGCCGTGCGGGCGTGCGGCGTCTGCCGCGCCTCGGGCTCGGGGCGTGACAGATTTTGTGGTATCAGAGCTTAGGTTTCAGATTCATAGGGATTATGTTTGAAACAGTCATATTTGAGCCTAAGTTTTAAGATCCTTAGGATTCGTTGGAAAGTTGAGAGATGGGGTAGTAACTAGACAAAGGGATAATGTTCATTTGCTTTGATTATTTTTGTATTATTCTATTTGGATAAATATTTTTAAAATTTATATATTTTCATTGAATCAGAATGCCGCCTCGCCGTGTCCGTAGCTTGAATCGGATGGTTGGGCGCTCTCGGGGAAGAGCCCCCACTAACCAAACGTGCGAGGCATCGCATAACTCAGGGCCCCAGGGTCAATCAACTCCAGAAGCTGCTGCCGGAAATCAAACTCGGGTGCTCGAACTGATCGAGGAGGTCGTCGGGTTAGTACGCCAACAGAGGCAACAACCTCAGCAACCAGTCCAGCAGGATGTTGCTCCTCCTGAGCAAAAAAGGAGTATAGCAGAATTCAAGAGAATGGCACCTTCGGCTTTTAAAGGCACCACTAGTCCTCAAGAGGCCGAAACCTGGATAAATGAAATGGAGAAAGCCTTCAGGGCAATGGAGTGCACCGATGAAGAGAAGGTCAGATTTGCCACCTATATGCTTCAGGACCGAGCTCATCATTGGTGGATGTCTGTGGAGCGCACATTGGCACCCGAGCAGGAGGCGCTTACCTGGCAGAGATTCCGCACAGCATTCTACTCCAAGTATTTTCCATCCAGTCGCCTGAGGGAGCTAGAGAGGGAATTTCTCAATCTGAATCAAGGAACTATGACTGTAGATGAGTATGAGGCAGAGTTTGACAGGCTATCTCGGTTTGCTCCCACCCTCGTCATGGATGCAGAGTCCCGGATGAGGAGATTTGAAGAAGGATTGAAGCCTCACTTACGTCGGAGTTTGGCCGCAATACACTCGACAAACTATGATGATCTGGTGGACAGGGCTAAGAATCTGGAAATTGTCTGGAAAGAAATCTATGATGCCAAAGATAAGAAACAAAAGAAGAGAAGCAGAGATTATGATGCTCGCAGTGGACAAAATTCTAGCAAGACTACAAAATCACATAACCAATCTTGGCAATCAGGGAAGCAAGGATCTGATGGAAAGACTATTCAGCAAGAGAAGCATAAGTGTGATGCATGTGGTGGTATGCATAAGACTGAACACTGTAGACGATTATCTGGTGCTTGTTTCAGATGCGGCCAGCAGGGTCATAAGGTAGCTGAGTGTACTCAACAGGACCTTCGATCAGTTCAGAGGTCTCAAACTTCAAGAAACCAGCAAGTGCAAGCTTTTCCTGCTCCGGCTCAGTCAGCTCAGCCTTCTTCTCCTAAGCAGCAGAAAGGGGGGAGACTGCGCACACAGGGTCGTATTTATGCACTGACTCAGCAGGATGCTCAGGCATCTAACACGGTGGTATCAGGTACATTGTCAGTTGCTTCTGTTTACGCTCATACACTATTTGATTCTGGTGCTACGCATTCCTTTGTGTCATCTACATTTGTGCAAAAACATGACCTGCCTTATGTGCAATTAGAGTATGATCTGCATGTTAGCACTCCTGCCGGGAGCGGGATGATTGGTAACCAGGTCTGCAAGACTTGTCCGAATCAGATAGTAGGTAGAGACTTGCCTGCTGATTTGATAGTTATAGATATGCATGACTTTGACATAATCCTCGGTATAGACTGGTTAGCATCACAATTTGCCACCATTAATTGCCATGAGAAACGGGTAAACTTTCAGATCCCCGGAGATACCGAATTCAGCTTCGTAGGGAGTGGTGCTTATACCTCCCCTCGAGTTGTCTCCGCTATGCAAATTTAGCGGCTGCTTAGAAAGGGGAGTATGGCGTATATTGCCACAGTGGTTGATACCAGACAATCAGATCAAAGATTGGAAGATATTCGAGTAGTGAATGAATACCCTGATGTCTTTCCGGAAGACCTTCCTGGCTTGCCACCAGATAGAGAAATTGAATTTGCAATTGATTTAATTTCTGGTACCACACCAATCTCTAAGACCCCCTATAGAATGGCTCCAGCTGAAATGAAGGAATTAAAGGAGCAGTTGCAGGATCTTCTTGATAAGGGTTTCATCAGACCTAGTGTTTCACCTTGGGGAGCTCCAGTCTTATTTGTAAAGAAGAAGGATGGTAGTATGAGATTATGTATTGATTATCGAGAGATAAATAAAGCAATAATAAAGAACAAGTATCCTCTACCAAGAATTGATGACTTATTTGATCAGTTAAAGGGTGCTCAGATATTCTCTAAAATTGATCTTCGTTCTGGGTACCATCAATTAAAGATAAGGGCTGAAGATGTGCCTAAAACTGCTTTTCGTACTCGTTATGGGCACTATGAATTTTTGGTCATGCCTTTTGGACTGACAAATGCCCCTGCAGCTTTTATGGATCTGATGAACAGGGTGTTCAGACTTTTTCTGGACAAATTTGTAGTAGTCTTTATTGATGATATCTTGATCTATTCTGGGAGCCAGGCCGAGCACGAGCAACATTTGAGGTTAGTACTGGAAACCCTAAGACAAGAGCAGTTGTATGGTAAGTTGAAGAAAAGTGAATTCTGGCTAGACAGTGTGATGTTCCTAGGGCATGTAATATCTAAAGAGGGTATCTATGTGGACCCAAAGAAGATCGAGGCAGTGGTCAACTGGAGCAGACCCAATAGTGTTACTGAAATTCGCAGCTTCTTGGGCCTAGCAGGATATTATAGACGATTTGTTGAGGACTTTTCCTCTATTGCTGCATCTTTGACTCGACTAACTCGTAAAGGAGTTAAGTTTGAGTGGTCAGATAAATGTGAACAGAGCTTCCAGGAGCTTAAGCAACGTTTGGTGTCCGCTCCCATCCTTACCCTTCCCTCTAGTGGCGAAGGTTATACCATCTACAGTGATGCCTCAAAGAAAGGATTGGGTTGTGTACTGATGCAGAATGATAAGGTTATTGCATATGCTTCCCGACAATTAAAGTCATATGAGGAGAACTACCCCGTTCATGATCTGGAACTTGCTGCTGTTGTTTTTGCATTAAAAATTTGGAGACATTATTTATATGGTGAATCTTGTAAGGTGTACACTGATCACAAAAGTTTGAAATACCTTTTTACCCAGAAGGAACTAAACATGAGACAGAGAAGATGGTTAGAGTTACTGAAGGATTATGATTTGTCTATTCATTACCATCCGGGAAAAGCTAATGTGGTAGCAGATGTACTGAGCAGAAAATCCACTGGTAGTATTGCTGCCTTACTCACCTCTCAGAGGAAAATTCTGGAAGATCTGAGGAGAGCAGAAATTGAGGTATGTTGGCATGACTCTGATGCACAATTGGCAAACTTACGTGTCCAACCTACCTTGATAGAGAGGATCAGGATTGCTCAAGCAGATGACCCTCAGTTGCAAAAGCTTAGAAGTGATATTGAATCAGGTTCTCAATCAGAATTCAGACTTCATGAGGATGGATCATTGAGATACAGGAACAGAATGTGTATTCCAAATGACTCCGATTTAAAGAATGAAATTATGAAGGAAGCTCATAATACTGGATATACAGTGCATCCTGGGGTACTAAGATGTATAAGAATTTGAAAGGCACATTTTGGTGGAATAATATGAAGAGAGAAATTGCACAATTTGTGGCTCGGTGTTTGACGTGTCAGCAAGTTAAAGCAGAGCATCAAAGACCAGCAGGGTTGTTGCAGCCCCTACCACTTCCTGAATGGAAGTGGGAACACATCACTATGGACTTCGTCTCCGGGTTGCCTCGCACTCTTAAAGGTTATGATGCTATATGGGTGATTGTGGACAGATTGACAAAGTCGGCACACTTTTTGGCATTCAAAGTAGGAATGACCTTGGAAAAGTTTGCAGGGCTCTACATTGAACAAATAGTGAGGTTGCATGGAGTATCCGTATCCATTGTTTCCGATAGGGACTCGCGGTTTGTATCTCACTTTTGGAGTAGTTTGCATAAAGCCTTGGGGACCACTCTGAGCTTCAGCACAGCTTTCCACCCTCAGACTGATGGCCAATCAGAAAGAACCATTCAAACCTTGGAAAATATGCTAAGAGCTTGTGTAATGGATATGAAAGGTTCTTGGGACCGTCACTTGCCTTTGGTTGAGTTTGCATATAATAACAGTTACCAGGCAAGTATTCAAATGGCACCTTATGAGGCTCTATATGGAAGAAAGTGTAGATCCCCTATCTGTTGGGATGATGTTGGTGAAAGAAAAATTATGGGCCCCGAGATTGTGCAACAAACAGTAGAGAAGATCCAGCTGATCAGGAAGCGCCTCCGGATAGCTCAGAGCAGACAGAAAAGTTATGCAGATAATAGAAGAAGGGAATTGGAATTTCAAGTCGGAGATCATGTGTTTCTGAAAGTGTCTCCTACTAAAGGGGTGATGCGATTTGGAATACGCGGAAAACTTAGTCCACGCTATGTCGGCCCCTTTGAGATTCTGGAAAGAGTAGGAGCAGTGGCTTACAAATTGGCACTTCCACCTTCACTGTCTGGAGTTCACAATGTTTTTCATGTTTCCATGCTAAGAAAGTATATTCCAGATATGAGCCATGTGGTAGAAGTGGCTCCCTTGCAGCTTAGAGAAGATTTGACATATCCTGAGCAGCCTGTACGTGTGGTTGATAGAAAAGAGCAAGTGTTGAGGAGGCGCACGATTCCTTATGTTAAGATCCAGTGGAGCAATCACTCAGAACGAGAGGCCATGTGGGAGCTGGAGGACGAGATGAAGGAAAAATATCCGGACCTTTTTGCAAGCTAAGGTATGTTAAATTTCGAGGACGAAATTTTTTTTTAGGGGGGAAGAATGTGAGACACGGGGCTGAAGTCGGCAGCCCTCGCCGACTTCAGCCCCGATTCATTTGGGGAAGGAGCCGGAACAGATGATCGCGTGGGCGATCCTCTCCGGCTCCTCCGGAGGGGCAAACAAGGCAAGGGCGCCGCGAGATTCCCGCGGCGCCCCTCCTAGTCCATCCACGGCCAATTCACGGCCGTGAATCGGCCGTGGATCTCGCTTGACCGCCGCGATCTTCGCGGCGGAGAACCGTTACGATGGGGCTATAAAGCCCCATCTACTCCTTCCCCTAGGGCATCCCGAGCTCCTCCTCCTCCTCCTCTTCTTCCTTCCCTCCTTCTCTTCTCCGACCGGTGTACCCTCCCGACCGAGCGCCGCCCGGATCCCCCTCGCGGCCACCCCCTGTTCTGAGACCCATCTCCTTGGGTTCAAGCGTCGCCGCCGCCGCCTGACACCGGACCGAGCCTCCCCCGGCCGAGATCCGCCACTCCCGTCGACTGCCGGTAAGCCCTCTTCCCTTAGTGCTCTCCAATCGTAGCCGATGCATGCCTTCCTCCCTTGGTTTTGGCCCCATGAACCGAGACCATTCTCGGTTGCTTCTTCACGCCGGGAGCCGCAGCGGCCGCCGGCCACCACCGTGATCGGCTGGCCGTCAATCGGGCGATGGCCCCCAGCCACCTAGGCCGGCCCTTTCCCCTCTCCCCTCTTCCTTCTCTTGCTATCCAACTCCCCTGTCCATGGGGAGTTTGGGGAAGATGAAGGCCCATCGTGGGCCGAACTGGGCCAACTTGGGCCTGGTTCACTAGGGGCCCAACTTGGGCCCAGTTCAATAGTGTTGGGCCCAGATGGGCCATAATCTTTTGTGGGCCCAATTTGGGCCCAGTTCAGCCTAGTTTGGGCCCTATTTGGGTCGTACCCTTTTATGGGCCCAATCCAAATCCGAAACCCAGTCCAAACCCGAAACCCGTTTCGAACCCGAACCTGAACCCGAAACCCAATAGTATTATTTTTGATTTCTTTTGCTTAGCTCTGAAATTAACAAAGAAATTAATTAAATGTTAACAGGTGAACCTGATCCGCCTACCTGAAGTAGGAATTAAGCGAGAAGATGTAAGTAACTTAATGCTTCAAAGTGCATTTTTCTAAATTATTCGGTAAAATAATTATTGCTGGATTAAATTTTGAAATATGTTTTGTATTTAGTAAAATGGGTCTGGCATGTTAAGTTTTATTTGAAAATCATATTATATGCTCTGAAATCCGTGAAATATGACTGTACAGTTTATGAAATCTATTTATATATATATGTATTCTCAGCATGGCTATGATCTGTTCTGTTCTGGCCCCGCCAATGGGGATTATACGTTGGACCTGTCGACTTGTAATATGTGAGGAACCGGTTTCGACACCGCACCACCGGTGATTAGAATAGTGGTTTCTGGACACCGTTTCCACCGGTGACTAACAATAGTGGTTTCTGGCACTCTGTGCAACCCATGCCACTGGGTTACGTGGCCGTAGCCTATCATGTTGAGATTATGATATCAGAGTTTTATAAAGACAAAAATGATATTATTTGTGATTTGTTTCAAACATTATCCTGTATTTTGATCTGATATGCTCTGACCCCACTCTGGGGTATTTTGTTGCTTACTGGGCTAGTGTAGCTCATTATTCTGTTTTCTCCATTTTTCAGATCCAGAGGCTTGATCGCACGGGATTGGGGAGTGCGTTAGAGTTTCCGATGATTCTTCAGTTATTGGCATTTTAGTTAGTTTAGTTTGGACATTTGAATTATGTTGGCATATATTATTTTGGAATTTTGTAAGACCGCTTTTGAACAATTTAAATAATTATGTTATCTTTGAAAAGCTGTATCTGCTTTGATATGATCTGCTGCCTTGCGCGCCCGTGCGGCCCGCCGTGCGGGCGTGCGGCGTCTGCCGCGCCTCGGGCTCGGGGCGTGACAGTTATATCATCTCCCTATGATCTAATCTCGGTTAGCTCTCTGGAACTCTTTCCTTCTTCTGTAATTGCTTCTGCAATTCAATAAAAGCTAGGTGGCTGCTTTACCGACCTCCTTTATTATCAAAAAACAAAAAAGTACTTATAATAGTGTATATAGAAGAAGAGATTATAGAGTGAGGTCCTAAGTTGTGATAAATAATATTAGAGCGAAGTCGGCCCATAACCTATGCGGACTAGGAGACGCTGCAGCATGAGCCATGGAGACTGACCACAAGCCAATCATGGTGCTTATAATTAGATTTGAATCGATTTGAACTTTTAGCCCAACAAAGACATCAAGACTTGAACGAGAAGAGTACGTAACAACTCGTGCAAGCGTATGTTTAGTCGCACATCATGGTATATGTGTTTAGGACTAAGGAACTCCTCAAAAATAAAACATTTCGGCTAGTCATTTTAAGTGAGGTCTTGAGTTGTTGCAGTGTTAATTACAGTCTTAACTACTGCAAGTTCAGAACAATAAAGGCAGTTCCCAAATAGAATATCAAATGACCTAGAAAATGATGATACTAGAAAGACATCAAACTAATAGAGTAAGATGAACAGGAAAAAACACGGGTGAGGAACCGGCGCTAAGCAATTATTCTTAGCTGTAAGTTCTTTTCTTCTATCTTTTATACACTCTGCCCTTAATAACAATAGTATCTCTATGTTTCGTAGACAGTAGCTCAACATTTGAGTGCTTTCAGGGATTCGTGTTGAATATTGTTGGACAGGGTCCAATAGTTCTGAACGTGGACATCATAGTTATCATGGCAACTGGAAGCAACAGCTCATCAAATCCTTGACCAAAACTTGACAGCATCCACCAGTACAGAGTTGGCAAAAGTGATAAAAATGAAACTGTAGGTGACAGAAATAGTCCCATAAGACTTAGATACTTATTCTGACGCAACTTAAGTCTACAGCAACGCCGATCAACTTAAATTATGGGCACAAATCTAGAATAGGTCATATGTGGGAGAAGAGTAATCGGATATATCCACTCTTTTGATCACCAAATGCAGCAAGCAACAAGTTCATCCAAGGATATGAATCATCTCCAACAAGTTCGAGCACTCAATAGTTGTGAGAGATTTATCTTCCAGTGCTACGCGCACAAGAAATACCAGTTCTTAAATAGGATAGATATATGATGGTTAAATTATGGGGCGTTCGTTACTTTTCATTGAATAAACACTAACATAGCCAAATGAAAGATCAGAAGTTAATAGCCAGATAGAAGACAAATATTACTAGACCAAGTGAAAAGATTAACATATACCATTTCCTGCCATTTTTCCTCCAGTTCTTTCTCAGTAGATCTACAGTTCAATCTGGACTGGAAAATGGCATCTGGAGCTATTGGAGATTATTGTCATAAACATAAGAAAGAAGAAATGACCAGTGTTTGATAGCAAACTTACTCTGATAAAGACCATGGATTGCGAGCATATGCATATAATAAGAGATGGCTGCCATCACCTAAAAGAAATTTACCCAGTAAGGATTCATGTTAACAAACACAAATCATCATGAACATTCAAAGAAAGCCTCACCAACACAAATCTGCTGATAGGATGTAACAACAGATGACTGTTTTGGATCTACAACCAACAGATTTCTGTCAATATCTTCTATGTTAGACCAGAACTTCTGCAGCATCTGCAAATGTTGTGTATAATTGCGAAATCATGAAGGGTCGCTACAAAAGGATTGATTCCATAAGCTGAAGGCAAAGGTAAGAGCAGCCAGATGCAAAACAATCAGCCTATTGATATTGGAAGACCAAAAAGATTCTTCCATTGTCTCATTTCCGGGTTTAATGGAATTCATAGATATAGGAACAAGCCCCATCAAAAGGGAGTAAAAGAAAATCAAGATAGACAACAAAGAAACCAATCTGGAGCAATAAAATACATAACAAGCAAGAAAGGACAACTAATGATAGAGAATATCAGCATAACAAGAAAGAAAAATACATGCAACTATCACTTCCTAAGGTGCCTATTGTGCGGGCTAGGGCCAATCTGGAATTAGTCGAAGAACTCTGAAATCAGTCTATTTCCACTTCTCGACTCTTAAATTTTTCACTTCATCAATTCATTATATGAATTGGTATTCGGCGAGCATAGAGCAATCTTCTTTTGTAGGATTGGCAGTATTGCAGACTGGGAAATTGTCTGTGGCTGGGCGTGGTGGTCTGGACATCCAGAAGGTTACTGTATATTCACAGGGGATCTACTCATCGATGGAAGTATAAGCTCAAGAGGGAATCAAAGGACTGTCCTAAGGATGAGACAGTGGTAGTTCAAAATTATTTCATCTCCCCATAGATCAGAGAGATGGTGTTGATGGATTAGAATGAGGCCATGACTTAGATATTTTTGTCATATTTGAAACAATCTTATAATGGCGCACAAAATGCAAGGGATTTTAAGCAAAGAAGGCCAGTTGGAATATAATCCATGACTGAAAACGGGTAATAAAAGAGGTAAATAACATGATCTAAATGCTTTTTTTCCCTTTCTTTTAATGAAGTGGATGGATCAGACAAGTGTATTGTGGATAGATTATCAAATGACTTGATCTAATTGTTGAAAACACCAAAATTATATGGATAGAATGCAACGAGTATTCCTGCTGCTGATAAATTCAGCAGGGATATTCTAATAACACATTCTGCTAAATTTTACCGAACTTGAAGCGAGATAGATGCCAATAGAAGCATAGAAAAGGTGATTTACTGGGACAAATATATGGGAACTATTTCACTAGACTATATGAGACACATGAAAGTAGTTAAAAGGGAAAAAGAAAAGGATTAACGAGAATAGGTAAGGGTTCACCGCAGGGTAGGATAGAAGTAGGGGTGCAAATGGGTCGGGTCGGGTTGGGTCCTAGGTGACCCCGATCCGACCCGGTTTTTTGTTCAGGTCCCAATTTTGGACCCGGACCCGACCCGGTTGAAGATCGGGTTGGGTCGAGTCGGGTTCGGGTCGGGTTCGGGTCTGATTCGGGTCGGGTTCGGGTCCGATCGGATCTAATTTTTTGTGCTTTTGGGAAAAAATTTGGGCAAATCTAATTTGGTCATATCATAATTATGAGGTACTGGGTGACCCATGACTTGAAAGACTTGCAATTAAGCTCCAGTCAGAACAGATGACCCATGACTTACTAACTAAGTCGGTCTACAAGCCAAATTTCATATCACACTATTTTTTATCTGTATGACTGATTGGACGGAACTCGGTGTCTCCCAGCTCCCCTCTCACGAGGACAAAAAAAATCCCAGACCTTCTTCCAAAATCCAATTCCATTACAGAAAACTGGCACATGACCCATATTCAGTTGCAGTGTTCCCTCACTTTCTCCCTTCAAAAGTTAAAAGAAACAAAAACCAAAAAACAAAAGGAAAAAAAAAAAGGCAGCTACCGAGACACCAGAGGTCTCAACAGTGTAATAGATCGAGAGAGAATCCTGACGGGCCGACGTTCCTTTGGATTCTGTGAACCTATGCTTGTTGCTAACTTGCTATCCTCCCACACTGACCAACAGTACCACAACCCACGCCAAAAAAAAAAGAAAAAGAAAAAAAAAAAAAGAAAAGACTTTCTTTTGCTTTTCCTCTCTCTCTCTCTCTCTCTTCGGGTCCATTCGGGTCGGGTCGGGTCCGTTTGGTAAACCCAGACCCGATCCAGAAAATGATTCGGGTCCAATTTTAGGACCCGACCCGGACCCGCGGGTCCTAAAATTCGGGTCGGGTCGGATCTACGCGGGTCGGGTCGGATCGGGTCACGGGTCGACCCGACCCATTTGCAGCCTTAGATAGAAGTGGGGAGGCGAAAGGTGGCGGGTCTCGGCGTCCACTTTGTTCCATTATGACACCCCTATAATCTAAATTTTTTTTCTTCTGGAAAACAAAAATTTAGATGAGGCAATTAAGTTTTAAAATAGTTGGCAAATTATTTTAAATAATAAACTTTAAATTTAGTTTTTTTTATGTAGAATGAAAAAAAAAGAAGTTAAATGTAGGACCTATTGTCGAGTAAAAAAAAAGCAAATTATATGATAAAAAATAAAATCTATGTGGCTGCTGGGATTCGAGCCCAGGTCTCCACGGCCACAACGTGGAATTCTTACCACTAAACTACAGCCACTTTGGTGTCAACTTGTGACTTCAATTAAACATATACAGAGGTTTTGTCGCTGCAGCACTCAAAAAGCGATTTGCTTTGATGCTACGTATACAAAATCATGTGAATTGTGCTTGGTTTTATTTTTTTTAAGAAAAATAAAAGGAAGGAGAAGGGTGGTGTGTTCCTACTTTAAGTGTGGCTGTCCTTAGTTCATGTCTGTACCAATAGCTAGTATGTTTCATAAATAAGGGCATATTTGAAAAATAAGATTATAGCTCAAAGCATCATGGATGTCCAACAAGAATTGTAGGAGCATGATGGACAATTACGATGCAGTGGATGAGCAAAAATAAAAAACAAAATTGACAAGAATTTTTTGCCAATCCCTAAGCCTAGCCACATACACCATTTCATTAGCTGAATGGCTGGGAGTGGATGCTTTCGCCATATGGATATTCGATTACCTAAACCTAATGGATATACATATTCGTTAAATTAGACCAAACTATAAGAAAGAACAAACATGTTTGATTAGCTAAACCTAATGGCTATGCATGTTTGTTAAATTAAACCAAAACTCATGCTTCTTGTAAATAGCTCGCATTAATAAATTTGAGGTAAGTGCTTTACTGTCTTCATTCTCCACATCGGAAAAAAAAAACAACAAAATTCCACCAAAGGGCAACTACTACGCACCACTGACACGTCGTTTAATGGTGACTGCTGGCCCCTATCCCGGAGTCAGGAACAACTGCCATAATGGGACGAACGCAAGCCCTCTCAATGGTGAAAAAATCGTCCAAATTTCTTGAGGGAGTACAAATCTAGGTACATATTTGGAAGCAAGTGCCAAGTCCTTTCTGCCATGGCTCCATGTTTGTTAAAGGACATGATAGTAACCCAACTAAAGTTACGATGCTTCAGCGGGATGATCCAAAGCTAGGGATCCTTGTACTGGTTTTGGTGGGCTACCGAACCGAGGCATTTAAAAAGAAAGAACTCGCCTCTATCTTTTCAGGGATTCTGGATGTTAGGTTACTGCCACGAGACATGCTCAGCCTGTTACTAAATCATCAGTTTGTTATGTTAAACATTGTTTTTTCGAGAAACAATATTTATGATCGCAACTCATATCCGTGAATGGCATCATTAAAAATTGTGGTCTGTCAGTTGAAACATGTAGAAAGCTGCTAATGAGGTTTGTGGGGACAATTATTTCCAATGCATATGTTCATACAAGTTAAAAGATTTTGTTACCTAGGCACGCAGTTGGTCAGAGTCGACTTCTTTGTGAAGAAACCAAGTAAATCAGGGTGGATTTTATGATGTTATCATACCAATTTCATGGTGAAAATACTTGTACTTAATTAATATGGCCAGAATATATTATATGTAGGCACTGAGTTGCTACAGTTATTGCATCAAGGGGCATCTTCATGTTACTAAAATTTGGTCGCCATAGATTTTGTTTGTTGTGGTGTAGGATGCAACGAAGTTTCACATTCGTAGAATTTAAGCCTTGTTGTACGGTTTGCTTTCATTGTACCAAGTCATTTATGTCGTGTGCTCCCGTGCCAACCATCCGCAGCTACGCCATTACCACCATGAGAAGACAAAACCAACCAAAGGCCCGACAAAGCAAAAGCTGCATGCAGCTGAGCTACCTCCTCCCCATCTTTATGATTATACCTCATGCCCCTCATCGAAGTGACAAAAAAGAAAAGGTTCCTTTCCCAACCCACCTCTCCTTCCAGTCCATATGAGACACCTACATCCACTCTCTCGCACCCCCACGCAAAAACAACACTCCAATCACCAGCGCATGCACCGGCCACCTTCCATCCTTCTAATATTATATGATTTCTAACATTATCCACAACTCAAGTATTGGGAGTTAGGGAACTAACGCAATCAACTTAGCATTAATTATCATGCAACCTAGGCGTTAAATATAGCCCGCGCGCAGGGCGGTCCTTGCTGTGTATTGGTTATTAATTTCATGCCACAACATAGTAGGCCAAGAGATTCAAAAAGTGACTCGAGAAACACACTAATAATATATAAGGCACCCAACATTATGACCTGGGGTTGAGGAGTTCTAGACTCATTGACAACCACCATGATAAGAGATCCAATGTATTTAAAAAGAATTTAATTCATTTGGATAGCATGAAGATCGCGTATATTTCAGATATATCAATCTGTAGTGTAACAGAAAATTAGAATTAATGTGTTAGTAAGTATCACGCAATCTCCATCTCAATGATAATATGGCCATGCATTACTGTCTCAACAAACAGCAAACCACCTTTGAGAAAGCTACTTATCTGGTATAGGCATTAATGGAGAAAGATCCAGTTTACAGACATTGAAACATATAATATACGAAGAAAGCCAAACATCTTTCTAAACCGAATCATCCGAGGAGCTTTGACCTTGGCCAGCCATGCCACGAGTCTACTTGTTATGGAGAGGATTCGAACCAGTTGGTACTGCCCTCTTCTCCTCCAAAGTAGCGTTGATAGAAGAGTAGTAAGTAGGAGAAGGAGAAGAAGATATCGAGCCGATCTCTTGAGCCAACGTGACGGATGCAGCGACAACGGAGACCAAGACCATCGTGAAGATGATGACTCTGCCGAGATTGCCCATCGGCGAGGATCCCTGAGTAGTCGATAAAAATGAGAGCTTGTTGGGGACTCACCTTTGCTGGTTATGGATTATAATGGTGGAGAGGAAGGGAGTACAAAGGAGAGGCAGAAGAGATAGTAAGAGCTCTGCCATCTCTAAAGGAACAGGAAAGAAGTTGGGGGGGGGAGGAGTAGTAAATGGACCGCCAGAAAGCTACCCCAGAGGCCTTTGATCGCTGACCGCATGAACATTTAGTGCTCATCTCTAAAGGGAACAAAAGGCTCCTCTTTTTGCACTCTTGTTAGCCCCACCAACTCTTAACTCTCTCTCTCTCTCTCTCTCTCTCTCTCTCTCTCTCTCTCTCTCTCTCTCTCTCTCTGTGTGTGTGTGTGTGTGTAGGGAGAGAGAGAGAGAGAGAGAGAGAGAGAGAGAGAGAGAGGGAGAGGGAGAGAGAGGGAGAGGGCTGCCTTCAAGAGAACGCGACCGGAAGATTTTCCAAAGGCTTCTCAAAGGGTCACAGAGATCTCTCATCTCATCCTCTGCTGTCTGTTTGCATATGATTCCTTTCTACAAGAATATATAGGTGGAGGATTAGCTGCTTGGGAGGAAGTAGGAAGTTGGTGCACTCGAGTACTTTAGCCACACACAGAAATTAAGGACAGGTGCAAAGGTTGCTGGTGGAGGCAGTACGGATATTTGTTAGTTTGCTGTGGTAATTGGAAGAAGGAAATGACCCTTTCGAGCTCTGAACACTGCAATCTTTAGAGTAGTGGAAAGTGGGACCTGCATGTGGATCATCAGGCCTTTGTTTCTACAAGTTCACTGAGTTCCCATTGTCCGGCGACGGTCTTTTTCTCTCTTTTTTTCCTTTTTTTTTTTTTTTTTTTTTTTAACTTCACACGCATAAGATGCAACTGACTAGTGCAACTACACCTAATGTTTGGGGTTGGGGCCGGGGGAAAGAAAGGGTACAAGAAATTTAGTGAAGATCAGATCCGCTAGGTGCAGGACATGACATTAAGAAGCAAATCCCAATAAACTAGCCGTTGTTGTCATAACTTCCAAACAGAAGAGTGGATTCTGAAATGTGAAAGAGCTCTCAGACATGGTAAGCTCATCCTTAGTTTACTGCCAGAGGCATCTATTCTTTTAAGGATTTAAAAACACCCCTTAGAGAAGCTACATATATTCTACGCCGCATGCAGCGGTGAACAGCTGCAGATCACAATCCTAGCGGATGAAACCAGCCCTTCCAGGGTCCATCCTAGTGCATTATGAGTTGCACCAAGCAAACTTGAGTCACTCCCAAAGATGAAAGTGTCAACCCCACAATGACTGCATATGAAAGTTAGAGCGCAGCAAAAACAAGTATTTTTTTTGAATCGATCTCTGAAGATCACAAGTCGATCTCTGAATATCACAATTCAATCTTTGAAGAAGTCAAGTCGACCCCAGAGTGGTCGTAGAAAGCATACAGATAAAAATAAAAGCCAGCCCTTTCGCGAGTCAGCCCTAGTAGATCACGAGTCGACCCTAAGCAAACTCAATCCAACCCTAAATGACTGCAGGTGAAAGACAGCGTAGCAAAAACAAGCATTTTCTTGAGTCGACATCTAAAAACTACGAGTTGACCTCTAAAGAAATTGAGTTGATCCTAAAATAGCTACAGACAGAAAATAAAAAGCAATAAAAACAAATCTTTTCATAAGTTGACCCTAGTATGTCATGAGTCGACCCTAATGGATCATGATTGACCCAAGCAAACTCGAGTCAATACCTCAAAGATAGACGAGTCGACCCATAAAGATCGCGAGTTGACCTCTGAAGAAGTCGAGTCGACCCCAGAATGCCCTAGAAAGAAAACAAAAAAAATGAAAAGCAACCTCTTCACGAGTCGATCCTATTAGATCATGAGTCGACCCCAAAAATAGACGCGCCAACCCTACAATGACTACATGCGACAAACAAAGTACTGCAAAAACAAGCAATTTTTTGAGTCGACACCTGAAGAAATATAGTCGACCCTTAAAGAAATGGAGTTGAACCCACATTAAGCATAAGCAAAAGACAGAGTATAGCAAAAATTGGCACTTTCTTGAGTCAACCCTTGAAGAAGTTGAGTCGACCTCAAAATGATTGCAGACAGAAAACAAAAAGCAATGAAAGCCAGCCCTTTCACCAGTCCATCTCTAAAAAAGCTAAATTGACCACAGAATGACCGCAGCTAGAATACATATGGCAAAGAAAGCCATCCCTTTCACTAGTCGACCTTAAGAAGAAGAGTAGATCCTTGAAGATCACGAGTTGACCTGTAAAGAAATCGAATCGACCCTAAAATAGCTACAAACAAAATTTAGATAGCAATAAAAACTTGCCCTTTTACGAGTCGACCCTAATGGATAACGACTCGACTCCGAACAAACTTGAGTCGACATCAACAATAAACGAATCGACCCCCAAATAACCAAAGGCGAATAGCAGAATGCAGCAAAAACAACGGACCCATGAAAAAAAAATCGACCAAAGATCATGAGTAAATTTTTGAAAATCTCAATAAATGAAAACCATGGGAACGAGATTTCTTCTCCAACCCATTTACCAGAAATGCAATAATTTTATTTTTCTACCATGCTCACCTTCCCCACGAGCAAGAGCTTGATTTTGAAAGAGATCCAGGATTAAATCCTTAGTTGCGGCATGTTTAAACCATATTATATTAAAAATATCACCAAATTATCTGATTGGTGCCAACATATCAATTTGCTCAGAGAAAAAAAAGGGTCCGGAACCAAGAATAAACGAAGCCATCCAACTAATACATGCTTCACAAAAAGAGGCAATGAACCACCAAAGTGGTAGCACGGTGGAAACGAAACTTTTTTTCCATACCAGTAGGCTCTACCACGAGTAAAAAAAATATGAGTAAAAAAAATTCTACGCGCTAAAGAAAGAGTGCCCAATCGGAGTTGCAACGCGAATGAGATTCTCCTCATCCCATCTTCCCTTTTCCTAGGCAAAAAAAAAAAAAAAAGAGGCAACGTTGCGGGTAGACTAATAAATGAACAAATTTTAGACAATGCTGACAAACAAAAATATTTTTGAAGGCGAAGGTTAACAAAAATATATTCCAAGCTCGGGTTTTTTCCGTCAAGCAAAAAATGAGCTCCCAATATGCTTAAATGCCGCACGTGCTAACATGCTGGAGTTAAGCACAAGTTGTCAAGAAGCCTAGCCCACGTAGTGCGGCCCATCAGAAGATGACCTCTTAGCAACTGATACAATATTCCAACACTATAAAATCATCAACTTATTCAGAAATATTGCCATGATGGTAATAATATTTGTTACACCAATAACTTCAATAGATTTAAGAAGGTAGCCACATCAATAACTAGTACAAACGGCATTACTAGTTACAGCCCCTAAATTACGAACAAAAAAAGATGACGGGCATTCAAAAATCATGAAAATTCCCCACTACCACAAGCATAACCATACACTTCAATTTCCCCAACAAACAGGCCTCTAAGAAACTATTACAACAAAGCCAGGTACACCAAGACCAGGTCATGGTCCGAATCGGTACAAGCCCTCACCCATTAAATGCCCATCCATGTACAGAGCAGCGGCGTTCTGGGGATGGTAACCATCCATCACAACAAACTGCATATCCTCCGTCGGCTTCCAATGCCGCTTCCTTTGGTTTATGAACCAGTTGTTAATCTGTTTCTGATCAAGGCCAGTCGATTCTGCCAGGGCCACCTTTTCTGACTCCTGCTCATCGTAATGCAATCATGTTTGCTTCCAGTAGTTAGGTATAACACAATTGTAAACGCAAGAAAAATCAGTACTCCCTATCAAGAAGATTGTTCAAGAAGAAAGATGATGTAATCTAGTTCAGCTTGCCAAGGATTACTCTTTATTGATACTGAAATGATGAACCTGGTTTCATGCTATCAAGAATATAATATATATATATATAAGTATATATGGAGAAAGGAGAGAGAGAGAGAGAGCCTACCGAGGGATATGGCCACTTATAATGCAGCTCCCACCAGCTAAGCAGCTTCTGCCGGGCCTCCTTCGGAAGCTTACCTTTCTTCTTCTTCTTGGACAGCTCCTGCCTCAGGCTGCTCAAGTACCCACTATACTTCTTCAGCAGATGGTGTTTCAGTTCCCTGTCTTCTGCTCGGGGATCAATCTCAGGAAGCTCCGTTTCGCCCCCACTGCCTTCTTGGTGATCCTCTTCAGAGGAACAAGCTCCACATTTATCATCTGGATGGTTCCAATGGAACAGAAACAACTTATTATTGAACATTTATAATGCACACCATCTTGTCATCAGTTTGTCAGTTTTTCCACCACAAGAAAGCATTATACAAAGTTTGATCGACCTCAACAAGTGATATATTCATCTCTCTCTCTCTCTCTCTCTCTCTCTCTCTCTCTCTCTCTCTCTATATATATATATATATATATATATATATATATATAAATATAAAATAAAGGAAACAAATTTACCAACAAAGGTCGTAGGGCTTGACAAAAAGGACTAAAATGGCCGAATGACTGCCATGTATCTCCAAAACAACATAATCCTAAAACATCTACAGATGATTTTGATAAAGGTAAGAAGTCCAGAATCTTTCATTCAAACAATCTCTTTTTATAATATTTGTGTTTTCATCAACTAGCACAAAATTGCTTAAAGAAGATCAGAGTGGCAGACATGCGCATATATACAAATTAATTCATTTTTCATCCATTTCCTCTCTTATTTCAGCCAACACAAATAAAAATTTTAGGAATCTTTTCCCCTTTTCGTGGAACTACAAATAAAAGTGTAGGACATCCATATATAGGCAGGTCAGTTGTCTTTGGAGATATTTTCATCAATTTCCATTTGTGGATCTTGAAGAAAAGTAGAAACAAGCACTATATTTATATCCCTCAAGGGTAAAACAAGACTCATAAATTAACAGAGAAGCAAAGTTGAACCAAGCCAACATGCAAGTGTTTGAGGTTTTCTACCCCAAAAAGGTTTATCACTGTGCCTCATCATCCCCTAAATAGACTAGCACGCCTCAACTTGCACAAAATTCTAGTTCAACAATTATAGTTAAGGATATTACATATGTAGGTCTCAATTTAGTGGTCACACATCATCCAGATATTGATTTGAAGATCAGCCAAGTACTAATAATTTCGTTCTTCATTCTAGATGTATGCATAGTCCTTATCATTTAAAGACATCTACATCAATCCTATTCTCTCCCACTATTTATTTCCCATGACACTAAACCTCAAATGTAATCCTCAACAAAAAAATATTATTTACATATTTATCATATTCTCGCATTTCAAGTATTTCGACTTCCAGCGAGATAAAAGCAAAATGGTTCACTTGATCATGCTTGCAATGAACTCCAAGGACAATTCATTTGGTCCAACATATTGATTTACCATATTTATCCAAACGATTCACCCTTTGCTTTGCAATCGTATTTGCGATAAAGCATCACCTTTATAGACCCCCAAAACCATTGAAGATCATATTTTTTTTAAAAGAAAAAACCCTAAAACACTTGGTTAATCCTCGTAAAAACATTTCTTCAGGAATAGTGCAGGGATGCCACTGCCTAGGTTTTGAACCAAAGAACTCCGATGCTAACCTACTGAACTAAGTTCGGTAGGCTATCTTCAAGAGCACCTAGTCAAGTTCCACATCCTCGTAATAAATAAACCTGCAACTCTATTTTACATCCATACAATCAGCCTTCTAGTTTTTATCACTATTTAAGAATCTTTTCATAGCTTTGAAACTCAACTTTTTTCCCCATCCATAAATGCTTAATTTAGTTGCACCAATTTTCATGTTTCAGGTTTAAATGATCGTACACACCTTCAAAAGACAAAACTATCCTTATTTTACCCATCATTGTGAGCTTAAATGCTGCCCTGTTGTTTCCTAGAAAGTTTCAGCATTATAGGACTTTTAAAGTTTCATCTGCTACATAGTTAGGAGTATGCAATGTGTGCAATTCAAATAAATGGAAAAATATATAGTGCCAAGAAAAACAAGTATAATTCCCTCAAGGATACATCCTGTGACAAAATTTAGCTACTAAATGATGATATTTCTAATATCTTAAAAAATTATCTTTTTTAGGTATATTAATCTTTCTGTTATATTAGTTTTCCAACCTTTAGCTCTCTCCTAACTATAGTAGGGAATGTTCATTACCTACAAGGGGGGCAGGGCATCTTGGAGGAGACACCTTCGTGCCTCAATCTATGCCTCGCAACCCTAAGGATTTTACAAACAAGGCAGAGCCCTGAGGGTTGAGATATGATTACAGCAACAGAAATATGCTTCCCATTCTTATATCCATCATACTTTGATTTACTATTCATGAGTTGCAGGTGTTGGCGAGAGGATTGTGGTGTTCTCAAGATTGCCACCTGCAAAATCCAGAAGACGTTGTTCTGCAGGTATATTGCCTTAGCCTGTTAGCAAACTCAAACATTGAGGGAGGGCACAGCACCTCGAAAAAACCATCCACGTTCTTGAAAGCCTACAACATCTAACTCATATTCTCATATCCCACTTCATCCATTAGATACCTTGCAGTCATCTTGGTAGCCATATTCCATGGTGAAAAAACACCTTAGGATCAGCCTGTACCTTTCAGACATACTTAGGCTTAATTCCACTTTCCTCTTTAAATCATATCTTGGCTTGCTCTTAAGATACATATTAATAGGAAATTACGATCTGCAAACCTCGAGATTCATGGTGAAAAAACACCATAGGATTAGCCTGTAACTTTCAGCTTTGCATGCACATGTTTGCAATAGGGTAATTAACATGGTTAGCTCCTTAACCTAGAAATCATGCTTTGCTATTATAATCTGTATGTTTAACATCTATTCATAGAAGCTAATTAGATCACGAGATTTAGACAAAGCCAAGCAACAAGCTATGCCAAAGTGTTAAGCTAGACAGATCCTTTCAGCGCAGCAGGCAAACCTCAGTCACCAACTAAATTGCTTTTCAGATGAAGATACCATGTTTGCAAAACCTCAAATATGCAATGTCTGACAAAATGTTCAAGGAGTCAAAGATAAAGCTAAAGCTCCATCGCAGCATTTAATAGATGTCTATCGTGAGTCAAACCTGCCATGCCATGGTCCAGCTGCAACCATGGCTCACCGCTAATTATAACTTTTATATCTTCAAGGTCCATGATCTTCACCTCAATCAAAGTATATTTTTATGATTACCGAATTCTTAATGAGGGTCTGAAAATGCAAATGAGTTGTGCCCGTACATTCAGTTATTTAAAAGCAATGCAGATAAATTGCTAAGAGAATGGTAATGTGAAAATTGCCATGACTCGCTATAGGAATCCCTGGCATTGATGGCGCTTTTTAAGTCACTTGCGACTCTCAAAAGCGTCACATGATTATGCCCCGACACTTTAAGAAGCATCGAAAAAGTGTTGGCAATGCAAACATGAAAAACCAAATTCATGATGCCTTTTGGTTCGCGTCGTGCGTTAATCATAACGGCATTTTTAATTGTCGCTAATCGATGACGTTTTTAACATGCGTAGGCAAGTGAAGCGCCTGGACAAGGCTTCCGAAGATGCTTTGGTGCATCACAAATTAGCACTGCTAATTTGGGGATGAGGCAGAGGAGGGGGATGAGGAGGAGAAAATTGAGGTTTGGATTTAGGGTTTGGATTGGGGCAAGGGGATCGAAAATGTAGGAGGAGTTTTGGTGTCCGACAACGCTCATTATCATCGTCCTCTTCATGAAATTTAACGACACTAATAACACTAGCCAGAAAAGCGTCATGGGAGGCCAGTTTAAAATTTCCGCTGCTTATAAGCATCGCTAATCTTTGACGCTTCTTAAAAATGTCGAGAGATTTTGGCACGCTCGGGAGCTGCCGACGCTTTCTACTAGCATCAACAGCTTAGTATTGGCTTTCCATCTTTTTCTTGTGGTGACTAGCATCATGCAATCATGCCCTAACGCGTCAGCAATGGAAGAGAAAATCAGGTCTTAGAACCTGTATGCATACGATGTCCAAGCATGCAAAACATGCAAACCGTGAGGTAAACTAGCTGACTAGCAAAGCATGCATGTGTCCAGTCCATTGTGAGCATGGGTGCATATAGCCAGAGGTGGCACTTTGATGCTATTATTCACATACAACAATGTTGAATATAGTTACACTAAAGAACCAGAAGAATATGGAGAGTGGATGATATGGAAGGTGTTCACATTTACTTGACTATTTAAACCGAATGCTAGTCAAACTTAAATAATAAAATCACACATCACAAACAGCTAGAAAAGGCATAACCATGGCCACGAAAAGGCATCAAATGACCAATGAACAATTTTAAGTGATCCAAGAGGATAATCGGACTCGATTTGGACTACTTTGGCTACTATGGGTTGAGCTAGACGAAATCCAGGAGCGAGTTTTGCCACATCCAAAAGCTAAATCGCATACAAAACTTCCGAAGGTCATGACATACAATGCCCAATTGAAATAATCTTTACTAGAATTGGATAACTTTTAATGTTCTACGATATAGTGCCAACCCCTAAAGGGTTGAAATGGGCTGAATTTCCATCTTTTGGGAAATGAAATAGGCTGGTCAAACAAAATTTGACCAAACATATCTACTAAGCTGTAAAAAATCAGTCCGAGCAACAGAAGACAAAGTCAATGTAGAACTTGTAGAATTTTAAATTTTTTTATTTCTAATAATTATTTTATTTTTTAAAAGCTAATCCTATTATGCAAGAATGGGAATTATGCAAGAACGGATCTCACTACAATTACTATAAATAGAGGCTATCTGCCTCAATTTTAATTCATCAATTGAATCATTTATTGGTCATAGATGAAAGAAAAAAAAAAGTGAACTCTACTTCTGGCAATTTTTCATCTTTTCCTAAATTTATTTTGAAAGATTCTAGCTGTGCGGGTTGAGGAAAAATTCTCTCCCCTATTGGATCATTAAACCTTAAACAAACCACCAAAATATAGTACACGACACAGGATAAAAAATATATAAACAATATAAGTTTAACGAAAAAAAGGATAAAAAGACAAATGGATAGAACAAAGCAACAAGACAATATATAGAGCATCTTGGCTGATTCTTTACATTTCAATTTGTTCAAAAATAGGATATATCTTTTCCTTTTAAAACAATCTACAGAAGAAGAAAGAATTGAAAAATTGTTACTTCTAGTTAGAGCATACTGTACTGTCTGAAAAAAATACTGCAGAGCAATATACACAGAACACTTTAATAAATGTCTTTGGTCGAGGTCCCTTCTATGAAGGCAAGCTGACAGCATGTCAAATATGCAAACAAGAGACATTTATGACATTAACAAAATTTGCTTTGGCTAAACATATTGAAAGTATGCCTAGCTCATCCTACTAAAGATCCTCCAAGGGAGAAAAGTGCAATACGAATTCTCCATAATTTTGAAGAAACCTAATAATTGTCACATTATCTCCACTTTTCAAGGAAAATGCACTCGTTAAGTTCAGTGTAATGCAAATGAATTTGGAGAAGTACCAGAAATACAAGATGCATTTTTTGATTATTTTAAACAAATGATTGTATGGCTACCATGAGATTCGTGCTCAAGACCAGCACAAGAACCGTAAATATGACAATGCATTGCTACATAATGTTTAATATCCTACGTCAGTTCCAGAACTCCAACTTACATTAACTGCAGTCATTAACACAGTCCAGATATCATAAATTCAGTGTGTGACAAAAAACTTCAAAACAAGGCAAGATTACAAGCATTACTTAATCACTCATTAATTGCTGAACAAATGTTAGGTGCAGTTGAGTCATGAGCAAATTTTCAAAATCTTGCACTAGCTAGCATAAGTAGCTTCATAGCTACAAGAAACAACCATTCAGTTTTAAGCTTTCTTTTATAATACCCTTCAAGTATTTGAACTTCGCAATCTACCCCACATGATCAAGAATATGCAAAATCTATCTAATATTCAAGTGGGAAGCCAACACCAAGACTATGTCCGTCGCCAAAGTCAGTTGTACTGAAAGGACAGCAACTTATAATTCGTGCATCCAATGTTCTTTCTGGTATTGCTACATGCCCCATTACCCTAGAGAGGGAAGGGGAGCATAAAGTGTAAGATGGAATTAATAACATAATAAATAGATAAACAAGGGAAGTGATACAACGATTATTCCCGAGACTTTGGAACCCCGAGATAGCACTTGTCCACAACGGAAAAGGCAAATTTTTTAAGACCAAAATCTGTCTTGTCATCTCCCTCCTCTCTAAATATTTTCACATTAAGACTGCTTGTACATGTATAGATGCCCTCCAAGCCCCTTTCGTTTTCCTCCTCTCTCCCCTCATAATAAACACAATATACAGTGGAACGGAAATGATAGCTACTATAGCCTCGCGAGACAGCCAGAGAAAGCCTTCCTTCCCCTTTATATGTCCCGTTACTATATAGGATACATCCATATAGAAGGATCGCTTAAAAAACAAAGAATTATAATACATCTAAAGATATAGGGAGAGAGTAATAGTAGTAATATCCACTTTTTTTTTCTTTTTGAGAAAGAGAACGGTGTGGACAATTATAACGAAAGAAGAAGCAAGCAAGAAGCCGGTCAAGATTTTCTGTTTACGGGCTCGCGTGAAAGAAGGGTGTCTTCGCTCATAAATATGCAACGTACTTGGCGTACTGGCATACGGCCGTACGCCTCGGCGTTGCACTGTTGCAGTCCAAGCGTCCGAAACCCTAACACCACACCACCACTCCTCTTTTCCAGATGGATTAACAGCCCATATGGAGGAGAAAATATAAGCCAAGAAACTTACCTTCTATCCCAATACCCAATGGCTTAATTGTTCACGATGCTAAAATGTTGATCAATTATAAAAATTTAACATATTTAGTGCTAGCTAGCCAGTAGAATCACAAATTTAACCAGTACCAGTGGGGGTTTACCAGTGAGGATGCAGAAGGATCCATTGGTGAGGGAGTTGAGCTGCGACTCAAACCTCCTGATAAAATCCATCGCCTCCTCCATTGGCCTTGTTAGTTCCTCCCTATACTTCACTAGCATATGGTAGTATGCCTCCTGTCACGATTCAAAAAATTGCAAAATATTAACCAATTTGGATCTTCAAACTAAAATTCAAAACAACCAATTGGTTCAGCAACAAGTTTGAGTGGTTGTAAGAAAATAAGTACCATGAATTGGTCGAGCTCGGGGTCGGCCGGCTGGTCCCGGCAGCCCACGTGGGCCCGCTGCCTCACTTCAAACTCCCTCGCCACTGCCGAGAGCCGGTCCGCCACCTCCGGCGGAGCTCCGACCTGTTAACAAACATGTATGTTATTATTACCTGCTATAAACGTTAACATGAAAAGGAGGTCGTGAGAGATTTCGAAAACCTTTTGGCAGTCCATGTAGGCTTTGAGGAGGTTGGAATAATGGGGGTGGGAGATGATTCGGGCCTTCATGGCGTCCACGTCAGTAGGTCTGGTGACCGGGTAGAGGTGGGAGGAGGAAGAGGAGGCGGCCTCGGGTTTGGGGGGGTGGAGGTGGGGAAAAGTGTTCGCCTTTGGGTTTGTGCCAGAGTAGATGGAAATGGAGGCAGTGGTGGGGGGTGCAACCAGTACAGTGGTTGGGGTGGTGGTGGTGGTGGTTGAGGCTGTGACCACGGAGGAGGGTGCGTACATGAAGCGCCCCCCTCTGGGGTTGGCCCCCGTCTGGGACAACTCCTCCATCCCTCCCCCAGCTACCAGACGCTCCAGACCTCCCAAAGTATATCAACGAAATAAAGAAAAAGTACAAGAAACGACTGCTAGAGAAGAGAGGAGTGCGGGGGAAAGTAGCAAGAGAGGAGATGGTGGAAGAGAAACCTTTAGACGGAATTATATATCATCCGACGGAGAGGAGATGAGAGAGCCGGAAGAAGATGGGATGGATGGCAACCACCACCAAAAGAGAGAGACAGAGACAGAGAGAGGGAGAGAGAGAGAGGGGAAAGGCATAATATCTGGTGGCTTTCTTTTCCGATGTCAAATCATCTAGACAGGAGCAGTTTTTTTTTTTTTTTGTTTTTTTTTGCAGTGGCGGTAGAGATGTAACTCAAAGCCTCAACTGAAAAAAATTTACCCCCAGAATCCACAAGAATACGAGAGAAGTGATGGGGACGAGAGAGAAAGTGACTTCCATTGGGGAAATGGCTTGGAGATACACCGGACCAATACTAGTTGTTGTATAAGATATAATAAATATATAATATTTGTCACGACGCACTCACAAGTCTCACACCATGCCTTATTTTAATTCCTATGCGATCGTGACTGTACGTATATATATATATATATATATATGATCAACTATATTCTCTTTCTTAATATGTTTTCAGTCGAGTCCTCGGAGAGCTGGAATGGCCGGCGGGCACCGGCAAGCCATCGCCAGTTCCCCACTGCGACAAGACCGCTTGCTTGTGGCCCATCGAGAGGGTTGTTAAAGGTTGAAAAAAACTGTGCAACTCTTTTCAACAAATATATATATTATTGCCAGCTTACGGCGTCTAATTGTGGTTTTTGTCTTCACGGCATCTTGTAAGCATCGGAACGGATGAAGCGAGAACCTTAGATGAGATGGAGGGATGGTGATGTAGAAAGCCGGGGCATCTTTGGAATAAAGCTGAATACATAGGGATGGGAAAGATGCTACCAGTTAAGGGGCGTATTGGAAAAATACGACTACTTCGTCCATTTGGGAGTCTGCATGATAAAAGACTTATCCTTTACGGTGGTTCCTTGGTCCATTTTTTCGGTTTCTCGCCCTGAGCACGGCTTGCTGTGCCGCACTAGCTTGCGCTGTTTTCTTACGAGCAATTTGGACCGATGAGGAAAAGCAACTTCATGCAGCGGCCTACGATGTTTTCAGTTCTACACTGTCACAATGCGTGTTCGGAAGGATGAGGGATTTGTTACCTCGCTGAATTAAAAAAAAAAAAAACTAAAATGATAACAAATTAATTATTACAATAATCTTGTTGAAAATTGCAGTGAAAATGCCACCATCCATATTTGATAATCTCTCCCATCCAAAAGGGAATGATAACTGGATAGGTAGAAGTGTCATAACACTTTACGGCTCGTTTGGTTCGCATGAAGCATTTTTTCTTTTATAAATATGATTTCTGAAAAGAAGATTTCTGAAAAAAATATACCTGAAAAAATACTTTTGGTATGTTTGGTTGACCATAAGAAAGTGATAAATTTCCAAAATGCTTATATTTGGTTGACCATTCACTTCCTGAAAAAGTTATGTATAATTTCTATTAACCCTTAAGAAAACTTAGATTTTTAATGCCTTTTTAATGGTGAAAGATCTTTTTGGAAAAAAAATAAAAATATTTTGATTTCTGGCTTATGAGAAAGTAACTTTCCTATGTTTCTCATGGAAAAAACTTTTCCATGAAACGTGAAAATCATATTCCTATGGGAATACAACTTTTTCGTTTCTCTCCTTTAAAAACTCCAACCAAACAAGAGGCATTTTTTTATTTTTCCGTTGACCACACTTTTTTTCCTTATTTTTCCGCAAACCAAACGAGCTCTTAATGACAATCATATTACATAAATGTTCAGATGTATATTGTATTGATGGATGACCAACTAGAAAAAATCAGGATTTAAAGTGTAAAAAAATTGAAAAGAAAAACATTTCAATACCTAATCCAAGATACCAGTCTTGAGATTTACTAATATTTTCATACTGCACTAGCTAACATCATGCACCAACCATATATATCCATACACACACACACACACACATATATATATATATATAGATAGATAGATATTCAGAATGCCAAGATTTTAATAGATACACTATATGAGTAGGTGAATGATACAAATTTATATCTTGATCAATATATCAGCTGAAATGAAACCTTAAAAACAAACAATCTTGTGCAAATATTTTGAATACATTGGTAAAGTATCATAATGCTTGCATATTGAAACTTTACAAAAAAGAGAACAAGTGCAGAACTAATATTAACATTCCAAGTTATAATTAAATATATATAATTTTTATGACGATCGGGAACATTAAAATTGCAATGTCAAAGTGTTTTAAGTGCACGAGTAGCATTATGTGTATCCTTTTCTCTTTTGATGATGGATTTTCTTTTCCAAGCCATCAATAAAAATCATCTCTGGTTAGGTAATCTAATGAAGAAATTGCAACCACATCATTTTTATGTCTAGAAATCAGGGTGGCTCTCTTGCCTATTATTTAAATGGATAATTAATAGCAGATCTCAAAGTGCAGTCCCATCTATTTAATCATCTTCTTACAAAGAAGTTTTTCTAAGAAATAAAACTAAAGGATGAAGTAGACAACTATGCTAAAATTATGGCTAGTTATATCTAGAATGCTAGTTGATAGATCAAGAAAATATTTTTAAAAAAATGCAGACTAGAATAACAAGTCTTTAGCAAAAGATTTAAAGATTAGGCATTGCAATTTGCAAAGTGCATTAAAAAATGCCTGCATCATATATAGTTACATTGGTATTCATAAGGGGAGGTAGAAGAAGCTCGGTCATTTGGTCATCATGTTATGTCTAACCTTACATTACCTAACACTTAATGTTTGTTACGCGCATCCTGAGGCTAGTCTTTTGTGCACAAATATGTCTAGTTGCAAGGATTTCGTGCCTACTTTTGTACAGAGTTCTATTTTTTCTCTACAAATGGTTGAACTTGGTCAAGACTAGTAACTCAGCATAGAATAATCATCACAATTGAGGGAGCATAAATAAACTGTCTAATCAACAAGGACTAAACAGTAAAGTACGTCAATCCAAAGAGATAGATTTTGACTTCTTTTTAGACGTAATCGATGATGATAATACGTACCCACGGTAGATTAATCACATGAGAGCTTCAGCAAGAAAACAAAACGCCCATCCGAAAGTATCGCTTGTAGATTGCTTGGAAACTTACCGGCGAAGATAGGATCCATCAACTAATTTAGCAGTTCACATCAAATACGTGCAAGGCTATCCACATAAGTGAAAATAGTAGAAGAAGCTCCTTTAAGAAGATCTAATAGAGCGATCAAAGTTTTTGCCACCTTACTCATCATGCGAATCACCATAAGACTCACGAAATATTGGCGAGCCTCTTCACATTATTAAACCAAACTTCAAACGAGCGATCATGCTCATACACGGTCACTGTATTCAACCTTTTGTTTTCTCCTTTCGTCAGCTGCAGAGTCTAAAACAATATAGAAATCTAACAGCAAATATGAAACTTTTCATTGGACCTAATCTTTAGCGAACAGGACCATGGCTGATACTACCTTTCAGCGCTGAATCTAGCTAACGGGAGAGCGACACAACGCTTCCGTAAAATTTGTGCAGGATTTGTCTCACCAGATCACAGCTCTTTTTCTGTCTCTGTCCCCATGACACGTGCTCCTGCGACCTAGTCCGAGTACTGGTCCTCGCCTAGGGTGGCTAAAACTCCGAGGAAACTGGTAAAGAGTGTAAAAGCGAATGAACAGGACAAGCACAGACTGACCGAGGTACGAATATTTGTTCAACGGTAAACAGTGATAGGTAGCATACTGGGCGGGCCCAAACCCAAACTCTCAGGCCTTTTTTATTTCCATGAGTTTTATTTTGGTAGAAAAGCAGGATGGCTGCAGGAGGAGGAGGAGGAGGAGGAGGAGGGGAGAGGAGAGAGAAGGGAACGAGGAAAAAGCTGCGGGGCTCAGAAAGAGCTCGACTGGTCTAATTATTAGATGGACGAGATCAAATGGACCATTCGCCATAAAACATTTTCATATTTATATAATTTAAGATCGAGTTAAAAGTGCCGGTTTTGCACCGTACATGTGTCTGATATATGAGTCTTGGTCCGTGTAATAATTTCTGGGAAGACTGAGGTGGATGGGGCTGGGGCCCGCGGCCATAATGCCCCCCGAGACTCTCGCGCTCTCCTTCCGGCAGCGGAGCCCACTCACAGCTTTGCGGGGTGACACGACGTTTCCACGCTGACAGGCACCCATCGCGTCATTCCACCCATGGTCGCCATTTCCCTATGCAATATTTAAAGCAAAACCCCATCCTGATCCCATCCCCACCTTGATCCCTCCCTCCCTGATACGAAACCATGGAAGTGAGAATAATCTCCAGTGATGTGTTCCTTTGTTCGACACGCGTTAAGTTAAAGGTATTCTTGGCGTTTGTATAAGCTGCTAAGCTCATCTGCATTGGGCGATGCAGGTTCCACTAACGCTGCAAGCTTGATTTGACGCACAGCATATTATCGTCCCAAGCTCAAGATATCTACCGTAGTATCTGCCATCACTAATCGACGAGTTGTATTGAGAGGCTCATAAATCAATATTTTAGTGGTGACCTTTTTTTTTAAGAAAAGGGAAAGAGAAAGCATGCGCTAAGTTCATTAAGAAATGGAGGTACGGAAGATGCGAGGGATCAAAAGGTTGCTTAAGGTTTCACGCATGAGCAAACATTGAATAGACCGTGTTGTGGTTCAAATTTAGCCCGAGGATGACAACGTCGAAGAAGTCGAAGAAGCTGCCAGAGGGTGAAGAAAAAAGATGAGCTACCTCCCATGCGGTAGCAAATCTGCATAAAATTTTACCGATAGTTTCAATAAGAATCCTCCGGTGATCAAGCTAGAATAAATTTCGGATAGATTTTCAGAAGAAGTTCCTCTTTACGTTATCTTACGGGGCTATTTATAGTTCCTGTAGACATGTCCAGGTGACGGAGGTATGGCCCATTTCATCATGAGAGAGAGTAGCTTTAAGCCAGATAGCATATAGCTGGGGCTGCTTATGGCGCGCAGTGCAGTTCGTCCTTGCGAATGGTAAGTCATTGACAGTCGTAGCAGGGGACAGCCGGAATAGCATGGCGTTGTCCTCGACTGTCGTAGGCCAGTAGGTAAAGCATGGCGCGACGATATTGCAATATACGACCACGTAGGTGGGCGTAAGCGAGATAGAGCTCGATGAGAGGTCGCATCATATACTCGGCGAGATCGGCTTGACGGGTACTGAGGCTAGCCCGGCATCCCTGATTCCGAGATGCGCTCGATAGAGCGTCCCGAGCTCGGAGGTCGGGCCATGTCATTGGATAAGGCACCCCGAGCTCGGTCGGGGTGCGTCGGTGAATATAGAGGCGCCCTGAGCTTGGCCAGAGCGTGTTGTTTATGGAAGATACTGGAGCAGCTCGATGGAAAGCAAGGTATTGTCTGCTTTGGGAGAATACGCACGTGCTTAACATCGTGCGCGTCTCGTGCACGACAATTTTTTCCTCGCGGCTTTGTCCCACGAGGGGCACCTTGCTATGGGCATCGGAGAAGGTCGGCGCAAATTGTAGCAGTGGAGAGACCCGTCCAAGGTCGATTGAGCCCTTGACGAAGTTCGAGCTCGGAATGACTCTTGGCGAGACCGAGGTTCGGCTCAACTAGTGTTGGAGTCTATTTGGCTGAAATTGGGTGGTCCAACTGTAGCGAACAGGACGATCCATTTTGCCCCCATCAGGTGGAAAGATTGTTGTTAGGGTAATTAATAATTATTGTGATATGGTGAGTTGGAATTTGTCCAACTTATGATCTATATGGTGATTTCAATTACCAAATTTTTTTTGAGGAGTGGAAGCATATGACCTCCAAGACTGGTACTATGCAGCCTCATCTCTTCCATAAGGAGAGCATCTTAGCCTCCAATTGCCTTCAAAGTTGTTACGCTGTATCAATGGGTTGGTGCGGTAAGACTTCATGTTTGTTAAAATACAATTCTAGAAGATTCGAGATTCCAACTATAAATAAGTCCAAATGTTCTCAGTAAAATAGCGTGAATAATCTAAATCTAGGGAGAGATCCCATCTCTGTGTTCTTTTTATTTTTTGTCTCTTTTTTTTTCTTCTTTTGTTCCATAAAAAAAATCCTTACCAACTTTATCTGAGGAGCCATTATCTGTTATTTGTTGTTTCGTAGATCCACGAAGATAATTCATATATCAGTGTCCGAGATCCGGCGGCAATAACAGGAAAACAAAGTGCAGAATGGTCAGCAACCAAACATTAGCAGTAGTCCCTAAATCGCTTTTGAAAACGCAATGACTTGCCAAGAAGGGCGACAGCATTCTTGAGAACCATAAAAAAATATATTATTCCCCTCATGTGACAGAAACCATTGAAGTCCAACAACATTTTAAATAAGTTTCTATATTGTTGGTCACTTTCAAGCAGCCCTACTTACGTTGCTTTAGTCACTGCAAATTTTTTATCTTAGAGCATTTAGAATTACAGCACGGCTCATTTTGTCCAGCTTTAACTTGTGGCTATTTTGGTCGCCGGTTGAGCCGCAGAGCCAGCAACTAATGTGCATAGTCTTTCGTCTAAAGTCCATGGCAGGCAGCTAAATGCCTTCGAAATTTGATTGAAATGCACTTATTGGAAAAAGAAAACAAGTGAAATTACTGTAGACATTAATTTTATCTTATTTTGGCAGATCATGTCGGCTAGGATACTTGTTTAGAGCATCATTTTGATTTGAAGGAAGTAGTTAAACATGACTGGCCAGCAAAAAGTCCACGTAAGCAAAACTCCCAGATATGATAAAGAAATAGCAGTCAATGTGTGACGCTATAAAGGGACCTGGAGCCTCATGATTAATGAATCAATTTGTGGTTCGCAAATCCACATCACTGGCCTGTTTGGAGCAGCCGTCCTTGATTACCATAAGCTTAAGCAAAGATTATTATTCAATGATGGTACAAGTTAAGGCATCATTACCAATGAAACGGAAAGCATGAAGGCTAAAATATAGTGCCATTTGTACGAACCTCCAACCTGTAAATACTTATCATATACTCGACCAAATCCCTGCGACCTGAGAACGATCACCTAACAAGTTCTCACGTACATGCAAGCTGGGGTTGGTGAACCGTATCCGGTTCCTTCCGGTTTGCAAACGCGAGCCGGAGCAAATCGGGAATAGGTAATAAGGACTTAAGAGTTGCCTAAATAACGGGGAAAGAAGAATGCCACGTGGGCGAGGCCCCACTCATGGGAATGGGCATTGCCGGGACCCACCGAAGCCAGGCAAATCTGGGCTGGTATCCAACCTCGATCGACCGGCCGGCGCGAACCCCGCGGGGTCTGTCGGGCCGGCCCCCAAAGATTCGATCCGATACGATTCTGACGCGTGACGTGGACGGCCGTCGGCCATTCGCCAGGCTTTTTTATATCCTTGCCTTCTCGAGAAAAACTATTACATAGATGCTCGGGCGCGCAAGACATGGCCCACTTCTGAGAAGCCAACCTACTGATGGGGCCATTAAGTTGATCAAAGGCCACAAGGTCCTTATTCTAGGACCCACTGATGCTGTCCTCTATGCAATCTTGGTCTCTCCTTACCATTTAATCCAAGGCTACCATCCGGATTGGAACACAAAACCTCGTTAAAGGAGAGTGGTGCCAACTATTCGACCTAAGTTCAATTGACAGTTAGATAGATATTGTTCGTCCACTCACGTAAGCTCGCCAATCACTATCCACGTTATATTATTTTTTCAGCAAAAACTATATCAAGTTATACTAACACAAAGTGTTCTATAAATTATTGTAAAATGTAAGAATTATTCTTGTTTTTTGACCTTGTTGAATGACTTATGAACCACTGAGTTAATCATGAATTTTATATTGTATGATGTGACGTTGTAATGTTTGTGATGGCAATGCTGTTAGGCTATTGTTCATCACTGTTGGAGGATTCCTTGATATGTTCTTCGTTTTAGAATTTGAGATGTTTGCTATTGTTCATCACTGCGGCGCTGGAGATGGAACTTGCATCCAGCTTCCAAGTGATGGGTGCAGGGAACTCATGTGAGGTGGGAGCCGCCCTATGAGATGGCCATGGTCTCTCTGGCAATTTGTTGGTTAGGCTTGGCAAAGTGCTCGGTGGCGATCCTATCAAGTTATGAGATATAAAGATAGAAACATAGGAAAGGATCATAAAGTAATGTTTAGGTGGAGGATGGGGTGTCAAGTATCCACGTACGGTTCCTCTGCTCCCCCGAGTGGGGCTCGGAGACCATTCAAACGACTGGAGCGAGGGCTTCGCGTGGAGTTTGGATGCTCTCCAGCCACTGGAGGGGTCCAGTTTTGTTTGCCAACTTGGCATCATCCTGCTACCCGTGCACTGCATAATGATGCTCGATGAATGCCAGATAGAAGCTGTATTTTACTGTGATGTAGTCTATAAGATGTATCAAAGGTTTAGAAAATTGTGTTGTCTGAATTGCCATCAAGATTTTTTTTTCCTCCAAAGAAAAGAAAAGCTATATTTTTACAGAATAGGACTGTGTAGGAGGAAAAGTATTTACACATGAGAATACTTAGCCACCCTTCCTTAAGGTTCTCCATGCATGCACATCTATACACGATCCCACTGCATGCAATAATCTATCTCTGCATACTAATGACGTGCGATTCATTCAAGTTCTGCTATTTCATGCCCTTTGCGGAATAACAATCATCATAAGATTGTGAAATGGGTTCTGATGATTTTGGAAACAAATGTTACATATATCAATAATGACCATCAAGTACCGTCATCACCGAACTTCTTTAATTCATGATCAGTTGGGCATATTGGAAGAATCATGAACCATTACTATCAGTTTGATTTTCCAAAGATCAGAAAATTTGAAACCATATAAATTCATAAAATGGTTCAAGATTTTTTTAAAAAAATATTTCAGATTATTTTGTTCTTATGGTATTGGTGGCATAGGATTTGTCGAGGTCCTTCTAGTAATCCTTCTCCCTGGCCCATCGGGTTAATAATGTCCTTTTGTCTATGGGATGGACGGCCTGACACGGACAAGGCTGCATGGGCTTCTCGTCTATGGGCTTAGAATCTTCAATTGTGGTGATGGACTTGTTTTTGGTGGTTATTTATGTCTGTTTCTGTTGATTATTTTGGACTTTGCTCCAAATAGTGGCTTTCAGAGGGACCTATTTGCAAAATGACATTTCATTATATATAAGGTACACATTACCTGTTTCCCGTGAGATGAAGGGTTTTGTTTTGTTTTTAGGGTGAAAGGGATTTCAGCCGCCGCCGCACCCATCTTCTTCATCCTCCCGTGCGCTCTCGGTCTCCTGGCAACATTCGACTTGGGTTCCCTTCTGTCTTCACTCGCTGGAGGCTTTCTTCCTTCTTCCCTTCTTCAACCGTGGCTTCTTCCTGTGACTTTCCTGTTTCCGTGAGCCTCTTTCTTCTTTGCTGTTCACAGTAAATGTAACAAGAGAAGGTATGTTTTGATACTCATTTGATCTACCATTGGAGCCATAGAAAGGTTGATTTGCATACTACACTTTTGATCTATCATTGTGGCTGCACAAGGGTGATCCGATCAGGTTGTTTCTTGCTTTATATTTGGTTTTATCTTGCCTCCTATTGTGATCATTTGGCAGTCCATATTTTGGGCTCTTATGTATCTATGTTTGTACCCTATTGGGAAGATTGATATAGTGGATTGCTCCTCCTCCCCGTGGATGTAGGCACTTGCTGCCGAACCACATAAATTTGGTGTCTTTGTGCTTATCTTTTCATGCCTGTGATGTGTTTGATGGAATGTCTGAATGAGTCCAATTCTTAATTGGTAAGTCGGATACAGTGAGTTTGTGCCCATTAATCTCAACAATTGGTATCAGAGCTATGGCTACTGTTGGGCAACAAAATTCATCTAGGGCTAACGATTTGGCTTCTGTTTCTCATTCCACTACCATAAGGCATGAAGTGGCTGTATTTGATGGCACAGGAGACTTCTCACTATGGAGGTAGGAATGAAATACTTGTTGGTTAAAGAGGGTGTAGCAAAAGCCCTCAAGGGTATGGATGCAATCCCAGGAGATAATGAGGCTGTCAAAGAAGAGATTAATGAGAGAGCACTAGGAACTTTGTTTTCGGGTTTGAGTGATAAAGTCCTGCGCAATGTTGTGGATCTTGATACAGCTAAGGGAGTATGAAAAAATTGGAGAGTCTATATATGGCAAAATCCCTTACTAATAGATTGTATTTGAGGGGAAAGTTGCACACATTTCGTATGGCAGAAGGGACTTCACTCAAAGATCACTTGGATGAGTATAATAAGCTCCTACTTGATTTATCAAATATTGGTGTTGAAGTAGATGAAGAAGACAAGGCTTTGATCCTCATCTACTCATTGCCTAAGTCCTTTGAGCATATTACTACTACTATGCTCTATGGAAAAGAGACAATAAGTCTTGAAGAGGTAGAAGCTACTTTGTTATCCAATGAGCTTAGATTGAAAGTACAGTTACAACATCAAGTTCAGACTCCAGCTCAAGGACTTATAGTTAGAGGTAGAGATGAGCAGAAGAAAGGTGGACAAGGTAGAAGCAAATCCAAAACCAGATCAAAGTCTAGGACTAAAAGACCAGGTGTTTATCACTATTGTAAGAAGCCAGGCCACTGGAAATCAGAATGTAGACTACTACAGTCTAAGAAAGAGAGGGAACAAAAGGATAAAGGAACCGTCTCAGACTCGGCAACGGTTGCAGTTTCATCAGGAGGTCACAACAGTAATGATAATGATGCAGTATTTACAGCTGCTTGCAGTGTCAGTCATCCGATACTTGGATTGTGGACTCTGGAGCATCTTTCCACATGACACCCCATAAGGAATGGTTCTCTTCTTTTAGATCATGTGAGGGGGGCACCGTTCTTCTTGGAGATGATGGTATTTGCAAAGTGGAAGGTGTTGGTACAGTTCAAATTAAATCTAATGCAAACACTGTGGTGACTTTGGACGATGTCAGATATGTTCCTCAACTAAAGAGAAACCTTCTCTCAGTACATGCTTTCGATAGTGCAGGTTTCGAGGGCAGATGGGGTAGAGGATCAATAACTATCAATAAAGGAGTATTGACTTTATTGAAAGGGAAATTGTGTGGGACCCTTTACTATTTGGATGGTAGTACAATAGTTGGACAGGCTTCTGCAGTACAGTCATCTACTGAGCAGTTAACACACCTGTGGCATCAGAGATTGGGCCACATCTCAGACAAAGGTTTACAGGAGCTGAGCAGACGTGGTTTGCTAGTGGTCAGAAGGTTGGTGCACTTGAATTCTGTAAGCATTGTGTGTTCGGAAAACAACACAAGGTCAGCTTTTCTACAAGCGTGCACAGGACAGCTGGTATATTAGATTATATTCATTCTGACCTATGGGGGCCTGCTCCAATTACATCCAAGGGTGGATCTAGGTATTTACTCACTTTTATTGATGACTACTCCCGCAAAGTCTGGATATACACTATCAGAAATAAGAGTGATGTGTTTGACACATTCAAGAAGTGGAAGGCTATGGTCGAGAGGCATACTGATAGGAAGTTGAAAACCTTCCGAACTGACAATGGATAGAATTTTGTTCTACTGAGTTTAATGACTTTTGCAAGTTAGAGGGCATTGTCAGACACAGAACCACAATGGGTACACCTCAACAGAATGGTGTGGCAGAATGCATGAATCGCACACTAATTGAGAGAGTCAGATCTATGCTATCTAGTTCTGGATTAACTAGAGATTTTTGGGCAGAGGCCGCTCACACAGCCTGCTACATTATAAACCGATCTCCAGCATCAGCATTGGGCATGAAAACTCCGGAAGAAATGTGGACAGGAAGACCTGCAGACTATTCAGTACTCAGAGTCTGGGTGTCCAGCTTATGCACATGTAAGAGATGGAAAGTTGGACCCTAGGGCTAAGAAGTGCGTATTTCTTGGATACGCATCTGGGGTAAAAGGCTACAGATTATGGTGCACAGAGCCTGGATCCCAAGGTTTTTTAGTCAGTAGGGATGTGACATTTCATGAGATAGCTACTCCTTTAAGGCAGCTACAGCCAAGTTCTTCTGAGAAAGATCAGGGCTAGGATCAGATGGATAGGACTGTTATGAATATTGATCAGACTATCAGATCACAGCAGCAGCAGGCAAATGAAGATATTTTTATTCTGAATGAGCAGCAACAGCAGATAGATGCAGAGATACAGACTCAGGAGGAGGTTACCATGGAAGGTCAGGATCAGATTGATAGCATTGCCACTCATAGACCCAGGTGTCAGATCAGAATACCACAAAGGTATGGCTTTGAGGATTCAGCTTGTGCTGGGTTAGTTTATTATGCTCTGAGCATTGCAGACACTATTGGTGATGAGCCGACCACATATCAGGAGGCTATTAGTAGTCCACAGGCTGAACAATGGACCATGGCTATGGTTGAAGAATTACAATCTTTAGAGAAGAATCAGACTTGGAAATTAGTCAGATTACCAGAGGGCAAGAAGGCAATAGGGTGCAAATGGATCTTCAAGAATAAAGAGGGAGCCAGTCATCAGGATTTTAGATATAAGGCCAGGTTAGTAGCTAAGGGCTATTGTCAACGGGAGGGAATTGACTATAAGGAAATATTTTCTCCTGTAGTTAAACACTCTTCTATTCGTGTGTTGCTTGCCTTAGTTGTTTCTCAGAATTTAGAGCTGGAACAGCTAGATGTTAAAACAGCTTTTCTTCACGGTGATTTAGAGGAACAGATTTATATGCAACAGCCACTTGGTTTTGAGGTTCCAGACAAGGAAGATCATGTATGTTTGCTCAAGAGATCATTATATGGTCTCAAGCAGTCTCCAAGACAGTGGTATCGCAAATTTGATAAGTTTATGGTCGACCATGGATACAACAGATCTCCATATGACAGTTGCGTATATCACCAGCGGTTGTCAGATGGATCCTTTTGTTACTTATTACTGTATGTGGATGATATGATGATAGCAGCCAAGGATATATCAATCATCCAAAATCTGAAAGCTGAGCTCAGTACTGCATTTGAGATGAAGTGATGCCGGACTAACTTGTAAATGGAGGCAGGAGAAGAAGGGAAGAGAAGGAGGAAGAAGAAGAGAAGAAGGAGAAGGGAGGAGAGAAGGAGAGGAGACGTGGGGAAAAGAGTTCTTTAATTCTGCATTGAAAACCCTAATCAGCTTACAAGTTCCCTTTAAATAGGGCCCCATAAGAACAATTAAAATAAACCCCTTACATAAAATAATTCCCCACAAATAAGCCCTAAAATGAAAATAAGCCCAGAATAAAATAAACCACAAATAAATCCCTAAACACAAATAAACCCAGAAATAACAATAAGCAAATATGCAAATAAAATGGGGACCTAGCTGATGTCCCCATCAACTCCTCCCGGGTGAGAAAAACTCGACCCCGTCGAGTGTAAATCGGGGCGGCTGTCGTACTGCTCCAGAAGATCCGGGTCAAGGCGCTGCAACTCAGCTCGCGAAATCCACGACACATCTGATTCAGGTCGACCTTTCCACCGAACAAGGTAACGTTGGTAGCTTCCTGTCCTGGTAGATATAACCTGCTCATCTAATATATGTTCTATGTGTTCTCTGCGTGCATGAAACTGTGGAGGTGGAGGCTCACTAGCAGGTGCTAGAGCAGGGTGATCAACAACAGTGGATGTATCAACAAAAGGGTCAGAAGGAATGAATGTTGATTTCTTGTATGGGACTAAATCTTGAATATTAAATATCGCACTAATCCCATAGTCTTCAGGAAGATCTACAACATACGCATTCGAACTGATTTTCTTTAGGACTTTGAATGGTCCCGCACTACGAGATTGCAACTTTTTGAACGTTCCTGAAGGAAGTCGTTCAGGTCTAATTCTTACCATGACTGAATCACCTACATTTAATTCTTTATAACGGCGGTGCAAATCAGCAAAGGATTTATATTTTAAGTTATTAGAGTGAATAAGTTTGCTGATCTCCTGATGCAATGAATGCAGGTGTGAAGCAAATGATTGTGCAGACTCAGAGACTCTATGTTGATGAGACATGGGGATCAAGTCTATGGGTTGCCTAGGTTTATAACCATTCACCACTTCAAAAGGACTCATGCCTATGGTCCTATTGACCGAACTATTATATGCAAACTCGGCAGTTGGTAACACGAGATCCCAAGTCCTAGTATGCTCACCTACCAGACATCTGAGAAGACTCCCTAGACTTCGGTTGACAACTTCGGTCTGGCCATCAGTTTGGGGATGATAGGCAGAGAAAAATTTTAATTTGGTACCCATCATGTGCCAAAGAGTTTTCCAAAAATAGCTCATAAATTTAACATCCCTATCGGACACAATAGATTTAGGGAGACCATGGAGTCTAACGACTTCGTCAAAATAGAGTTTCGCAATCCTAGAAGCATCAGAAGTCTTAGAACATGGTAGAAAATGAGCCATTTTAGAGAACCGGTCCACTACTACAAAAATGGAATCATGTTTGGTCGAGGTACGTGGAAGCCCTAACACAAAATCCATGCTAACATCTTGCCACGGACAATCAGGAACTGGTAGTGGAGTGTAAAGCCCAGTGTTCTGTTTACGATGTTTGGCTAAGTGACATGTGCGGCACTGAGCGACGATCTTGGCCACGTCTCTCTTGAGACTCGGCCAGAAGAAACGTCTTTCCACCATCTCAATGGTTTTGTCTCTCCCGAAATGCCCAGACAGTCCTCCAGCGTGTATTTCCCATACTAGAAAATCTCTCAAAGAAGTTCGAGGAATACACAATCGGTCGGAGCGAAAGAGATAATCATCGTGTAAAAAGAAATCATCGTGCTCTCTCTCTACTCCATCTCGTAAGGTCAGGTATACATTACTAAAATCAGGACAGGTGGTATATTTTCCCTGATCCTTTCAAAACCAATTACTTCAGTGCTCATCATGGATAGGAGGAAGATCCGTCGACTGAGCGCATCAGCAGCCTTATTCTCAACTCCAGCTTTATGTTTCAGCACAAAAGTATAGGCTTGTAGAAACTCAATCCATCGGCCATGTCGAAAGTTTAATTTCTTTTGAGAATTGAGATACTTTAAAGCCTCATGGTCTGAATACAGGACAAATTCTTGCGGTAGCAAATAGTGTCGCCAATGTCGTAAAGTTTGCACTACCGCATAGAATTCCTTATCATAGGTGGAATAACGCAACCTGCCGTCACTTAATTTTTCACTAAAGAACGCGACAGGGTGACCTTCTTGGCTTAACACACCACCTATGCCAACTCCAGAGGCATCACATGCGACCTCGAATACCTTAGTGAAATCAGGGAGGCGCAAGACAGGTGCTCCGATCATCCTATGCTTAATATCTTTAAATGCTTGGGATGCCGACTTAGTCCAGATAAAGTCTCCTTTCTTCATGCAATCTGTGATGGGAGACATTATCGAACTAAAATTCCTAATGAAGCGACGATAGAAAGTGGCCAGACCATGAAAACTGCGTACTTCGGCTAAGGTCTTGGGCTCAGGCCAATCGACTATCGCGCTTACTTTTTCTGGATCAGCAGAGACACCCTTGGAAGATACTATGAACCCTAAGAAAGTGACGTGATCAGTCAGGAAGGCACACTTCTTAGGGTTTGCAAAGAAGCTTTCTCTCTGCAGGACTTCACAAACCTGCCTTAGGTGTGAAAGATGGAGCTCTTGAGTTTGACTATAAATGAGGATGTCATCAAAGTATACAACGACAAATTTGTTCAAGAAAGGTCGAAAGATCTGTGTCATTACCCTCATAAAAGTACTTGGAGCATTTGTTAATCCGAAAGGCATTACTAACCATTCGTAGAGTCCATCTTTGGTTTTGAATGCTGTTTTCCATTCATCCCCAGGACGAATCCGAATCTGGTGGTACCCACTCTTTAGGTCGATCTTGGAAAAAACTGTAGCACCAGACATGTAGTCTAAAAGGTCGTCCAGCCTCGGAATGGGAAAACGATACTTTACCGTGATTTTATTGATAGCACGGCTATCGACGCACATCCTCCAAGAGCCATCTTTCTTGGGAGTGAGGAGTGCAGGTACAGCACAGGGACTCAAACTCTCACGAATATACCCTCGAGTGACGAGTTCGTCAACTTGGCGTTTCAGTTCAGTGTGCTCGTTTGGATTGAGTCTATGGTGGGGAAGATTTGGCAGTGACGCTCCAGGAATGAGATCAATTACGTGCTGGATATCACGCATTGGAGGGAGTGCCTCTGGAAGATCAGTTGGAAAAACAGAGTGAAACTCCTCCAACAGAGGAACTACGGCGGCCGGATGTTCGACATTTGACTCCACATTAATAACTCTAGCCACAAGGGCGAACACAGGTAAATGGCTTTCGATATCTTTCATTTCCTCTTTCGAAGTAATGATGTGGAGTGACTCTTCCTTTTGTGGTGTAGCACCCTTCTTCTCAGGAACGGGCTCTCTAGGAGGCAATGAATTCAATATAATTTTCCGACCTTGGAACATAAAACTACACGAATTTGACCGACCATGAAGTGTGACGTCCCTATCGTATAACCAAGGTCTTCCTAAGATGACTTGACCTACGTCCATCGGAAGGCAGTCGCACCAAATCTCGTCTTTATAAGATAGGAATTGAATCGAGACAAGGCATCTTTCTGAAACCGAAATGGACGTCTTATCTACCCAGGCTACTTTATATGGATTAGGATGAGGGGTAGATTTCAGGCCAAGGCGAGAAACAACTCCAGACGCAATGGCATTGATGCAACTCCTGCTATCAAATAAGATTTTGCATGTTTTACCATTGATCTTAATAAGTGTATAAAATAGGGAGGTTCTTCGCCAGTCTTGTTCGGTCTTTGTTTGGGCTAGTGTGCACCTCACCACATGGAGCCTATGGTTTTGGTCATTCCTATCAGTGGGCTCATTTTGGTGTTCAGTCTGAACAAACTCTAACCCGGTCTTTTCATCTCCAAAGTCATCTACAAAATCCTCAATGTTTGGTTCATAGACTTCTTCGACACATTCAGTATCCTGGGTTCCTGCTTCCAGTTCAGTCATTAAATAAGTCTTGGCATTACATTGGGACGCAATATGGCCAAACTTTTGGCACCTGAAACACTGGGTTTGGTTTCTTAAGGGCGGGTTGGACCCTAATATGCCTTTCCCTTTATCAGTTGATGTACTTTGAGCAGACACCGGGAACGTCCTAGTCGGTGTTTGGCTAGAACCGGGCTGTGAAGGATGGTTGGAGAGTGGTCTGGGTTGTGGGAGATGGCTTTGATTAGGTCGGGCTCCTGGGGGTAAGAACCGAGAGTCGGTACGTCTCACCACAGGGACTCGTAAAAAACTATCCACGTCTTGAGCCAATTGGTATGCCTGGCCAAGGGTAGTAATCTCTCGGAGGATCAATTCTTTCTGGATCTCCTCACGGAGTCCTGCCCGAAACCTAGAAAGAGTAACAGTCTCCTCTTCGATTACACCACACCTCATGTGAAACTCCTCAAATTGTGCAATGTAATCGGCAACAGTTGAAGTTCCTTGAGTTAGTTTCTGCCACCTATCCATAAGGCGTTGTCGGTAAGAGAATGGCAGATACTTCTCATTCAGTTTCTCTTTCATGTCCTCCCAAGTGGTGATGCGTGGAAGCCTCTGGGTCTCACGCCGATGTTCAACGTTATGCCAGTACCAGTGAGCTTGCCCAATAAGCTTCATTTTGGCAAACCGTACTTTTCTATCTTCAGTCATATCGTACCACTCAAAATAGTTATCCATGGCTGCTCTCCAATCAAGGTACACGCTCGGCTCTAATTGACCAGCAAATGTGGGGGCTTCTACTCGCACGGTACGAAGTAGTCACTCGTCAAGATCGCGCTGGTGATCAGAATGATGTTGGTTCCTAGGGGGATGGGGAAAAGCTGCAGGCGGTGTGGTCAAACCAAACTCGGGATAAGCTGCGATTGGGGATGATGGTTCCGGAGTCCTAGGGTGTTGTACTAGGGCACGGATCTCACGTTTGAATTCGTCGTTATCAGCTCGTATTGCAGCTAATTGTTCCAGAATATCTTGTATGACTCTGGGGTCCATGGTGGATGAAGGGGTCTGAGAGTCAGTGAGGAGGTACTCTCTACCACTACAGGTGGGCATACAGGAACTACTCTAGTTGGTGATATGATATGCAATGCTACTAATGAACCCTAATTGTCCAAATGTAATGCAGGACAACCTACTGATGCAATCCACTAATGCAACCTACTATGAATTCGGAAGTCAGCAACTTTTCACAAAAATAACTTAAAATTAAATGTTACTAATTTGTACTTTGGTTAGTTCAGAATTAAAGTAGAAAATTAGTCACTATAAGAAGTTAGGTTGCAAACACGTTTTACGGTCATTCCAAGTCTGAAAGTAATCTGATCTATGGATGTTGATGATGTCCTGACACTAAGGTGTGCTAATTTAATATTTAGATTTAATTGGTAGGTAGGACGGGTGTGGTAGAAAATGTTCTAGGTTTTGCAGTTTGACAAGAAAATAAGTTTCAAAATAGGACTGTCATGCAAGAGAACTAGAACATATTTAGATAAGCAAGCCCAAAGGAGGAAGAACCTATTACCTGTGGTGAATACAGTTGACCAGAATCGTCTGCTCGTGGAGTCTCGAACACGAAGTTGACGCTGGGCAGAGCTAGCTGGAGTTGTAGACCTGGATCTACAGCACAAAGATTCCTGGGCTGTCGAAATGGGCTGAAGAACACTCTGGATCGGGCCTGAAACAGGGCCTGCAGCCAAGGGCCTTGGGCCGCGCTTCAGCAAACGGCACACGGGCCTGGACCAAGCCCGTTCTGAAACTGCCTGGACCTGGGCCGCGCTCAAGGAAGGTTGGCGCGCGAGCCGGGTGGGGGAGCTGGGCTTGCGGCCTGCTGACCTCGGGCTAGGGTCAGGCTGGTGGAGCTCGGGTGTAGCGTGATGGCACCGCTAGGATGTCTCCTAGTCTCGGGTGAGAAGAGAAGGCCGGATGGAGCTCGGCGAAGGGACGCTGCAGGTGACCCGCTCGGAGGAGACGGCGCTCGGAGGAGGCTCGGACGAGGGCTCGGGCGGCGGGAGGCAGACGGTGGGCGGCACTCAGGCGGTGTTCCAGATCATAAAATCAGGATCTAGGATGTTGGGATGAAGAAGAAGGGCTCGGGCGGCGAGAGGCGAGGGCTCGACGGCGGGAAGGCACTCAGGCGGTGGAACTCGGACGGCGGAGACGACGACAGCTCGGTCACCGGAGGTCGAGCGGCGACGGCTCGGGGTGCTCGGACGAGGTGGCGGAGCCGGAGGGGCGCTCGGCGGCGGCGCTCGGCGACGGGGCGGCGACGGGCAACGGCGGTTGCACTCAGACGGTGGGGAGGCACCGTGGACGAACGGCGGCTCGGCGAAGACGGCGTCGGTGGCGATGGCGGCGGAAACCCCTAGGGTTTCCTTTTCGGCAGAACAGAGGTTAGTTTTTTTTTTTTTTTTTTTTTTTTTTTTTAGGGGAAACACGTGCAGGTCACGTGATCCGACCTTTTTTTTTTCTTTTTTTTTTCTTTTTTAACTTACCGGATGTGGACTCGGGCTAATGGGTTTTGGGGTAACGGGTTTAGAACTTACCCGTTACCGTAACTCCTTCTTCAACCTCCCAATCGATTCGGGAGGTCGTTCCGGCCGCTTCGGCGGTGGTTGCGGGGCGGCCGAACGGCGTGGCAGCGGCGGAGCTTGCGGCCGCAGCTTCGTGGTCGGAGGCGACAGGCGGCGGCCGGTGGTGGTAGGAGGACACAGCGGCGTTTGCGGCCGGAACGGAGAGCGAATCGGCGGTTGCAGGCGGTGCGGCCGACGCAGTGGTGACTCCGGCTTCGAGGGACAACGCTGCAAGGAGGGCGGTGACGTTCTTCTTCTTTCCGGCGGCGGGAACCACTCGTGGCCCTTCGACACGCTCCGGCGTCCGGGGTCGACGTACGGCGTAATACTCGTGCGGCCACAGAAATCTAGGGATCCGGCGACGATCGGCCATACACCGGCTGCCGGTGGTGGGGCAATGGCGACGACCGAGGGAGCAAGTCAGATGGATGCGAGGGAGAATCCGGCGCAGGGACTGTGGCTCTTTCTTCTCTTTCGGCTGCAGAACCTTTTTTTTTTTTTTTTTTTTACTTTTGTGCGGGAGCCGAGAGAAGCTCGGTGAACCAGGGTTGCTCCCCTCTGCCCCTTTTTGTGCAAACTGAGAGGACAAGAAATCTTTTTTTTTTTTTTTTTTTTTTGGTGAGCGGACTGACAGAGGGAAGGGGCCTGTTCTTGTTGTTGATGGTAACCGAGGGAAAGAAAAACTGTTGACGGATCGGGGCTTTGGCAATAGAAGCAAAACCGATTGCTCTGATACCAAGTTGATGCCGGACTAACTTGTAAATGGAGGCAGGAGAAGAAGGGAAGAGAAGGAGGAAGAAGAAGAGAAGAAGGAGAAGGGAGGAGAGGAGAAGGAGAGGAGACGTGGGGAAAAGAGTTCTTTAATTCTGCATTGAAAACCCTAATCAGCTTACAAGTTCCCTTTAAATAGGGCCCCATAAGAACAATTAAAATAAACCCCTTACATAAAATAATTCCTCACAAATAAGCCCTAAAATGAAAATAAGCCCAGAATAAAATAAACCACAAATAAATCCCTAAACACAAATAAACTCAGAAATAACAATAAGCAAATATGCAAATAAAATGGGGACCTAGCTGATGTCCCCATCATGAAGGATCTTGGACCGGCAAAGAAGATACTTGGGATGGAGATCAGTCGTGACAGGCAGTTGGGTAGACTTTTTCTTACTCAGCATGGATATATTAAGAAAGTCTTGGATAGATTTTGGTATGTCTACAGTCAAGCCAGTCACTACTCCTTTTGCCAGTCATTTCAAATTATCTGCCACACTCTGTCCCCAGACTGAGGATGAGAAGAGATCACTATAGCAAAAATAATATTTCCCGACGCTTTTTTCCCGACGCTAGGGAAAAGCGTCGGAAAATTTTCCCTCAGCGCAAAATTATGCCGACGCTTTTAAAAAGCGTCGGTATAGACTTGGAATCAATGACGCTTTTTAAGCGTTGTGGAAAAACAGACCTACGACGACGCTTATAAGCGTCGTCGGAGGCAAAAACCCATCTCAAAACCGATCCCCATCTCAAACCTCCTCTCGATGCCCTAGCTCTCCTCTCCTCTCCTCTCCGGCGCCGACATCAATCCACCGCCTCCTCGGTCTCTTGGATCTGAGCCAAGCCACTCTCCTCTCCTCCTTCCTCCGGTGCCGACAACCATCCACCGCCTCCCCCGTCTCCTGGATTTGAGCCACGAATCCAAGCCACTCTCCTCTCCTCCTCCCTCTGGCGCCGACATCAATCCACCGCCTTCCCCGTCTCTTGTCCTCTTCGGTGCCGAGCGACGTCCGACGCCAAGCTCCTCTCCTGCTTCGTCCTCTCCGGCGCCGGGCGACCGTCCGCATCCTTCTCTCATCCTCCCTCCTCTGCGGCGCCGACCGGCCGAACCCATCTCCCTCTGCCTGAGAAAGAGGTAAATTCTTCTTTCATGCAAAAGATACAAACCCTATCCTAGGTCGAGATGTGATAGATTTTAAGCCATTTCTTCGATGAAACAGCATGATTAAACTTGAAGCTAATATACAACATGATTAAATTGTCGGTGGAGTGCTGCAATCAATCAATGCAATTTAGGAAGCCATTTCTTTTTGGAAGGGCACTAGCATGTAGAAAAATATGAACTAATTAATGTTTCATATAGAACACGGCCCATACAGAAGAGAACCAGTAACAGGAGGTTATTTTCCTGCTAAATGGCGATATTTCTAACACATGCTTGTTATTGACTCATTATATAACATATATGGTAACAGATAATCATCAGTCAAGAGATATATATGCTGCTAATCTTCTCCAAAGCAAAAGATTGGAATCAAGGCATTTGCCCTGAACTGCTTTGGGCTCCATTCCCAACAGTTTACTATTCATCCCAGCCTGAAGATTCAACTAGATTCACACATTTCGAGAAACCAAATGATTTCATTATAAACACATTTTTTAAGACTTTGATCAAAATCCCATTAAAAGTAGCATTGTCTCCCCTTCTTTTTTATCCATGCTTGGTAGCTTTTGTTCTATACAAGTAGAACAAACGAACCCTCGGACAGGGGATGCATGATTTATATTTCTTATCAAGCTCTACCAACATTGTCTAAAGAACCACCTATAAACTAGACCACAATGATAACATTTTCAATAAATGACCTACTATTGTGCTCAAAAGAATCAACACCAGCAACGAGTACCTCGATTTACACAATGACATGGTGTTGTGGCTCAGGTCCTTCCTTACCTGAGTAACAACAATTCCCTTAAACGAGCTGTTTGCTGCCATGCCACTCCAAACCCTGAAAGAACCAATCTTGAACTTGTTTTAACAGTCATAAAATACATTCTTTGCAAACCTTTATTGCATCAAAAGTGAACTGCTCATATGTAGCTCTATTGTTTTGGACAGATTAATTACTTTCATGTAGTGTAGACATGATCACTTAAACTCTCCCCCCACCAGACCAATGAATAATCAGATGTCTAAGTCACCAGACTGATGTGAGTGGTTATATCCAATGAGTCAATAACAAGCATGTTTTAGGAAGAGAGATATCGGTTTATCTTTTAATATGTGCAGACTGCTTTACAAAGCTCTATACTGAATATAACCACTCACATCAGTCACTACAGCATAGCAGTGGCACCCTGGCAAAGTGGAAGAAGCCTCCCACAGTAGGACATCAAGGTCTTTAATTAGTACAAAACCTTTGATGTTAAAGTGGTGGTGGAGATTGCTACTGGAAGGAAGTTTATCTTGGAAATGTTTTGTCGAACTTAGATACTATATAGAAAAAGAGTTGGATGGTCAAGCTCTTCCCCGAGCAACACTACTTCACCTGCATGAAAGAATAGTTTATTTATCTTGGACCAGGAAAAGCAACGCAGGCTAATGTGAGGTTTCAGGAACAACATCTTGATAGTTTCAACCTCATTTATATTTGTCCTCAACGCACTAGCTTTATGATTGAAATCTTGGTTCCAGAACAGGTTATTTTCTTTTGTTAATCTGGTCCCAGACAATTGGTGTTTTACTGAGTCACTAAGGTGGCTTACTGTCAGAAACCTTTCAGTTTCATGTGGCCGATCAGTGGCTGGAGATCATCCGGAGAAGTTATGGCGCCATTTAAGCTTAGCATCCCAATTACAGGCCATATATATGATGTTTTAGTGCTGGCACAATCAAGGGTGACAGATTTCGAGCATCTTGGCTTTTTTCCTGTAATTTTCCCGAAATGCTCCAATTCATATATCTACCTGCCGGGCTATTCTCAGCTCGACAAAGGTATTATTTTGGTGTATAGTTTCAGGTAAAGCTCTTACAAATTAAAGGTTGAAGGTGGTTTTACTGATTAGTGGAGCTGCTGCAAGTTAATATGCTTAAATCCTTAACCATAGTCTAACCTAAGCCAAGGTGTTCCTTCTGTCCATCTCCCAATTGCCAATTCTAACTATGTTGTGTGCTTTTGGGTGTTATAACAGGTTAAGGTTCTTTTTGGAGCCTTGTTCTTGGTTAGTTGAGTAATGAGAACATCATCTCAGTATTTTGATGACTTTACATAATTATCACTTATTTTCATTAGTTAATGATTTTCATATTCCTAACTTCAAAAGTTTTTTTTTTTTTTGTAGATTTCTGATACTTCAACAGCTCGTAGAGATGATGATGGTGCTGAATCCGGTCCCTGATATTTTTGAGACAGATATCTAAGAAGTTTTATATGTATTTTTCTTATATTTTTCAAAATACATTGTAATTCTAAACTTATTATGCAAATTTCATCATATATGACAATATGCATTTTTTTGAATGATCTGAATGTTTGTTCTGATGTAAATGTAATGCAGGTTCATAATGCTATAATATGTTTCTTAATTTGTATTTGTTTTTCTAATTTTTTTTCTTTAAAAAAAGCACTCCCGACGCTTTAAAGCGTCGTTAAAAACCTGCTGATGGCACGCTTTTGCCGACGCTAATAAGCGTCGGGGAAAACAAGCATCGGACAAAATCCTGCCATCGCCACGTGAGTTTATGCCGACGCTTTTGTGCGTCGGCAAAAAGCCTACACCGACGCTTTACTAAGCGTCGGCAAAGCCTGACTTTTGCCGACGCTTTTGCTTAGCGTCGGTAAAAAATTTTCCCACTCAGTCATCTCCAACGCTTTTGCGACGCTTCTTTTAGCGTGGGCGGTACTTTCGCCGACGCTTTTAAGCGTCGGTAAAGGCTTAAAAAAACGCCGGGAAAGGCCCATTTTCCTGTAGTGGATATATGTCCAGAGTGCCATATGCAAGTGCAGTAGGTAGCATCATGTATGCAATGGTCTGCACTCGACCTGATATTTCACAGGCAGTAAGCGTAGTAAGCAGATACATGGATAAGCCTGGAAAGGCTCACTGGTCAGCTGTGAAATGGATACTTAGATATCTAAAAGACACTTCCAATTTGGGATTGGTATTCTCCGCACAGAGTAATTGCACTGTTACAGGATTTTCTGATTCAGATTATGCTAGTGATTTGGACAGGAGGAGGTCATTAACCGGATATGTATTTACTCCCTCTGGTTGTGCAGTCAGTTGGAAGGCTACTTTGCAGCCTACAGTTGCTTTGTCTACTACAGAAGCAGAGTATATGGCGTTGACAGAGGCAGCAAAGGAAGCTATTTGGTTAAGAGGATTAGTACAGGATTTGGGTCTCGAGCAGGACCGTTTGGATATTAATTGTGACAGTCAAAGTGCTTTGCATCTTGCCAGAGATCAGATGTATCACGAACGCACTAAGCATGTAGATGTCAGGTATCACTTCATCAGAGATTTGGTGGAGAATGGTGATGTCCGGCTTCAGAAAATTTACACTGCTCATAATCCGGCTGATATGTTCACTAAACCAATCACAGCAGTCAAGTTCAGGACTTTCCTGAACTTGATTGGTGTGAGCACTTGTTAATGCCCTTCCGGGCTTGTGGTGAGGAGGAGGTTATTTTATCAATCCATATTTGATGATAGGTACATAATTTGTCGCAAGGAGGAGGATTGTTGATTATTTTGGACTTTGCTCCAAATAGTGGCTTTGAGAGGGACCTATTTGCAAAATGACATTTCATTATATATAAGGTACACATTACCTGTTTTCCGTGAGATGAAGGGTTTTGTTTTGTTTTTAGGGTGAAAGGGATTTCAGCCGCCGCCGCACCCATCTTCTTCATCCTCCCGTGCGCTCTCGGTCTCCTGGCAACATTCGATTTGGGTTCCCTTCTGTCTTCACTCGCTGGAGGCTTTCTTCCTTCTTCCCTTCTTCAACCGTGGCTTCTTCCTGTGACTTCCCTGTTTCCGTGAGCCTCTTTCTTCTTTGCTGTTCACAGTAAATGCAACAAGGGAAGGTATGTTTTGATACTCATTTGATCTACGATTGGAGCCGTAGAAAGGTTGATTTGTATACTACACTTTTGATCTATCATTGTGGCTGTAGAAGGGTGATCCGATCAGGTTGTTTCTTGCTTTATATTTGGTTTTATCTTGCCTCCTATTGTGATCATTTGGCAGTCCATATTTTGGGCTCTTATGTATTTATGTTTGTACCCTATTGGGAAGATTGATATAGTGGATTGCTCCTCCTCCCCGTGGATGTAGGCACTTGCTGCCGAACCACGTAAATTTGGTGTCTTTGTGCTTATCTTTTCATGCCTGTGATGTGTTTGATGGAATGTCTGAATGAGTCCAATTCTTAATTGGTAAGCCGGATACAGTGAGTTTGTGCCCATTAATCTCAACAGTTTCTTTCTACTTCGCAATGATTGAGTTGCATCTGTGCGTTGTCCCGTTCATAAATAGGCCAGGAAGCCATGTTAATATACATGACCTGGGAACTATTATAAGGCCTATAGGATTAGATACCTATAGGCTAAGGATATTATTTTCTAAGTAGACGATTCAGATCTTGGTCATGCAAGAGTGTCGAGCATACAGGTTTTCAAAATCGGTGACACAGGGTGATCTAAGGCATAAACTGTCTTTTAAAACATCAAATCATTTGTCCTGGAATTTAGCCTTATGTGCTCAGATTGATTGGCAAGTGCACCACTGCGAGGAGTTGTGCGGGTGTATATTTAAAAAATTTTAGATACTTATATAGAACTTAGAAATCAAAATAATACATTTTGGCTAGTTTTTTGGATAAGATATTAGTTTTTTATAAATGGTAGCCTATTTGAACGAAGAGACATTGCAACACAAGCCTACTAGTGTTTATCATGGGCCGATTGTGATGCTTATGATTTGGACGGTCACATTAAAATTATGGCGTAAGCAGCAAATAAGTGCAGCCCGGCAAATTGTCGAACAATGGCGTGCTGTCCCGTGGGAAGTTGAGGGGCATGCAGCAGGCATTTCACTCGGGAGGATCCATTTGTTAGTGCAACTAGTCAGATGGTAATGTTAAAAAAGCAGTCAGTTTTACCGTCGTAAGAGAACTTGGTTTGGATTTGGGCTACAACCAACTTCGCTGAAGCCTTATATCCGCTGTAGCCTTGTGGAAATGGAAGCCCAACACTCAGAGCAGGTAGTATGTTCATGCAATCATGCCGGATACACTTGAGGTCACTTGGTCCACTGATTCCAAGTCAGGGGCTAGTAAACGGGCCAATAAAATGAGCCAATCCAGAATTGGCTAAGAACAAGTGGCTCACTTATAGTCTCCATGGACAGGAGGCTAGAGTATTTGCTCTAGCCTTTACCGAGGGCATTAAATTGCATTCTCACAATCATGTCATTTCTTTTCTACAAAGTTTTTGTACAGACAAATTCCACCAAACCACTAGAATATCGGTTTGTACTATGCTTTCTAGGTAACATAGAGGCCAAAGTGCACGCAGAGCTCATAGCAGTTATTTATCAATATGGTAGGAACAATACCTCCAAATCATGATGATTATATTATACAAGCATAGGGAAGGGAGTGCCAACTGATTGAGTTGGTAAAGTTATTGGGTATTGGTCAAGAAAGAAAAACACAAAAGAGCAGTAGGAATCTTTTATAAAAGATAGTGGTACGTAAGTAGACCCATTAAACTATTTTCCTATCCTAATTCTCAAAACAAATTATTATAAGTCTACAAAAATTTGTCCCAAGAAGAAGCCGCAAGAGGAAGCAAGTGTGCTTTGTGCTTCTTCCATGGAACTTTCAAGCTTGCGGTACATATGATTGTAGACAGACCAATCTATACCGCCACAAGCATTCCTATGTCATATAACAAATAGCTCCTCCTTTTATATTAGTTTGGACTTCCATTGGCATTGGAATCTTTCAACAATTTAAGCCACCCTCTTGCAAAAACCTCCTGCAATAGAGGTACAAATTAATTTCCCTCCTCGCCAACTTAAACTTAGATGAAGTAAAAGAACCATCCGTATACCACCTTGTATGAACTAAAATGGACTGGCCAATGTACCTGATGACTTCCTCCACTCCCGTCTTAGCTATCAACGAGATGAATCTGAAGTTCACTTACCATCCATGAAAACGGGCCGGTGCAATTTTCATGTTTACTTATGTCATGTTAAATTGATGAATGAGTATTTCTTTAAGAGGTAATGAAACAAAAAGGAAAAGCAAAAGGAGAAAGCGAAATTATACTCATGTCTGAGCACATTATCGCTAGCTAATATTAGAACTACCATTCTCGTATCTTTTCTTTTTTCGCTTTTTAAATGAAATAATTCCATAACATGTACCGATTTCTAGCCTTAATAAAGTGGGGCAAAGAGGTCTAAGATGACCTCAAAGAAATCATTCTTCACAACCCACACAATCATCAGTTACCATGACCCCAACCGATAAGCCTTATGTCATCACTTTAGGGTCGACTAGTTGGGTCTTCCCTTATCAAAATCCAATGATTTCAATACCATGTAACTGCTTTTAGGCTTTTCCACCGCTAAGATTCCATACAAACTCAGTATTCTGAACTTCTAGAATGGCATGACCCTTCAATATGGATGACTTGCCGGTGCAACATCACCTTTGCGCTCGAGCACCAGATGTTGATGCAAAAGGAAGACTTTTGCATGCAATGACTCATTAGTTTCTTCGTATAACTAAGTTGAGCCCCACCTCCATCCTTTTTTCTTGTTTCGCATTTGATGTCAGTGCTCTAGAGCCATGGAATCAGCGTCAAAGTTAACTTCAGCACGCCGGAAATGGAAATGGAGGGCTCGTTTGGAAGCACGCCATGGAATCTAAGGGCCTTCGGCGGCTGAGGCTGGGGTGTAGGCTATCAACCACCATTGCCCTCGGATACGCCCGCCCCACGATCTGAATCGATAAGCATGTCGTTTTACTACTAGTCTTCGAGACTTTTTGGGCCCAACAGGTTTGTGCCCCATTGTTCTACCCCAACGCATACGTTACAACGACGGACGACTCCAGTTTCCTCAAGACTATGTAGTCTTCCCCGGCGTTTCATTCAAAACAAAAATAAAAGGAAAAGAAAAAAGACATCGCCTCAATGGACTCGATTGTTTCCTGTTAATCCACGCTAGTCTCTATAAAAAAATCTTGGTGGCTCGCATTGCTTGACATCTTAAACTTCGTTGTTATCCAAAAGACACCAAGAACGTTGGTGACTGGAAGGCTCCAAGTCCCGATCACCCACCGTCCCCGTATGTTGCGGAGGGATCGATGATCGAGTGGCGTCCTTACAGTGTTTTACTGTTCTCCATACACAGGTTCACTTTCTAGAATACGTAGGCAGAAGGTAAGTCACGATGAGGACTGGACCTTTAGTGCAACAATGAAGTGGAGAGAGAATTATAAATATGTATCACTTGGGAGTCATGCTCCTATCACTGAATCCAACATTAATTCTACTCAACCATCTAAGGGAAAATGGTGGACGACTTCAGTCTCCTCCCTGCTCTGCTCTTCATCACGTTCTTCTTCTTCTACTACTTTATTCAGCATTGCTCATGCGAGAAGAAATCTAATAGAGAGCCTCCGACGAAAATAAGCTTCTTCGAAATGGTGAAGAACAAAGATCGGATTCTGGAGTGGACAACGGAGCTGGTGCTGGCGAGCCCAACCTACACCATCACCATGCCTTCCACTGTCATCACCAGCAATCCCAAGAACATCGAGCACATCCTCAAGACCAACTTCCGCAACTACCCCAAAGGCGACGACTTCATGGCCATCTTCTCGGAATTGCTAGGCCATGGCATCATCAACTCCGATGGCGACCACTGGAAGCTCCAGCGGAAGGCTGCCAGCCGCGAGTTCAGTACCAAGAACATTCGCACCATCATCTTGGACAAGGTCGGCAGCGAGGTCGCCGACCGCCTCGTCCTCCTCCTCTCAAAGGCCGCGGCCACGGGCGCGTCCCTCGACCTCCATGACCTCCTCGACCGCCTCGCCATCGACAACGTCTGCCAGATTGTCTCCGACGTGGATCCAGCCTGGCTTGGCCACGGCAACGTGGACGTTCGCAGGTTCATCCACGCCTTCGAGGCGGTATTGGGTGTCGTCAACAAAAGGTTCAACCAGCCTTGCTTTGTGTGGAAGCTTCAACGGCTGCTCGGCGTTGGATCTGAGCGGCGGCTGAAGGAGGAGATCGGCGACGTGCATGAGTTCGCCATGAGGATTGTGAAGCAGAGGAAGGGAAGGAAGCCCGAGGAGATAAGGAGCAGCAGTGACTTCCTCTCGCATTCCGTGCTTAATGGGAACTCCTCCGACGAGTTTCTTCGTGACATCATCATCAACTTCGTGTTTGCCGCTCGGGAGACCACGCCGACCGCCATGACCTGGTTTTTCTGGTTAGTCTCGACCCGGCCCGAGGTTGAGGAAAGGATTTTGGATGAGATCGATTCAGTCAGGGGGAGGCATGGAAATCATGATGGAAAGCTGACAATGGATGAGCTGAGAGAGATGGATTACCTCCACGCGGTGCTGTCGGAGACGCTAAGGCTCTACCCCCCGGTGCCGCTCTGTCCGCGGCATTGCTCGGAGGATGACATGCTGCCGGACGGGACAATGGTGAAAAAAAGGTGGAGGGTGATTTACAACAGCTACGCAATGGGTGCGATGGAGAGCATTTGGGGGGAGGACTGCAAGGAGTTTAAGCCAGAGCGGTGGCTGGAGAACGGAGTTTTTCGGCCAAAGAGTCCGTTCCAGTTCCCGGTGTTCCATGCCGGGCCGAGGACGTGTCTGGGGAAGGAGACGGCATACATCCAAATGAAGGCGCTGGCTGCAAGCGTGATCGAAAGGTTTAGTTTCGAGGTGGCGGCGACGACAGAGGTTGAATTTATCTCGACTTTGAAGATGAAAGGGGGGTTTCCGGTGTCGGTGAGGGAGAAGCAGGGGAAAAGAACGTGCAAAGGTGGCGGTGACCTTGCAATGGCTTGATGTCGTTGCCATTTGTTGAAGAGCCCAGCCATACTAGCATTATACGTTAGTTATGCCTTTTAGTTTTCCTAGTTTTCTATTTTAAAATTATTCTATTTGGAATAGCTAGTTTGTCTTTTAGTGAAAACTTGTCATAATATGCTAAGTTCATGGCATGCTCCGATATCCCTGTGGCGTCCTTTGTCAGCTCCTATGAAGAGAAGGTAGTGAGGGGAAATCCCTAGTCAGCTCCTATATATATAATATCAGCTCTCTATTTGTTTCTTTTCTTAAGAAAAATATTTCAGCTTTCGATCAATGGTGGATTGCTTGAGGACCTTGCATGGTTTACAAAACCCGTAACAAATGATATAGAAGGAACCTAAGGTTTTGTTGAGGTCCAGCGGTCTATCAAAAAGCATCTCTTACGTGCATAACCTTTGGAATTACAGCCTAACTACCACTACAAAAATGGTTATCTTTACCAACACTTTTTAGAGCCTTTTTTGACGCGTATAAACATTGGTAATTTACATGTCGACACTCTAATAAGCGTCGCAAAATCGTCGGTAGGTGTAGGTTGGAAGTATTTTTTGCCGACGCTTACAAAATGCGAACCTTTATCGGTCTACTTCGGTTTCCGCCGATGCTAATACGCGTCGGCAAAACTTGGGTTCACGCCGACGCTTATAAGCGTCGGCATTATTTTGGTTTCCGCCGACATCAATATGATTTTTAAATATGGAAATTAGAGTTTAGCAAAATCACCTCTCAATAGGATACATCCGACGGTAGTGAACCGGTCCACCAAGTTTAGCTCCACCGCTAAGTGAATGAGTAGATGAACCATAATAGTAAAAAACTTAAGAGAATTTTTTTTTTCATATAACATAGTGTAAGTGCAACATTAGTCTCCAATTGATCAAGCTCCCTAGGATCAAGAATTTTAGAATATAATGTCTAAAAAAATGATGACAACTAAGAAACAATTGCAAGAAGTTGCTTCAGCGTTGACGATCTTAAAGCCAACGGAAAGATATCTTGCATCAAAATGTGACCATCGTGACTCTTAAGATTTCAAATTTTTCGCTCTTTAAGATTTACGCATCATGAAATGTTCGATGCATACAGCCATCTGGAACCTTCATACTTTTCAGAACGGTTAGAAATAGATATTTCTCTTGAGTAGACATTGTGTAACATGCAGAAAGTATAAAAAATTTATCATTAGCAAGCTTTTTTGGATGAAGCTCTTGTCTTATACCAATGTCTTTCAAATCAAGATACGTTCTTTGATGTTCTTATTAAGATTTAAAAATGTTCCAATCAAGTTATCACAAATATTTTTCTCTATATGCATCACATCAAGATTATGTCGAAGAAGATTATACTCCCAATAAGATAAATCAAAGAAAATGCTTTTTTTTCATAACTGTTTCTGTGTAAATGCTGCCATTGTGTCATCGTCAGTTTTCAGTCCATATATGTTGTCATCACTCTCGAAAAGGTTGTCACCATTCTCAAAAACCTTTACTAGTAATCCTTCATTCATTGAGCTGCCAACATCCTACCTTCCCCTCTTCTTTGAACATTTGGAGACCTTACCGGGTATATAATTGGTGTCATGCATTTGTTCTAAGAACTCTAGTTCTAGTTGGTGGAATAGGGGCAGATCGCAAATCTATGGTACCATCAAACAAGTCATTCTGAAATTGAAATAGATGGTTTGCTTCTAACCATCGACGATGGCTCATATTACAGAACTTTTCTTAATGTTTTAACCAATACAAATGGGTCGGTCAGGGCCGGAGAGGAGGCCGAGCTCGCATCGAAGAGGAGGGAGGAGGAGATCGATCGGGCTAGGGCTCTGGAGAGGAGATCGATCGGGTCGGTAGCTTGGCACCACAGAGGAGGAAAAGGGGGCTAGGGCTTGGAAAATGAGGGTTACAAGACGATCGGGCACTGGTTTAGTGGGGAGGTAGCCTCTGACGATGCTTATAAGCACCGTCTTAGCTCCCGGCCTCCGATGACACTTATAAGCATCGTCTTAGGGGCTGCCTTACAACGCTTATAAGTGTCGTCCTTGGTCTGGCTCAGTTTGGACTTCGACAATGCTTTTAAGTGTCGTCTAATCCCTTTCTTCCTGTTACATTTGGCCTCCGATGACGCTAATAAAAGCATCGTCGTGGTTTCATATTGGCTTACGCTACTAAGAAGCGTCGGCAAATTTTGGCATAGAGCCAAAATTACTGACGCTTCTACCTAGCGTCGGCATGTAAATGTCGCTATAGCCTTCTTCTGTTGTAGTGTACAAACGAAATAGTAAGAGTTTTGACAATATCTGTTGTACGTTTACTTGGTACACCATTGATATGGTGAATCATGTTTAGTGCAATAATGGTATTCCATTGGTGCAGGGGAAAAAAAATAAAAAAGAAAAAGTATTCCTACAACATTCAGCTGCAACATTCAGCAATCACCCTCCTTATTCTAATCCAACACTCACAAAATTTTAGAAGAATATCATAGAATTAATGTTTGCGCTCCACCATCCTTAATTACATAATATATCATGGGAAAATGAGTAGGAGTAAGGGTTCATATCTATGGTCCAATTAGAGAGATGGAATATGTTTGTCCCTCCATCTCTAGTTTTGTTTTCAATTTATCACAATTTTCTTCAATCACCTAGAACATGTACCCACTGCAACAAGAGAAGCATAAACTCCGTCTGCCAACTCCATGAGGGCTTCATGCCGTCCTTGCTCGACTATCACACCGTTCTTTACCACAGCAATTATATCAGCTCCTTTAATTGTGGATAAACGATGAGCCACAACCATCGTCGACCTTCCAACCTTCACCCTATCCAATGCTTCCTGTACCACATGCTCAGATTCCACGTCTAAAGCGCTGGTTGCTTCGTCAAGCAGTAGAATTTTAGGATTCTTGATAACCGCTCTTGCAATTGCTATGCGCTGCTTTTGCCCACCGGACAGCTGCATCCCTCTCTCCCCGGCGTTGGTGTCATATCCTTGGGGCAATGCCGATATGAACCAATGGGCATTTGCTGTTTTAGCAGCTGCAATGATCTCTTCTTCTGATACCTCCCTTTGCTTTCCATAAGCTATGTTGGCATGGATTGTGTCGTTGAATAGCACTGGCTCTTGGCTTACTAAGCCTATCTGCTGTCTCAGCCAACTTACTTTGAACTTCTGGATTTCTACTCCATCTAACAAGATTTTGCCGGAATCAGGGTCATAGAATCTCTCCAGCAGAGCGATGGCAGTCGATTTTCCACTTCCACTCTCTCCAACTAGTGCGACAATCTGTGCAATAAACTTTAAATTGTGAGCATTAGGAAAGGTGTCTAGGAACTATTGTGAGGACCGTGCGGGCGTATATCTAGTCCCACATCAGCTATGTAATCGGTAAAATTTGGATACTTATATAGGGCAAACAAACCCAAATAATATCTTCATTTAGGTCTTGAGTTGTAATAAATAGTATCTGAGCAAACCCAACCAATTGCTTACGTGGACTAAAGAACACTATAGTACGAGCTCATTGGAGTTGATCATGGGCTTAAAATTAGATTTGAATGGATTTGGACCTTTAGCCTGAGGAGCTAGAACATCAAAGGTTAAAGGAAGAGAGTATGTGAGGATCTATATGGGGATGTGTTGTTTAGTCCAATATCAGTAGATCTTGGATTACTTATACATAACCAAAAAATCAACATAACACCTTTCAACTAGTTTTTTTAGGTAATATTCTGTGTTGTGACAAGAATAACAAAGAAACAAGGGGAAGTAGCAGCGGCAGCTTAATGCTTAAATTTGTGAGAGAACTTGGGAATATTTTCGGTTCAAAACTCACTCTTATATTGATGGATCATGATGATTTAGTTGATATGAAATTTTGATGATGTACCTTTCTCGAGGGGATCCTCAAGCAGAGGTCACTGAAGATTTGCACATCGGGACGGGTAGGATATTTGAAGCAAACATGCTGGAATTCAATGTCTCCCCTCACATTCGATAACACTCTGCCGTCATCAGTGCTCGAGTCAATCTTGGACGTCCGAGCAAGAATTGCAAAAATTGAAGCAGTTGATTCCTTTGCTTTGGCGGAATCTGGACCGAATGCACTTGTCTGTGAAATTCCGATAGCTGCGATGGTCAAAGCGAAGTAGACCTGCCAATTATAAAGAAGAATATGAAGCCAAATTTTGGTACAAATGGAATCAGCAACAACAATGACAAGAACAAAATTCCATGGCACTGACCATAAATACTTGAGTAAAACTTGCATGACCATCATGAATAAAAATGGCGCCCACATAAAAACATAGTGCATAGGTGCAATAGAGCACCAAATTTGAGAAGCCAAAACCGAAGCCACTTGTGGCTCCTCGTCGGACTCCATGTTTCATGGGCACTCTGCATTTCTTTTCGTAAGTATCCAAAATCCTCTGCTCTGCACAAAACGATGCAACAGTTCGAATGCTCCTGACTGCATCGCTTGCTACCCGACTGGCATCTTCATACATAACCTGCAAAAAATTTAATTGCATTCTTCATGAGAACATATCCATATAAGAAAAAGAGAGTTCACAGGCATTGTTACGTACCTTGACATCTGCACTGGATGGCTCAAGTAACTTCGTCTGAACATACCCCTGCAAACCCACCAGAGGTCCCAATATAGAGACTATGAGTGCAAGTCTCCAGTTTGCAACCATGGCTATGACAAACCCCATGACAGCAGAAGATAAGTTCTGAACCATCACTGCCAAGGAATCTCCTACAAGCGCTCGTACGGTCGAAGCATCTGTTGATAGCCTTGCACCAATTGCCCCGCTGGGAAGATACAAGAATGCATGTTAGGAGGGATTACCAGGCTTGTGATGTTGTTGTATAGGCGAAATCCAATCTACCTGGAATTTGAAGGCTCGTCAAACCAGCTGATCTCTTGGTGCACCACTCTCTCAAATAACAAGGATCGTATACGTTTGATCAGATTTCCACCTGCCACCGCAAAGAAGTAGTGCTGTGCTGGTGCCATAATGAGAGAGAATACCCCCAGAAGCGCATACATCAGTGTCCAAAACCTGGCTTCTTTTCGCTGTTCGTGTGGCGGTTCGAAGAATGTCATGATGGAACGCGAAATGAGGAATCCAAACACTGGAAATATCACTCCATGTAACGCGGCAGCGGTGGATCCTAGCAGAAGAATTGGCAGCTCCGGTTTGTTCAGAGAGGCCAGTCGCCTGACAGGTACCCCTTTGCTCACTTCGCCATCATCATCCTGCTCTTCTAATTCCTTGTGTTCATCTTCTAAAGATGTTGAGGAATAAGGCACGATGCCTCCTCCATGGGAGGAACCTCGGCTAGTTGATCTCTGATGGGAAAACCTGGAACTCGCCGATCTGCTCAATGACCTTGCAATGTCACAACTCGAACATGATTTTCTCGACTCCACCGGAGGTTCTTCATCTTGTTTGTTAACCTCCTGCAGGCGTACAAGTTGCGAGTACGTCCCGTCGACGTCTTTGATCAACTCAGCATGCGAACCTGCTCAGCATAATTCAGACCACATAGATTTGGTAGTTAGTACTAGAGTTTCATGAATGTCTTTGGTACGTTCTTTTTATCTTCTCTACTGATTATGATAGCATGAGACAGCGAGAAGAAATATTACGACAAAACTATCACCTTGTTCTACAAGTTTTCCGTGATGCAGGACTGAGATCGCATCAGAATTCCTCACAGTGCTCAAACGATGAGCAACCACGATGGTGGTCCTTCCTGACATGATTCTGACCAATGCATCTCGAACCATCCTCTCGGATTCAGCATCCAACGCGCTCGTGGCTTCGTCCAAAAGTAGGATCTTGGGGTTCTTCAGAATTGCCCTCGCAATTGCAATCCTCTGCTTTTGTCCGCCAGAGAGTTGCGCTCCATGCTCGCCAACCAACGTATCAAGGCCCTGCCATTGCAACCATGTAACTGAGGAATACAGTCGTAGGAGAAAATCAAATAGCTAGAAGAAAGTGATGTATTTACTTCCGGCATCATGTCAACGAACTTGGCAGCATTTGCAAGCTCAAGAGCTCTCTTAATATCTTCCAGTGTTGCTCCTTCCTTCCCATACGCAATGTTCTCCTTGATGGTGGCATCAAACAAGACGGGCTCTTGGCTAACTAGTCCCACCTTCTGCCTCATCCACCCAAGCCTTAAGCTCTTCAGGTCGACGCCATCTATCAGCACCTCACCAGC